>NC_064580.1:1410000-2160000 GCF_937001465.1 Orcinus orca
TGGATTCACCGCTGTGTGGCTCTCCTGACGTGTGGACGTGTCACAGCAACTCCGACCTGTAGCACCACCTGCCTCGCCCCCGAGCTTCACGACCAGCTCACCAGGGAAGAAAAGAACGGAAGAGGGGAAGGCACATCTCACCCCTGAGCAAGCATCCCAGAGGCCATCAGCCCTTCCTTCCCACCTCACAAGTCTACGGACGCCCTTGACCTTCATAATCACTCCTGAGACACGTGGATTTTTGGAGACTCCTGACAGCTAATTAGTCCAACACGGCAAAGAAATGCAGAGGGGATTAATCTGACCTGCTGACGCACAGACATAGAAAACAAACTGCTGGTTACCAAAGGGTAAGGGGAGGGTGATAAATTAGGAGTCTGGGGCTAACAGATACACACTGCTATACATAAAATAGAGGGACTTCCCTGGTGGTCCAGTGGTTAAGACTCCGCCTTCCAATGCACGAGATGCGTGTTCCATCCCTGGTCGGGGAACTAAGATCCCACATGCCCCGGGGCAGCTAAGCCCACGCGCCACAATGAGAGAGACGTCCGTGAGCCACAACGAAGGATCCCACACGCTACAACCAAGACCCGACATGGCCAAATAAATAAAGATTCAAAGTTTTAAAAAGTAAAACAGATAATCGACAAAGACCTGCTGTGTAGCACAGGGAACTCTACTCAAAAGAACCTAGAAGGGAAAAGAATCTGAAAAAGACTGTGTGTGTGTATATATCTGAATCACTCTGCTATACACCTGAAACTAACACAACATTGTAAATCAACTATACATCACAAAAAATCTGTCATACGTCAATCCCAAACTCCCAACTTATCCCCCCCCCCAGCTTTCCCTTTCAGTAACCATAAGTTTGTTTTCTATGACTGAGTGTGTGTTTTGTAAATAAGTTCATTCGTATCTTTTTTTCTTTTTAGATTCCGCATATACACACCACTATATTTAACATACATAACCGACTAGGACCTACTGTAGAGCACAGGGAACGCTGCTCAATATTCTGTAAAAACCTAAATGGGAAAAGAACGGGAAAAAGAATAGATACGTGTATATGTATAACTGAATCACTTTGCTGTACACCTGAAACTAACACAACATTGTAAATCAACTTATACGTCAATATAAAATAAAAATTAAAAAATAATAATTAACACAGGGGAAACACTTAGAACAGTACCTGACACCTGGCAAAGAATAAATGTAAGTTGCTGATATTTTCTCTTTGGGAGAACTGGAAACAGGATACATTTCAGAAGTAGGCAGAGTTTACAGGAAATTTTACAAGCAACTATTCAGACATCTGTTTGGGATTTTCCCATTCATTATTCATTTACTCGGCAAAGCATGTACTGAGTGCCTAGTCATCGTATATAACTATTCCGATTATTTGAGGTTAGTTGTCATGTAATCAATATAACTTAATTCCATCAACATATGATCCATACATTTCTATTGTTGCATCTAATTTAATTTCTTTAACCAGTCTTAACCGAATCAAACAAACCACAGAGTAAAAAGTTACGAAGAAAAGAAAAAATATCTGAGCCTGCCCAAATGACCCGGGAACAGTCCCAAGCTGCTTGGAAAATCAACAGGACAACGACTGACCCAGGACAAGGTGAAACTGCACCGCGGAAAACATTTTCCTTCAGTGGGAATTTATTTCCACGCATAACAATGAGCGATGCATGGGGCTGGCGCTGGTGAGGTGCTAGCATGTGCTGTTTATTAGAACGAGCTCTGACCTTTCCTGTTACGCTGTCAAGGGCAGCCCCTGAAATCACCCCCATCAGTGAGCAGAAAACTCCAACACAGACTCCAGCAAGAGCAAGAGAGAAAGCCCTCTTAGGCTGAATAAAAAGGATGTCGGCCGCCTCCGCGCACTTCCTTAAATCAACTTCAGCGAAGCCTTGATTACAATGCTAATGAACCCGGACGAATATTTGCAGAATAAAAGCAATTAGACCAATTATGAGGGTAATTTACTAACAAAGCACAGTGTGATCCCATCCAGCAGACCGGCCAGAACCCAAGGCAAAGGGCTGTCTTTTCTCTCGGTTTTGAAATCACGCGTAGATTTCCCTCTCAAGCATGGCACTGCCGGACTGGGGGCTCTCAGAACAGTGGCCAGAGTGTCGAATGGAGCCCCAGGACGTGGGAGAATTAGCCATAACTTCGGCGGACACACACACACACACAGAGGGTGGAGCCTGTGCACCCTGTGCAGAATCTAAAAGTGATGGTTCTGAACAGATAACTAGATGTTATGTGCAGGTTTCCTACAACCACTGGGACAAATGACCACCAACCAGGAGCCTGACCTGAGTCTCACGGGGCTAAAACCAAGGTGTGGGCAGGGCTGGTTCCTTCTGAGGAATCCAGGGAACAACCCGTTCCTCCTGTCCTCCAGCATCCAGATACGCCCACATTCCCTGGCTGGCGGGCCCCTCCTTAACGGCAAATTCAGCCACAGGGCACCACCTGGATGGTTACAACGTATCACAATGTTTTCCTCTAGCTTAAAACATCCACTTCAAAAAGCTCTACGTTTAAAAGTATTTACTCAACGAGTTTCTTGTCATCCCTTTTTCTTATTTGTATATATTTTTTGGCCACGCCCTGCAGATTGTGGGATTTTAGTTCCCCAGCCAGGGGTTGAATCCGGACCCGCTGCAGTGAGAGCGCTAAGTCCTGGCCACTGGACCACCAGGGAATTCCCCCTTTTTCGTTTTAATACATCCATAAAATATGGTGGGATTTCTTTAGGCACCAAACCTCCTCAACATGTGAAATGATTCTTTTAAACATAATTGTTGTGAGTAATTTCTAACAATTATTTAACACATATACTGGTGTGTTTCTATGATGCTTTGTCGCTTGGAAATTTTTTGAAAGGTGTTCCATTTATTTTTTTAATCAAATAATAAAACACTTTATGAATTAAATGTCTTAGTCTCTTCGGCCCCTAAAACAAATTCGTACAAACTGGCAGGCTTACAAAGAACAGACATTTATTTCTCATAGTTCTGGAGGCGAGTGTCTCTTCCTTTTCTTCTAAGGGCGCTAATGCCATCATGGGGGTCCCACCCTCTTGACCTCATCCAAACCTGCCCAAGGGCCCGTCTCCTAACACATCCCACTGGGGGTCAGGGCTTCAGCATATGAATTGGCGGGGGCGGGAGAATGGCAGGAAACACATTCAGTCCATAACAGGTGTGTCCTTATCTTGACCCAACTCCTAATCCAATGAGAGTCTACGAAAGGTAGGCTCTTAACGAAGTGAACAGGCAGGAAAATTCAAACAGCCCAATTCACAAAGCCAACTCCCCAAGTTAAAATAACAATATCAACAGTATGGAGGTTCTTTAAAAAACTAAAAATAAAGCTACGCTGTGATCCAGCAATCCCACTCCTGGCCATATACCTGCAGAAAACTCTAACTCAAAAAGACACATGCACTCCGATGTTCACTGCAGCACTATTTACAATCGCCAGGACGTGGAAGCAACCCAAGTGTCCACCAACAGCTGAATGGATAAGGAAGATGTGGTACATGTATACAATGGAATATTAGCCCTAAAAAAAGAATGAAATAATAATACCATTTGCAGCCATACTAAGTAAAATAAGTCAAAGAAAAATAAATACCATATGATATCACTTGTATGTGGAATCTAAAAAAAAAATGGTACAGATGAACTTGTTTACAAAACAAACAGACTCAGACATAGAAAACAAACCCGTGGTTACCAAAGGGGAAAAGGGGGTGGGGAATAAATTGGGAGTTTGGGATTAACAGATACCCACTACTATACATAAAATAGATAAACAACAAGGACCTACTGTAGAGCACAGGGAACTCTACTCAATACTCTGTAATGACCTACATGGGAAAAGATTCTGAAAAAGAATATATACATATGTATAACTATCACTTTGCTGTACACCTGAAACTAACGTTGTAAATCAGATATTCTTCAATTAAAAAAAGAAATAAAAGAAGGATCTCATAGCGAGAACACAGAGAAGTCTCCCAGGCATGAATGACCAAACCTCCCACCACGTTCATCCTGAAATTACCTTGTGTGGTTTTGTGCCCAGGCGGCTGTAACCTACTGGGGTAAGTGAGATGTTAGAAGGGAATTCAACACAGATTAACCATTCTTGTTTTGGAAATTCATCAAGATACACAGAGGCCACCCAGCTGGCAGGACAGCTGGACAGACGTAGGCGGATTTCTGTGTCATGGGGAAACATGAGTGAAAACCTAGCTTTCAAAACCACCTGCCACTGAGAAACCAAGATGGGCTGCAGGTAAAAGTAGTCACCCCTGGCTACCAAGGATGGGACGTCAAGAGTGTTGACATCTAGGGACTTCCCTGGCGGTCCAGTGGTTGAGACTTCGCCTTCTAACGCAGGGGGTGCAGGTTCGATCCCTGGTCGGGGAGCTAAGATCCCACACGCCTCACGGCCAAAAAACCAAAACATGGAACAGAAGCAATGTTGTAACAAATTCAATAGAGGCTTTAAAATTTGTCCACATCAAAAAACTCTTAAAAAAAAAAAAAAAAGTGTTGAAATCTCGGGCTCTCCTTCCAAGGCTCTGTCAGCACTTCAGATCTTAACAAAGCCCACTGTTTATCTAAGGAACAGACCCACTTCACGCCAACATCCTCAATACTAGTATTTATTTTGAAACCCACTGGCGTCAGATGCCAAGTAGGTAGCTAGAAGCATGCCCTTGTACGGGATTTTCTCAGTATTTTAAATAATAAAAGTCAGGTGGTTACCCACCAAATGTAGGGGGAAGTGATCAATGAAAAGTCATAGGAGGGCTTCCCTGGTGGCGCAGTGGTTGAGAGTCCGCCTGCCGATGCAGGGGACGTGGGTTCGTGCCCCGGTCCGGGAGGATCCCACATGCCGCGGAGCAGCTGGGCCCGTGAGCCATGGCCGCTGAGCCTGCGCGTCTGGAGCCTGTGCTCCACAACAGGAGGGGCCACAACAGTGAGAGGCCCGTATACCAAAAAAAAAAAAAAAAAAAGTCATAGGAAAACGCACAGGGTTTGGAGAGCACAGTCTGACCCTGAGAGGCTCCCCAGTTACCTGGAAGACTTATTGGTAAATCAGTGAATTGTGATAAACGTCGTCGACTTCCTCTTGCTTGGGTGCTTTTATTTAATGACATAACTGGAGGTGATGATCTTGAACGTTCACAGCTGTGGGGGACAGAGGGACGCACCTGGATGTTCTACCTGCGCCCAACCTGATTCAAGGTGTCCACTCGTGGACGGTTCCGAAAGTAATATCGGGTGATCATGCTATCCAGCCAGGTGAGCAGTACCCAACACCATGAAAAGGACCTGAAATTAGTACACTAGCTCGTGGCTGTTCCCACTCACAGGACGTCAGCCCACGTCCTCACTTTCAGACATTTAGAACATAAAGCAGTTCAGTAATGCACCCTGTAATCACCCAATCACCCTGTGTCTTAACCATTCTCGGCCTCAAATGTCTACTCAGGAAGCCTCACCTGAACCACCATCCTCTTCCTTCAACTTCTCTTTACAAACCTGGGAAAGCTAAGTATCTGAAGTTCTCGAACAAAGCAACCTAAGTGCCCATCAACAGATGAATGGATAAAGAGGATGTGGTACATATATAGAGTGGAATATTACTCGGCCATAAAAAAGAACGAAATTATGCCATCTGCAGCCACATGGATGGACCTAGAGATGATCATGCTAAGTGAAGTCAGACAGAGAAAGACAAATATCATATATCACTTATGTGCAGAATCTGAAGAAAATCATACAAATGAACTTATTTACAAAACAGACTCACAGACAGAAAACTTATGATTACCAAAGGGGAAAGGTCTGTGGGGAGGGAAGAATTGGGAGTTTGGGATTGACACATACACACTACAACATTTAAAATAGATAAACAACAAGGACATACTGTATAGCACAGAGAACTCTGCTAAATGTTCTGTAATAACCTAAATGGGAAAAGAATTTGAAAAATAGATACATGTATATGTATAACTGAATCACTTTGCTGTACACCTGAAACATTGTAAACCAAGTCTACTCTAATATGAAATGTTTAAAAACATGTTACAATAAAAGATATGCAGAATAATCTCTTTGTCTCCATATTTGTATCTATAAATAGATATCTACTTATACTATGTATAGGTATATTTTATATACCTCTTTATCTTTAATAGATACCTATTTATTTTTAATAGATATCTATTATCTATAAATAGATAAAAATAAAAGGATAAATACACAGATACATACACACAGAGACTCACACACACACACTTTTATTAAAGTGAACTTCCAGGGACTTCTCTGGTGGTCCAATGGTTAAGACTTCGCCTTCCAATGCAGGGAGTGTGGGTCCAATCCCTGGTTGAGAACTAAGATCCCACACGCCTCATGGCCAAAAAAACAAAAACCATAAAACAGAAGCAATTTTTTTTTTTTTCGGTACACAGGCCTCTCACTGCTGCGGCCTCTCCCATTGCGGAGCACAGGCTCCGGACGCGCAGGCTCAGCGGGCATGGCTCACGGGCCCAGCCGCTCCGCGGCATGTGGGATCTTCCCGGACCGGGGCACGAACGCGTGTCCCCTGCATCGGCAGGCGGACTCTCAACCACTGCGCCACCAGGGAAGCCCCAGAAGCAATACTGTAACAAATTCAATAAAGACTTAAAAAAAAAAAATGGTCCACATCAAAAAAATCTTAATAAAGTGAATTTCCAAATTTATCCTTTAGAACATCTAAAAGGAAAATGAATTCACCAGTAATTCAAATTAAGTAATTTAAAAATATATACCATCTGAATGATCTGAATATCTCAGATCACTGGCTGAGGTAGGGGGAGGGAAGTGAGGGAGTTTATTATTTGCCTCTTCCTCTTATAAGTGCACTAATGCCATCATGGGGGCCCCACCTCCTGGACCTCTTTTAGGCTTCGTAGGAAAACCTAAAAAAATGGTTTTCCTGGGCTTCCCTGGTCTACAAGTCAATTGTTTCAGCCTCTGGAAACTCATACATCCTGTAAGGAATGAAGTATGACCACATCAGGCATTCCTATGTTTCTAAGAACATCTGCTGATTTCCACAAAATGGGAATAAACACACTACCAGAAACACATGCATCTGGCTTTTACATGTATTGTTTGTTTCAGCCCCCCAACCTGAGGTGTTATGCACAAGAAGGATTAAACTAGAGTCAAGGGAAACGTGATTAAGGCTTGGGATGCCAGCCACGAGATGCTGCAGCCAGCTCGGGCATGAATTCTCGTATTCGTGAGACCATGACGGGCACTAGTACTCAACTAGGTCAGAGTGAGCATTCGAGAGACAATTTGATATATGTGTCTGCTTCAGCGCCTTCGGTTCTGTATCCTCCCATGGCCCGAAATCAGCACCGACCCCAGATGGAGGTGACCATGACGGAGAGAACAAATAAAGCCCCCAGCCCGGGATGAAGCCACAGAGGGAGGGGAAGCAGGTACCGGTGGATACTGCCATCCAGCGGGAGGGCGGTCAGCCACGAAGCCACAGCACAAACACCCAAGCCGGGGAAAGCGGGCGGGGGGGGGGGGGTGGGGGGGGCTCGCCAAAGGATGAGGAGTGACCCCAGGAGGCAGCCTGCTCCGGCTTCCTGTCACTTCTGGGCCGGCTTAACGGCCCTGCCAACTCCGAGCAGGACCCTATGGGGCCTCACGGGGTAGACACGCCCCCGCCGCATGTTCTCCACCTGCCTCTTATTGGTAGAAAACCTGTAGCCTCACCGGACTTCCCCGAGCTCCGAAAAACAAATTTAATCAGAGCAGTGAGAAAATGCAGAGACAAACGAAAACAGTCACGCAAGTTTAGCCATTAAACAGCGTCAAGGGCTTTCAGTTCCTCCCTAAGGGCTACAGATCAGATTCTGAGCCACGTCCTTTGCGTTGCTTTGCAGACACCGAAAGCCCCGCCAGGTGGGAGAAGTTACCTGCGTGCCACCCACCAGCACGGAGACCCCAGGTGGTTGCAATCAGAAGGTTGACGACGCGGACGCCTGGTCCCCCACCAACCAAGCCGAAGAAGGTCCACGAGCTGACCTCGCACCCGAAACCCTCTCCCTCGCCCTGGTTTAAAAGCCTTTCCCTGAAGGCCCTCGGGGAGTTCGCCTCTTCAGCGCGAGCCGCCCTTCTCTAGACTTGGCCGCACGTGGGGCGTCTTGCAGACAAACGCTGCTCTTTCCTTCAGCACAACCCGGGGTCAGGAGCTGGGCTTCGCTGAGCACGGGACTCGGGTTTGCTTTGGTAACAATTATCTGCAAGCGCCGCCCTCGACGCGGCTAGCAAACAGGCTTGGGTAGCTGGGCATCCTCTGAATTTCCCCGTGTACCCCAGGGGGCGCAGACCCTGCCCTCAGGGGACTTACACAGGAGAAGCACGTGGACATAAAACATGAAACGCGGTAGAGTCTTCTCCGGGTTAAATGCATCTGCAGAGAAGGTCTGGGGTGACCAGATTTGGACTCGGAGAAACTGAGTCATGGAGAATCGTCTATTAGTTACTTGCTGGGGAACACAGCCGGTGGGCTGAGGGTCTGATGGGGAATTAGAAGCATGGAAGACAAGGGCAGTGCCTTGCTTCAAAGCCAGATTTTCACCAGATACTCAACCAGAATGGCTTTTCGGCGGGGGGAGGGGCAGGAAGGGCAGATGGGACCCATCGTTTGGGAAATGTTTAACACACGCAGCCAAAGGCCCCATATAAGATTATGATACAGGCACCAGGGAAATGTCAAGTCCAGCTACTCTGCTAGGACAATACACTCACTGTCTTCGGAAAGTTTCAGGTCTTAATCAGTTACCTTTAGGTTTTAAAAGCTACAGGGTTTTCTAATTGAACTATAGTTGCTGTATAGTCTATTAGCTTCAGGTGAACTTGATTCAGTATTTTTATAGATTTCCAAAAACAGCACAAATGGCAAAGTGAGCTAAAAACATCACAATTTCCCCTCAAACTGATACATCCAAAGGCATACAATTCCAGTAATTAGAAAAATGCATCTTCATTTCCAGATAGTATTTAGCCTGGATTCCCCACCTTGCTCTGACAATGGTTCAACTCATTAAGAATTCAGCCCATTTCTCTCCCACGGCTGTCAGACCAAGTCCATGGGTGACCACAGCCTGGGCTGGATGGAAAAGATGGGGCACAAAACAAAGATGGGCAGGTGGGTGCAGGAGGCTTTGGGGTGTCATATTCCATCCAGCTCCGCCGTATGCAACTTTGGCAACAATTCGTGGAGACTGCTGTTGCAGTCTTAATTATTCTTTCTTTTCCCCCAAGTGACCCTATTTAAACTAGGGAGAGTGTAAGCCTCCCTTCTCTCCGTGAGGCTGAATGGGATTGAACGTGCCTCTGTAGAAAAGCACGTGGAAATCCAGCCCAGGCTGCACACCGAAAGGCACCCGCACTCTTACCTTTGCATCCCACTGACGGTACAGGATCCTACTCAACAGAGTCATGAAAAACGGCACCAGCGTCTTGTCATCCCTCTTGCACACACGTCCCAGACCTCTCATCCGGCCGGTGGGGCTGGTGGTGGGCATGCTGACCGAGATGCAGTATCTTTAGGTGACTCAGCATGTGATGAGCGCCCCCAAGACTTGTCACCGAGCAAAGGCTCACCGCCCGACGTGCACAGAAGCCAATGCAATGGCACAAGCTTTCCCAGAAGACGAAGTGCTTCACCGTCAGCTCAACCACCAGCAGCAGCAGCCCGGGCTCGCAAATGCATCTCCACGATTCAGCGTCCGGAGTGAACTTTAAGGGGTCAGGGAGTTTCAAGCTTGGAAGCTGATTGGCTAGTCTCCAATCAGGCCATATGAGCTACTCCTGCAGCTGGAGGCCAGATTTTCCTCATTGAAGGGGTTCTCGCTTCGTAAAGGGCTCCAGTGGTAACATTTCTAGTCCTTAAGTTCTGTAGACTGAAGATTCTTGGCTCCGAGATCACCCTAGAAACATGGGTTCCCGTCTTGAGTATGTGCAGTGCTGTCTCTGTAAAATAACTCGGGTATTGATGAATCAACGACCTATTAAATGAGGCGAAACCAGATGAAGCTGGTGCTGTTTCAGTTTGATTAATCAACAACCTATTTAACGAGGCAAAGCCAGTTTAAGCTGGTCCATGATTTCCGTGCTGTTGCAAACTGATTCCTGAAACCATGTCTGATGTGTCACGGGACATGCAAATAAACATTCATCTTACTTTTTGCAACATTGTGCTTGAATATCGGGCATAGTGCACGTGCAAACGGTCCTTGAATTCTTTCCTTCTTCCAGAAATGAGACCCAGGCTCTTGTTAACCCAGAGAGGTGATGACGAAATTGCAAACAATCTCAGTGTTTTCCCTGAGCGCCTCTCTGTGGGGCCAGCAATAGAATCATTGGAGGAACTTCTTAAAAATACTGTCAACCTGATACCTACCCAGGTCACTCTCAGAGGACGGGGCCCAGGAATGTGTGTTTTTATGGGCTGTCTGGACTGGATGCACAGCCAGGTTGAGGAAGCACTTGTTGATTAGGGAGGGCAGAAGATCTGGGTATAAAAGCCCACTCCCTTATTCATCATCACAGGAGCCCCAGAGTTCCCACGGTGGATAAAGTGGGATATTAACAGGACCTTTCTCTCAACATCTGCAGAGAATTGAGTGAGAAGACAGACCTGAAAGCCCCTGATACGCTGCATCCCGCTAACAAACCAGAGCCTGCTCTGTAGATGGAAGGTCGTCAGAGGATGATGGAGGGTAAGCATTTCAGCCCAGTGAGTCTAACAGCCAACATCAAACATCATACACGGTGTGTCTGGGACAGCAATGCAGTGGATTCCCCCAGAGAACACAGAGAAATGGCGATCGCTCACTGGATGTCGTTCACGTAACATTATTGCCCTGAACACCGAGCTGGCCAAGCCATGCAGTTTGATGAGCCACTGGGTGCGTACACCTGTATTAGTCTCCCCGGGTCGCCATCACACATGACCACACACCAGATGGCTGAAACCAACAGAAAAGTATCTTCTCTCAGTTCTGGAGACCAGACGTCTCAGATCAAGGTGTGGGCAGGGCTGGAACCTTCCGGAGGCTCCAGGGGAGAATCTGTTGTAGGTTTCTCTCCAGAATCTGGGGGCTGCTGGCCATCCTTGCTAGTCCTTGGCTTGTAGACACATCTCTCCAATCTCTGCTCCATCGTCACATGGCTTCTCCTCTCAGTGTCTCTCTCTCTGTGTCTTCTGTTCTTATAATGACACCAGTTATACTGGATTAAAGACCCACCCTCAGAACCTAAATGTCCATCAACAGAGGAATGGATGAAGATGTGGTCCATTTATACAATGGAAAACTACACAGCCCTTAAAAAGAATGAAATAATGCCATCTGCAGCCACATGGATGGACCTTGAGGGTGTTATGCTAAATGAAATAAGTCAGAGAGAAAGACAAATGCTGTATGATCTCACTTGTATGTGGAATCTAAAAAGTACAACCAAGGAGTGAATACTGTATGACAAAACAGAAGCAGGCTCACAGATACAGAGAACAAACGAGTGGTTTCCAGTGGGGGGGAGGGGCAAGATAGGGGTAGGTGACTAAGAGGTCCAGACTGCTATGTATAAATAAGCTACAGGAACATATTGCCCCAAATGGCAGTATTTCATTCTTTTTCATGGCTGAGCCGTATTCCATTGTATATATGAACCACATCTTGTTTATCCATTCCTCTGTTGATGGACATTTAGGTGGCTTCCATGTCTTGGCTATTGTAAATAGTGCTGCTATGAACTTTGGGGTGCATGAATCTTTTCGAATTAATTTTGTCTGGATATGTGCCCAGGAGTGGGATTGCTGGATCATATGGTAGCTCTAGTTTTAGTTTCAGGATCCTCCATCCTGTTGTTCTCCATAGGGGCTGCACCAACTTACATTCCCACCGACAGTGCAGGAGGGTTCCCGTTTCTCCACACCCTGCCCAACATCTGTTATTTGTGTTCTTTTTAATGATGGCCTTTTGACCGCTGTGAGGTGATGTCTCACTGTGGTTTTTATCTGCATTTCCCTGATGATTAGCAACGTTGAACATCTTTTCATGTACCTGTTAGCTGGCTTGGAGAACCGACTTTCAAGCTTCTTCCTAGGGCCAGTTTAGCAATAAGCCAGGATACTCTGCTCCACGTGGCATCTTCTAACCAAGAAGCCAAAAATGGTGTTCCACGAAAAGAGCTGCTTCAGCTCACAACTCAGTATCTGCACAAGCACTCTGCTTCACAGTAACTATCATTTTGTTAATGTAGCAGAAGTGCTTTATTTCAAAAAATTATTTAATTCTATAGCTTTTTAAAAATTAATTATTTAATCCATTGGCTTTTAAAAATTGTTTTAATTTATACATTTAGCTTGTTTTTTGCTATCCTTTCTGGTTTTCTTTATTGAGATATAATTCACATATGGTAAAATTCACCCTTCTAAGCATGCAATTCAGTAGTTTTGGGTGTATTTTTGAGTAGCCCCCGCTCACTGCAACTAGAGAAAGCCCGCACGCAGCAACGAAGGCCCAATGCAGCCAAACATAAATTTATAAAAAAAAAAAAGCTGGATGGAAACAGGGAAATGGAGCATTATGATATATATTACATTTTTCCAAGGAGAATATATTCAGAAATGACTACCATACATAAAAGAATACTAAGGAGGATAAAAACCATAAACAATCCACCGACGATTAGTTTTGAATCATGAGATGTAGGGATTTCACAAGAAAGGATGACCCTAATAAAGGATGGAACGAGGTGAGTTTGGCTTTGCCGGTCCGGGAGCACGGACTAATCTGAATCTCCTCTGTGATGGTCCTCTTTCCCCATAATCTATGCATAACCCATGAATGACCAGATCAGGGGAAGACAGAAGCATAGACCCATGAAAAGCAAACCAACTCAGATGAACAGAATGGCCTGTAATAGAAACGCCCAATTCGTAGGAAAAACTAAGGTTTCAGGAGTCATTTCATTGGGATTTGGGTGACGCCTTTGATGCCGGCTATAAAACTGAGGTGCGTGATAAATTCAGGTTCACTGGGGAAAGCACATGAGGACCAGTGCACCCCAATGGAGAAGGGGACATAGTCACAGTGAAAAGAGGGGTCTACATACATACGCGGGGGCATGGTTGTTTCTAGTTGTGTTAAATTGTCCCTTTATGTGCTATAGGCTGAACTGTCCCCTCCAAATTCACGTGTTGAAGTCCTAGCCCCAGGACCTCAGAATGTGACAGTATTTGGAGATGAGGTCTTCAAAGAGCGGATGAAGGTAAATGAGGTCATTAGGGTGGGTCCTGATCCTAAAGGGCAGGTTTCGTTATAAGAAGAGGAGATCGGGACACAGACGCGCAGAGAGGGACGACCCTGTGAGGACACAGGGAGGAGAGGACATCTACAAGCCCAGGAGAGAGGCCTCAGGAGGGACCAGCCCTGCTGACACCTGGATCTCAGATTCCAGCCTCCAGGACTGGGAGAGATATATGCCTGATGTTTAAAAGCACCCCCAGTCTGGGGCATTTTATGGCAGCCAGAGCAAACAGATACATCACGATTTTACAAACGCTTTTAAAAATTATAGCAATCAGCACACCTGCAGGTCTCATATAGCAATTTGTGGAATACACCAGCAAACTTCATTTTAGGGTCAATAAAAAACAAAGTGCAATTTAAGTGTGAAAAATTGAGTTATGGGATGAAGTTTTAAAGCCCCATGAAGACATGATAGAGTACATTTGCACAGGTACATGCCCTGCAAGCAATCCCATGCTAAGATCACATTTATGTGATGTGTATTTGAATCAAAAAGCATTCGTATCCTTTGGCCCCAAAATGTCCATACGAATGCTCACAGCTTGCAACATCACTAACCGAACACCACATGGCAAACTCAGTGGGAAAATACCACGCAAAACCAGCCGTGACCTATAACCAGGAGGTGAGAATAAGCACGGTGGCATCCACAACCGGCTGTATACAATCACCGCACTGACATCCAGAACCGACTGTATACAATACCCATGATGCCCCTTCCTGAAATTGTGGGAACTGCAGTTGAGATGGGCTGGGAGCTAGGACCCTTTGCTGCAGGGCTTGCACCTGGACACACCTCTCCTCCAGCAGCAAAATACAAAGAAACTAGAAAGGACTAAAAATAACCGCACACAGCTGTGGGAAATTACAAACAATAAGATACAAAAAGACCAAACCCCAACTGCCATTTCTGAGGTGTTGGAGCAAAAGCAGGGTCCTGCGCGTGATTCCTGCGCACAGCACCACCGAGGGGTGGGCAGACCCCCTAAGCCATCCCTCCATCCCAACCCACCCAACTACTCCCACCCTCAGCGCATTAAGGAACCAGCTCAGGGAATGAGCAAAGCACCTGTTACTTGTTTTCACTCCCTCCCGCTGCAGGACAAGTCCCAAGACAGCCTCACCTGAATTCCTCATCTGCCTTCTAATCAATTTCTATTGATTAGAGAGACCAAAGACCCAGGCAGGGAACACAGTGACCTGCTTGCCTGAGGGCACAGCTGAAGGTCAGGACCGTTGCCAGCTACCTCTGCAGCAGAGTTCTCATAAAATAAAGAACCACCATCTTCCTTGAAAACTCTCGGAAGATGCTCATTTGGCTTGTGTACTGTATGTTACTAACAGATGATGCGTAAACAACCGTTTACTCCTAAGCGGAAACCACCAATGCCTTGACAGTTGGCATTATATTTACTTGCAAGAAACAAACTTATGCACATGATTTCAGATGACTCATAAGACTTCGGAGTCCCTGTCATGAGCCCATGATGGCAGAATGAAATCATCTTCTTTTAAACCTATTTCTTTTCTCTTTTTTTTTTTTTGGCCGTGGCTTGCAGGATCTTAGTTCCCCGACCAGGGATCAAACCCCTACCCCCTGCAGTGGAAGCGTGGAGTCCTAACCACTGGACCGCCGGGGAAGTCCCCCCCCTTAAACCTATTTCTTGAACAAGAAGCTCTGCAGGTGGAGAACTGAGAACTGACCTTTGGCCACGAGAAACCCACAACCCTTTTATACCCAGGGAAGAATGAAGAGTATCCTCATCGTGGACATGCAGAACTCTGCAGAATGTTTCCTATCGACCTCAGCCAGCATCCTTGCTAACTCCGAGGGACGCTCCAGGCCCAGAAACGGAGTGGCCTTGTGTCTGCAGAGGGAGCCCAACCCTGAAGAACGGTTTGTTACCTGGGGTCTACAAGCCCTGCCTGGTGGTTTTAGATGATTTTTTTCCTTCCTAGTTCCTTCTGGTCAATTATATCTCTTATAAAACAAAACATAAGTGTGTTCCACTGTAACAAACCCTTTTGTGTCATATTTTAGCTCCCTTAGCCTATGTCACATTAACTGTGTAATTTATTCCTGTCTTGATTTTAAAATCTCGCTAAATGAAACTATCGCTTTTGTTGTCATACCAGGCAAAAAAGGAGTGATGTTTTGGTTAATAATTGGGCAAATAGGGGGAGGATTCAGCTGGCCACTCTGGGGAACATTATAATGGTGATAAACGCTTTTCCTGTAGCAGGGAAATGTTGAACTCATGAGGCGTTTTTAAGCCAAATGCCATCTCGTCTCTGCTGACAAAGCGTACTGGACACAGGAGTGGCATTTACCTGAACGGAAATGAGGGGCAGCTAATCCACGCCTCGATGTTTCCACTCATGAAACACAAGAACAGATGTCAGGGAAATCGGAGACGCAGCCATGGAAGGAGGAAGACACTGATGTGAGGCAGGGGATACAACTGCAAGAGGAAGCAAATGAAGGATGAAACAGACGGACTCCAGGGGACAGATTAAAAAAAAATAAAAGATGGGGGGTGGTGGGAGCTGACAAAAAGGAACAGAGACCAGTCTCTATGAACAAGAGACGGGAAAAAAATTAAACTCTACTGGAAAAAAAAGGTCCCCTTTTTCTTCATGGGATAAAAGATACCTTCTCTCTGGGAGCATTGGCTGGGGAAGCAGCTAATGTTTCCTGAGTATGAGAACATGAATATACAACTTATGGACGTTGTAACAGACCAGGGAATGGACCCCTCCCCCCATGGCCCCTGCCTCTTGTTTCTAAGAAAAGCTTTACCCTCCTAGGCCTTGCGGGATCTCCAGAGAGCAAATTTAATCAGAGAAGCGAGAAAATATACAAACAAAGGAACACAGTCAGCAAGACAATAGTTTAGCCATTAAACAGAGTCAAGGGCTTTCAGTGCCTCCCTAAGGGCTACAGATCAGATTCTGAGCCACGTCCTTTGCGTTGCTTTGCAGAGACTGAAAGCCCCGCCAGGTGGGAGAAGTTACCTGCGTGCCGCCCACCAGCACGGAGACCCCAGGTGGCTGCAATCAGAAGGTTGACGACGCCGACTCCTGGTTCCCCACTAACCAAGCCGAAGAAGGACCACGAGCTGACCTCGCACCCGAAACCCTCTCCCTCGCCCTGGTTTAAAAGCCTTTCCCTGAAGGCCCTCGGGGAGTTCGCGTCTTCAGCGCGAGCCGCCCTTCTCTAGACTTGGCCGCACGTGGGGCGTCTTGCGGATAAACGCTGCTCTTTCCTTCACCACAACCCGGGGTCAGGAGCTGGGCTTCGCTGAGCACGGGACTCGGGTTTGCTTTGGTAACAATTATCTGCAAGCACCGCCCTCG
The DNA here is from genome assembly GCF_937001465.1 of Orcinus orca. Taxonomy (NCBI): domain Eukaryota; kingdom Metazoa; phylum Chordata; class Mammalia; order Artiodactyla; family Delphinidae; genus Orcinus; species Orcinus orca. Next base: position 1,426,799 of record NC_064580.1, read on the forward strand.
ACGCGGCTAGCGAACAGGCTTGGGTAGCTGGGCATCCTCTGAATTTCCCCGTGTACCCCAGGGGGCGCAGACCCTGCCCTCAGGGGACTTACACAGGAGAAGCACGTGGACATAAAACATGAAACGCGGTAGAGTCTTCTCCGTGTTAAATGCATCTGCAGAGAAGGTCTGGGGTGACCAGATTTGGACTCGGAGAAACTGAGTCATGGAGAATCGTCTATTAGTTACTTGCTGGGGAACACAGCCGGTGGGCTGAGGGTCTGATGGGGAACTGGAAGCATGGAAGAGAAGGGCAGTGCCTTGCTTCAAAGCCGGATTTTCACCAGATACTCAACCAGAATGGCTTTTCGGCGGGGGGAGGGGCAGGAAGGGCAGATGGGACCCATCCTTTGGGAAATGTTTAACACATGCAGCCAAAGGCCCCATATAAGATTATGATACAGGCACCAGGAAAGTGTTAAGTCCAGCTACTCTGCTAGGATAATACACTCACTGTCTTGGGAAAGTTTCAGGTCTTAATCAGTTACCTTTAGGTTTTAAAAGCTACAGGGTTTTCTAATTGAACTATAGTTGCTGTATGGTCTATTAGTTTCAGGTGAACTTGATTCAGTATTTTTACAGATTTCCAAAAATAGCACAAATGGCAAAGTGAGCTAAAAATATCACAATTTCCCCTCAAACTGATACATCGAAAGGCATACAATTCCAGTAATTAGAAAACTGCATCTTCATTTCCAGATGGTATTTAGCCTGCATTCCCACCTTGCTCTGACAATGGTCCAACTCATTAAGAATTCAGCCCATTTCTCTCCCACGGCTGTCAGACCAAGTCCATGGGTGACCACAGCCTGGGCTGGATAGAAAAGATGGGGCACAAAACAAAGATGGGCAGGTGGGTGCAGGAGGCTTTGGGGTGTCATATTCCATCCAGCTCCACCAGATTCAAGTTTGGCAACAATTCGTGGAGACTGCTGTTGGAGTCTTAATTGTTCTTTCTTTTCCCCCGGGTGACCCTATTTGAACTAGGGAAAGTGTATGCCTCCCTTCCCTCCGTGAGGCTGAACAGGATTGAACGTGCCTCTGTAGAAAAGCACGTGGAAATCCAGCCCAGGCTGCACACCGACAGGCACCCGCACTCTTACCTTTGCATCCCACTGACAGTACAGGATCCTACTCAACAGCGTCATGAAAAACGGCACCAGCGCCTTGTCATCCCTCCTGCACACACGTCTCAGACCTCTCATCCGGCCGGTGGGGCTGGTGGTGGGCACACTGACCGAGATGCAGTATCTTTAGGTGACTCAGCATGTGATGAGCGCCCCCAAGACTTGTCACCGAGCAAAGGCTCACCGCCCGACGTGCACAGAAGCCAATGCAATGGCACAAGCTTTCCCAGAAGACAAAGAGATTCACCGTCAGGTCAACCAGCAGCAGCCCAAACTAGCAAATGCATCTCCACAACTCGGCGTCCGCAGTGAACTTTAAGGGGTCAGGGAGTTTCAAGCTTGGAAGCTGATTGGCTAGTCTCCAATCAGGCCATATGAGCTACTCCTGCAGCTGGAGGCCAGATTTTCCTCATTGAAGGGGTTCTCGCTTCGTAAAGGGCTCCAGTGGTAATATTTCTGGTCCTTAAGTTTTGGGGACTGAAGATTCTTGGCTCCAAGATCACCCTAGTAACATGGGTTCCCGTCTTGAGTATGTGCAGTGCTGTCTCTGTAAAATAACTCGGGTATTGATGAATCAACGACCTATTAAATGAGGCGAAACCAGATGAAGCTGGTGCTGTTTCAGTTTGATTAATCAACAACCTATTTAACGAGGCAAAGCCAGTTTAAGCTGGTCCATGATTTCTGTGCTGTTGCAAACTGATTCCTGAAACCATGTCTGATGTGTCACGGGACATGCAAATAAACATTCATCTTACTTTTTGCAACATTGTGCTTGAATATCGGGCATAGTGCACGTGCAAACGGTCCTTGAATTCTTTCCTTCTTCCAGAAATGAGACCCAGGCTCTTGTTAACCCAGAGAGGTGATGACGAAATTGCAAACCATCTCAGTGTTTTCCCTGAGCGCCTCTCTGTGGGGCCAGCAATAGAATCATTGGAGGAACTTCTTAAAAATACTGTCGACCTGATACCTACCCAGGTCACTCTCAGAGGACGGGGCCCAGGAATGTGTGTTTTTATGGGCTGTCTGGACTGAACTGGATGCACAGCCAGGTTGAGGAAGCACTTGTTGATTAGGGAGGGCAGAAGATCTGGGTATAAAAGCCCACTCCCTTATTCATCATCACAGGAGCCCCAGAGTTCCCCCGGTGGATAAAGTGGGATATTAACAGGACCTTTCTCTCAACATCTGCAGAGAATTGAGTGAGAAGACGGACCTGAAAGCCCCTGATACGCTGCATCCCGCTAACCAACCAGAGCCTGCTCTGTAGATGGAAGGTCGTCGGAGGATGATGGAGGGTAAGCATTTCAGCCCAGTGAGTCTAACAGCCAACATCAAACATCATACACGGTGTGTCTGGGAGAGCAACGCAGTGGATTCCCCCCGAGAACACAGAGAAATGGCGAGCACTCACTGGATGTCGTTCACGTAACATTACTGCCCTGAACACCGACCCGGCCAAGCCATGCAGTTTGATGAGCCACTGAGTGCGTACACCTGTATTAGTCTCCCCGGGGTCGCCATCACACATGACCACACACCAGATGGCTGAAACCAACAGAAAAGTATCTTCTCTCAGTTCTGGAGACGTCTCAGATTAAGGTGTGGGCAGGGCTGGTTCCTTCCGGAGGCTCCAGGGGAGAATCTGTTGTAGGTTTCTCTCCGGAATCTGGGGGCTGCCAGCCATCCTTGCTGGTCCTTGGCTTGTAGACACATCTCTCCAATCTCTGCTCCATCGTCACATGGCTTCTCCTCTCAGTGTCTCTCTCTCTGTGTCTTCTGTTCTTATAATGACACCAGTTATACTGGATTAAAGACCCACCCTCAGAACCTAAATGTCCATCGACAGAGGAATGGATAAAGAAGAGATGGTGTGTGTGTGTGTGTGTGTGTGTGTGTGTGTGTGTGTGTGTGTAAAAAGTTTATTAATTGCATTCCTTGCAATAAATAAAATAACGGGAAGACTCCTGCCCTGGATCCCTATTTTGCAGTCACAACGTATGAAAACACTGTCTGCTACAAGGACCGCAGCTTTCTGTACTTGGCAGAAAAGGCTCTGAACCCACAGCCCACAGAGTCAAGAGCCGTCACCTTCGGATTATTTGCTTGGGGCAAAGACTGTGCCTGACTCGCCGATTCCGGCATTACAAACCGAGGGGCAGTCATTTTCCTGTTGCATTTTGCATCTGACCTTTCCAGTCTCATTGTTATGTGTTCAGATGATGGGATGGATTTTCAGATAGCCTTGGGTCATCACCTTTCGTTCAACAGAAGTTTCCTGTGCCCTCACGCACTAAGACGTTTCTGAAGAACATGCAACTTGCCTTCCTCATTGGAAAATCCATCAAGCAGCCTGGCAGAAACTAATTAGGATAAACAGGGACGAGTGATTAACATGCTGATAAGAGGCGTGAGCTTCTAGACAATGGATTATATCAAGGACTTTTTTTTTTTTTTTCCTGCTGCGTTGGGTCTTCGTTGCTGTGCACGGGCTTTCTCTAGTTGCAGCAAGCAGGGCTACTCTTTGTTGCGGTGCGCGGGCTTCTCGTGGTGGCTTCTCTTCTTGCAGAACACGGGCTCTAGACACACGGGCTTCAGTAGTTGTGGCACACAGGCTCAGTAGTTGTGCACACGGGCTTAGTTGCTCCGCGGCATGTGGGATCTTCCCGGACCAGGGATTGAACCCATGTCCCCTGCATTGGCAGGAGGGTTCTTGACCACTGCACCACCAGGGAAGTCCAAGTACATCAAGAACGTTTGCGAAGAGCTGCCTGTTCTTCTCCTTGTTTGGGGCCTGCAGTAAGTGCTGCACTTTCCTTTACCACAACACCGCGTCAGGAGATTGGCTTTGTTGCCCATGGGCGAGTGGACCAAAGTTTGGTTCAGTAACAGGAGAATCAGGGGGTGCCCAATTCAGAGCATCTAAAAGCCACAAGAGTAGCAGACAAAGAATGGGTGTGAATGATGGAGGGGCATAACGGGTGAAAGCAAAATCGGCATCAGTGTCCTTCCCCCATGACACCATATGTTCCTTAGAAGTAGAGGGCTGAGTCATGAGACATCTCTGTTATGCCCAGGTCAACTGCCCACAGGCAAAGGGAAGCAACCAAGATGCCAAGCATGACGGGGCTTCTGGAAAGTTCCAACCCGACGGGTGCATGATTAGGTTAAGAGCCTGGTTGTGCAAATCTGGAGGGGTGACAGGTGGCTGACACCTGCCCAGCTCCATGGGCAAGTCAGCCTGATGGAGAAGTGTCACCATGCTTCTGGGATGGCCAACGGCATGGCCTTTGAGGGCAGAACGTGGACCAGGGGATGCACGAAGAGGTCCTGTGGGCCCTCCCACACTCAACGGGCTTAATTAAAATACTCAGAAACACAACCCCTGCTCCCTAGAGAAGCGTTCTTTGAGTTCCATCAACCACAGTCTCTGTTTGGCTGAGCAAGGAAGCTGAATGCAGGCAGGACCCGAGAGTCTGCAGGCGTGAGGGCTGCCGTCAGCCGGGGAGGGCGGGTGGGGAGGAACACGTCGGATGTGGCCGGCTTCCCTAGGCTCCCGGGAGGAGCTGGCAGCAGGGGAAGAGACTCAGACGAAGGGGCCACGCAATAGTCTGTGGACCATTGAGTAGAGCAAGGACGTTTCCACGAAGAGTGGACCTCGTGAATTATCCCGAGAATGTGTCCGTCATTACCTTTGCATGGTACCACGGCAGTCACATCCCGAATTAAAGCATCAGTGAAGAGATGCACGGACTAGAAATGTGGCTAAATGGCAGTCACATCCCGAATTAAAGCATCAGTGAGGAGATGCGTGGACTAGAAATGTGGCTAACAGATGTGGGCAAAGTTTCTTTCCCTGTCAAACACTTTCCATGAGGGGCGGGAAGGGAGGTCTGACAGGAGGTATTTGCTTATCAGAATTCACGTAATTCAGATTTGGACAAAACAGGACTCAGAAAAAACAAAAGACAAGAGCAACCATCCCCCCCCCCCCCCACACCGAATCCCTCTGCAACCTTCAGATTGTTCTTTTCTGAACAGAATAACGAGAAAATTGATTTTCTCTGACTTACATTTCCTGGGCGGAAGTGTCCTGTCTCAGTGCCCATGTACCCAGTGCAAAAGTTATCTGGGATGCAATTGATTTCATTGAGAAAGGGCTTTCAAAGTAAGTATTTTATGTCATGAAAATTCCAGCCGTAGGAAGAATGGAGAGGTAAGGTTACAACTGCGGTTCTAATATAAGAAAATTAAGAAGTAGTGGGGGAGTTTCTTTTTTTATGTTGTCCTGAAAGATGTATTTTAATCAACGCAAAGCATAGCCAGCTACCATGGTGACCAGGAATATGTCTGATAAATGCTCTATGCAAAAGCAAGGCTGAAAAGTGACAAAAGCGATATGAGATAAAATTTCTTACCAGCAACGTCCTTATCGAGGGACAAAGTTATCGATGAAATGAAGACACACATGAATTAATTCATCTCTGGGGATATCAGAGGAAAAGACTGTTCTCTCAGTTGAGTAAAAACTGCAACATTTCAGCTCAGGAGAGAAGATGCAAAAATTGAGGAAATACCATGTCGTAGGTCAAAGAGACAGCTCAAATGAGCTTCTCCTGACATCCCTTCTGACAATTAAATTAAATATGATACCATCACAGGACACGGTGAAGCCACAGAATTAATGAGTCTCTCCTGTAACACAGCGGAAAAAGCATATCGTAGAGGAGAGACACAAATGAGATAGTACCAGCAGCTAGCTGGTCATCCCCAGGACGCCCATTAATGCCTCTGGGCATCCCCTCCAAAATTCTGTGACTTTCTGTGCAAGTAACTACAGTGGACAAGAGAGCCGTAATCACCACCATCATCATCACCATCACCATCATCACCGTCATCATCAACATCATCATTCTATTATCACCACCATCACCACCATCATCATCAACATCATCATTCTATTATCACCACCATCATCACCATCATCATCACCATCACCATCATCACCGTCATCATCAACATCATCATTCTATTATCACCACCATCACCACCATCATCATCAACATCATTCTATTATCACCACCATCACCACCATCATCATCATCATTCTATTATCACCACCATCATCACCGTCATCATCATCACCATCACCATCATCACCGTCATCATCAACATCATCATTCTATTATCACCACCATCATCATCAACATCATCATTCTATTATCACCACCATCACCACCATCATCACCATCACCACGATCGTTATCAATGCTCATCACCACCATCACTGTCACCATCATTGTCATGACATCTGCCGTTCACTGAGATCCCACAAAGTACAAGACGTTCTCCACCCTGCATTCCTCTGGCCAGCACATTTTTTGTGTGTCCACGATGCGCCAGGGACCATGCAGAGGACTAGGAAATTGGTGACACAGTTACACAAACCACAGTACAATGTGTGAGGTGGGCGAGATGGAAGAGGGTCAGGGAGGAAGGAGTGGAGGCACCTGGGTTTAGGACACCTCCTTCAGGGTCTGCTGTGGAGGCTGAGAAGTGTAGGGTGAGTAGGTCAACAGCAGGAGGAGAGAGCTCCGGTTCAAGTCTAGAGCTGGTGGGAGAAAGCATGGAGGGGCTCCACCCGTAGGGGTTTAAGCAGGTAAGTCAACAGCTTGGGCAGCCCAGAAATGGGAGGCCAGCCAGGAGGATGGGTTATGGACCAGGTAGCGAACAGGTGGAGTAGTGACAGGAGCACAGAAAAAGAAATGAATGCTTTGGAGAGATGTTTAGGAGGAAGACACAGCGCTCAGCTACTGGCTGCAGAAAGAGGACTGATGAGGAGCAAAACCCACCAGGGAAAGCCCGGCGTCTAGCCTCCGGCTGGGAGGTGATGGCACCCACTGACCAAATCAGGGACAAGGAAGACGTCGCGTCCAGCCCTGAATGTGCTGCGTGGGCACAGAGGTCTAGCTGGCAGGAGTTTCAGAGAAAACTGCATCAGGGAGAATCAGCACCATGGGTGTGCATGCAATGCCCGGGAGAGGGGTGCTGTGTGAGATGCTAGGATGACACACAAAGGGGTCCGGCATGAAAGGGGCAGTAAAGAAAGAGGAAACTGCACAGGAGGGTGGGAAACCAGACAGAGCATCGTGCGAGGGGACGAAAGCGGATCTTTTAACGTAGCTGCTTTAAGGACAGTGCTTACAGCGTTTATCACAATTTTGCCAACGCAGACAAGTGCTCTGTTATTTGATTAACCTTCCTCTCCAGCTATAATATAAACTCCATGCAAGCAAGAACCAAACTTATCTGATTATCTTCGAAAATAATTCAGTTGTCAAGTGCCCGCTCAGCGCCAGCAGCGGCTAAGGCTTGGGAACGTCCCCCAAGAACCAGCCAAATGGCTCTGGTGCTGGCTGGTGGCTGCTTCCAATTCTTTCAGAGATTTACGGTTCAATTATGAGGTCATAACTGTCTCATACCAATCATGAGGTGGAGGGAGGGATAAATTAGAAATTTGGGAGTAACATATACTATACATATAATAGATAAACAGCAAGGACCTACTGTAGAGCACAGGGAACTATACTCAGTATCTCATAATAACCCATAATGGAAAAGAATCTGAAAAAGAATCTATATATGTGTGTATAGAGAGAGAGAAAACGGAATCACTTTGCTGTACCCCTGAAACTAACACAACATTGTAAATCAACGATACTTCAATTTAAAAAAGTAACAAATAAATGTATAAGAGAAGAAGAAAAAAGACTGTAGCATATGGGCCACAGTCCTTTCCCCATGACCACAGCAGACATCACCAATCAATCACAGTCTCCCTTGCTGAAGCATCGTTCTCATCTCACAGTATCAGGCAGCCAGAACCAATCAACCAGCCTCAGGCCTGGAAACTCACTTGTTATCCATTCAATTCATGCTTCAGGTGTAGACAGACCACCTGCCACCCTTCCAGCTGCTGCTACAAAATTAATTTCTTCAGAAGTTTAGTAATGAATGGATAGTAAATGATCCTGAATGCTTTACTGTTATCTTCTGAGAGAAATATGATTTCTTCTGTAAGGAAGTGAAGATGTAATCATGTCAGAGGGTATTTTTTAACCTGGGAGTCTATTCAATAGCTAGAGTTAAGCTAAACATTCTGTATCTAGGTTAGTAAGCAAGTTGAGCTATAACTTTGCTTTGGAAATTGCACAGTTAGGAAGAAAAGTATATGTAACACATAAAGTAAGCTTGGTGGCCATGACCCCTTTGAACGCTACAGATCAAGAGCTGGGAAACATTTTGCACAAAGGGCCGAGGAGTAAATACTTTTGGCTTTGTGGGCCATACAGTCTCTTCTCTGAGTCTTCACTCTGAGAACAGAGTAACTCAGACTCTTCAACAGAGTCTTCACTCTGTTGACCTCGGGCAAACACAGCTACAGACAGTAAGTAAATGAATGGGTGTGGCTGTTTCAATAAAACTTTATTTGCCAAAAAAAGGCAGAGGGCCAGATTTAGCTCAGGGTCTGAAGCTTGCAGATCCTTGATCTCCATCATCCTTGGAGGTTTGGAAAGAGTACTTAGGAACTTTACTACAGGCAGCAGCCTTTTGGGGGAGAGTTGTGACTTCTGGTCTTTCAACGTGTCGCTGATCTGTGTGTGATCTCCAATACTATTTGCATCAATCTGGGAAAATCCCGTTTTGAGGAGTGAGACATCCTTTTGCAACAGATAATCAAAGAGTACTGCCCAGAGTCAAGAATAAATTCCCTTTTGTCCAAACGTAAACCCTATTTTTATTGGGTGATATTTTCCCTTTCTCATTCCAAGGCCACACTAATTTGCTCCTGCATCTTGTGAGATGAAAGATGAACAACTGTTTGCTGGGTGATTATCCATTCATTAGTTTTTGAAGGAAACTATTACTGATTTGGTTTGTGGCTTCTCTGCTCTTCCCACTTGGGGCTTTATTTCTGCGCACTATGAGTACGTTCATATTCGTGCTTCCTAATTTTTACTTCACGCCCTGGGTGCCCAGCCATAATTTTGTTTTTTCATTTCATACGAGTACGAGAGCCTAGAGCAACATAAATTCTCTTCGTATTTTGGCTGTATCCCAGAGATGGTGACGCCCTGCATTTCCATTTCAAATATAAAATATTTTGTTACTGGCTATGAATCCCCTGTCGACATGCTTTACAAGGGGAGCTTTCGAAAATTAATGTGAGTTTGGGCCTTTGGAAATTCCACTTTGAATCAGAAGCATTAAAGGTTAAAAGGGGGCTCCTGCCACCTGTCCGCTGAGGCACCAAGGTTACAGACAAACGGATGGGAAATGGGCAGCACCCCAAGTGTACAAGCTCACAGAGGAAATGCTGGGGTGTGAGAGGACGGGGCGCCCAACTCTGGGACCTCAGCCAGACCCAGGACGTGCAAAGGGGCCGGCCTAGGGGTTGGGGTGAGTCACGGAGGAAACCTGTGTGGAGAAACCTGAATCTGAAACCTGAATCTTGTTACCTGCAGGGGCAGCCGTACAGCATAGGTGCTGGCTCCCTCCCAAAGAAGTCCGTGGCCACGACCACAGGACAGGGGTGTCTCCACGGGGACTGGTCGTCCTCCCAGGGCTGCTGGGGGTGACACGTCTTGTGGAGAACACCGGAGTTCGGGTCCTAGGGGGTCATTCTTGGTTCTACTCAAAGAGGTCCCCAGGATGAGCCCAGGGACCCCAGAGGCAAGAGGCTGGTGGTTACAAAAACACATCCAGGTCCAGAAACTTTCCATCATCCCCAACTGAGACTCTGTCCCCATTCAAAACTCACTCCCCGTCTCCTGCCCACACCCCCCAGCCCCTGACACCCACCGTCCTACTTTCTGTCTTTATGAATCTCACTCCTCTAGGGACCTCACAGAAGTGGAACCTTCAGAATTTGTCCTTCGCGTCTGCCTTATTTCACTGAGCATCACAAGCTCAAGATTCACCCACGTGGTAGCAGGTGTCACAATTCACTTCCTTGGGGCTTCCCTGGTGGCGCAGTGGTTGAGAGTCCGCCTGCCGATGCAGGGGACACGGGTTCGAGCCCCGGTCCGGGAAGATCCCACGTGCCGCGGAGCCACTAAGCCCTCCCTGAGAAACGGATGACGATGATGCTTCTGAAAATCTCTAGTCGTGGGGAACGAGGCCAGTGTCGCGGTCGCATGCCTCAGCTTGCCCTGAAAAAGCAGCGGCATCTTCCTGGGACTTTCCCTCCCACCTCCCGGCCAGGTCAGGTGGAAACCCTGTCTCCCCACCCAGCAGACGTGATCCCCGGCTTTGCCCAAAACGTAAAAATGGTCAACAGGCTCTCAAGGGCAGCTCCCAGGCCACGTCCCCTCTCTGGAGGCACAAGGGGGGTCCAGAGTGTGAGAAACAGAGCCAACAGACCCCCTCCACCCTGTTTCCGCCGGGCCATCACTGCTGAAGCTACGGCCACGTCCAGGGCAGTCGATCCATCACGCAACAGACGCAGGCGTGGGCCGAACACACCTGGCGCCGGGCCGTGGCCAGGAGCTGTCGGGACGCATGTTTCTGCCCTGGGCTCGGATGCCCGTGGTGCCTCTGTCTTCGGGGCAGGAGCAGGTCCCCGCGGGACAGGCTTGGCGTGGCCTTTGGGGGCCCCTCACCGGCCGCCCGAACGCGGTTTCACAGACAGAACGTTTCCAGAAAGCAGCCAGGAGGTGGAGCTCTTTTTTTTTTGTCTTTGGACCACACTTGTTATCTCTTCTCTCGTTACATAGCCTGCCCGAGGGATGCATGGCTAAAACCACACCATCATCTTCCGGGTAATTAACCTGTACAACAAGCCACGCCCCCGTTACGGGGGGGCGGGGGGAATTGGGAAAGGGTCCCCCAACTGCCATATCCGCAGAGCTGAGGATGCGCTATCAGTCATCCGGCCGCTCCCGGCTGTTCCAAACCCCGGCCCTAGGTGGTCCCGCCGCTCGGCGGGCAGGGGTCGCCTCCGTGAGGCCCCCCGACGGAAGACGAGAGAGAGGAAACAGCCTCAGAGAGCAGAAGACGCATCCAGGTGGGAACACAGGTGGGTGCAGCGGCTGAATACCCGGCGACTGGGTACGGGCTCAGGACTCTGCCCTCCAGCCCAGGCGGGGATGTACCAAGTCTTGGCCGTCCAATCGGACCACCGCCAACCTCTTCCCTCTAAGCCTCACCCTCACCCTGACCTTCCTTGGGGGGCAACCTAACAGCTGCCGTTTTCAAACACTGAACACGCGGGGCTTCCCTGGTGGCGCAGTGGTTGAGAGTCCGCCTGCCGATGCAGGGCACACGGGTTCGTGCCCCGGTCCGGGAGGATCCCACACGCCGCGGAGCAACTGGGCCCGTGAGCCACAATTACTGAGCCTGCGCGTCTGGAGCCTGTGCTCCGCAACAAGAGAGGCCGCGATAGTGAGAGGCCCGCGCACCGCGATGAAGAGTGGCCCCCGTTCGCTGCAACTGGAGAAAGCCCTCACGCAGAAAGGAAGACCCAACGCAGCCAAGATAAATAAATAAATATATAAATAAATAAATAAATAACTACTGTTCTCTGTTTAAAAAATAAAAATAAAAAACTGAAGACGCTGCAACTCCCTCTCCTCTGGGTACACCCACCTACCGCCCAGCGCTGTATGCGGTCGCGCTTGCCCATGAGCATTTAAAATCCTGTATAGGGGGAATTTTGTCCTTTATAAAAATAGGTATTCGGTGCTAAAAAGAAAGGAGCTCTGAAGCCATGAAAAGACAGGAAAGAACCTTAAATGCATATGACTGAGTAAAAGAATCCCATCTGAAAGGGCTACAGACTGTGATTCCAACTCTACGACTTTCTGGAAAAGGCACAACTGTGGAGACAGTCAAAGGATCGGTGCTAAAAAAAAAACAAATTAAAATACATACAAAAATAAAAGGATCAGTGGTTGCCAGGGGTTGGAGGGATAAACAGGCAGAACATAGAGGGCTTTTAGGGCAGTGAAACTACCCTGTACGCTACTATAATGGTGGATACACGTCATCATACATTGGTCCAGACCCGTAGAACGTATAACAGCAAGCGTGATCCCTAATGTAAACTATGGACCTTAGTTAGTAATGTGCGCATACTGGTTCATCCGTTGTCACAGATGTGGTGTATTCCTGCAAGATGTTAATAACAGATGAAACTGTGGGGCAGGTATTGGGAATTCCCTGTATTTTGTCCTCAATTTTCTGTAAACGTTAAACTGTACTAAACACTGAAGTGTAGCAATTTAAAAAATAACAGTAACATATAGAGAGACAAAGGGGTTTAGACATACCTGCCAGGTGAGCAGATCCTGCATGGTGACCCCTCAAACCACCACTGGGTACAAAGAAAGCATGTGCCTTCCAGGAGACAGGGCTTTTTACGACTTGTTTCCCTCAAGGAATCCTAACGTCTTCTCACGTTTAATTTTACAAGCAGGTGATCCATGGCATTCGCTCCAAATGGGGAGGGTCGTTGTATAGGGCGAGGTTCCCAGTGACAGGTCCACCCCTGGCAAACCTACGCTGGGAAGCCAGCTCTACGGCGGGACATTTAGGAAACGCGTGCCATCACGGGTTGCCCTGTGCTCCCTTCAGCAGGTCTCTGATGTGGCTACGTGAAAAGGCGTCATCAATCAGGTACTCGAAACAGGAACACCCTGAGGACAAGTCAGGGCGGGCGTCTGACGGGCGGGCAGAAGCCCACGCCTGGGATGGTGATTACGCAAATGCCAAGGAAGGAGCGTACCAAGCCCTGAAAACTCCCCGAGCTGCGCCCTCCCCGTCCACGCCCGGGCTTATCTGCAGGCATGGGGAGGAGGAGTGATGCAAACATGAGGCTGGAAAAAGACAAGGGCTGAATCAACTCCAAAGTGTAACCGGCCAAGTCCTGGAAGGGGAATTCCAGGTAAGGAGGTCAGCTCAGGTCACACGGAGCTGGGCGGCCTGATTACCCAGACAGAGAGATGTCTCCACCTGGAGCTCCAAGACCTTGCAATACCTGCATCCCTCGGCACACGGCATCCTTGCCAGTCCCCCGCAGGCCAAACGGCGTCACCCAGTGGCCAAACCATCACCCAGATGAATAGCTCTACATGGAAACACACAGTGGAGGACAAGGGCAAGTGGTCCACTCGTGGTGGCCGTGACCAGTGCCACATTCCTGGAGAGCTGTTCGGCAACCTGCATTCAACGCCTTTGACTCCTCATACGACATATCAGAAGGCATCGGGGGAAGAGTAAGTGTTTAAGATACAAAGACAAGGGCACCGAACACACGGGGTAACGAAACACAAGCCATCGATGAGAAATGAGGCAAACACCCTGGGATATCCTGTCAACAGAAGCGTACGTAGCCATAAAAACAAGGACTTCTCTTTATTACAAAGGAAGACGCCCAACTAGACAGAACCTGGAAGAGTTTCTTCATGGATATGTACCTATAACGGATAGATACACACAACCCGGGTGGCAGCTGGGGTTCTGCTTCCTCATGGGCTCATGTTCTGGGTTTGAAGGAGCCGTACCTTCCCATGGGCTGTGGAGGCCCTAGAGCCCTCCCCAGCTCTCGGCACTCTCAGGGGTCTTGGGGCACATGCGGTTCCCTCTGCTGCGTTCTTGTCGCTATGAAAATAACAGGAAGGGTTATAACCCCACCATGTTTCTCCTGCCTCCACTGTGTCCCACCGACAGAGGCGTGACTACAATGTACAAGCCAGGGTCCCTGCGAGACCCTGGGCCAGCAACACCCACCCAACTCCCATCTGTTGAGCTGCTTGAGCTGCTTTCTGTCTTTCTCCACCCGCCTCTCTCTTTCTGTTTCCCTGCCTTCTCCATCTCTCCCCATCTCCAAGGGTTGCTCTATTTCTGGGTTCCTTCTAGGACTCTGAGTTCAGACTCAAATTGTCCACTTATTAATGGCATGATGTTAAGAGGCTTCCCGAAACTCTTTGTGCCCTGGTTTCCTCACTTGTAAAAAGGGAATAGTGACAATAACTCCTTCCTAGGAGAGGACCACGTGAATCCATACACGTAAAGCATTTAAAACAATACCCACTACAGAGCACGTATCCAACACGATGCAGCTGTGTACGCTAATGATCATCATTTCTAACAAAAGGCGGTTTGGTTATCTGTTGTGCTGAAGCTCGTTATTCTAACTTCAGTAGCTTATTAAAGAGGGGCTACCAAAAAAAAAAAAAAAAAAGAGGGGCTACACATTCTGGTTTGCCACAGACCATTCTCATTTATCTTTTTTGGGGGGCGGGGGGCGGTACCCTGAGGGTACTTCTCAAATTTCAACATGCAGGGGTGCAGACCTCAAAGAGAAAGTGACAACTGGTTGGGCTGAGGAGTCAAAGGTCAGAGTCTGGGGCGCCTAGGGCAGCTGGAATGGAGGCGCAGAATCCTAAATGAAAGGCCACAGGGGCAGGAGCTGAAAATTCCGAGTAGAAAATCCCGTCGCAACCTCAGCAGACTAGTGAACTGCAGAAACACGGCAAGACACCAAGGAGTTCAGGGGCAAACTGCAGCTGGAAGGTTGAAAGATGTGAGCGGAGAAATTTCAGCCACTGCCTGGTGCTGGGGAGACAGGATGACGCTTGCATCTTGCCAGGTTGCAGGGGCTCAGTGAACAGCTCAGAGTCTCACCTGAATCCTGAGATGGGCTACGTCTTAGAACAAAGGATCGAGATTGAGAGCTCCGTATCTTAAGATTGAGAGCTCCATCCAAGGCCCAAGGGCAGAACTGAAATAGACTCATCATGACAAGACGTGAAGCCAAGGTAACCCACCAGTGATAGCACTGTCCACTACAAAGCTCAACACTCTTCAGAGGAAGATAACAGAACGCAAAATCTCTACAGTGGATCAATCACAATGTCCAATACACACACAAAAATGACTAGACATGCAGAGAAATGGGAAAATGTCACCTGCTGTCAAGAAGGAGAAAAATCAATAGAAACAGACCCAGAGATGACGCAGCTGTTGGAATGAAGAGACAAGAACTTTCAGGTAACAATTATGAATTAAAGCATTTACAAGAAAAGATGGAGGTCAAGGGTGAAGAAAGGAAGAACGTCAGGAAAGACATGTAAACTAAAAATAACCAAATGGAAGTCCTAAAACTGAAAAATACAGTTAGTTTTGAGGACAACAATAGTCCAAGGATGGGATTACAAGTGGACTGCACACAAATGAAAAACAATTTGGTGAACGTGAGATAGTTCAATAGAAATCATTCAAGCTACAGCACAAAGGAAGAAAAGGAAGTTGGACAAAATGAACGGAGCTCAATGAAAGGTCAGACGGTGTCACGTAACCTACCACATGCGTGATTGTGGACTGACAAGAAGGTGGAAAGAACAAAGCAGGAAACGCATTTGAAGAATAGTGGCTAAAAGTTGTTCAAATTTTATCAAAACTTCCTACCCCACGGCTACGGGGAGCCTTTTAAACCCAAGTAGGATAAACACGGGGAACCACACGCAGGCGTATTATCAAAATTCTGAAAACAAGTTAAAAAAAAAAAAGAGGAAAGAAGGCACATTATATTCAGGAAATAATGATAATAATTATAGCTGATTATAGTTCCGCAACGGGAGAGGCCACAACAGTGAGAGGCCCGGTATCGCAAAAAAAAATAAACACAAATAATTATAGCTGATTTCCTATCTGAAACAATGAAGGCCAGAAGGCCAGGTCACAACAACTTTAATATCCTGGGGGTAGGGCAGTGTTTTCAACCCAGAACTCTACGTGCGTGGAAAACAGCTCTCACGAATGAAGGCGGAATAATGCTACCTGCAAACACTTAGGACCATGTGAATCTCCCACCCTGCTCTGAGGAGACGGTGAAACGTTCCTCTTCAGGAAAAGGTTTTAAAACGTAACCTGCAATAAATGAAAATAAATATTTATCTTCAAGGCACTTCAGTACCTTACGGAGCCTCCAAGTATCTGTTAGAAAGTGGATGGAAGCGATTTCTAACATGCTAACATCACGGGCTCTGCACACCCCAAACCACACATCACAGAGATGATAACACGGAGAGGACCACAGATGTGTGCAGAGCTGGGCACGGGCTGTTCTCATCAGAATCTTGACAACAATTTCAGAGGCAACGTCCTTTTCACTGAAGGAGAAGCTCCTTCCAGGAAACGTTAACCTCTGGGTCTCATTTAAGTGTTTCAAATATCATTACATAATCCTCCAAGTTTTATTTTTTTAAAAAGCCTTTCTTACTATATGTTTATCTTCTATAACAACTAAGCACGACTTCATTTCCCCCAGGAGGAAAAATATCATGGAAGTAACATTTCCAGAATAACTTTTAGAGACGGTCACGCGAGCAGGTTCTCTAATTGCCAAGTTTAAAAGCACGGAGCACCTTGAGGTGTGTTAGAAGGGAACGGTCAAAATGAATTTCCTCGGCGATGATTCCTCCCCACAAATGAAAAGAGGAGAAACACGGCACAGGATAACAGGACAATGCAGGAGGGAGTGAAAATATTGCATAAATTATTGGTGGGGGAAATGGAACTTTGGATGCACGATGAGAATGAAAATTCTTCCCTGTGGGTTTTTTCTTCTATTATTATTCCTGTAAGTGTGTATAGACGAGCTAAGGAAACTAGGCAGACAATCGCCTCCCTCATGGAAGTCACCTTGACGGTGCTTCCAAAGGTTAACATTAATCATTCCCGAGCCTGAGAAATGAAGAGCCCTTCACAGGAAGAACACGGTGTGAGCAGTAATAACATTAAATGTTCACAAAGGGCTGTGCTGCGCCTTCGTCCCTTCAGAAAAGACACGATGACCTTCTAAACTTCCTTTTTTTTTTTCTTTGTTAATAGAATTGACTCACCGAATGCCATTTTTTTTAATTGCAGTAGAGTTGATTTACAATGTTGTGTTGGTTTCACAGCAAAGCAATTCAGTTACACGTACACATGCATCTATTCCTTTTCAAATTCTTTTCCCATGATAGGTTATTACGAGATATTCAGTAGAGTTCCCTGTGCTCTACAGTGGGTCCTTGTTGGTTATCTATTTTATATATAGTAGTGTGTATATGTTAATCCCAAACTCCTAATTTATCCCGCCCCCCTTTCCCCTTTGGTAACCATACGTTTGTTTTCTATGTCTGTGAGTCTGTTTCTGTTTTGTAAATAAGTTCATTTACATCATATTTCAGATTCCACATATAAGTGCTATCGTATGATATATGTCTGTCTCTGTCTGGCTTACTTCACTTTGTATGATCATCTCTAGGTCCATCCAAGTTGCTGCCAATGGCATGATTTCTTTCTTTTTTATGGCTGAGTAGTATTCCACTGTATATATGTGCCACATCTTCCTTATCCATTCATCTGTTGATGGACAGTTAGGTTGTTTCCATGTCTTGGCTATTGTATATAAATAGTGCTACAATGGACATTGGGGCGCATGTATCTTTTCAACTTATGGTTTTCTCCAGGCATTGTTAAACCTTCTAATTGCCCACAGGAAATCATCTGTCTGTATGAACACCTGTCTAGTGTCTGTCTATCCAGGCATGCCTACTCACTGGCTACCTCAGGACACCAAGTTAAAGATGAAAGGGGGACATTCCACAGAATTCCTGGCCAGCACTCTGCAAAACTGTCAAGGTCATCAAAAAACAAAGACAAAAACCACAGAGAGTCTAAGAAATGATCAGAGCCAAGAGGAGCCTAAAGAGATGGGACAACTAGATCTTACCGTAGCATCCTGTATGGGATCCTGGGATGGAAGAAAGGCATTAGGTAAAAACTAAGGAAATTCGGAAAAAACATAAGGTCTTTAGTCAGGGATCGTAGACCAATAAGGTGCTTTCACTGTGAGACACGAACTTAACACAAGATATTAAGGATGGAGAGAACTATAGACATAGGGTATGTGGGGACTCGGGAACCTTCACAGCTCTTCTGTAATCTAGAACTGTTCCAAAATTAAAAGTCCATTTTTTCAAAATCCACTTATTAAGTCATTCACCATCACGTCACAACTGTCAGAGAGGCTGTCATCAAAAAGACCACAAATAACAAATGCTGGAGAGGGCGTGGAGAAGAGGGAGCCCTCCTGCACTGTGGCTGGGAATGTAAGTTGATACAGCCACTCTGGAGAACAGGATGGAGCTTCCTTAAAAGTAAAAGGAGAGCTACCATATGACCCAGCCATCCCACTCCTGGGCACATACCCAGAGAAAACCATAATTCGAAAAGATACACGCACCCCAACGTTCATAACAGCACCGTTTACACCAGCCAAGACACGGAAGCCACCTAAGTGTCCACAGACAGATGAATGGAGAAAGAAGATGTGGTCCATATATACACAGTGGGATACTACTCAGCCATAAAAGAGAATGAAATCATGCCATTGGCAGCAACATGGATGGACTTGGAGGGCACGATGCTAAATGAAGTAACTCAGACAGAGACAAATAGTCTATGATCTCACTTATATGTGGAATCTAAAAAATACAGCAAGCTAGTGAATATAACAAAAAAGAAGCAGACTCACAGATACAGAGGACAAACTAGTGGTTACCAGTGGGGAGAGGGAAGGGGGAGGGGCAGGATAGGGGGAGGGGATTAAGAGGCACAAACTACTAGGTATAAAATAAATAAGCGACAAGGTTATGTTGTAGAACACAGGGAATATAGCCAATATTTTTCCATAACTATAAATGGAGTATAACCTTTACAGTTGTGAATCACTATACTGTACACGTGAAATATATAACATTGTACATCAACTGCACTTCAATTAAAGAAAATGAAAGTGGGAAAGAAAAGGATGCCTGTAGGAAACAGGAAACTGTCAATAAGGGCCATTTTAAGTTAAATCAAAAAGACAGGAGAAAACCATAATTTGAAAAGATACATGCACCCCAGTGTTCATAGCAGCACTATTTACAATAGGCAGGACATGGAAGCAACCTAAGCGTCCATCAATAGAAGAATGGATAAAGAAGATGTGGTACATATATGCAATGGAATATTACTCAGCCATAAAAAAGAACGAAATAATGTTATTTGCAGCAACATGGATGGGCCTGGAGATTATCATACTAAGTGAAGTAAGTCAGACAGAGAAAGACAAATATTATATGATATCGCTTGTATGTGGAATCTAAAAAATGGTACAAATGAACTTATTTACAAAACAGAAATAGAGTCACAGACATAGGAAACAAACTTATGGTTACCATGGGAGAGACGGGGGAAGGGATAAATTAGGAGATTGGGATTGACATATACACACTACTCTATATAATACAGACAACCAACGAGGACCCACTGAACAGCCCAGGGAACTCTACTCAGTATCTCGTAATACCCTGTATGGGAAAAGAATCTGAAAAGGAATATATGGATAAACCTGAATCACGGTGCTGTATACCTGAAACTAACATGATATTGTAAATCAACTATGCTTCAATAAAAAATGATACAGGGACTTCCGTGGTGGTCCAGTGGTAAAGAATCCACCTTACAACGCAGGGGACGCGGGTTCGATCCCTGGTCAGGGGAACTAAGACCCCACATGCCGCGGGGCAACTAAGCCAGCACGCCGCAACTACTGAGCTTGCACGCCTCAACTAGAGAGCCCGCGTGCCACAAACTACAGAGCCCACACGCCACAACTAGAGAGAAGCCCGCGCGCCACAACGAAGAGCCTGCGTGCTGCAACTCAGACCCGACGCAGCCAAAAATAAATAAATAAGTAATCAATAAATCTTTTTAAAAAATGATACAAATGAACTTATTAACAAAACAGAGTCACAGACATGGAAAACAAACTTACGGTTACCAAAGGGGAAAGGTGGGGGGGGATAAATTAGGAGTCTGGGGTTAACACAGACACACTACTGTATACAAAATACATAACTAATAAGGACCTACTGTAGAGCACAGAGAACTCTGCTCGATGTTCTGTCATAACCGAGAAAGGAGAACAATCTGAAAAGGAATCTATGTACATGTATAACTGAATCACCGTGCTGTACACCTGAAACTAACACGATATACTTTAATTTAAAAGATTTTTTAAAAGAATGACGTTAGGAAAGGTGTAAAATTGTCCAGGAAGACACTGCTGACCGTGGAAAAGTGTGGAACAGTGACACAAAGCAAGGGATGCCTTTCTCCTTTTAAAAACAAAGAACAGACACCACATTTCCTAGGATTTGGGACTAGGGAATTCCCTCGTGGGTTGCGTGTGTCACTGTGAAATGGGCAAAGCAAAGTTTACCTGCCTGGAGTCCTTTTAAAAGTATTTAAATTATCTGTTTCCATTTGGGTTCATTTGAATGTTGTTACGCCATTTTGCTGTTTCTTTTTGTGGTGTTCGGGTTTTTATTGGTATTTGGGGGTGGGTTTTTTTTTTTTTTTTTTGGTAAATTAGCAAGACTATTTGCTCCAAATAAGAGAGCTTGCATCAGCACATAATTACTCAAGAACAATAAAGGTTTTGGTACCATGGATACATGGTGATAAGGTATGAAAAGTCTCTTCCCTGGAAATCTCTAGGTTGAGAAATGATTGATTCCTGAGACCATACTCGCGAATATATCGTTCCGAAAGCCAAACTAGTTATACACTGATAGGCAGGTATCCTCCCATCCCAGCCCCAAACATGACCTCAACTGACTGTGATGTCAAAGGCAGATGGTACAGCACAGAAAGCATTCAACGAAGAACTAAGAAAAAAGGGTCAGTACAGAGATGAGGGGGGAGGCAGGCTACAGAGAAATTCGGCATTTAGAAATAATTGTGTTAGGGAACTCTACTCAATACTCTGTAATGACCTATACAGGAAAAGAACCTGAAAAAGAATAGATACATGTATTATGTATAACGGAGTCACTTTGCTGTACAGAAGACACTAACACAACACTGTAAAGCAACTATACCCCAATAAAAATTTCAAAAAGAAATAATTGTGTTCTCGACAGTCATCTGCTAGTCTCAGGCTATCTGCTGATTTGCTCCAAAAAAAAAGAGAAGAATCCAGAGAATCATGGAAGAGCCATAAGCGAGGAACAGGTGGGGCTCCCCCTGGCCAAGTGGGAAGCCGGGGGATGTGGGGACAAGACCCTCAGAGGCTGCAGCAGGGCAGCTAGTCTGGACAGAAGCACCTCTGCAGGGCTGTGGGTTCCACTCCTGAGAGCATCCTGACCCAGACCGGGTCCGGCCGAGTCTGCAGGGAGCTAAACCAAGAGGAAGGGTGAGGGCCGACCGACGGCCACCGATGCACAGGGAGACCCAGTGTCCCCACCGGCGCTGCCCTTGCACAGCGGGTCCCCGGCACAGGGAGTGCCCCTCTTCCCCCGGGACTGGCTGGACCTTGGCTCGGGGGAATCCCGAGGCTGGATGCGAATTCAGCAACGACAGTTCGAGGACCACCACCAAACCATCCTCCTCTGGCCAGGTCTCAGCATCTCCCACCTGTCCCGTGGACCCCTCCAGGCGTGCACGGGCTGCGGCGTCCATGGACCGACTTCCAAGTGCCAGGCTTCTGGTGTAAAATACGGACAGCGCTGCCTTCATGTCTGGTTCAACGCACAAGAGGAATTTTAAAAGGTGCGTGTGCGTGTGTCATCAAGGGTTCACTCCCTCACTGGACCAGCCCCCGTGGGAGTGGCCACGCTCACCCTGGCTCAGACCATATCCCTGCTGCAGACCTCAGGGGTCACTCAGCTTGTGTCCAGACACCTCCCTGGCCCCCATGTCCCCTCCCAGGCCAGGGGGAACCTGAGCTTCCCTGAGCGCTGCCAGCTTCTGGGCAAGGGCAGGTCCAAGCAACACAAGGACCAGCGCAGGGCTGCTACCCACCAAGGACGCCCAGCCTCGCCCTTTCCATAAACATGGATGCCCGGAGGTGGGGGGGCTGCCAGCAAGTGGGGTGCAGGCAGGCTGGGGTTTGGGGCTTGTGCAGACCCCTGGGCTCTCTCTGCTGTCGGTGTGCACCTGACTGACTGTCCGCCCCGACGACTACTTCTCCCAGATGCAAATTTCATGGATCTACTGGTGTCACTTGCTAGAAATGAAGACACAGGAGCAGACACAGCCGAGGCTCTGTCACCAGCCTTGACCAGAGGGACGTTGACATCACCGTCCTGGGTGATTAGGAATCACCGCCCTGCCCAGCGCAGGCCCTGGGGGCCTCCCCTCCAGCACAGAGCTGCTGCGGAGGCGTTTCCCCTTTAATCCGTGAGCTTTCTGCACAAACCGTGAGTCGCAGCGTACAAAGCTGATGCCACCAGGAAACTGTCTAAAGATGTTCTAGAACGTTCTTTCCTCCCATCAATCAGGGCTACGGATTACAGCTCTGTCAGAACACATGAAGCTCTTACACGTTTTACGGAAGCTCACGTAGCCCCAGATGAACCTCGGCACCTTGACTGGTTAGGGCTGTAACACGAGCGAGTTTGGGTGAATTATTTTTTCATCCTTTCCAGAGGTTTTTCAGGTCATGAAAAGAAGCCCACGCTTTGGCGGTTCTCACGAGGCTCCTCTTTTGGTCTGGAAATTATGGTTTCGTGCGGTCACGACAGCAGCGATTCTTAAACTTGAGGGGGGCAGGAGGATTCCCGGGGAGGGCGTGGGAAAATGCAGGTTCCCGGCCCCGCCTGCAGAAGTTTCCGTGCTCAGGGCTGAAAATCAGCACTTCTAACCACCTGCCCCTGGTGACGCTACTGCTAGAGGCCCGGGAAATACACACTGGGTGGAAACCAAGGCGTTGGAGAGAGAGGCCCCCTGAGCCACTGCAAACTAGGGACGGGGTAGGAAACTACCCCATGTGACACGATCAGCTGTCGCAACAGTGGACCACTTCTGCCCCGGGGCAGGCGAGGGAGAGAAGCAGCGCCTCCGTCTGCAGGAGCTGCCTGGTGTTGCGGGAGAGCTGCGGAAGCCCCTCTGTGTTCTGTCTCAAGATCAAAGGCATCCTAGTAGATGCCTAATGAGAACCTGCCGTACAGCACAGGGAACTAACTCCACTTCACGGTACAGCAGAAACTAACACAACATTGTAAAACAACTCTACCCCCATTAAAAAAAAAAAAAGGGGGAGGAAAGGAAAAGGATGAAAGACATCCTGCCACGAGGGCAGGGGAGACATTGGGAATGTCAGCACGCCCCAGCCTTGGGCAGAGGGCCGGACGGTCAACCTGGAACACCCACAAGTGGGAGTCTTGACACAAAGGGACAGATACGGCCTTACCCGTCCGTCCGGGGTTTTCATGTGTCTCTCGGGAATCGCCATCTGCCCACAGATGGGAATCCTCAGCTTCTGGGTGATGCTTGAAACACCCTGGCTCTGACGGCCAAGAACGTGACCTGCATGTGCTTTTTTTAAACATAAGGCACCAGGCTTGGGCTCAGAAAGCACCGGAGAGCGTTGGTGTCAGGAAAGATGTGAGGGCCGTGTGTGTATCCCCCGGGTTCAATAGGTAGAGGAGGCCCCGGGGAGGCACGACGGGGCAGCGCCGATCCCCGTGAGACCCGGCAGGTCCTGTTTGGTACATCTTCCCTTCAAGAACCCGAGAAAAGTAGGTGTACCTGCCGGAGGGTGCCTCCAACGGTTCCTGAGTGAACACGGGCCTCAGAGGGCCCTGGAGATCGACAGGGAATGAAAACGGGCCCGTTTCACAAGGAACGCCCTCCCCAGCAGGTGCCGCGGTGGCAGCGTGCTTGCTCCCACCTTCCACGCCCCAAGGAGGACAAAAGCCCCCCCCGAGAAAAGCCCAAGAATCAGAGACACCGCTGCCCAGAGCCACGTCCACCATCCGGGTCCCTGAGCCCACGCCAGGGCCTGCAGCCCCCAGACCAAGCAGCAGAGCCCTCTGTCTACCGGGCAGTAGAGTACCTTTGTCATTGAGGGTTTCCTCTCTTATCTTTCTCACAGCTTCTTCCGCTTTGCCTTCATTATTTCCGCCTACAAGGAAAAGAAAAGATACAATTCAGGGTAAGGAAGCTACCCCATTGGAAACCATGTTTTCTTGAGACAGTAAACACAGCCCTACAACACGCTAAGTGTCTCCTTCCGTCCCGGCATTGAATTTGGCCATCGGAGCAACTGTAGCGGATTCAGCGTATCCACTGAAGATGCATTTTCTTTAGGTGGATTGGTCAAAAGGATGCCTTTCTGGGACATCTTACTTTTCAGTAATTCCAGGGACACGAAGCACCTAGCGGCATCGGGACCACGGGGACACCAAGAGCATATGAGCGTGAAACTGTCAGCAGAAATGTCAGACTAGACATAGATCTTTCGAGAGACTTTTGGTCCAGGCGACCGCTCTGTTCACAGTGGCTTGAGCTATAAAAACCATCACGGGGGACTTCCCGGGAGGTCCCGTGGTTAGGACTCTGCGCTTTCACTGCCGAGGGTCTGGGTTCCATCCCTGGTCGGGGAACTAAGATCCCGCAAGCCGCGTGGCACGGCCAAAAAAAAAAAAAATTAAAAAAGAAAAAAAACCATCGCAGGACATTCCCACCATGAGCTCGAGATGTCTCCTCCCGTTACCCGTGACTCCGTAAAATCAGCGGGTGCGATGCTGGGAACGTTCGCTTAGAAGGGTGGCGATGGGTCTTTTGTGAAGGATGAGGGTGTCCCCGTTGAAATTTGGGGCGAAAGAAAGTGAATGAGGTTTCTTTAATGCCTGAGGAGGTGAATCTGTGTTGACCGTGAGGGTAGAGCCTGGAGGGCAGGGGGGCTGTTCTTCCCTACGTCTGTGCGCAGACAGCCCTCACTTTAAGGGGGTCCTGATGTATCTGCTGCTCGGGGTGGGGAGAGGCCAGGCCAGGCTGCTTCCCGGCAGCATCCCTGACTAAGGAGCCGGCCTCAAGCAGCGCCTCTCACCTTGTGCAGAAGCCACACCTGAAACTCCCTGGGCGCTGCGTCACAGGAGACCTTCAACAGGGAGGCCAGAGCTGGCACCTGTGAACACGGGGCTGGGCATGGAGCCCTGACGCCCAGAGAACCAACAGGGGGCAAGAGGACACCGCTGAGGGGCCTGGGAGGGTCCTGCCCACATCACCCTCCCACCTGCAGCCACAGCCCCTCCTGGGAAGATGCTGGTTCTCTCGGTCAAAGCCTGTTGAGGTCTCCGTGAAAGTACACGACCAAGCAATCCTTTTATCATGCATTTCTGCACGCTGTTTACGTACCCGTGGTCTCACTTACACACTCTAAGAGTATTCCCTACTATTTTCCTCTGTGTTATGTGCTCTGTGTCACTGACAAGTGTCCCCAAATGAACCTAGGCAATGCCCTTTGCAAAACAAAACAACAAAAAAGATGTTTACAGCAACGGGTGTATTTGTAACAAACATATAAGAGAGGAAAAGTGGTGAACCCAGGGGGAATGAGAAATGCCCCCTGCTGAAGATAAACGTGGCAAAGGACATCTCTGGGGGTGAACGAAAAGGAATATAGAAGCTGTCACCGCCTCGGAGAAGTTCAGAGCTGCAGACATCAAGAAGATGCAGCCGCAGAAGTCATTTGCACTTCCAGCTCCTCAAAGAAATAAACATTATGCGGTTATGACGTGGTTTTGCTGGGAGAGCCTTCCTGCACTGAGGGAGTGCAGGGGCAGGGTGGCAAAGAAGCATGTCTTCCATCCCTAAATGTTCCGGGCATCAAAGACCAAAAAAAACAAGAATCCATGGGGTAAGTGAGGGCTGCAGACACATATGAGCTTGTTTCTGAAACTTGTGCAATTTTTAAACATTAAAACACCATCTGCTGCTGGGCTACCCTCCAGCCTGAGACCATCTTGACATCAAGGGCTGGCGTAGCAGAAGCTCAAATGAAGTCAGAAAGACATAAGTGTCCAGAGGAAGAACGAAAGCTGAGGGTGGGCTGGGGAGAAGCGATGGAACTGCAGGACACACTGGCCACGGCCAGCAGCGTCCCCCGACGGGCAGCTCACTGCGTGCTCAGGCCATCAGGATATGACATCGGCTCTAGGCGGGATCTAAACAAAACTGACACGTATGAACTTATTTACAAAACAGAATCAGACTCACAGACTTAGAGAACGAACCTGTGGTTACCGGGGGGGAGGGATATATTTGGAGTTTGGGATTGACTTATACACACTGCTAGATATAAAATAGATAACCAGCAAGGACCTACTGTAGAGCACGGGGAACACTACTCAGTACTCTGTAATGACCTCTATGGGAAAAGAATCTGAAAAACAGTGGATATATGTACACGTATCACTGATTCACTCTGCCGTACACCTGAAACTGACACAACACTGTAAATCAACTATGCTCCGACAGAAGACAGAAATTTAAAAAATTAAAAAAAAATCAAAGAAAAAAATATTCAGGCAATCAGGGCTGGATTGTATGGGAGGGATGGAGAGGCACTTTGGGGGCAAAGGTCATCTTCAGCAGCTGCCTCTTACGGGCTGGATATCGGATGCTCGACCCTACACAGCTGCCAGTGCTGCCCATATATCTCCGGAGTGCTGGCTGCGTACCCGGAAACACTCCGCCACGACAGCAGCAGGGCTCAGACGCAGTGGGTCCGCCTTCCGTTCAGCCTTCGTGCAGCAGGGGTTAGGTTTTATACGAGCTGCAGTGCAAGGCGTCAGGGGCACCAAGTCGAGTGGGAAGGACAACCTCTCACATCCAGGTCCGCTCCCTGAAGACAGCACCCTAGCCACCAGATCGTAAAGATCTGCGAGAAGCAACACAACTGTCGTGGCGGAGTGGACCCAAATTAGGGCCAGCACACTACGGACCCGGGGCCAGATGTGGCCCATCGCTTAGACAGCCGTGTCCTTTAAGTACTGGCCGTTGCTGATTTCCTGCTGTAAGGGCAGAGCTGATCAGCATGAGAGACCTATGATAATATTTACCATCCAGCCTATAGCAGAAAAAAACGTACCAACCCCTGGTCTAGACCTTAGATGACCGCTTATTAAGAATTATGAATAAAGAGGGCTCTTCCACCAAAACGGTATTTTGAAACAGTAGGAACTAAGGTACTGTGAACAGATGGGAATCTGAATAATTCATGCATTCTTAGCAGCACTAATGGGCTGGACTCGGACCCAGACTATCACTTCAATTCTTCAGCAAGTAATTGATTATTCTGTAAATATTCATGGCCTCGGGACTGAGAGTGTGGAATTGATGAAACCCATCTCTTAATCTGTGTTTAACAGAAAAATGCATTCTGCCCAATGATAATGTTTCATTAAGTGACCCTGTCTCCAGCTGTCACGTAAGAAGAAAAACCGTCCCTCTCAGGATATGTTCAACTATTCCCTCAAAGACACACAGAGGCGGTAAGACTCCCTATGTGACTGGATTGACAGGGAGGGTCAGAACTGTGTCCCTCGGGGAAAGTTCAATCAGGGACATCAGAACGTTAGTGGGAAAGGAGACACGAGCGGGTGAGGATGTGCTGTCTGCTCTCTGTTTAACTCGAGAAAAGGAGAAATTTGGTGCTGACGGATACCATACCTGATGCTCAAGAAACACCCCCTAAAGGAGGTGATACCAGTCAGGGCTCCAGTCCTCAAACGCTTGGGTGCCCAGGCTTGCTCGCATATGCTCAGTGCCCGTGTCTGCAGTACATACTCATCACCCAGCTAGACCTCATCCTGACCTTCCCTCTAGATCTCCTCGTGACCTAACCCTCTAGACTTCCTCAGGAGCTAAAACCACCACACTGAGGCAAAAAGCACAGAAATGGGGCTCTTTTTACTTCTCTGTCTTCCAACACCACCTAGTTTCACTAGGAATGAAGAAGATGAAGGTGCCTGCAGTGGAGGGATCACAGGGGCAGAGACACCCAGCACTGGATGCCAGCCTCCCATCTTTGCTCAGACTAGAAAGCTCCTCCTGGATTGCTCCACCGCATCTTTCCACCACTAGCCCAGGCCCAGCCGGTCCTCAGAGGGGATGCATGGCTCTTCCTTTACAAGAGCTGACATCACTTTGACCGAGTCTTCCGAATATCGGCAGAAATCCAAGACATGGAAGGCTTGTCGTATCTCTAATGAGACAACAGAGGCTGCCCCTCCAAGGAAAGTCAACAAATCAGGGGGCTAGAGCCCATCCCCATCTCACAGTCGCCCTGCAGTCTTGAGATCTGCTTCCACCCTCTGCTCCCACATCCTACCTCCTTGATATTCTCAGGCCCCAGAGAGACATAAAGAGTTCACAGAGGTGCTCAAGTTGGTAAAGGAGCTCCAGATATACATTCTCAGATGCATCCCCTCTCCCACAAGACCTCCTGGTCTGCAAGCAACCCATCTTCATCTAAGGGGAGTGACGGATAGTGATAAAATAAAGTTGGTAATTTCAAGTTCAGAAACTTTTAATATGTCCACATCTATCAAGAGAATAGGACCTACCCGGGGGGAAAGGCAGGGAGCTGGGATGAACTGGGAGACTGGGATGGACATATATACACTATTGATACTATGTATAAAATAGATCACTAATGAGAACCTACTGTATAGTACAGGGAACTCTACTCAGTGCTCTGTGGTGACCTAAATGAGAAGGAAATCCAAAAAAAGGGGATAGGTGTATATGCATAGCTGATTCACTTTGCTGTACGGCAGAAACTAACACAACAGTGGAAAGCAACTATATTCCAATAAATAAAAAAAAAAGACTTATTGAAAGAGGGGGAAAAAAAAGACAAAGAAAACACACACACACAAAAGAAAACAGAGAATGGGACTTAGCCGTATTCCTGATGAAAAGAACCCCTCCATGGAGACAAAGAACAGTGAAGTAGACCAAGAAGGGATCTATTGCTCCCAGAGCAAGACAAATGTGGGCCATTCCACAGACCCCATCATACATGAGAGATAGACGGTTATGGGAAAAAGGGAATCACCATAAGAAACTGCAGTCTTTGAAAAGAGAGTGGAACATGGGACAGGCCACGAAATGGAAGAAATTTTAATGGTGCAGTCAGGTTTTGCAAAAGCAAAAAAAAGTTCCAATGTAAGGGCGTGAGGGAAGAGTTGTGTGTGCCCAGGTAAGCCCCGCCCCTCTAAGAGCAGAGGGCTACACTGGACCCCTGGGGATGTCCCACGTGGGACTCAGGGCATCTGTGAGTTCCGATGGGGAAGAATGGACATCATCACCGTCCATTCGGCCTCCAAGGGAACGTGGACGAGACAAAGAGGACAGGATGGACAGGATCTATGGCTTGGCCACCAATGGAAGCCCCATTCTCCTATCAGGGTTCAGTTCTTGAAGATGTCTTGAAATAAGGTTTAAGATCCTCATAGCAGGACTTCCCTGGTGGCGCAGTGGTTAAGACTCCACGCTCCCAATGCAGGGGGCCCGGGTTCGATCCCCGGTCAGGGAACTAGAGCCCACATGCATGCCGCAACGAAGGAGCCCACCTGCTGCAACGAAGGAGCCTGCGTGCCGCAACTAAGACCCAGCGCAACCAAAGAAAAAAAAAAAAGATCCTCATAGCCCCAAATCGGAGGGGTTACTAAACTCACAGAAGACCCATTATTTGTTGTATAAAGACGTAACGTGTATAATTATGTGGCAGTATTTTTCCTTATATACTTTTATACCTGCATTCCAATACAACTGGTTGATACTACGATGGATTTCAGTTTGTGCACTGAGGCCTCACTAGATGTGAAGGGACTCAGGGACCAGAAAAGGGGGAATCTGGCTGTGGATGGAGCTTACGGACAGACCCACAAAGGAGAGAGATTCACGTGTGTTTAAATCCACAGCCCCCAAGTGCTGTGTCTGAGCTGTAATCATCTTTCAACACACGACGGAGGAAAAACGAGAGAAAGGAAGAAATGAATCGATAATGAATGAATGAAGGGCCGTGGGTAATATTTTAGAAAGACTGAAGTGAAAGCAATCCCTAACACCTAAAACCAGACCTGCAGTACGATTTTCATAAAAACGTGTCGACACCATAAAAGGGATTGACTGAATCCAGATGATGTCGGGAGTAGCATGATAAATATTACGGCCTTTTTCCAAAGCTCATCTCCCCATATCCCTTTGTCCAGCTGATTTAAACGTCTACCTCCAGCTGAATGGGAAGGTTCACAAATGTAAAATTAGCCCGCTTGAACCATCTTCACTTTCCTAGCAGAAGAAAGTCCCTTCATTTTCAAAGAGGATCTAGGGACCAAAATAAGCCATTAGAAAGTTTCAGAAAGAAGACGGGAAACACAGAGTTTCGGTTCAGAATCTGAAATGCAGAAGCTGTTCAGGTTGTTGGGAGCTGAATCATGACATCGCAACGTCGTATGTTGAACCCTGACCCCCAGGACCTCAGAGTGTGGCTGTATTTGGAGATGGGGTCTTTAAAGAGGGGATGAAGCTAAAATGAGGTCCACCCACTAGGGTGGGCCCTGATCCCACAGGACTGGTGTCCTTATACGAAGAGGAGATCAGGACACAGACACACACAGAGGGACGACCCTGGGAGGACACAGGGAGAAGACGGCCGTCTACACGGCAAGGAGAGAGGCCTCAGCAGGAACCAGCCCTGCCCACACCTGGATCTCAGATTCCAGCCTCCAGGACTGGGACAGGAAAAACGTTTGCTGTTTACTCCACCCAGTTTGTCCTATGATTTGTTAGGAGAGGTCTGGCAAACTAATTCACAGTTATTGTTGTTTACTGCAGTGAATCACACAGGGAAAAAAATATATGATCCACATCACAGCAGAACCTTGACTCCCGTCCAAAAAAAAAGCACAACACAATTTCCTGCCTCTTTCAGTTTCCGAGTATTCACCCTTACGCCTTCTGCCCTTCTTGGATCTGGAAGCCCATCAATATTTCCATACATGTAGGAGCAAGCAGCTGCGTATCTCCCGCTCGCTCTACGATACGAGGAGTTGTGGAAGTGAATCATCACCTATGATGACGTGCATGCCCAGTCTGGCCAGATGCTTCGCTGTCGCATATCCAATGCCATCAGTCCCGCCGGTCACTATAGCAACACGCTCGAGTTGTCGGGGGAAAACTGCAGGAGAAAAGAAAAAGAAACCGAGGTAAAGGTTTAGCCGCAGAGCACACACTGATGAGAATGAAGTCGCAGAAGAGGGCGTGATGCCAACGGGAGCTGCGGTTTGATATTTGTGGGTTTGCTCTTCTGAATATCCCTACAGGCTCGGGACGCACGAGCGTCATACAGTGCAGTTGCCCTGAATGAGGACAGCCTGGTAAAGCCACCTGATAAATCCTTGCTCGGTCCCCAATGATACCTTTGCAGGAATTAACGCCGCCAAAATGATCTGCAGAGAGCTCCAGAGAGCGTCTATCGTTGACAGCTGTGGGCGAGAGTCCTGGGTTAATCCTCTCGGACCATGTTGGTTGTGTTGTAAAGTGTAGGTTTTACACTCGTGTGCATTTTCTCAAATGTAGTTAGGAAACTGCTTGTTATGGAGGGATGGCCCACTGTTTTCTACAAAGTCTGAAGACCACATGAGAATACAGAGTATCTTATAAAAACGGAGAACATGATGACTCCTTTAACCATGTACCTTTGCATGAACCTACACATCTGCAAAACATATGAGAATATACGTTTACGTGATGGTGTAAGATTGACTGTTTCTACTCACACACAGAGAGAACAGACTCGTGGTGGCCAATGGGGCAGGGATTGGGGGAGGGATGGATTGGGAGTTTGGGGTTAGCAGATACAAACTATTACATATAGAATGCATAAACAACAAGTCCTACTGTGGAGCACAGGGAACTATATTCAATATCCTGGGATAAACCATCATGGAAAAGAATATGGAAAAGAATGCATATGTATGTATAACGGAATCACTTTGTTGTAGAGTGGAAATAAACACGCTGTAAATCAACTATACGTCAATAAAATAAACTTTACTGTGTCTAAATAAAATCTTAAACTACCCAAAGTGTCAATAACATGTTATTATACAAGATGAAATAATGTTTTACTAAAGGTCAGACTTCTCTTTTTGACTCCATTTTAAAATTGTACTGTGCAATGTGTGACCAAAATAAAAAGGGTGTATTGTGATGTAAAAATCAAAAAGAAGAAAGAAAGAAAGAGAGAGGGAGGGAGGAAGGAAGGATAAAGTGTAGGTTTTATTATTCTTCAAGTATGGGGTGAGGCCAACAGGTCAGGAGACGACCAATATTGAGAAGACGGATGACCACTCACAGTTCCCAAGAGGAGGGGGCGCAACACACCATGCAGGGTTACACGGGGAGGCACCAGGGTCGGTCAGGAGGCGAAGGGAAAGGGGGAAACCAGACGAGAGCCCTGCAGGAAGGAACAGGTGAGCAGGGTTAGGATGGGCTGCTGTGAATAATTTCATCAGGTCCTGGCTGCGGGGACTGTCCTTGTTGTCTGGTACCTGCCCTGGGGGGGCATGAGGGCAGGTGGATGGTGGCCCCGAGTATGAGAGCCCCTTAGAGCAGGGGGTGGGGTGTGCATCTGGGTGGGTAGCTTTGTATTTGAGAAGCACGTTTACAGCTCAGTTATTTGCTATCCGTAGGAATTGGCTAGTCCTAGGAGCTAAAGCTCCTATAGGACCAAGGTGGCAAAGATGAATTCTGTATTTTCCCTGTCTCCTTTATTTCACTTTTTTTACACGTTTTTTATTGAAGTAGAGTTGCTATACAATATTTTATAAGTTTCAGGTGTACAACATAGTGATTCACAATATCTTAAGGTTCTACCCCATTTATAGTTATTATTAAATATTGGCTGTATTCCCTGTGCTATACAATATATCCTTGTAGCTCTTTTTTTTTTTGACCGTGCCACACAGCATGCGGGATCTTAGCTCCCCGACCAGGGATGGAACCCATGCACCCTGCAGTGGAAGTGTGGAGTCTTATCCACTGGATGGCCAGGGAAGTCCCAGTAGCTTACTTATTTCATACACAGCAGTTTGTATCTCTTAATCCCCTACCCCTATCTCTCCCTTCCCCCCTTCCCTCCCCCACTGGTAACCACTAGTTTGTTGTCTAGAAAAGATAAACTTTTTTTTTTGCTCCGCGGCACGTGGGATCTTCCCGGACCGGGGCACGAACCTGTGTCCCCTGCATCGGCAGGCAGACTCTCCACCACTGCGCCACCAGGGAAGCCCGAGAAGATAAACTTTTTAATAAATGGTGTGGGGACATCTCAAAAGACCTCTGAAAACAGATGAAATGAGATCCATACCTCCCAGGACACATCAAAATGAACTCCAAGAGGAAAAAAGCTAAACAATGAAAATATTCAAAGAAAGCAGGGACAAATTTATTCTCAACCTCAGAGTAGGAAATGCCTTCCTAATTCTAATTCGAGATTGAGAAGAATAAATAGACCAATTTCACTCCTAAAAAAAGTGTACACAGTTTAAAAAAAAAAACCAAAAACACCATAAGGACTTGCCTGGCGGTCCAGTGGTTAAGAGCCCACGCTCCCAATGCGGGGGGCGCAGGTTCCATCCCTGTCTGGGAACTAAGACCCCACAAGCCACGAGGCGTGGCCAAAAAGAAAGAAAGAGAAAAAAAATCCTACCAAAAAATTAAAATTAAAACAACACCATAAGCAAAGTCACATTCAGAGGGCTATTTTCCGAGTATGTAAAGAGTTCTTAAAAATCAAGAAGAAGAAGAAAAAAAAAAACTCTACAGAGAAGAAGGGCAAAAGCATTTGTTGATATAAAAACATACTGAGGGCTTCCCTGGTGGCACAGTGGTTGAGAGTCCGCCTGCCGATGCAGGGGACGCGGGTTCGTGCCCCGGTCCGGGAAGATCCCACATGCCGCGGAGCGGCTGGGCCCGTGAGCCATGGCCACTGAGCCTGCGCGTCCGGAGCCTGTGCTCCGCAATGGGAGGGGCCACGGCAGTGAGAGGCCCGCGCACCACAAAAAAAAACATACTGAAATGGCCCTTAAAAACACATGCCCAAGTTTACACCTAATAAGAGAAATGTTAATAGTTAACGAAAACTGCTAGATACCATGACACCCATCAGGTTGGCGGAAGTTCAAAGACTTCAACAGCCTCGTTTCTCTCACCTACAGCGTGGGCAGGAGTGCAAAACAGCACAGTCCCCATTGGGGGCAATTGGGTAATATCTAGTGCAATTACATGTGCTTCTATCATTTGATCTCGAAAAATCACGTCTAGGAATCTGCCATGGAGAGACAAGGCCGGTTGCCAACGTAAAGCCAAGGTTCCTCAGGGCAGCACCTGTCTCTCCGTAAAGAAGGATGGATAAACCCCCTGCCATACCTGCATACAGTGGGGCATCCTCCATCCCTACAACGGGGTATCCTAGCCCATCCTGGGTCTCCACCATCACACAGGGGACACTGCGCAGCCCCGAGCGGGCCAAGCTCAAGTGATAATTCCACCTGTTGGCCAGGAGCCAGGTTTGATCCACTTGTTAGAAAATCCTTCCAATAAGTGGGGACAACCTGTTGTCCAGCGCTGCAGTAAGGCGTTGCTGCCGGTAACATGAAGCAACAACCCTACAAAGAAAAGCCCCGAGAGGGATGCAGGGGCAGCGATATCTTCCGGGAGGCGCGGAGGACCGCCACTCCTCCGCCACGCCCGGGGAATATTCCCCATCGCCACGTCCATCAGAAAGAGCACGTCCTTCGCAGAAACCCCAAATGAGTCCTTCGGGCGCCCCACAAAGTTCCCAGACACCCAGGCTTGATTCTACTAAAGGGATTCCAACCGCGTGCGGGTTTAGTTCCTGGGCAGGTGAGCCGGATTAATAAAAGTGCTCTTTTCCTAGGCTCCCGGCGTTTACAGAGAAGGGTTCCAGCACCGCGCTGCAGGGCGGGGAGCCTTAGGGAGGACCCAACTCAACTTTCCTTGTCCCCCTGGCATCCACCTGTCCCTCCTGAAAATGCAGACCAACAGCTGCTGAATGCGTGTGGGGCACTGTGCTGCGCCGACCGTGCGCCGTGAGCACAGGTGCACGCTGGGGTCTTGGGCTGGAGGGGACACCTTACAGCTCCCGGTGTTACACAGAAGAGGCAACGGACGGGGAAGTTCCCAGTGGTCCAGTGGTCAGGACTTGGGGCTCTCGCTGCCAGGGGCCTGGGTTCAGTCCCTGGTCAGGGAACTAAGATCCCGCAAGCCACGCGGCAGGGCCAAAAAGAAGACAAAGACCAAAGGACGACCACAGAAGCCTCGTCGGCAGCCTGAACTTTCATCTCAAAGCGAGGTTACGGGGGACACTGAACAGTTAAGACCAAGTAGAATACAACACTGGTCCCCAAACTTTCGCAACCTGCAACACACTTGCTGCCCAGGAGTTTTTTCACACCACTGCTAAGGAAAAGAAAAAGAAATAAAAATATATGTGTAAAATATATTCTTATATAAATATAAATGAAATGTTTGTTCCTATTTAGATATTTATAAATAGTATCTATGCTATAGTCTTATCCTAGGTAAAATTATGTTTCTATATCTCAAATGTTACATATTTTACATATTTATTTTAATATATTTAAATATGTTTAACATATTTAATACATAAAAAATATTTAATAATATAAAACAAGTAAACAAGAAAAGTAAAAAAGATAATAGCAAATAGGATGTATTATTTAATGATAAGAGACAATATGAAAATAAATGATACTTTTAACATAAATATTTGTCAATATAATATTTATGAATATTAAATATTTTATATTTATAATGTTTACATATTATACTATGCAAATATTTATGTTATACATGTTTATATTTATAATATTTATTTATATTTATAATGTTCACATTACTTGTAAGATTTATAAATTATATAATATTTATATATTACATTAATATTTATAAATATATTTATTTTATATTTATATTCACATATTTTATTTTCTATTTTATTTATGTAAAAATGATAGTCATATATATATGCAACTACAGATCATCATACTAAGTGAAGTAAGTCAGAAAAGGAAAGACAAATACCATATGATATCACTTATATGTGGAATCTGAAATATGGCACAAATGAACCTATCTACAAAGCAGAAACAGGGCTTCCCTGGTGGCGCAGTGGTTGAGAGTCCGCCTGCCAATGCAGGGGACACGGGTTCTAGCCCCGGTCCGGCAAGATCCCACATGCCGCGGAGCGGCTGCGCCCGTGAGCCATGGCCACTGAGCCTGCGCGTCCGGAGCCTGTGCTCCGCCACGGGAGAGGCCACAGCAGTGAGAGGACCGCGTACCGCAAAAAAACAAACAAAAAACAAAAAACAAAGCAGAAACAGACTCACAGACATAGAAAACAAACTTATGGTTACCAAAGGGGAAAGGGAGGGATAAATTAGGAGTTTGGGATTAACATACACACTATTATATATAAAACAGATAAACAACAAGGACCTACTGGATAGCACAAGAAACTCTACTCAATATTCTGTAATAACCTATATGGGAAAAGAATCTGAAAAGGAATATATATACAAATAACAAGTATCAATATTATATATGTTATATAATATATATAAAATAACTTTGCTGTACACCTGAAACTAACACAACATAGTAAATCAACTACACTTTGAAAAAATAATAAAAAATTAAATTAAATTTTAAAATAAAGAACAAAGGTCCTTAATTCTCTTGGTCCCTCCCACCAGAATTGAAAAGAACAGAGAGAGAGTTTCTGTTTCCCTGTCAAGGAGGGTTCCAAACAAACCCCTCGGTCCACACCCAGAAAGGAATGGAATACTTCATTAAAAAGAAAGGTCAGGACTTCCCTGGTGGCGCAGTGGTTAAGAATCCGCCTGCCAATGCAGGGGACACGGGTTCGAGCCCTGGTCCAGGAAGATCCCACATGCCATGGAGCAACTGAGCCCGTGCGCCACACGACTGAGCCTGCGCTCTAGAGCCCACGTGCCACAACTACCGAAGCCCGCGTGCCTAGAGCCCGTGCTCCGCAACAAGAGAAGCCACCGCAATGAGAAGCCCGCACACTGCAATGAAGAGTAGCCGCCGCTCGCCACAACTAGAGAAAGCCCACGTGCAGCAATGAAGACCCGACGCAGCCAAAAATAAATAATAAATAAATTAATTTTTTTAAAAAAGACATGTCAAGTGAAAAGATCTGATGTAGACACGCTTCCGTCAGCACCTGCAACATCTGAAAATCTTGCCTCTACCCCCACGTCTATTGCTGAGAAGTGGCCACGGGAAAACCCAGCGAAGGCATTAATACCCCCTCCGACATGAGTACGGTCTACAGTTTCCTCCTTGCAGGTGGACAGCACTCAGAGGGCTCTGAATCGGGCGTAGGGCATTGGCCAGAAGAAGCGAGAGATGCCCAGGAGAGAGACTGCCCCTCCCGGATCCCGGAGGCTAGTCTTTGCATCTGCGTCACCTGCATCCTGGGATTGCAGAGGGGTCCACGTGATTCAACCAGCCGTGGGAGGCCAGGCAGCAAAGGAGGAAATTGGCAGGAGCACGCCAGGGAGGCTGGGCGGAGGAATGGCCGGGCGGAAGGCACCGGATGTGAGGTCAAGGGAATCATTCCTCTAACGTGTGCTGAGAACGAGACCACCACCCTGATGCTGGGCACCCAGGCCGGACGTGGGCCAGTCCCCACCTGTCCCGGAGAGCTGACTTCCAAAGCAAGAAGCTGACTCGCCCACCCAGAAACAGTCCAAGTGTCAGGCTGTCGAATCCCAGTGGCCTGCCTGGTATGGGAGCTGCGTCTCCCTCTGGCTTCAGCTGAGAGAAGAATCCTATCACACGTGCTCCCTGGTTGCATGGCCGTCACGGCTCCTGGGATAATCTTACGTGTCGAACTGGCTGGGCCACGGGGTCTAGATATGTGGTCAGACATTATTCTGGGTGTTTCCGTGACAGTGTTTTATTGGATGAGATGAACATTTAAATCAAGGGGCTTTGAGGAAAGCAGGTTGCCCTCTCTGGTGTGGGTGGGCCTCGTCTAATCCGTTGACGGCCTCAATAGAACAAAGGCTGAGATTCTCCAAGGAGGAGGGAATTCTGCTTCCTGACGGCCTTTAGACTCAAACTGCAAGTCTTCCATGGGTTTCCAGCCTGCCGGCCCACTCTGAAGATTTAGACCCCATAATTACATGAGCCAATTCCTTAAAATGAATCTCTCCATAGATACATAGATAGATAGATATCAACAGACAGACAGATACAGGATAACTTGAAAGATGATAGAAAGATACGTAGATCGATAGATAGATAAAGATGGTTGGACACATACATACATAGATGATAGATTGATAGATGATAGATAAATGACAGATCACAGATGGATATAAACAGACTGAGAATACATAAATGGATAGTTCAGGTAGGTAGATGATAGATACATAGATACATATATAGTTAAAAAGATAGAGACAGAGATATAATTTACGACAAGCAATGAGCAATTTTTGGTTTAAGTATAGCCCATGCAATACCCGGGACATGCTTACACTGCAAGCATGTGCGTTATTTATCTTCCATCCAAGCTGACGGCGTTTCTGCTGAGATGGGGGGTGTTTCAGCCAACAACTGTCCAGGCACATCCTGGGTGGTCTCTGCAGAGCACACGTCCTCATTTTGTCAGCCTATAGGGAACGTCTGCCCCAGGCCCCTCTCCTTGGCGTGTCGATGGCCGTCTTCTCTGTGTCCTCCCAGGGTCCTGCTTCTCAGCATCTCTGTGTCCACACTTCCCCTTTTTTCTAGGCCCCCAGTCCTGCTGGCTGCGTCCTCACCCAAGTGACCTCACCGTAAGTTGCTCATCTGCAGAGACCCTATTTCCAAATAAGGTTACAGGACGGGGTGGGGGTGGGGGAGGAGGCGTGATTCAAACCCTAACCGGGGGCGTACACCTGCACACACACGTACACCCACGCGAGGACACACCAGCCTGGCTGGAGGGAGCTCCCTAGGAGGGCAGGTGACCCGGGCCCTCCCTGCCCCCCTTATCTCCCCGACACGGGTCAGCTGCAATGCACATTCCTTCCACACTTCCCCCGGAAATCTAGCTGCAAACAGCTCCACGGGATCCCCGTACATCACCTCCACCGCCACCCTCTCCTCCCCACACCGTGCACGTCTTTGATCCTGGGTTCAACACCAACTCCGACCTGTCAGCTCCTGTCCGACAGACGTCAGAGAAAGCGCTCTGCCAACTCCAATGTAAGCTGATCCCAAGCGCACCGGCCGGGCCTGGGACCCGTGTGGTGACTGGGACCCGTGTCGCCAGCTGCCCCGTCCCAGATGGGTACCTACAAGCCGCACCATGACAAGGCTCTCGCCTGCTCCTTTCCTCCCAAAGCCACTCAGCTCCGCAGCCTCTGGGTCCAACGCTGCAGCACGAAGCTACTCGCC
The DNA here is from genome assembly GCF_937001465.1 of Orcinus orca. Lineage (NCBI taxonomy): Eukaryota > Metazoa > Chordata > Mammalia > Artiodactyla > Delphinidae > Orcinus > Orcinus orca. Next base: position 1,466,380 of record NC_064580.1, read on the forward strand.
CCTGGATTTGTTTCTGGGTCACCACGCACCGCAAGAAGAAAGGCAACTGAGATCTTGGCAAACGGCACGATGTTTGCAGGGTGCCGGGAGAGAGGTCCCTTCCAGACTATGTTTAGAACGCTCTCCGCTCTCGGTTCTGTTTGAAGCGTCTAACTTGGAGTGCTGACCTCATGCCTCGGTGATGGCCAGCGCTTGGGAAAAATGGCAAAACGACAGCTCTCTGTACACCGAGCTCACTGCACATTAGAGCCAGCTCCAAGGGTAACGGAGAAGAACACATCTGACTCCACATTAGGTCTGTTTCTTTTACTGTAACTTTTGTATTCTTTTGCTTTGAGTTCAGAATGTTGCCCATCGCCTGAAATATACAGGATAGCCCTTTCTCAAGGCTCTGACCTTTAAGGGTGGAACGCCTTTCCATTCATAGAGCGAGAAAAAGTTGCACAACAGAGAATAACATTGGTTTTCTTGAGGGTTAACAGGAACACTGTGACCTGACTTTCGTGGACAAAGGATTCCCACACCACGAAGTCTGCAATAACCACCCACACCCTTCCTTCACCTTTGCATTAAAAATGCTTTGCTGAAACCCTTCGGGGAGTTCGGGGGTCTGGGGGCACAAGCCACAGTCTCCTTGCAGGACCCTGCCATAAACCTTTCTCTGCTCCAAACTCCGACGCCTCGGCTTGTTTGGCCTCACGGGTGCCTCACCCGAACCTGTACCCTCAAAAAAGAGAAAAAGGAAATGAACAAGGATTTAACCGATACTGAATAAAATACAGGTATGTAACAGGATGTTGGAACTCCCTCCTCCTTAAAGAAAATAAAAGCAAAGGAAGTTAGTAGGTTTCATCAATAAGAACAGCTGGTCCCATCCAGGATGGCAACGCCCGGTTTGCACATTCAGTCAATTTTCCACCGAGACTGTATCTTTTAGGAGGTGAGTTGGAGGGGGTCTAGAGTGGACGTGCATGTCCCCTACGTAGCAATTCTACTTCTAAGAATTTCATGCCACAGACATACTCCCACAGGTCTGCAGAGACACAGGAACAAAAATATTCACTGCAGCCTTGTTCGTAAAAGAAAGATCTTTAGTGTGACTGTCATTTCACAGGTGTTATTCAAAAGAAAGGCACAGTGTTCTAGCAACAAGGTGGGTGGATCTCCGGGGAATTACACCGAGTGGGGAGAAAAAGAGCCGTTTCAAAAGGGTTCCATTGTGTATGCCTCCATTTCTATGACAGTCTTGAAGTGACAGCATTATAGAGCACAGATTAGTGGCTGCCGGGGTGAAGGACGGGGTGGGGCGTTGGTGTGGGAAGGAGATGGGCCACGCCAGAGATCCTTGGGGTCCCAGAACTGCCCTGTGTCTTGACCGTGATGGTGGATTCTCAAAGCCACCCATGCAACAGGATCGTACACACACGAGCGAATACAAGTTAGAACAGGGAAATCTGAAAGCACTGCATCGCACCCAAGTCTACATCTAGGCTGGGATGTGGTACGGCCGTGCTGCAAGCGGGTAGCCCTGGGAGAAAAACAGGTAAAGTGTCGCTCCATTTCATTCCTCACAACTGCACGTGAACCTACAATTATCTCAAAGCAGGAACTGGTTTTTTCGGCCAGGCCACACGTCTTGCGGGATCCTAGCTCCCCGACCAGGGACTGAACCCAGGCCCTCAGCAGTGAGAGCGCCGAGTCCTAACCACTGGACCGCCAGGGAATTCCCAGGAACTTTTTTTAAAAAGTCTACACTAATGCCATGTAATATAGCCTCTTCTTAAAAGAGAAAAGAACTAAAGTAAAAGGCAAAACAAAGAACTCCGCCTCCTTGGCCCCTGTCCAGTTGTTGTGAAATGACCCAAGGCTTCCGGCTCCCTTTTGAATTGGGGATGACCCCGTGCCTGGTCCTTTTATCAAATACTGAGAGCTGGACTCTCCGCCAGGACTGCCCGCTGTCACGAGACAAAGTGGACACCAGGTACAGGGGTTTGCTAAGCCCAGGCTATAGCAGCAACACTACCTCGTCCCTCATCTACCAGGTTTCTGGACTTTGGTCTCTGTTCTGTGTTTCCTGTCTTCCACAGACACGCCTAAGCCACCTTGAATTCTTTCCAAGAGCACGTGGGTGGTCAATTCATTTCTTCACTCCTTAAATCTTTGCTCCTGTGCTCCACTGGGAAATAACCACATACCTCTTTGAAGAGAGCATTAGCGAAACGTAAATCAAAGCCACACAGTACGTTTTATATCATGTGATATGACTTTTACCACAACTAAAAAAAAAAACACCATTTAAAAGAAGAAGAAAGAAAGAAACAAACAAAATAACGAAGTTGGTAAGGACGTAGAGAAATCCGAACCGTCCTCCACTGCTGGTGGGGATGTAAATTGCAGGAACCACTTTGGAAAAGAGCCTGGCGATTCTTCAAACCGGTAAACATGGAGATACAATAGCCCAGCTACGCCACTCCTAGGTATCAATCTATCCAGGAGAAATGAAAACACGTATCCACTCAGATACGTGCGATGAACGCTCAGAGCACCGTGATTCACAGTAACCAGAAAAGTGAGAACAGCCCAAGTGTCCAAGGACCTTGAACACATGATGCTCAGCGGGAGAAGCCAGACCCAGAAAGAGCATATATGCCATGACTCAGTTTCTATGAAATACTCAAATAGGGAAACGCATGGAGACAGAGGACCTGGGGGGGAAACAGGAGCGGGGAGTGACAGGTAACAGGTACAGGGATTCCCTTGGGAAGTGGTTTTTAAAATGTTCTAAAATAACATAGCAACGGCATTTGTGCAACTCTGCAAATATACTAAAAACCACTGAATTGTGCCATTTACTGGGTGTACTGTATGGTGAATTATTTCTCAGCTTAAAATGGGGGAAACACCTTGCTTAATCGTGAATAATGGGGGATGGGCGGGGACTTGGAAAGTCTGGTATTCTTCTCACAAATGAAGAAGGACATCTATAAGCCACCCTTTCATGGACCTCCTACCATCTTAGGCATGTGTGTGTGCACTTGTCTCAAGAGTCCTCAAAATTGACAGAATAATTTAAAATGACGTGTAGCTGAACCTCCAAGTCAGCTGGCCCCAGGAATACGTTTTCCTGACACGCAGCATCACGGAGGTCCTTAAGAATGGCTGTGTCGATAATTAAGAAGCATAAAAGTCTCACTAGTGAGACCTGCCTGACAGACAGATGATGGGAAGCAACCTTTCCAGACAAAGCCGCCATCGGGCCCTTTGGACACCACACCAGCCTGTGCCCCGTTTGGTGACCAAGGAATAGGAACAGGATGGCCATTCATCCCAGGGATAGAATGATCTAGAAGCATTAAGACTGGAGAGGTGAGGGGGGGCACAGATGGGAAAGCTTAGTATATGAATACATCATATCATCTATGTATCAATCCTAAAGCGAGATTGGCAGAAAAGGAAACAATCTAGAAAGACATCCAGACCCTACATTAGAAAGCTACTTAGGGGACTTCCCTCGTGGCACAGTGGTTAAGAATCCACCTGCCAGTGCAGGGGGCACGGGTTCGAGCCCTGGTCCGGGAAGATCCCACATGCCGCGGAGCCACTAAGTCTGTGAGCCACAACGACTGAGCCCACGTGCCACAACTACTGAAGCCTGCGCCCTAGAGCCCGTGCTCCGCAACAAGAGAAGCCACCGCAATGAGAAGCCCGGGCACCACAATGAAGAGTAGCCCCCGCTCGCCGCAACTAGAGAAAGCCCGCGCGCAGCAACGAAGACCCAACGCAGCCAAAAATAAGTAAATAAAATAAATTTATAAAAGAAAAAAATGACTCAGTCCTACGAGCAACGGCGTGAGGAATGATACTGTGTCACAATAAGTGATGCTGGGTCCAGGGAGGCCATGCGCATGTCATGTTGTCCAGATCCCTCTAGAGAGCACGAGTTCATGCTTTCGGGGATGGGTGGCAGAAGCCATAAGCCATTACCCCAAGCACCAGGAGGCAGGTCCACTGAACCCTGTACTGAATTGTATGATTTAATGGTGGATGAAATCTCAGTACAGCCGCTCAACATGGGTGAAGACCATGCTGAATCACGGACCGCGGGGGAGGCGTGGGTGTGTAGAGGTCCCGGGAGTTCCTCCGTGAGAAGGGGGCTCATGTGGGCTGGAGGTGGGAGACCTAAAACCCAGGACGTAACTCCGAGAAGCCAGGCCCAGGCATCAGCCTCGACAGAAGTGCTGGGGGCGGGAGGTGGGGGTCAAAATTAGGGATGCGTTCAGACTTCCCCGGCGGTCCCGTGGGTAAGACTCCGCGCTTCCAAGGCAGGGGGCACGGGTTCCATCCCTGGTCGGGGAACTAGAACCCCGCGTGCTGCAACGTGTGGCCAAAAACAAACAAACAAATTGGTGACGGGGTGGCCTCAGCAGCCACCACCCAGGACTCCGAGGCCGTCCAGGGCTGGTAGGAAAACAGGCGCTCCCCAGAAATTACCCCAACCCATCGGAGTCTGGGGACACCCACGGCTCCCGGTAAAGATGCATGAAAAAGTGCCTGGATTCTTCCCGGGAGAATTAAACCACCAGCACCTTCGGAGCGTGCCCTGAGCTTTGCACAGTTCTATTTAAGCACGTCCATCACGAAGCATCCAGAGTTACAGGTCAATCTGCCTCAGTAAAGTTAGGGAAGAAAAGAAATGTGGTATTAAGGGGGTATGAATAACTAAGAGGGAATCACCTGTAAAGCGATCACGCGTTACATGATAAACACTGTTTAGAACCTTATGCAAGTGACCAAAAACACAGAGGCAAGTATTTTGCAGTCACTTATACTTGGTTTCTCCATCACAGAGAAATGATGCAGTGAAAAAAAAAATAAACACACCAAAACAGGATACAAAATTGTATGTGATGTAGGATGATGGTTAAAGAGTATTAACGTTATAGGGAAATAAATCAAACGTTCATAGCAAAAAAAAAAAAAAGCATGTCCACTAATAATGGCCTCTGTTGTTCATCTGTTTTGTGTATAGCAACGTGTATATGTTAATCCCAGTCTAATTTATCCCTCCCCCCTTCCCCTTTGGCAACCGTAAATTGTTCTGTCTGTGACTATTTCTGTTTAAGTTCATTTGTGTCATTATTTTAGATTCCACATGTAAGTGATATCACATGATATCTGTCTAACTTCACTCAAGTATGATCATCTCTAGGTCCACCCATGTTGCTGCAAATGGCATGATTGCATTCTTTTTCATGGCTGAGTAATATTCCATTGTATATATGTACCACATCTTCTTTATCCAACAAGGATTTACTGTATAGTACGGGGAACTATACTCAATATTTCCTAATTACCTACATGGGAAAAGAATCTGAAAAAGAATATATATATATATATATATATATATATATATATGTAACTGACTATAAAACTGAATCACTCTGCTGTACACCTGAAACACAGCATTGTAAATCAACGATACTTCAATTAAAAATTTTAATTTTTTTTTAAATAAATGAAAACTTCAAGAAAGTTTTCAAAGAACGAGAAAAGGAAGACTAATGACAGCAGACAGCAGGCATCAGTATCATGTTAGCTTAGGGTTTACTTCCATACCTTGAGCATTGTTTATGTATCTAGTACTTGTATTATTAAATTAATGTGACATTTTTAATTTTTATCTTTAAAGAATGAGAAAATTGCAATACTTACCTGAATTTCTTATCCTATTTCATTTTTCCTGACAGCTTTGGTTAGTAATGTCATTTTCATATTGATAGCTTTAGAATATGACCATTTTATTTTGTAACAATAATTGCCAATATCGGTTAATCTAAACTACAGAGTTAAATATTTTCTCTGTTCAACGATCGATTACGCAGAACTAAGACTTACAGTTTCTTTAAGAAGGGTTTATGAAAACTACATTTGCTGAATTGTGAAAAAAAACAATTCGCATCTGAGAAGCAGAATTCAATGACAAGGAAATGTTTAACATTGACAGCGAGTCGGGTGACCACAGCTTGGGTGTTTTACACGAGGGGAAGACGCTTGGCAGTTAAGTCCGTCAGCGTGAGGAAATGAAATTTTTTTGACATGTCCTCTCATGACTGGGAGGGGCTTGGCTCCTGTATTCCTGGGACCCCCAACTCTAACTGGCTTTCTTGTAGTGCCCCCTATGGACATAAAGTATGTTTAGTTATGGGTCCCTCCAGAGAAATGGACCAACAGGAAGCACAGACAGAAAGAGAAAGGGAGACAGAAAGAGCCAGAGAGATTATTTGAAGGAATTGGTTCATTCAACCACAGATGTGTAGAGGGGGCACCCCAAAATCTGAAGGGTAGACCAGCAGGCTGGAGACCCAGGGAGAGCTGAGGTTACAGGTTGAGTCCCACGACCATGTGGAAGCAGAATTCCCTCTTCCTTGAGGAACCTCAGTCTTTTTTTCTCCTAAGATCTTCAACTGATTGGACAAGGCCCACCCACATTGTGAAGGACAATCTGGTTATGTCAAAGTCTCCTGGTGTCAATGTTTTTTTAATTGTAGTTGATTTACAATGTGGTGCTGGTTTCCGGTGGACAGCAGAGTGATTCAGTGATATATTTTTTCAGATTCTTTTCCATTGTAGGTTTTGACAAGACATTGAATACAGTTCCCCGTGCTCTACAGTAAATCCTTGTTGTTTATTTTATATACAGTAGTGTACATCTGTTAATCCCAAACTCCTTAGTTATCCCTCTCCCCTTTGGTAGCCATAAGTTTGTTTTCTGTGTCTGTGAGTCTGTTTCTGTTTTGTACAGAAGTTCATCTGTATCATATTTTAGATTCCACATATAAGTGATATATTTGCCTTTCTCTGACTTACTTCACTCAGTACGATCATCTCTAGGTCCATCCATGTTGCTGCATGATTTCAATGTTTATCTCATCTTTTTTTTTTTTTTTTTGGCCATGCCACGGGGCATACGGGATCTTAGTTGCCCAACCAGGGATCGAACCCGTGCCGCCTGAAGTGGAAGCATAGAGACCTAACCCCTACACCACCAGGGAAGTCCCAACGTTCCTCTCATCTTAAAAAATATCTTGCCAGCAACCTCTACACCAGCGTTTGACCGCAAAGCTGGGTCCACAGCCCAGCCACAGTGAGATAAAATTAGCCAGCACAAAGTATGAGTTTTCAGGCAACCAAGAGCCCTAACTAGCTTCCGCTGGGCATCGTCTGGAAGCAGGGACCCGGCCAGCTGGACCAGAGGAGCGTGCAAAAGGCATCAGCTCAGGCCAGCATGGTACCATCGCCTGGATGACGGCTCATCCTTGTGGCAGGAGGACCTGACAGCCGCCTCTCATGCTGGTGTGTTTCCACAGCTTGAGAAACCAGTGCAGGTGTCAGCCACGAAGCACGGCTGCTTCCACCAACAGCAGGGGGACAGGAAGAGCTGGGGCAGCTGACGGGCCCCACGGCTCTTCAGCCCCGTGATGTCAGCCGCGTGGATCCTAAACCTTCCCTCCTGCAGCGGCCACTAAACCCTGTGGCAACTCCCTCCAAACCGAGAAATACAAGAGGTCCATGGGACTTCCCTAGGGGTCCAGCGGTTAGGGCTCCACGCTTCCACTGCAGGGGGTACGGGTTCCACCCCTGGTCGGGGAACTAAGATCCCGCAAGCCGCGGAGCATGGCCAAAATTTTAAAAATAAATAATAAAATAATTTTTTTTAAAAAATAAAAATGGTTATGCTAGAAGGGCCAACACCGGAGGAAAGAGCCATGTAGGGAGAAGCCCCAGGGATGATAGGAGTAAATGCGGAAAGGGGGAGAGAAAACAGCCTCCACGTGGACCCGACGGAGGCCTTTCTAAGCAGGAGTCTTTTATGTGTGAGGATAAGCCCCACCCCCTCTGCGGGCTGGGTGAGGTAACAGGCAGTTTGAAGAGGCCCCCAGCCGCCCCTGAGCACGTGGACGAGAGAGTCAGCTGGACCCAGGAGCTGTGCCCGCTGAGGCCTGCAGCCCTGGTCACGTCCTGCGGCACTCAGCTGCTCTATGTGCCAGGGCGGGCTGCACGATGAGTAAAGGTACGCATCAAGTTGGCTGGGCCACCAGGAGCCCAGAGAGCTGGGGCACCGTGATCTCTGCATGTGTCTGGGAGGGTGTTTCTGGACGAGATGAGCATTTGAACAGGTGGATGGAGGAAAGCAGGTGGCTCTCCCCAGGGAGGGTGGGCCCCGTCTAATCAGTTGACACTTGAATAGAACAGAAAGGCGGAGGGAGAATTCTCTGTCTCTCTGTCCTTGAGCTGGGATGTCCATCTCCTCCTGCCCTTGGACACCTGTGTGCCTGGTTCTCAGGGCTTAGGACTCGGACTGAACACACCACTGGCTTTCCTGGGGCTCCAGATGGCAGACTGTGCCACTGCTTGGTCTCCCGAATTGTGTAGGTCAATTCCAATCAATCAATATACACATACCGATATAAAGATACAGATATATGTATTACACAGGGCTCTGCAGAGATACAGAACCAATACCTACATTTATCTATATCATCTGTCTATCTACCTATCATATGTCTATCATCTACATATCTATCATCTAGCTAGCTAACTATTATCTACCTACCTATCATCTATCTATTATCTATCATCTATCCATCTACATAGATATTAGATATACCCCATTGGTTCCATTTCCCTGGAGAGCCATGAATAATACTGGCTGCTATTACAAAGTAGCCCAGGTAAGGTGGTTTAAACAACAGATACGTGCCTCTCACAGGCCTGGAGGCAGACCACGGCCAGGGCAGATGAGTTCCCAGCGAGGCTCTCCTCCTGGTTTGTACAGCTGCATACTTGCCGGTGTTCTCACGTGGTGGAGAGAGAGCTCTGGTCTCTTCCTCTTCTATAAGGACACTAATCCCATCACGGGAACCCCACCCTCATGGCCTTATCTAACCCTAATCACCTCCCAAAGACCCCACTGCCTACCATCATCCCCTCGGGGGTCAGGGCTTCCACATACGAATTCCGGGGGGACACAAAGGCTCAGTCTGCAACACGCTCCCGCCACCTCGCCCGGAGGTGTGCACACGAGAGGGTCAGAGGCAGAGGAGGAAAGGCGGGGCTGGGGGCTCCCTGCGCGGTCTCCCCCTGCGCTGCCAGCGGTACGGACGTGCCTTCCTGCACGTGCATCCTGCACCCACCATCCCCCCCCCCGACTGCGCATCTGCTCTTCCCTTCATCCACCTCCCCGTTCCCAGTCCATCCCAACGCCTCGCCGGGGGGGTCAGGACAAGACCTGGGAGGGCCACTGCCAGCCCCTCCCAGGGGGTGTCCCTGCTGCCGCCAGACACCCACCAAGGCAGGCTCACCGCTGGCTCGGGCACTGCGCGTGCGCCACCTCCGCTGTCCCGGGCCGCGCTCCTTCACGAGGCCGTACACGGCGGGACAGCCCTGAACCAAGCTGACCACAGACCCAGGACTGGCCCCCGTGGCCTGGCACGCGAGACCCCGGATGCCAGCGGGAAGGGAGGTGAGCCGGTCACTGCATCCCAGCGGCTGCACCTCCCCCGTGTCCTTCTGCCACCTGGAGACCCGCCATGTGGGCTTCACCGCCCACAGCCCAGGAACGGGCTCCTCCTTGGGGAGACCCCACCCACCCCAGGCAGGCCTGCAGCCATTCAGCCCATCCGCCACGGGGCCAGCTGCCCGGGCCCGAGAGGCATGGTATAGCTCTCCGGCCAAGTGCGTGTGAAGGGGGGAGGGCCACACCAGCCGCGGAGCCAGGGCACCACGCACTGAGGGCAGGGTGATGCTCCCCCAGCTCTCCTGGGTGAGGAGCTGGACATGCTGAGTCCTCAGAGGTTCCGGGAGGAGAGTGGACTGCAGGAATCCCACGGTTCCTGCCAGAGTGTCTTACGGAGCCGGGAAACGTGTTAAGCCATGACGGGCTGACCAACGACAGCTGTCCTTTAAGGAGAAGTGCGTCAACTCATTACATTTCCTGCAGGGAGAATGCAAGCTGCTCAACGCACCTTCAGTTTACCCATAAAAGCACAGGACGGACGGATGGATAAACAGAGACAGACGTTTACCCATAAAAGTACAGGATGGATGGATGGATGGATAAACAGAGACAGATAGATAGACAGATATGACAAACTGACAGGTAATAGAAAATACACAGATACGTAGATGATAAAGAATAAGTGTATAGGTGATAAATAAGATACACAGACAGACGATAGATACAGAGATGTATGACAAACTGATCATAGATACATAGATAAACACACAGATGATATAGACAACAGATACAGATAACAGGTCGATAGATAATAGACGGAAAATGGACAAGGGCACAGATGATAGATTATAAATGCAGAGATAATAAATAATACATACATAGATGATAAAGATGTAGACAGATGATAGATATGTAATAAATACACAGATGAATGATCACAGATGACAGATAACTGACAGAATATAAAAAAGAAGATATACATAGATAGGATATAAAAGTATATATATTGATATATGTAAATATATATACTTATGTTCACACACATATTTACATTATGTATTATACATATATATATATATAAAAAAAAATAGAATCAACTCCATCCAGGCATGGAATCACAAAGGTTAGTATGTATGTAACAAACTGGCCATCGACACAATTATCAGCTCCTACGCTGGACCATAAACTCCAATCCTGGCGTCCCCGGTGCTGTGCACGAGACGTGATCTTCCCAATGTCACCTACTCTCCAATCACTGCCTCATTTCCACGAAGACCCAGCCAGGATCCTCCTGGAAGCAAAAGCCCCTAGAGGACTCATCAAGTATCATCTCCCAGGACACCCGCCGTCCGAGGGGAAATGCATTTGCTGTGGACCCCACGTGACAAAATCTCTCAGGAAAAGTCCTCTTTCAAGGACAGCTGCGGAGACCACCGGGTTCCATCCTTCTAACAGAGGAAGCGATGCCCGTCTCCCTAAGGAAACACTTCCTGAGGAATCCGCCCCTGCCTTGTGCCATCTGCCGTCTGCTAAAAGCCTATCCCATCTGGTCTCTCATCACCCAAAAAATTGAGGGAGTTTGGGTCAGTCGAGAAGGTGAACAAATTGGGCTGAAAACGAGAGGTGGGCAAAGCATCCCGACCTCGCTTCAGGCCAAAGGTCAAACCACTGAGCAGATATCCTAAGGGTGCTCCCAGAAAACCAGCACAAACCACCCCAGCAAAGAGGCCACGCGGAGCACCCAGCCTCGGAGTCACAGCCTGGGAAGCCGGGATGGGCCCAGGCAGCCGGGGGGACCCAGAGACCACGCAGGTTCCGGGAGGGCCCTGCGTCTGCAGGCCAGGAACCCGGGTCTGCAGAGAGGAAGGGGGAGCCTGAACGGTCGGGATCTTGCCTTGAGCACGACAGGATATGGGGCTGCAGGGCCGGAGCAGAGGCCAGTGGGGCTGCAGGCTGAAGCCACCCAAGGCAAGCAGCCGCTGTATCCCACCCGCGTGGGGCTGCAGAGGACGAAGCCAGCGAAGTTCAGAGGAGAGTGGCCACGGGCCCCCAGCACGTAGGAGGAGGACCCCGAAGGCCTAGCCCTGGGCCTGCTAGCCGTGAGAGGCACAGAAGGGCTTGTGTTTCCAGGCAGAGCTGCAAACCCAGCCCCCCGGTGGCCAGAACAGCTGCAAAACATCCCCCGCTGGGTCTTAATGCAGTACAATTTATAGGACGGGGACACACGGGGCTGCAGGTTCCCAAGGAGAAGAATTCTAGCAATGTGCCCGGGATTGGTCCAGACTGCACCCGGAAACCAGAAAGACGAACTGTCCGAGGGCCGCGGTGCTTTCAGAAGCCAGTGAAGGGCCCCAGGCCTTCGCTCAGAGGGCGGCCGAGACCCCGGGGTCACTCCAAACACACACTGAGGCGCCCGCCTCCCTGAGCCGGGATGAGAGCCGGACTCTGAAAGGAAACTGACTTTAGAGCAAGACCTGAGCGTGAAACACACACCATCTTGGGGAAGCAGAGTCCTGGGCCGACCCAGATAAGACACATCCTTAACGGTTAGGGGCTGTGTTTTTACGAGACATTCTAGATGCCAGCAACGATACTTTATCTAAGACACTGAAGGCCACGTTCCACTTAATGTTCGAGGGAGAACGCTCTGCAAGTGTCAGGTTATCATGACTGAAAACTGGCCTGTTGAAACTCAAAATGTTTGTGCAGAAAAATTCTACGTTTGAATCCCCCTCCCCATGCCCCCAGGAACAGAGGCAACCCATAACGTGCAGAAGGAGAAAAATAACGACGGACGCCGACCTCCCAGTCTGTCTGTTTCTGGGGTACCTCATTTTCTTAAAAGGAAGGAGAGAAAGGAAGGGAACGGGGAGAGAAAGGAGTCGATGGGAGAGAACCCAGATGCCCTAGCGATACACATGGCCTGAGGTCAGCACCCCAAAAGGCTCGGCTTTTTAAAATCATCCTCCCCACACCCGGTGCAAAGACAGCCCAGGGAACGAACGTGCAGAATCCCCACTCCCGTAGCAGGCTTCCCCGGCTGGCAGCTTTATTCACGTAAACACACTGTGATACCAAAAGATCCAGAAACGCATCACACCCTTGACGTGATTCCCAAAGACCCCAGAACAAAGCACAGGGGCCCTCCTTCTTCCGCGTGGCTTGGAAAAGTCTCTTTAAACAAACAGAAATAAAGCCCTCTCTCGAGGTCGGAGGCTTTCCTGCAAGTGTGAAGCGTTACTCACGCACGTCAGACCGATCAATTAGGAGTCCGTTTATCGCTGGGGTTTCTTGAACAAGCGTCCAATTCCACAGCGTTAAATAAGGAAAAGTACAAGCCAGGAAGAGGGCCGGCAACCCCAGGGCTTAGGAAAAAACGTGAGAAACGCAGAGAGGCGGCTAGCTGGAGGGACACAAGTTTTCACGAGTGACAGAAAGCCAGGATTTTAAGAAATGTGGCAGGGAGGGGTCAGATGCAAAGCAGCCAACTACAGCCCGGGAGGTGGGATGTACGTCTCTGCGGCTCTTTTCCCAGCCGGAGAGCAGAGCAGAGGGTCTGGAGACAGCGACGCTATCGCTTTCCTTCAAGGAGACGGCGCGGGTGACGCTGCTTTCTGATGCCTGATTTCCTAAACACGTTCACGGCTGGTGACATCAAGATAAAAGACTGCCTTGGCCGGAGCCACAGGAAGTCCCCAGCCACGAACCTGGACAAATGCCCTCCTTAAGCCCCCGGGATGAGGCTCGATGTTGGGGTCCTGGGAAAAGATTGCCGAGGGCTGAGATGGGGCATTTGTAAATCGCGTACCTCCCGACAAAACCTCCACGCGGACTTGGGTTGTTTTCAGGTGGGAATCAGAGATAAGACTGGTGTCGTTTTCTTTTTTGGGCCACATCGCGCAGCATGTGGCATCTTAGGGCTCCGACCAGGGAGCGAACCCATGCCGCCTACACTGAGAGCACGGAGTCTTAACCGCTGGACCAGCCAGGGAAGTCCAGGGGCTTTGCCTCTTAAAGAAAAGCAATTCGTTTAAAATAAGTAAATAGGGGCTTCCCTGGTGGCGCAGTGGTTAGGAGTCCACCTGCCAATGCAGGGGACGGGGGTTCGAGCCCTGGTCCGGGAAGATCCCATATGCCATGGAGCAACTAAGCCCCGTGTGCCGCAGCTGCTGAGCCTGCACTCTGCAGCCCGCGGGCCACAACTACTGAGCCCATGTGCCACAACTACTGAAGCCTGCGCGCCTAGAGCCTGAGCTCTACAACAAGAGAAGCCACTGCAATGAGAAGCCCGCGCACCGCAACGAAGAGTAGCCCCTACTCACTGCAATTAGAGAAAGATCGTGCGCAGCAACGAAGACCCAACACAGCCAAAAATAAATTTAAAAAAAATAAATAAATTTATAAAATAAGTAAATAAATAAAAGTAGTTCTAAGTGTTAGAAACGGCCTTCCCGTTTCCGCAGTGGCGTAAGCAACCCACAAGGACCCCCAAAAATAAAATGATCCCTGGTACTATTTTTAACTCAACGCCCCCCGCCCCCCATTGGTGTTTAAAAGAGAATGCAAGAGCCCTTTCCAGGAATCAAATCTAAATCAGCCCTCTAGAGCCGGCCGTGGGCACGAGAGGGTCCTCCGTATTCAAAAGCAGGGTTTCCAAGGAGTGGGGACCGCCTTCTCTAGGTTCATCGCAAGAAAAGAGATTCTGGGGAAACCGGACCTCTGAAGCATCAGACTCACAGAAAACCCACCTCAAGACCCACGAGCTACAGGGCTCACAAGGACTGTGAATTCAGGCAAGGGGAGAAAAGAGACTGACTCACGGCAGAAAACACACCACAACCAAAACCTCTTTTCTGCTTTTTTTTTTTTATAAGCGGTTGCACTGCAGGCTCACTGTTAACATTTTCCACCGAACATAAAACTGGTGTCTCTTGAAAACAGGGCGTCTGGCGAGAGTGTCTCTCCCCGGCTACCCAGAGGCAAGGTTCCCACGTAAATGACAGTGTAAATAGGTTCCTTCACCAACCCACGGCTAACATCCACGGATGGTGTCGGTGGAGGACACACAGGGGTTTCATCCTCAGCTGCCCGTCGGTTTCAATCTTTCTCCGATTTACCCCAAACCGTCCCTCGCAGAGAACACGAATGCTGCAGGTATGGAATTATCTAGGAGGCAAGACATCCCTGCCGGCCGTGCTTCTGTCACGGAGTTCAGCATTTGCAACCCTATCGGCGGACCTCTAGGGCTTTGATAAGTCGTTTCTTTCCCTTGCGTTCCGACGCAAGGGGCCCCTCCAGAGAAAACGCTCATTTTCACCAGCTCTGGGCCACCCAAAGCCCATCTCTCTCCTTTGGGGCAACCAAAGCCCACCTCTCTCCTTTGGGGCAACCAAAGCTCGTCTCTGTCCTCTGGGCCGCCCGAAGCCCCCCACCTGTCCTTTGGGCCACCCAAAGCCCATCTCTCTCCTTTGGGCCACCCGAAGCCCATCTCTCTCCTTTGGGGCAACCAAAGGCCGTCTCTGTCCTCTGGGCCGCCCGAAGCCCCATCTCTGTCCTCTGGGCCGCCCGAAGCCCCACCAAAGGTCCATCTCTCTGTTTTGTGCATTTCCTCTGTCCCGGGCAGCGCGCCCACCGGCGGGGTCAGTACTGACAGCCAAGCATCCGACGAGAGGCGCCCACGCACGGTGCCCTCCCCCCCCTCCCCCGCCGCGCTACACGAAGCTGCCGTCCCTCAGGCCGAAGTAGCCGGCGTGGCCGGCGTCGCCCAGAGGGAACGCCTGCTCGTGGCCCAGGCCCCACTCGCCCTCGTCCTCATCCTCCAGCTCGGCCGCGGCGCCGCGCGCATTCTCGTACAGGAAGATCTGCTCGTGCACGTGCGCGGGGGCCAGGCGGTTCCGCTTGGCGCTGACGACGTTGGCCGAGGAGCCGAAGAGGCGCTCGGGGCAGACGCGCGTGGCAGCCACGGACCAGTACTTCTGCAGCACCCTGGGCAGCAGCGGGAAGAGCGCCAAGCGGTCGGACCACCACCTGAGGGGGTCCTCGTTGAGCCCCAGCACCTTCTGCGACTTGAAGTTGCTGAGCTCCTCCACCACCTGCGCGCGCCAGCCGTCCTGGTCCTCGACGCCCGCCGCGGGGCAGAAGATCTCGGCCAGCATGTCGTGGATGACGCTGGCGGGCGGCGGCGTGGCCGAGGGCGCCGGCTTCTTCACGGGGGGCTCCTCGGGCGGGGCGTACAGCTGGTCCCCGGGCGCGCGGTAGGCGCCGTCCTTGGCCTTGTCCAGGAGCCCCTTGGCCTCCTCCACCACCCTGTTCTCCACCTGCTGCCTCTCGAAGGTGGACAGGAAGGGCAGCCTCTTGTAGCGCGGGTCCAGGAAGGTGGCCACGTTGAGGAACATGTCGATCTCGGGCGTCTCCTGGTAGGTCTTGGCGAGCTCCTTGGCGATCACCTCCTTGGCCATGCTGATCTCCTTGGAGTCCGTCTCCTTGCTGTTGAGCGTGCTGTTGAGAAGCATGTGCAGCAGGGGCTTCACCATGCTGATGGTGGGGTACTTGGACCCGGACAGCATGTCGGCCACCTGCTTGAAGGGCTGCAGCAGGTCCACCAGGCCCTCAATGGTGGCCCACTCGGCGGCCTCCAGCAGGAGGTGGTGGTTGTTGCTGTCCTCCAGGAGGACCCCGGCGATGGCGAACTGCTGCTCCTTGAGGCGCTGCAGCATGGCCAGCGTGCTGCCCCACCAGGACACGCGGTTGCTGACCAGCATGCAGTGGGCGGCGTTCTGCTGCTTCTGCTTCTCGTACAGCATGTACATGGCCACGGTGGACTGCTGGAAGTACTCCACCAGCCTGCGGCAGCGGCCAAGCAGCGCACCCAGCTTGGGCAGCCGGAAGGCCTGCTGGATGCCGGCGTCGAACGTGTGACCCAGGCAGGGCATCTGCACCGCGATGTCCAGCAGCGAGCAGGCCTTGGCAATGTCCTTGCCACGGTCCGTGGTGGCGCTGAAGACCTTGGAGCTGACGCCCCACTCGATGAAGGCTTCGTACAGGACGCGCGTGATGGTCTCGGCCGCGTTGTCCTCCGGCACCTCGAAGGTCTTGAGGCAGCGGGAGCCCAGGAAGAGGCCGTGGGGGGCGGCGCGGCCCAGGAAGTGCGCGGCCAGCGTCACGTAGGTCCGATTCTGGCTCTCGCTGCGCCACAGGTCGGTGGAGATGCCGCACCACGCGGCCTCCGCCAGCTCCTTGAGGACCGCGTCGCGCACGGCGCCGTAGCGCTCGGGGATGGCCTTGCCGCAGAAGAACTTGCGGCTGGGCAGCTCGTAGCGCGGCTCGGCCGTCTTCAGCAGCACCTTGAATGTGGGCTCGTCCACGATGGACGCGGGATAGAGCCCCTCGCAGATAAGGCCCATGACGGCGGCCGTCAGTTCCTGCTGCCTGCGACCCTCGTGGCCATGCACCGCCGCCGCCACCGCCGCCGCCGCCTTGGCAGCCGGCGGCTCCTGCGCGCTCTGCTGCGCAGCCTCGGGCTTGAGCTTGGAGAAGGCACTGGCGAAGGCCTCGCGCATCTGCTCCGTGTTGCTCTTGACAAACTCGCAGAACTCATCGGGGTGGTTCTTCTCCAGGTGGTAGGACAGATTGGAGGTGTTGCCCGAGTAGGCGATCTGGGCCATGCAGATGCGGCAGTAGATCTTCTTCCACTGCAGGATGCAGCCCTCGGCGTTCGTGTCGAAGCCGAAGTAGCGCCACACTTTGCTCTTGGCGCGCGGATGCGCCACCAGCTTGAGGTCGGTCTGCGCGCCCTCCAGGCTCTTGCCCTCCATTGCGCCACCCGGGCTGGGCCTCGCTCATTCGGGACGACCTGCCGAGAAGCAGCGAGACAAACACAGCGTGAGAAGAGACCCGGCTCCGGCCGGCGGGGAGCGGGGCTGCTCCGGAACCAAGGGCGCACGCAGAGGGTCCCCGGGGGCTGCCGCTCCGGCTCCTGGCTTTGGCACAGCAGAGGGGCCAGTCTGACAAGCCAGCGACTCTTCCGTCCAGGTGCGTCCGAAGACACGCGTTTTTTTATTGTTAGTTTGGGGATCGTCTTTGGACTCCTGATGACAGCTCTTTCCTCACCTGAGCTGCTTTACTCTGTCCTGTTCTAGGAAATCCAGGAGCCCCGACGCCAAGCAGGGGGGCTTGTTCTCCAGACGGAGGCCACGTTCCCAAGCGCCCGCCAGCCCAAGACGACCCACCTCCCCAACCGAAAACCTGGTCGGCAAGCACGCGTGCCACACGCCACCATCAGATGAAAGAAGACGAAAACAGAGTGTCTCAAGTGGATATCAAGTTGTCAGAGTGGCATTAAATACGAGCTTTTTCTAATTTTATGTTTTGAAATGATGCCTTTTTGACCACAATGAGATCTCACCTCACACCCACCCCCACCCCCCAGCGGAATGGGTTTCATCAAAAAGAACACAAATAACAAATGCTGGTGAGGGTGTGGAGAAAAGGCAACCCTCCTACACCATTGGTGGGGATGTAAACTGGTGCAGCCACTATGGAGAACAGGATGGAGGTTCCTTAAAAAACTAAAAATAGAGATGCTGTATGATTCAGCAATCCCACTCCTGGATATTTATCTGAAAGAAACAAAACCACTCATTAGAAAAAAGATCCATGCACCCCCATGTTCACAGCACCACTATTCACAACAGCCAAGACATGGAAGCAACCTAAACGTCCATCGTCCATGGACAGAGGGATGGATAAAGCGGATGTGGTGCATATATACAGTGAAATATGACTCAGCCATAAAAAAGAATGAAATCATGCCATTTGCAGCCACATGGATGGGCTTGGAGATTATTATGTTTAATGAAATAAGTCAGACAGAGAAACACAAATACTGTATGGTATCAGTTATCTGTGGAATCCAAAAAAAAATTTTTTTTTTAAACTAGTGAATATAACAGAAAAGAAGCAAACTCACAGATATACAGAACAAATTACTGGTTACCAGCGGGGAGAAGGAAGGGAGAGGGGCAATATAGGGGAAGGGGATTGAGAAGAACAAACTATAATACTCAGTATAAAATAAATAAGATACAAGAATATATAGTACAACACAGGAAATACAGCCAATATTTTATAACGACTATAAATGGAGTATAACCTTTAAAAACTGTGAGTCACTACGTTGTACACCTGAAACTTATATAATATTGCACATTAACTTATATCAATTAAAGAAAGTTAAAAATATTACCTTCTGCACTGCACATGCTCCAGTTGTTTTGTTTTTTTAATCTATCTATCTATCATCTATCTATCTATCATCTATCTATCTGTCTATCATCTATCTATCTATCTATCTATCTATCTTGGCTGCGTCAGGTCTTAGTTGAGGCATGCGGGATCTAGTTCCCCGACCAGGGATCGAACCCAGGCCCCCTGCATTGGGAGCGTGGAGTCTAACCCACTGGACCACCAGGGACGTCCCTCTATTTTTCTCCTAGGTGCATCTGGCATCAGGAACCAGATTGGGGCAATAATGGATTTCTCAATCCCTGGAACTTCTCAAAATGCCCACCGTGGGCACTCACACCTGGGCACAGAGACACCTACGAGCTGTGGTGCAGCACTGCCCGGCTGTCAGTGGGGAAGACGACCTTAAGGCCAGGTCCCCGGGTTCCCACTGTTGGTGATGCCCACACATTCGGCTTCCCGGAGCTGCCAATCAGGGCCAGGACACCCAAAAGGGCAGCTGAGTTTTCTTAAAAGCTGGCTGTTACTCACAGACGTAGAAAACGAACTAGTGGTCACCAAAGTGGAAAAGTGGGGAGGGATAAATTAGGAGTTTAGAATGAACAGATACACACTACTATATATAAAATAGATAAGCAACAAGGACCTACCATATAGCACAGGGAACTACATTCAATAGCTTGTAATGGCCTATAATGGAAAAGAATCTGAATATATATGTATAATTGACTCACTGTACTGTACACCTGAAGCTAACACAATATTGTAAATCAAGTATGCTTCAATAAAAGAGAAACTTTTGGGCTTCCCCGGTGGCACAGTGGTTGAGAATCTGCCTGCCGATGCAGGGGACACGGGTTCGAGCCCTGTTCTGGGAAGATCCCACATGCCGCGGAGCAACTAGGCCCGTGAGCCACAACTACTGAGCCTGCGCGTCTGGAGCCTGTGCTCCGCCACAAGAGAGGCCGCGATAGTGAGAGGCCTGCGCACCGCGATGAAGAGTGGCCCCCGCTCGCCGCAACTAGAGAAGGCCCTCGCACAGAAACGAAGACCCAACACAGCAAAAATAAATTAATTAATAAAACTCCTACCCCTAACATCTTCCAAAAAAACAGAAAAAAAAGAAATAGAAAATTTCGAATTCGGCATGAGCATGAATTTTTTAAAAAAAGAGAAACTTTTAATAATCGTTAACAAATATACAGACATATGCCTAGACACAGAGAGAAAAAGATACGCTTTAAGAGCATGAATGTTAGTTTTATTACTTATTTGATTTCCTCAAATGATGTCCATGGAACAGACTTCCCCCTGAAATGGGTTAAGTCTGCAAGCTTTCAACCCCCTGTACAGCACTCGGGGTTAAATCACAAAGTGCACCAACCAGGCGTTTTCTGAGTGTGGGGCGTATGTTCAAAGCCAAAACCCAGTAACGACGACAGTGGTTTGAATAGCGGCCCACCTCCCCAAATTCACGTCCCCCCAAAACCTAAGAATGGGACCTTATGTGGAAACAGGGTCTTTGCAGAGGTGATGCAGTGAAGGGTCTGAGATGAGGTCCTCCTGGATGAGGGTGGCCCTACGTCCAATGACAGGTCCTTCTAAGACACAGAAGAGGAGAGACACAGACACAGAGGAGAAGCCCCGGGAAGACGGAGGCAGAGATGGGAGGGACGCGGCCACAAGCCCAGGGACGCCTGGAGCCCCCAGAAGCTGGAAGAGGCGGGAAGAACCCTCCCCTGGAGCCTCTGGAGGGAGCGCGGCCCTGGGACACCTTGACTTCGGGTTTCTGGTCTCCAGAAAGAGACAGGATGAACTTCCATGATTTTAAGTACTTTGTTACAGCCGCCCCTGCACGCTCTGCTGATGAGAACAAAACTATAAAAGCTATGAGAGGTAACATGACCCCTGGTGCTGGGCGCCCTGAGGTCAAAAGGGCCCACCTGAGGCTTTCAGGGAGAGGTCACACTTGGGGGGGCTGACTTAAGGGGCACGTCGGTAGCCAGGGATGGGGCAGAAGGATGTACTGCTCAGAGGTGAGGCCCAAAGTCTCCAGGACAGGCGGAGGGGATCCGACACAGCCAGGACTTTCACAAAGAGGAAACCCCCAAACCGCACATCCTACAGCCAAGCCAGGATGGGGCACCTGAGTGTGGGAAAGGTGGTCCCCAAAAGCGATGGGAACTGCACAGCGGGCACGACACCTGGGCTCTGGAATATGAGCTGCCCCATCCCGCGCGGGCCACGCAATTCAGTTTTCTCAGATCCGACTACACCTGGATGATGACGATGAATTACTGCTGTGATCTGGCTGAAGGAGTCCAGCGCCATCCTGGCGCAAACTTCTGCCCACAAAGCAGGAAGCAGCCCTGACACAGGGACAACCTAAGGGGGCACCGCCCGTAGGGCCTCCCCCTGCGGCATCACCTCCTTCGGGCCAATGATGTCAGAACCTCCAAGGAGGTGACACACGGTAGAAGGGTTCTGAGCACATACGCTGAAGGCGGCTGCACAAAGCCACCCTCCACTGTCCGGAGGGCAAGGTCTACATCTCCCGTCAGAGTCAGGAATCAAGGTTTTGTCAAAGCACCCTCTCCTCAGGGTCCTTCTTACAGGGCGGCCTGAGCATCTCTGGGGGGGACCATCGCCACGACACTGCGAGGGACGTGGCGAGGTCCTGCCTTTTCTCACATCAGAGACACCAGCCAGATCTTCCCAATCGGCTTCACCAACACAAGGGACATGTCACAAGACACAGGATGAAGCCACCAAGTGGAGAACCAGCTGCATTCTTCCCAGTCGGTACTTCAGGAAACTGGCAAGAACCAGAAACAGGGCCACTCTCCCTGATTTTTGTTTGTTTGTGTTGGAGATTATAGTTATTTTTCACTGGGAAAAAATGTTACTGGGAATAACATGTAAGTGAAATATATGTTGTAAATTTCTGTTTCAAATTTCTGTTCACCTTTTTTTTCATTTCAAATAAATTTAAATTTAATTAACATGTAAGTGAAGAGGATCCATATGGATAAGTCAAAGCCACACAAACAAAAGCTCTTTGGGGCTTCCCTGGAGGTCCAGTGGTTAAGACTCCACGCTTCCAAGGCAGGGGGCACAGGTTCGATCCCTGGTCAGGAAACTAGGATCCCACATGCTGCGTGGGACAGCCGAAAAGTAAAAATTTAGAAATTTATTTTAAAAAAAGCTCTTTGTGGGGGGGGTGGGAGGGGAGTACTTATTTTTTTTTAAGACTCAAAAACTCCTAAGATCATGAAAACTGTGGTTTCACCTCCCTGGATCCACAACCCCCAACCGTTCATATGTACACAACACCAACGAGAAATAACGTCCTCTTTATCAGTTTCTAAAAAACCCTGCAGTTTGAACACCAGGATCCACCCTAAAATAGCTTCATAAGTGGGCCAGCTGACATCTTTTGGGGGTGTCAGCCCATCAGCAGAAGTCCATTTCCAGACCTACCTCCTATGTCCAACAGAATTCTTAAGGGAAATGTCCGTGTGATATCAGAACGTCCCTGTAAAACACATCTGGATGACTTTCTCTCCCTTTCAAAACTGATGCATCAGAGACATTTAATTTGTAACAGACAATCGCCATAGAGAATCTGGAAATCAGGGTCTGTTACAGGAAGTTTTAATTGGCTTACACACGTCTCTATCAAGGCACAACCTGCAACAATCATGAGTCTGTAATGATCTTGTTTACAGAGAGCGCATTTTAAGGTTACATTCAGGGGCGGGTTACCTTTTCAGCATCTTCCTTCACCTTTTCATAGAATCCAGGTGAACTCACACCACACGCCTGTCCCCCACCTGATAAAATGTGCAGGACCATCCACAACTGCAAAGCGACAGTCATAAACGTGAGACAGCTCCATTTTATCTAAGGAGTCCCAGTAAAAGTTATATAACTGCATGAAATACGTGCAGTGTGCACAAGCAACTCATCAAAGCGCTGAGACGATCTATAGACAGATTCTCTAGATACTGAAGATCTGACATGCAAATATTAGCCAACTCGTAACCAAGGTACTTGTAAATCTGAGGCATGACCTGACCGCTCACGGTGGGTTAGGAAAGAACTTTCACAATACCAAACGCACTTCAATAATCACCGCTGGGCTTTGTCGTTATCCGTTTAGAATATATAAATAAGAGACTATTTCCGTATCAACTACTTTATACTGTGCACATTTTATATTTATATTTATATAGACTTATATAGACTTTATTTATATAGACTTTATATAGATTTATATAGACTTTATATAGACTTTATATAGACTTATATAGACTTTATTTATATAGACTTTATATAGATTTATATTTATATAGACTATATAAGTTATTTTTTTAAAAAAAGAAAACATCTGATGTTTAAGAACAACAAAGCCCAGCTACTCTCCATGTGAACGGGGCCTCTGGTTACTGTTTATTTAGCTCCATACCGGGGCAAAGTTCAATGTCTCCTCCCCCGCAAAGGTGAAGTCCAGTTAGGGGCAAATAAAAAATGGGTCCAAAAGCAGAGGAACAGTGCCACTTGGGACACCGGCCACCACCTGGCACATGGGACGGATGTTCGTTCACTCCTCCGCCCAGACCTAAAATGATTTCTAACCCCACAGACCACGTGGCTCGCACACAGCAAGCCCAGCAAGTCCATCTTTGGATGAAACAACCCTCTGCAAAAGCCGGAATAAGGATGCCCTCGGCTGACACATGGCCTCATGGCTGGTTTGCCTTTCCACAACTTTATTTTTTTTCTCAATCAGTCAACAGGTGGAAACCACAGGGCAAGCCCTCAGGTTGGATGCACCTCCAACACGTTTCCGAGGCACGCATTTTGGGGTGCTGCTGCGATAACACCGACAAGTCTAAATTCCATCCTCAACTTGTCTTTTCTGCGAGCGGCTAAACGGGCTCCCAGGCGAGACAGCCAGACCCGTCTGGAAGCAAAACTGCTCGGAGTGGTGCGCTCCACAACCTGGGGCCATTTGGGGCAACCTGGGACAGCTTTCCATACGTCTTCACTGTGTACAAGCCAGTCCTGATCTCAAAGGTGACTATGCGGACCCCACCCCCGAGCCCCAGGTACTAGCTGGGGTCTTACCCTCTGTTCATTTCTGATTGCTCTCAATGTGGTTTTTTTTATATAAAAAATACCGAAATCCAGCTTATCAGAAAACCAAATGCTCACCTCACATAAACCTGGAAGATGTATTTCCCTTTGATGGAGGCCTGGTAGGGTGGAGCTCATATAAAAATATCTACTCCTGGTCGGAGCTGCAGGTTTGCAAAGTGTGGCCCCAGCAGCGCCCCTGCCGTCGGGGAGTGGAGCGATTCTCAAGTATTTTCACAACCAAAGTCACATGTTCTTTGCCTTTTTTTTCACCCCCGCGTCTCAGGGGTGTTGCCCAGACGCTGCTGGGGGTGCCAGGTCAATAGGGTGGAAACACGGGTGAAACTGAGACTCCATCTATCCCCTTAGACCACACAGTAGAGAGACCGGCCACAAGGTGACACGGCACCACTCTTCCCACCGAATACTTTGTTTTAGAAAGTAGTCATCTGTCACCTAAAAATACAATGTCATGTATGCTCGCGTAGCCTAGGGTGAGTGTGATCTCCTGCAAATTAGGGCAGAGATTCCTACAGGTTCCCCCGTTTTACGTCCTGAGCACGCCGCTGCGACCAGACACAGCCCCAGACGGATCGCCGCCACCCCCCGCTCCCCGGAGGTCCCCAACGTGCGTGAAGAGCGCGAACGGGTCCCCGGAGAGTTTGGGACCGGAGACGCCGCGGAGGTCGCCGGGGCCAGAGGAACAAGGTGCCCCAGAACGGAAGCCCCTCCCTCCAGGCCTCGCCGCGCCCCCGAGCGCGCCCGGCGTCCCCCACCCACCCCGGGGAGGCCCGTCCTACCTGACCCTGCGCGCGGCCGGGCTCTCGAGCGCCCCCTCCTTCGCCCCGGCCGCGGGGCTGCGGGGCGCGCGGGACCCCGAGGACCCCGGCCCGCAGTGCGCGGGGGGAGCGGACCCCCGGCCCGACCCCGGCCCGGGATGCGCGGAGCGGGGGAGGGGCGCGTGGGGACGGCGCACCTCCCTCCCCCCCGCGGCCGCCCGGCCCTGCTTCCGGGAGCGCCCGGCGCGGCGCGCCATGGCCGGCGGCCGGGGTCAAGGGCACGCGGGGCCCCGCCGCGCCCCTCCCCCGCTCCCCCCCCACCCCGGGGGTCCCGGCCGAGCGAGGGGCGCGACCCCGGCCGGGCGCCGCCGCCGCCGCGAGCCCCCCGCCCGCCCCTGGCGCCGCCGCCCCCGCCCGCCGCCGGCCGCTGACCTGGCTCCGCGAAGCCCGGGAGGCGGCGGCGCAGCAGCTGCGCCACGACCACCGCCGCGCCCACCGCGTACACTCGCAGGGCCGCCCGCGCCGCAGACAAAAGCGACATGGCTGCCCGGCCGCCGCTTCCGCGCCGCCCGCGGGACTCAGAGCCCCGCCGGACGGCGGAAACGCGCCCGCGCCGGCCCGCCCCCCGCGCCCACGCGCCCGCCCCGAACCCCGCCCGGACCCCGCCTGGACCCCAGGACGCCGCCTGACCCGGGGCGCCGGACCCCGGACCCCGGCCCGGAACAGGCACTCCCGCCCGCACCGCGGACCCCTCCCGGCTGACGACCTCCGCCCGGACCCCGGGACTCTGCCTGACGCCGGGGCCCCGGACCCCAGCCCGGACCGAGGACCCCAGGGACGCCCCTCCGACCCCAGGGACCCCCGCCCGGACCGAAGACCTCAGGGACCCCCGCCCGGACCAAGGATACCAGGGACACCCCCCCCGACCCCAGGGACCCCCGCCCAGACCAAGGATACCAGGGACCACCCCCCCGACCCCAGGGACCCCCGCCCAGACCAAGGATACCAGGGACCCCCGCCCGACCCCAGAGACCCAGACCAAGGATACCAGGGACCACCCCCCCGACCCCAGGGACCCCCGCCCGGACCAGGGGCCCCTCCCTGCCTGGATCCTGGGACCCCTCCTGACCCCGGACCCCCGCTCAGACCACAGACCCCGCCCGGATCCCCGGGACCCCTGCCTGGCTGCGGGACCCCCACCCAGATGTGGACCCAACCCAGACATTGGACTCCTGCCCGGGACCCCCAATCCGGCCCTCGGACCACAAGAGCCCCCTTGGACCTCAGACCCTCCATTGAGACCGCGGACTCCCGCTAGGCTATTGCCCACCTCCACAACAGAACCCCAGGCCCCCCAGACAGGACCATGGACTCCCACGTGGATCCCTCCTGGAGCGTGGAACCCCCCGCCCAGACTTCCACCTGACCCCCGCTAGAACCACAGACCCCGCCCAGATCACAGCTAGGACCCTCCCTCCCCACACTTCCCCAACCCAGACCCCCAGTAAGACCCCACACAGACCCCTATCCAGAACCTTACAGAAACCCTAAACCTGGCAACCCCAGACCCTACAGAGACCTTAATACCCACCAGAACCCTGGACCACATCCATATCCCCCCAATTCGGACACCTACTGGACAGCACCCCTCATACACACACCAGCAGAGACCTCCTCCCCCACCACCACCATCAGCACCCGCCAGCACCCAGGACCAAGGATCTCAACCCCAGCCCCACCAGGATTCCTGTCCCTGCTAGGACCCAGGATCCCACACTCCACAACCCTCTGTAACTGTGACCCCCACACCTGGACTCTAGGTCTCCCCCCATCGCCATAGGAAGTGAACCCAGCCGGTCTGACTTGGGGGGTCACCCCCAAGGTGCAGGCTGCCCCCCTCCACTCAGGCCACCTGGAGATGTTCAGCATACAGACCTCTTTGGTGCAATCCAAGGCTCGGTTAGAAGGGTCCTTCCGGTCTTTGTGACCCTCTGTCCTACAGATGAGAAAACCGAGGCCAGGAAGCCTTCCCAGCATCCCTGGCAAGACCATGGTATCAGCTGCCCCTCTTGGCCAGGTGCACCCAGGTGTGCCAGGCGTGCCCAGGTGTGCCCAGAACAGAGCATCAGGGAAGTCCTCCATAGCTGCCACCCTCCAGGGGTTCCCGCAAGAGCCCCAGGTGTGGCCACAGTGACAGAATAAGAAGGACCTAGAAGCAGGTGGAGCCCAGGGAACAGTGGGGGCGTGGACCTGTCCCTGGGTGTTTGTCCAGAAAGAAAGGCCCGTTGCCAGGCATGTTATCTGTGGGGGCACAGCAGTGCCAGCTGACGCCTCCTGTCCTCTTGCCCAGTCTCCCCAAAGCGTGTGTTTTAACGTGGTTTCTGGAGTGGTGAATGGAGGGGCTGGGGCCGTCACCAGGTGCTTCCAGCCACGGCCCCCAGTTCAGAGAGCCTGGAACTCATTAGAATGTTGATGCTGCAAACGCACTTGACTTTTATGGCACCTGGAATAAATCACCCCACGCATAGCAGCTCCAACAAACACCAACATAGGATCTCACTGCCCTGTAGGTGAGAAGTCTCGCCTGTGGGTCTCCTCTCAAGGTCTGACAAGGTCAAAATCGAGATGTCTACCCACTGGGCTCCCAAGGGAGTGGATCTGGACGAGCCTGTCTCCAAGCTCATTTGGGTGAACAGCAGAATCTAGTTCCTTGTGGTTGTAGGGCTGAAGTCCCCGCCTCTACGCTGGTGGTCAGTGGGGGGGAGGGTAGGATCCTGTCTCTGGTCTGAGCAGGTGTCACCTAGATCCCACCCTCAGCATCTCTTCACCTTCCTGTCTGTCACATCTCTCCCGCTCCAGCCAAAGTTCTCTGCTTTTGAGGGTTCATGGGATTAGAATGGAGCAGGGACCAGGTTAATCTGGGATCATCTCCCTATTTTAGGGTCCATACCTTAATTACATTTGTAAGGTCCCTTGTGCCATATAAAGTTCCAGGGGATTCTGGCTTGGACACCTTTGGGAGGTATCCTTGGTCTCCTCCACCATGCTTGACAAATCCCCATCCCTTCAAGGATTTTAGGACGCCACCACTGAAGGTAGGTTCACCTGGGCCAGAAGAGGAGGGACAACTCCAGGTGAGGGGCAGGACATCCCCCTGGAAAAGAAGGTTAGGCAGAATGGGGCCCCCTAGTAGAGGCCCAGGAAGCAGGGCGAGAGCAGCCATCTGGTTGACCCAGAGGCCAACATCTACCATCAGGCACCCCTGGCACAGTACAAGGTGCTCATTATATCTGGGGTCCTTTTGAACTTCTCTTAAAATTGGGGGGTGGGGGGAAGACTATAATAATAATAATGAATAAATATAAATAATGCATGCAGCATGGAAAATAAGTTTTCTACCAGAACTGTCTTAAAATATAAATTTTAATATATCTTACGGAAGCCGCAAAGGCGACCACAGCATGGCCCCGAGGAAGTCAGATACTGAAGCATCATGGGTGATCAGTTCCTAGAGGCCCCTGACCCTAGAGAAGGGGGCTTCAGCGATGCTGGCCACACACTAAACCACAGCAACGCGGGCCCTCAGGGAACTCTGTGTTGGTGAAGAGCCTCTTTGTGGTCAAAGGTCACCCTCCCTACCACAGCCCCTGGTAATTCAGTGGCTCCCTCCCACCTGAGTCTCCTTGTAATCAGGCAGCCCCTGTGGCAGCTCCTCTGCCACACCAGGTACATGGGCCACACCAGCCACTTCTGTTTCATTCCTCTCCTATCCCTGGTGCTAACACTGTTATCGTGCAAATTGTATTCCCTACGAATAACCAATAACCGTGGGCTCCGCCAGTGCAAACTGTGCTATTGTAATTCACTAGGATGCCTGGTTTTTTGTTTTTTGTTTTTGTTTGTTTGGTTGCGCCGGGTCTTAGTTGCGGCAGGCGGGCTCCTTAGTTGCGGCAGGCGGGCTCCTTAGTTGCAGCATGCGGGCTCCTTAGTTGTGGCATGCAAACTGTTAGTTGTGGCATGCATGTGGGATGCCGTTCCCTGACCAGGGATCAAGCCCGCGCCCCCTGCATTGGGAGCACAGAGTCTCAACCACTGCGGCACCAGGGAAGTCCCAGGAGCCTCAAAGCTGGGAGAGAGGCTAGAACAGGTTCTCCTTCAGACCCCCCAGGAGGAACCAGCCCTGCCCACACCTTGATCTCAGACTTTTGGCCTCCAGAACTGTAAGAGGATACATTTCTGTTGTTTAAGCTCCCCAGTTTGGGGTACTTGGTTACGAAAGCCCTCAGAACCTAACATAGATGCTGAAGAAAACCATTTCCTCCTTAAAGGGACCCCCCAGCCACAGTTCTCAGCCCTCAAATCCTGACACTTCAGGGGATAGTCAGACCCCTCGAGCCCTGTGGTCACCCTACTATGTGTTCAGACCTTCAGATTCTATAACCTAGACGTGGATCCATCACTATCATCACGGAGCCCAAACCTCCTCCAGGCTCTGGGGGTCCAGCTTTCTTGGGGTGTCAGGGGGTCCCGAGTTCAGTGCCCGGCAGAAGGCGGAGAAATAGGCAAGTGGCCTGAGCTCCTGGAAGGCGGGACGCCCCATGACTCTGTATCCAGCACGACAGGAAGCTGTGACACGCGTTTTGAACACTTGGTCGATGCAACCTTTACACACGAGACCGGTTTCTTCCTACCTCACCTCCCTCCTGAACGATGCGGCAGGAGTCGATGGGTTAGGGACTTCCCCGGCGGTCCAATGGTTAAGACTCCGCACTTCCACTGCAGGGGGCCCAGGTTGGATCCCTGGTCCTGGAACTAAGATCCAGCATGCCACGCGGGGCAGCCAAAATACCTAAATAAAGAGCTGATGGGTTATTTAGCAACTGAACTATGGTGCGTTTGCCTGCGTGTGCGCACGTGCCTGTGCGTGAGTGTCGGCGCGCGTGCACCTCGCTCGGAGGAGTCCTGCCCCAGGGGGTTGGGGGAATGGCCTCACTCATGCTACCCTGCACTGCCCACGTGAGACGTACACTCACAGCCTGTGGAGGAGAACAGCCCACTGGGGCCGCACGGGGCTGCCCCCGAGGCCAGGGTGAACCCCAGAGGCAGGCTTTCTAGTCACGAGGGTCTGAGGGGACCCTGGGAGGGTGGGATGGGCTCGTGTGAATAACTCCACGAGCGGACGGGCGCTCAGCTGACTACGGAGGGATGAACCGGCACCGAGCGTGGTCCCCCTGCTCAGGAGGGGGCTGGCTGGGGGCAATGAAAGGGAGATGCTGAGCAGCGAGGCCAGTGTGCCCGCAGGCCCTTTGAGGGCCCCCTGGTTCCCCCCAGACGCCAAGGAAGCACATCACATTGGCCTTAATTTTCGTCATTGCGGCACAGTATGATTGGGAGGGTGGGATGTGGTGGTGTGGGAGGAAGGGGGATCCCAGTGCTTCACTGAGTGTGCAGACCAGGCGGGACCCTACACAGATGCCGCCGTGCGCAGGGCGCATCCATAGGGGTGTTTTTCCCTGAGTCTGCGGAGACTCATTTAACGCCTGCATCCTGGAGGTGTGCTCCAGACCTGCCAGAAATCACACACACACACACACCCCAAGAAAAACCCAAACCCTGGGCACTCACTAAAAAGGCAGACTCCCAGAAAACATTACATACCTCCTGAGTCAGAATCCACTGGAGAATTGTTAAAGAGAAAACAGAGAAAGACCCGGAAGTTTGGAGAGAAAGCTGGTGTGGATGCCAAGGTGTGCCCTGTTTCGTTTTCACTGCGTGTGTGTGGGGGGGGGGGGGGCATGGGTGTTTATAGGTTTGCTTTTGCATCCTTATTATGCATCGTGTGAGGGAGTTCTCACTGTGATGGAATAAAGTGCTTATAAAATCGTTTAGCCCATCCACAGATGGATGGATACACAGCACGGGGCCCATGCACACAGTGGAATATGACTCAGCCGTGAAAAGGAGCGAAGCTCTGACACAGGCTACAGCGTGGATGGACCTTGAACACACGATGCTCAGAGAGAGAAGCAGACCCAGAAGGACACACTGTGTGATTCCGGAACAGGCAAATGCACAGAGACAGAAAGTGGATTCGTGGTTACCAGGGGATGGGGAGTGACTGCTCATGGGGTTGGGGGGTCTCCTTTCGGGGGGATGAGAATATTCTGGAACCAGAGAGAGGTGGCGGTTGCACACATGTCGCCATCTCGAAATCAAGGTTGGACGCGGGGCTGCATTTTTATTCTGCGTCGGCCCTGCCAGTTCTACAGCAGAAAATGTTCAGGGCCAGAGTCATCAAGACACCGAGAGTGGACTTTCTGCAAGCAATTGGGGTTCCCATTATTTCCCTTCATAAGTCAAATAATAATAATAATGCCATAGACGAAAGAAATACACGTCAACTATGAACGCATTCAAGAAGGAAAATGTCTCATCCGCTTTAGTAGCAAGAGGGGAAGCTCCAGGAGGTTTTCTCAGAGCAGCGTATCTCAACCCCAGGACGGAAACCGAGTGGGGCCCGCTGGGGCTCCGGGGCACAGAGGCCTTCTTCTCCTTCCTTTCTTATAGGCAAGACTCCAGCCTCCGAGACTTTCCCTGAGTTCCCAAAGGGCGGATGTGGAACCGTTGCTAATCAAGTCCCTGCACCCCGGAGACCCTGCACACGCCCTGATCTTATCAGCAACCCCACCCTTGAACTATTGCTATAAACGCGTCAAATCCTCCCAAGGTGGGATACCTAGTTTTTCGAGGGCAGGAGCCCTCTGTGCCCCGCTCTGTCTGGCAAAGCAATAAAGCTCTCCTTTACTACTTCGCCCCTCCAAGATGCAATTCAGCACCGGTGCAGAGTAGAAGCTGAGCTTTCAGCATCACCACCGATGGCCTTCGGGGATAAAGATCCCTTTGCTGCGGCGGTGCAGCCCCGTAAAAGGTCTAGCAGCACCTGGGGCAGGGGGAGGGGGGGGGCTTCTGGGGAGGCCCAGAAAGGGATTCCTGTACTCTTTTTGTGTTTTTCCACATCCTCAAAGTTTCCAGTCCACATGGAGAATCTTCTTTGGGACCCAGGTGTGAAGGAAAGAATTAACTTTGCTCAAAGCCAGGTCTGGCCTTGTCTCCCGGGCTCCTGGGAGGTCACCTCTGAGCCCCTGGATGTCCTGCGTGATAAGAGTATATTTGCTTTGCCTGGGGCCTGGGCCACGACCGACAGTCTGTGCTCCAGAGTGATTTAGGACGGGGGCCTTGGGGCGTGCAGTGTCAGCTCGACCTTGGAGGAGATGGAGACCAAAGGCAGTCCTTCAAGCAGTCCACCATGCTGGTTGGCAAGAGCCGGAAGTGAGCACACACCCTTGGTGGGAGGGGAGAGCCCTGCCCGTTACTCTGCTGGGACGGGCACCTGCAGGCTTACACCTGGTCTCTCCTAGACACTGCCCCACGCACCGCTTCCCTCAGCCGATTTTACGCTGCGCCCTTTCCCTGTAAGGAACTGTAACAATGACATCGGCAGCCTGGCAGAGTTCTCTGGGCCCACATGGTGAACGATGGTCCCTGAGGGTGGTCCCGGGGGCCCACAAGTTACAGCTGACGCTGGAAGTGAGGGTGGTCTTGGGGGTGTCACACCAGGGATGTGCAATGATATTCCAAAGACCCAGGCAGTCCACGTTATGCTTTGTGAGTTGCCTTTGCACAGAATGGGAGGAGGGAAGAGAAAGGCTTGGGGGTGTTACCCAAAACCTGGGCTCCCCTGTCAATGGGTGTGGAACCAAAAGACACACCAAGCCAAAATCAGGAGAAGGAAGGGTTTATTATCTGCGGCAAGTAGGGAGAACACAGGGGTCCTTTCCCAAAGCAGTGTTTCCCGAACGGCAAAATTGGGGAAGCTTTAATCTCAGGGCACATGTATATTCATGGAGGGGGCGGGGAAAACGCTTGGGTGGCACATGCATATTCATGAGGGGCTTGGGTGGCACATGCATATTCATGAAGGGGCTGGAGCAGGGGAGACTTCAGCATTGCACTGGGGCCGAGGTCCACAGAGTCTAAGCTTTAGTTGACTGAAGTCACAGGGTCAGAAAAGGTCAGTATCATCCTCCTTTAGGTCCCAGTGGATCTGGCGGTTGAGGCTTCAGACTAATCCCCACTGAAGCAGAACTGGGAGGCGTCACCACTGGTTTGTGGTCTTTGCTACTGTTCCTTCTCTTGCCTGATAACAGCTGGCTCTTTGGTTCCCTTAAGATCATCAATTACCAAGCCCTGTTCAAGGGCAAGCATGGCGGCCAGGCCTAGATCCCAAGACGGCTTCAGCCAAAAATGGCTTCTCTTATGTCAAGAAAGCCATGGCTGGTTCTCTGTCTCGGGGACCTTCCACCTCATCTGTTTACAGGGCAGAGGGTCCCGGGGAAATATCCCTTTCCTCCTTCCTGTTATGAGAAGGCTGTGAGCTATCCCGGTGATCAGAAGTGTTCTCTTCCCAGCGCTGAGTTTCCTGGACGCTTTGTCGACCGAGCTGCTGAGAAACGTCTTAGAAAACTCCTTAGAACGCTTCAGAAAATGAACACTGTCGAGCTTTTTGTTTTTGTTTTTGGCCTTTTGTGGTCCTTCTTTCCGGAAGCAGCTGTGATGCCTGTGTGGGTATTCACACAATAATGTGTGTCTCTGGGGAAAAGCAAGAGAGGGTGTCTTTGAAATCTGCTTCTAAATCTGCCATCCCATTTTCTCTTCTGCCATTGTGACGAGCAGAACAAAAAGGGCAGGTGCAGCTGGGTGGCTACGGGTGACGCCTGTGTGTGGCTATTTCTCCAGCTTGGGCATCCTTCTCTACCACCAAACCCCATGTAAGAATCCTTTCACTTCAAGGAAGCGTTCCAAAGACAGTGACGGGTTCCACGTTACATGCGTCCTCACTGTGTTTTCCCAAGTTCAGATTTTTTTTTTTTTGAAATGGGTGTCTTGTTATTCATAACAAACCTCTTTCCGCGACAGCTGGGTTTATGTGAATGGAGCGACTTTTTTTCTTCTTTTTTTTGCCGCACCGCGCAGCTTGTGGGATCTTAGTTGCCTGACCAGGGGTTGAACCCGCACCCTCGGCAGTGAGAGCCCCAAGTCCTAACCGCTGGACTGCCGGGGAAGTCCCCAAAGTTCAGATTTGTATTTTAATCCTGTTGATGTTTACTGCTGTCCCTCCTAGACGCCGTCACAAAGAAAACATGTTCAGAAAAGTCAAACAGTGGGAAGACGTTACATTCGTACATGTTCCGTGTATAGAATCTAGAAAGGTTTAAACGCCTTGGAGGTCCTCCGCTCCTGCGGGAATTCTGAAGATTAAGCAAAGCGTGAGATTCTTGCATTCAACGTCTTAAAAGTCATTCCTTGAATTCTTTTGCTTTTAACCAAATCATGACCCCACCCCTATTTCTCAGGGGCATTTTTATTCTTATTTTTATTTTTAAATTTATTTATTTATTTATATTTATTTTTGGCTGCGTTGGGTCTTGTTTGCTACGCGCGGGCTTTCTCTAGCTGCGACGAGCGGGGGCTACTCTTCGTTGCGACGAGCGGGCTTCTCATTGCGGTGGCTTCTCTTGTTGCGGAGCACAGGCTCTAGGCGTGTGGGCTCAGTAGTTGTGGCTCGCGGGCTCAGTAGCTGTGGCGCACGGGCTTAGTTGCTCCGCGGCATGTGCGATCTTCCCGGACCAGGGCTCGAACTCGTGTCCCCTGCACTGGCAGGCGGATTCTTAACCACTGCGCCACCAAGGAAGTCCCAGGGGCATTTTTAAAGTCTTGTCTGTGTTCCATTTTCCTTTTTATTTCTGTAATATGGAAGCAAAATTCTTTTCTGATGAGAAAATATCTGACTATTTCCCCGGAAATTTATGTACTTAGATGTCAAAGTTGGTGACTTCAGAAGTTTGTAAGTGTCTCCATCATCATCATCATCATTATTACTTATTGTGCATCCTTGGTCCTCTTTTCCTGGGAGCATTTATTTCACAGACTCTTGATCAAGACTTCATAATCCTCTGGCCTCTTGTCATTCATCCTAAGACGGTCACAGACAGCATGGCAGGTATATTCCGTCTGGATTTGCTGGGGCTCCAGGGAGGGCTCTGGACATGAATAATAACATTGGGCTTTTTCTACAAGGCCAGCGGTATTGGGGCCAAGTTTTCTAGGAGTAGAAAACAGATGTGAGAGCTGACAGTTTGGGAAGAAGACATCCCACACCCAACCTCAAACTTTTGTCTGCCTGAAACTGAGCAGGACCCTGAGGGGCCCTCCTGGGGACAAATCCTTTCTGTGTCCCCCATTTCTTATTTGCAGAATAAAGGCTTCAGCCTCCAGGACCTTCCCTGAGTTCCAAAGGGCAGGTTCAAACAGTTGCTGATCAGGGAAGGAGGGGATGCAGAGACAAGGGAGGAGCCATGAGGAAACAATATAACGTACTCGGGTGAGTCAGGGTCAAGCGGCCTGATATGGAAACACTTAAAGTTTGTATCTGCTATTTCCAGCACCAGGGTCATCTGGGGTGAACTGATATGGGAGGGGGGTTCCACTTGATTTTATTATATTTTAATTAGTTTTTATTGGAGTAGAGTTGCTTTACAATGTTGTGTTAGTTTCTGCTGTACAGCAAAGTGAATCAGCTATAAGTATACATATGTCCCCTCTTTTTTGGATTTCCTTCCCATTTAGGTCACCACAGATCATGTAGAGTTCCCTGCGCTATACAGTAGGTTCAGGTTCTCATTAGTTATCTATTTTATACGTAGCATCAATAGTGTGTATAGGTCAATCCCAGTCTCCCAGTTTATCCCACCCACCCCCCTTGGTATGCATACATTTGTTCTCTACATCTGTGTCTGTAATTCTGCTTCGCTGGTAAGTTCGTCTGTGCCATTTGTCTAGATTCCACATGTAAGCGATATTATACGATATTTGTTTTTCTATTACTCAGCCATAAAAAGGAACGAAATCGTGCCATTTGCAGAGATGCAGATGGACCTAGAGATGGTCGTACTGAGTGAAGTGAGTCAGACAGAGAAAAACAAATACCCAGTTGATTTTAGATGATGTTTTCTTGGCTCTTCACATCTATCGTGTGTGTGTGTGTGTGTGTGTGTGTGTGTGTGTGTGTGTGTGCGCGCGCGCGCGCGCGCGCGCGCGTGCGTGATGGACGCTGTGGTCCGTGTGTTGTAACTGACTGTGTAGACAGTTAACTTCCCCTGCAGAGTCCAGCAGACAGTTCACTAGGCTGGATGTAAGCTCTAAACTCTGCCTTCCCTGCACGGGGCAGCAGCTGAAACCTCTGCTTCAGGCTAAACCGTTCCACCTAGTTCCCTGGAACTTTCCTACACAAGCGTCACCCAGATCTGCGCAACGCTCACACACAGATTTTCAGGCCTCCTGCCGCAGATGCCCCACGGAGGAATCTCAGCCTCATTTTCCAGGTGATCGGGCACCTGCCAGCTCTGTTTTCTGACTTACACACTAGTGAACCTGCAGTGGTTCTCGCTTCCCCCAGATTAGCAGACTGCGGGCGGCTCTCAGGAGAAACGCTGTAGAGATACGCAACTTCCACTGTGCAGTTCCTCCTTTTTCAGAAGAGTCCCCCACCCTGCTCTGGTTTCTGCTCACTTGCGGTCATGCCCCAGTGCCTTCAGAGAGTTTTAATGTTTAGAAATTTCATCCAGAGTTTATACTTGTTATCTGTAGGACGTTCAGTCCGACTGAAGCTACATTCCAATTGCTGGGAGAGGAATTCGATACTTCCTCGCATCTTTAAACGTCAAGTTGCTCAGAAGAGCAGTTTGCTTTCATAAATTGAGCCTCAGCTCTTTTATCTCTTGGGAACGTATTCCACTGCTTTCTATAACTGAGATCCTTGTGTGGTGCAGCCTTAGAGATGATTTGGAGAAATTCTATAATTATATAGTATTATAGAGAAGTTTGTTCGTTGTTAAAAATCCTTGTGGTTGAGAGTGGATGTTTTCCCCACCCCTACGATAAAGGACCGTATCTGCTCACTTCTTAAATGAGGACGCTGAATCGGAGAAGTGTTTACTGCTTAGAAAGCAAATTACCCGCTTCGTAAGTGTGGGCTGCCAATGGTACAGTATGGAAAAGAGCGGGAAGGGGTATCTTCCCAGTGGAGAAATCCGATAAACACTTCCACCAGGGCACCTGGGTCAACCTCACCTGTGATAAGCCGTGTTCCTAGTCATCAGCCCGTGTAATGTGATGAGACGTGCACTTGAACTCTGTGGTCTTCCTCCCCCAAAACCCACAATCCCAGTCTAACCATGACAAAAAATCAGACCAATCCCAATAGAGGGGCAGCCTACAAAATCCTTAACCAGCACCAGTCAAAACAATCAAGGTCTACAGATAAATAGGTAACTAATAAGAACCTACTGTAGGGACTTCCCTGGTGGTGCAGTGGTAAGAATCCGCCAGCCAATGCAGGGGACACGGGTTCAGTCTCTGCTCTGAGAAGATCCCACATGCCGCGGAGCAACTAAGCCCGTGCGCCGCAACTACTGAGCCTGCGCTCTAGAGCCCGCGAGCCACAACTACTGAGCCCGTGTGCCCTAGAGCCCGTGCTCTGCAACAAGAGAAGCCACCGCAGTGAGAAGCCTGCGCACCACAACGAAGAGCAGCCCCCGCCCGCCGCAACTAGAGAAAGCCCGCGCGCAGCAACGAAGACCTGACACAGCCAAAAATAAATAAATAAATTTTAAGAAACTATATATACATAAAACTGAATCACTTAGCTGTAAGCAAAAACTAATACAACATTGTAAATCAACTATACTCCAATAAAAAGTAATTTTAAAAAATTATCAAGGTCATTGTAAACAAAGAAAGTCTCAGAAATGGTCCCAGTCCGGAGGAGCCCCCAAAGAGGTGACAACTCAATGTCACGTGGATCCTGGGATAGAAAAAGGACATCGCAGGAAACCTGCATAGCTATGAACCAGTAAAAAATAATGCATCAATACTGGTCCATTAATGGTAACCAACGTGCCAGGCTAAGGTAGGATGTTGGTAATAGGGGAAAGTTTGTAACTTATACAACAACTCCTTGGACTATCCTTGCAACTTTTCTGTCCATCTGGAACTATTCTGAAACAAAAAGGTTGTTTAAATACCTAGTATAAAGTCAAACGACAGATGTGTTTAAGAATCGGCATTACAATTCAATTAGTTGTCAATGGTGTACAGACGACACACGCCTCACAACATCTTCTCAGCCCCTTCTTTGTCCTTCCACGAGGAATCTGCAATATCACAGCGGCCATCAACACCCTCAGTCTTAATGGGGCCGAGTCCCTTTCACGTGTCTGATTCACCATCGGCAAATGACTTCACCTAAGGAGACCCTGATACACATGTAATATGTCAGCTTTTCTTTTACGCAACTTAAGAAAGTAACAGATTGATTTTGCCTTCAGTTTCCTTAAAACTGGCCCTTTGCACGGGCCACATGGATTCCCGTAAAACAAGGTTATACTACCCACCACGGAGCACCCAGTGTTCAAAATACCACTTTCTTCCAATATCCTTCTGCAAAAATGGTTGCAAAAAGAACAAGAACAAGGCAATATCTCAGACATGCGTTTGCAGAGAATCTGCATGTGGTCCATCCTTTGGGGACCTCGGTTTTGTCCTCCGTAAACTGGAAATACTGACACCATCTAAGTGTGAGGTTGGAAGGATTCCATCAGAGGATCTGTGTCAAATATTTACCATAACGAGATGCATCCGGAGTTTGGGATTAGCAGATGCCAACTATTACAGACAGGATGGATAAACAACAAAGTCCTCCTGTAGAGCACAGGGAACTCTATTCAATATCCTGTGGTGAACCATCATGGAAAAGAATATGGAAAAGAATGTATACATATGTATAACTGAGTCACTTTCCTGTACAGCAGAAATTAACACAACACAACAAATCAACTCTACTTCAATAAAATAAACTTTAAAAAAATTTACCACAACGTCTGCACAGTCAGGGCTCAAGAAACAGTAAATGCGATTTTTAAAATTCGGGGTGCATGTCCATGCTTTGCTTAACTGCTCCAGCGTTTTTCCCCTGCAAGGGAATGTTACACCCAGCGTGTTTAGGCCCCTGTTGCATTCGATGTCTGAGTGACTGAGAAACGAGGGGGCTTTTGTGTGTGGAATGATCTTGCTTCCTGATGAGATCGCAGGTTGGTATTTGGTTCTGAGGAAAGGGGTGGGAGGGTGGATTATAGGAAAGAGATGGATGGACACACAGGGTGTGGGAGAGCTGTAATAAAGGACTGTTTCCAGAGGTGCAACGGTGGTCAGGGAGGGCTCCTGGGGGCTGGGAACCTGGCGAGCCTGTACCATCTTGGGCAGTGGCAGCAGAGGGAGTGGACAGCCACCAGACCCGGAAAAGACAGGTAAATGGACAGGGCCAGCGGACAGGAGCCGGGGCCTTGGGCAAGAGAAGAAAGCCCGTGCTTGGTGATGCGGCATTAGGAACGCAGGGATGTGCTGCCCCCTCCAGCCTTGGCTGGGGCTCCCCACTCTTAGAATGGCAGCCCGAGGAAAAGGGAACCCCGGGATGTGGTCCAGGTGCACCAGACCCCCTGCCCCGACAGGTTGAGCAGGGTGCAGAAGCCTGGGTAGTGGATGTTGAGGAGCAGAGGGAAGGGATGGGGCACAAGTGTTAGAGAAATGTGGCGGAGACACCGGGTGGAAGAGAGCTGTCCTGCTCCTCTGTCATGTAACGAGTTCAGATGGGAAGGAAAGAGAGGAGGGAGGGAGGGAGGGAAGGAGGGAGGGAGGGAGGGAAGGAGGGAGGGAGGGAGGGAAGGAGGGAGGGAGGGAGGGAAGGAGGGAGGAGGGAGGGAAGGAGGGAGGGAGGAGGGAAGGAGGGAGGGAGGGAGGGAAGGAGGGAGGGAGGGAGGGAAGGAGGGAGGGAGGGAGGGAAGGAGGGAAGGAAGGAGGGAGGGAGGGAAGGAGGGAGGGAAGGAGGGAGGGAGCGAGGGAAGGAGGGAGGGAGGGAGGGAGAGAAGGAGGGAGGGAGGAAGGAGAGAGGGAGGGAGGAGGGAGGGAGGAGGGAAGGAGGAGGGAAGGAGGGAGGGAGGAGGGAGGGAGGGAGGAGGGCAGGAGGGAAGGAAGGAAGGAGGGAAGGAGGGAGGGAGAGAGGGAAGGAGGGAGGGAGGGAGAGAGGGAGGGAGGAGGGAGGGAGGGAGGAGGGCAGGAGGGAAGGAGGGAGGGTTTTAATGAAAGCTGTGAAAGTTATCGATTCAGCAGCCCTACGGCATCCCTTTTTCTAATTAAATTCAAGAAAAGCCTTAAGACCATTCATCTCCATTTCTCGTGAAGGTTCCACCGCGAACCACAGACGTGTCAGCTCCTTCTCCACCACAAGCCTCAGCTGTGATTTTCTCCGCGTGCTGCCTCTCAGTGGTGAACACCTAAGTGAAGACTCTGTGCCACGCCCGAGCTCCCTGGGGGCGCCGCTGCCATGGGGGGGTTTCCAGCTGGGTGTCCCCTCGGGCGTCCTAGAAAACCAGTGACTCATCTTCCAGTCTGCAGAAACCGAGTGGTACCACGCTAGGTTTTCGTTTTCTTTTTTTTTTTAAGGTTTCTTTGATGCGGACCATTTTCAAAGTCTTTATTGAATTTGTTCCAACATTGCTTCTGTTTTATGTTTTGCTTTTTTGGCCGCGAGTCCTGTGGGATCTTAGCTCCCCGACGGGGGATCAAACCCACACCCCCTGCCTTGGAAGGCAAAGTCTTAACAACTGGACCACCAGGGAAGTCCATAAGCTTTTTCTTGACTTACTTCACACAGGTGTAGGAAGGCTTAACAAATATCCTGGTTAGTGGACATTGTTTTGTTTGTTTTTTTTATAATCTAAGCAGTGTTCTTTCCTTAAAAATATCTAAGGATGGTTACACAATTGAGATAACTGGTGGGAAGCCAACACAGTTTTCAGTTCCCAGATTATTCTGAGATGCAGAGGAACAGGGTAGGTGGAGCACATCAGAGGTCCCTGAAGAGTGTTAATGGATTAATCCTTTGTGGTCCATGGGACATAGAGATAACATGGGTCACATTATTTAAAAATAACAATAAAATACATCATGCAGATTACAGAAGGCATTTTGAGGAGCCTGATGCTTGAAATCCCAAGATATGACCCTGATGATTATTGCCCTTTTAAATGTCCCTTCCTTTCTCCCTTCCTTCCTTCCTTCCTTCCTTCCTTCCATCAAGGACGTCTTAGTGCCAAATGGACCCAGAATTTTTGTTGGACCCCAGGACGGTCGTGAGCACAGCAAAACACGTTTGTTCCCAAATGCCACGGACTTCAGTTGACTCAGATGATTTCATCATTTTTAGAAAGACTCGTTGGCATCCGTTCTCAAAGCCTTTGTCCAAACACATTTTTAGAAAGCAAGCATTTTTCCTCTTTGGCTTTACTACATTAAAAAATACTTGGAAACACAGAGGAATGGTGGTTGCACAATAGTATAAAAGTAATTCCTGCCACTGAATGGCACACGTAAAAATGGTCAGAATGGCAGATTTCATTATTTTTCTTGATTGTATATATTTTTAATAGATCTTTATTGGAGCATAATTGCTCTACAATGTTGTGTTAGTTTCTGCTGTATAACAAACTGAGTCAGCTATATGCATACATATATCCTCATATCCCCTCCCTCTTGCGTCTCCTTCCCACCCTCTCTATCCCACCCCTCTAGGCGGTCACAGAGCACCAAGCTGATCTCCCTGTGCTATGCGGCTGCTTCCCACTAGCTATCTATTTTACGTTTGGTAGTGTATATATATATGTCCATGCCACTGTCTCACTTCGTCCCAGCTTACCCTTCCCCCTCCCCATGTCCTCAAGTCCATTCTCTACATCTGCGTCTTTATTCCTGTCCTGCCCCTAGGTTCTTCGGAACCATTTTCTTTTCTTTAGATTCCATATATATGTGTTAGCATACGGTATTTGTTTTTCTCTTTCTGACTTCATTCTGTATGACAGACTCTAGGTCCATCCACCTCACTACAGATGACTCAATTTCGTTTCCCATTATGGCTGAGTAATATTCCAGTGTATATATGTGCCACATCTTTTTCTTTTCTTCTGTCAATGGACACTTAGGTTGCTTCCATGTCCTGGCTATTGTAAATAGTGCTGCAATGAACATTGGGGTACATGACTCTTTTTGAATTATGGTTTTTTCAGGGTATATGCCCAGTAGTGGGATTGCTGGATCATATGGTAGCTCTATTTTTAGTTTTTTGAGGAACCTCCATACTGTTCTCCATAGTGGCTGTATCAATTTACATTCCCACCAACAGTGCAGGAGGGTTCCCTTTTCTCCACACCCTCTCCAGCATTTATTGTTCCTAGATTTTTTTTATAATGGCCATTCTGGCCGGTGTGAGGTGACACCTCATTTTGATTTTGATTTGCATTTCTCTAATGATTAATGATGTTGAGCATCTTTTCATGTGCCTCTTGGCCATCTGTATGTCTTCTTTGGTGAAATGTCTATTTAGGTCTTCTACCCATTTTTTAACTGGATTGTTTGTTTTTGTGATATTGAGCTCCATGAGCTGTTTGTATATTTTAGAGATTAATCCTTTGTCTGTTG
The DNA here is from genome assembly GCF_937001465.1 of Orcinus orca. NCBI lineage: Eukaryota > Metazoa > Chordata > Mammalia > Artiodactyla > Delphinidae > Orcinus > Orcinus orca. The sequence continues at coordinate 1,508,704 of NC_064580.1, forward strand.
TTTCATTTGCAAATATTTTCTCCCATTCTGAGGGTTGTCTTTTCATCTTGTTTATGGTTTCCTCTGCTGTGCAAAAGCTTTTAAGTTTAATTAGGTCCCATTTATTTTTGTTTTTATTTCCATTACTCTAGGAAGTGGGTCAAGAAAGATCTTGCTGTGGTTTATGTCAAAGAGTGTTTTTCTTACGTTTTCCTCTAAGAGTTTCCTCTAAGTGTGTGGTCTTATGTTAGGTCTTTAATCCATTTGGTGTTTATTTTTGTGTATGGTGTTAGGGAGTGTTCTAATTTCATTCTTTTACATGTAACTGTCCAGTTTTCCCAGCACCACTTATCGAAGAGGCTGTCTTTTCTCCATTGTATATTCTTGCCTCCTTTGTCATAGATTAGTTGACCATATGCGTGTGGGTTTATCTCTAGACTTTCTATCTTGTTCCATTGATCTATATTTCTGTTTTTGTGCCAGTACCATACTGTCTTGATTACTGTAGTTTTGTAGTACAGTCTGAAGTCAGGGAGCCTGATTCCTCCAGCTCCATTTTTCTTTCTCAAGATTGCTTTCACTATTCGGGGTCTTTTGTGTCTCCATACAAATTGTAAAATTTTTTGCTCTAATTCTGTGAAGAATGCCATTGGTAGTTTGATAGGGATTGCATTGAATCTGTAGATTGTTTTGGGTAGTATAGTCATTTTCACAATATTAGTTCTTCCAATCCAAGAGCATAGTATATCTCTCCATCTGTTTATGTCATCTTTGATTTCTTTCATCAGTGTTTTATAGTTTTCTGAGTAAAAGTCTTTTGCCTCCTTAGGTAGGTTTATTCCTAGGTATTTGATGCCTTTTGTTGAAGTGGTAAATGGGATTGTTTCCTTAATATCTCTTTCTGATTTTTTGTTGTTAGTTTATAAGAATGTCAGAGATTTCTGTGCATTAATTTTGTATCCTGCTACTTTACCAAATTCATTGATTAGCTCTAGCAGTTTTCTGGTGGTATCTTTAGGATTCTCTATGTATAGTATCATGTCATCTGCAAACAGTGGCAGTTTTACTTCTTTTCCAATTGGTATTCCTTTTATTTCTTTTTCTTCTCTGATTGCTGTGGCTAGGACTTCCAAATCTATGTTGAATAAGAGTGGCAAGAGTGGACATCCTTGTCTTATTCCTGATCTTAGTGGAAATGCTTTCAGTTTTTCACCATTGTGTATGATGTTTGCTGTGGGTTGGTCATATATGGCCTTTATTATGTTGAGGTAGCTTCCCTCTATGCCCATTTTCTGGAGGGTTTTTATCATAAATGGGTGTTGAATTTTGTCAAAAGCTGTTTCTGCATCTATTGAAATGATCATATGGTTTTAATTCCTTAATTTGTTAATATGGTGTTTGTATAATATGATTGTATATATATTTAGATATATAATATATATTTATAATATTTATATACACTATCACAATAAAATTTTTTGTTGTTTCTCAATAGGGGTATTATATTGTTTACAAATGTTCTTTTTATTGAGATATAGATGATATACAATATTATATTAGTTTCAGCTGTATGCACAATAAAACTTTTAAAATATATATATTACATTTTACAATTGCCTATCTCACCTCCAAAGGGCAACACAGCACACTGAGTACTCACACACACACACACACACACTCAAGGATCAAATGATTCTGTATATTTTTTTGGGTATGAGTTTTCTTTTCCTCAGAGCAGGGTATTAATCTTCATGCAAATTAAATTTGCTCTCACCTTTTCTGGAAGCTCCGCACTGTCAAAGAGTTGCTTTCTCAATGTAGGCATGAAAAGAAAAATCCACACCACCATTCCCAACATGATACCAGATATCCAGCTAGAAGCTGAGGTGTTTTTCCTGAGGTGGCAGAGTCACAAAGGAATTTTCATTTGTTAACATATTTATATATAGCTTGTGTCCTACTTTCTTCCGAAATGGCCAACGCGTTGATACCGAAAATAACATCTGGACTACTTTTTTTTTTTTTAATGTCCTTACCAAGTTTTCAATGTTTCTATAGCCCGAGGATTTTTGAAGGTTCTGTGGACAGGTTTGGTGAACACGCCCCAGACAATGTAGGTTACTCTCTTCTTCTATCACATCTCATACCCACACCTGCTCCACTTTCCAGGGGGCTCTTTCCAAGACAATGGCTTTCCTTTTCAAAATTTCTTCTAGACGGCACTATTCACAGTAGCCAGGACATGGAAGCAACCTAAGTGTCCATCGACAGAGGAATGGATAAAGAAGATGTGGTGCATATATACAATGGAATGTTACTCAGCCATAAAAAAGAATGAAATATTGCCATTTGCAGCAACACGGATGGACATGGAGATTATCATACTGAATGATGTAAGTCAGACAGAAAAAGAGACTTATATATGATATTACTTATAGGTGGAATCTGAAAATTGATATAAATGAACTAATGTACAAAACAGAAACAGACTCACAGACTTCAAAAACAAACTTATGGTTACCAAAGGGGAAAGCTGGGAGTGGGGGAGATAAATTAGGAGTTTTGGATCAACAGATACACATGACTATATATAAAATAGATAAACAACAAGGACCTACTGCGGAGCACAGGGAACTCTACCCAATATCTTGTAATAACCCATGAGGGAAAAAAATATGAAAAAATGTATATATATATATGTATGTATATATATACATACATATATATATATATATATATACAACCAAATCACTTTTTTAAAAAACTAGTGAATATAACAAAAAAGAAGCAGACTCACAGATATAAAGAACAAACTAGTGGTTCCCAGTGGGGAGAGGGAAGGGGGGAGGGGCAAGATAAGGGGAGAGGATTAAGAGGTACACACTATTATGTATAAAATAAATAAGCTACAAGGATATATTATCCAGCACAGGGAATAGAGCCAACATTTTGTAATAACTGTAAATGGAGTGTAACCGTTAAAAATTGTATAAGAAATAAAACATTTAAAAATAATAAATAAAATTTCCTAGTAGCCACATTGAAAAACAAAAAACCATGGTTGCAGGCTTCCCTGGTGGTGCAGTGGTTAAGAATCCACCTGCTAATGCAGGGGACACGGGTTCGAGCCCTGGTCCGGCAAGATCCCACATGCCGCAGAGCAACTAAGCCCATGCACCACAACTACTGAGACTGCGCTCTAGAGCCCGTAAGCCACAACTACTGAGCCCACGTGCCACAACTACTGAAACCCACACGCCTAGAGCCCGTGCTCTGCAACAAGAGAAGCCACTGCAATGAGAAGCCCATGCACTGCAACAAAGAACAGCCCCCACTCACCACAAGTAGAGAAAACCTGCACGCAGCACCAAAGACCCAACGTAGCCAAAAATAAATAAATTAATTAATTCTTTAAAAAAAAGGTTGCATCCAGTATGCACCCTCTTCTAAAAGAAAATTTGTTTTTGTAAAATGTACTCGTCATCGGGTACAGGTAATATACCTCGGCGATGGTGAGGATTCGGTTCCAGGCCACTGCAATAAAGTGAATATCCCAATAAAGAGAGTCACACAAAATCTTTGGTTTCCCAGTGCCTGTAAAAGTTATGTGCACACTGGACTGTAGTCTATTAAGTGTGCAATAGCATTAGGTCTTAAACAAATATGCCTACCTTCATTAAAAAATATATTATGGCTAAAAAATGCAAAGCATCATCTGAGTGCAGGGTTGCCACAAACCTGCTGTGAAAAACACAACACGTACAAAGCACAGTAAAGCAAACCGGAACAAGACCTCGCGGTGCCCAGGGTCTGTGAACTTCTGGGGCCCATTCAATGCTTTCAGTTCTTTGAAAATGGAAAGAAAAAATGTGCCTATAACACAGCCTGGTGATATTCATGTTTATAGCAACACAGTCATAAAATATAATTTTTAATACTTTTTTATTTTTTAAAGTTTTTCTTCTTATTATTTTTAACTTTGATTTTATATAGGCATACAGTTGATTAACAATGTTGTGTTGTTTCAGGTGTACAACAAAGTGATTCAGTTACGCGTATACATGTATCTCTTCTTTTTCAAATTCTTTTCCCAGTTAGGTTGTTACAGAATACGGAGCAGAGTTCCCTGAACTCTGTTTTTTAAATGGAGGAAGGGGCCCATCGAGGCTGTCACCTAACCCTGGATGTGAGGTTCCCCTACGTCCAGCAGTCGGGGAGTCAGGGGCCCCCTCCCAGAGCCTCCTGGGTCTTTCCCACATTTATCATTTTAATGATCTTTTCACGGTCAACCTCAAGGGCCCTGGCGTCAGGGCTGGATGTGCTCCCTTATAAGTGACGGCAGGGCGAGCTCGGCCCCCTCCGAGAAGCAGGCAAGCTGTGCAGACCCTGCAGATGTGGTCGGTGGGAGGGGAACAACCAGCCCCCTGTGGGCACCTTCCGAGAAACGTCGAGAGCCCCCCGCCAGCCTCTCGTCTCTCTGAAGGGCAGACCCAGGCTCTGGGGTCCCTGTTGGGTGAGTCCGAACCCCACCTCCATCTGTTCTGACTGTGGGCAGCCACTCCTTCCCCTCGGCCCAGAGTCTTGGTTGGCTTAGCGGGCGGTCACACTGGGCGCTGTGACCCAGGGCTCGGGGCGTGGTGCTCACGCAACAAATATGTATTTCCTCTCCGAGAGGCCGGAGCTGTGCTTCCCACAAAGCACCGTGGCTAGAGCTGGTCCTGACTGCAAAAGAGTCTCTGCATCCTCCGTAGTGGAGAAAAACGCAGAATTTGGAAGCAATGGGCATGAGAATTAAAAGGAAACATCAAGGAGTCGTTGGGACGGAGGGTCCTCATTCAGCCTTGACGTGTGGACCAAATATCACCCTGTCAGAACCAGGAAGCTTATTGAGAACATAAATTCCATCATTGGAGGCTGTGTGTATGTAACGCACTATTTTTTTTTTTTCCTCACATGATATCTGACTTCTTATTGCCACGTTAATTATTTGAGCTTGGGTCTCTAGGGCTTGTGTGTGAAGGGTCCAATTTTTTTTTTAATTGAACAAATAAATTATTCATCTGAGCTGATTTCCTGTTTTTATGGAGACAGATGCAAAGCTGATTTATATAACAGATCTGACTGCCAAATCGGTAGTCTTTCCACGTCCTTGGCTTCTGCTGAAAACTGCGAGTCCAAATGCGATTTTTGCCTGTGGTTTTGCGCATTGAAATCTTCGGTTTTGAAAGGATAGATCTTATTTAAACACAAGTAAAGGTAGACAACTACAAAGGCACCTCTGTCTCACTGGGTACCCCCGCTCCAGGGGAGCCCCAGCTCTCAAATTCCTGAAGGGTTTTCAGGCCCTTGAACCATAAAGAGACATGCAGCCCTTCTGCGTTGAGAAGAAACCGTGGCACTTTACCATCCAAGGTGGCACGGCACCAAATAAAAGTTTTAAAAAGGTTCTGCTGCTCATAAGAAAGCTACAAAAATATTTTGACAACCTGAAATCTGTTTGCTGTTGGATCTCCTTCTGTGAAAGAAAAGAGGGGGGGGAAACGCAAGTCTGTCTTAAAACCCACCCTTGAGTTAGAAACAGAACATCTTCTGGGTGTATTAGTCATCTCCTGACTCAGACGCTGCTGCTGACTCATCATGTCGTATCCTTCTGCTTGTTTTGAAGCTGCACCTTTCGGGGGCGATGTCCGGGGGTCTGGGTAGGCATCCAGAGAGCTGCACCCTGGTTGCAGATGAACTAAGGGCTCTGGGCGTGAGGAAGGAGGAGAAGCGGGGACCGAGGGACCTTAGCAACAGGGACGCACCTCGACCCAAGGGAAACCCGCTCCTGAGTTTGGAAGGATCTGGGCAGGAAGGAGGAGAAGCAAGGGCACCTCCTTGACGGAGCCCCTGAAGGAAGTGCTTAGGCTCTGGGTTCCCATGCAAGGACCACAGGTGCTGGAGAGGAGGGCATTGCCCATGCGGCCACCGCTGGACCGAGACATTGGGGTCGTCCTCTCCCGGAAGCTGTTGGCACCTCCCGCCAAGGGACCACCGTCTTCTGGCCTCCGTGGCACCCAACACAATGGTGCCCCTGCCCGGTGAAGGTGAGACCCCCGGGTGTTTCAGATACGGCAGCTCAGGAAGCGGAGGAAGATGGGTTTGAAGAGAAAGATGAGCCACTATGGCTTCCCGTGCTCTGAAGGATGAAGACGGTCAGGGTATCTGGGATGCAGATCATACGACCCTGGGGTCACGTCCCAGCACAAACCTGCCTTCCGCCCCAGCCTTGCCTCCAGAGCCCAGGGAGACCTCCCGTCTGGGAGTCCCGTCCCGTCTGGGAGTCCCGTCCCGTCTGCCCCAGGAGCTGAGAGAGACCCTCCCGGCCCCGCCGAGGGGACATCTCTTCCCTTCCCATCAGCATGCTGGGCCTGCTCTTCCCAGGGGGTGGCCGGCCCCTCCTCTCCACTCCCCTGATTTTCGGTCTTACCTTTCTGGAGGTGCGTGTCTATTCCCACATCTATGCCTACACCCTCACCTGTACCCCACTACCTGTCCACCCACACCTACGCTAGACCTATGTCTAAATAGCTACACCTGTAGATAGAACATGTATGTATCCACCTGTGGATGCCTCTAGCTCTGTCTATACTTTCACCTATAGCTCTATCCCTACATCCACATACATTTGTTTATATTCGTATGCCTGTACTTATACGTTTATACCTATATCTATACTTCTACTTAAATGGATTTCTATACACCTATATCTATATGTGTATCTCTATACGTTTATCTATATTGATACCTATCTCTCTATATTTATAACTACATCTATAGGTATATACCTATACTTATATCTATATAGCTTCACCTATGACTATATACTCCTACCAGAAGACCTACGCTTATGCTATATTTATATACCTATATATGTATTCTTATATGTGTATACCTATAGCTACATCTGTACTTTATTTATACCCATGTCTATATAGCTACATATACCATATCTATATAACTGTATGTATATGTATATCTCTGTCTATAAACCTATACCTATACCTACCCCTGTATGTATATATCTTTACCTATATCTGTATACTTCTACACCTAGACTATATACTTGTAGCTCTGTACTTATATTTATACCTGTACCTACACTTTGATATTTCTACCCCTACACTGGTGCTGTCCCTATATCCCACCTAGAGCCACACCTGTACTTCTATACCTCCCCCTCCACAGTATGTACACCTGTATCTACAGCCATCACTCAGGATGTGCCTCCCTACCTCCACCTCCATCTCTCTCTGTTTCTACATGTCTATACCTTTACCGCACCTCTGTGAACATGCATGTGTTTGTCTCTGCCTCCACTTCTATCTCTGTGCGTCTATATATCTATTTCTCTTTCTCTAGCTCTGTCTCTGTCTCTATCTAACCGTCTCTCTATCTGATCTGCACTCAGACCCTGCCTCCACTACAAGTTTAGAAGCCCAGCGCCTAGCTCAGCCCATGCGTGGAGGACGACGCTGGTAACCACGGGGTATTAGAGATGGAAATGTCTTACGTATCTTCCAAAGGAAAGAAGGAAGGAGGAACTAAACGGTGAGGATATCAGAGCTGAAAGAGCCCCACCCCCAGGAATCAATGCTCCTTTCATCGATGACAGCAGGAGAACCCAGGATCCCAGGGCAAATGCAGCGCCCGTCTTTTAGTGCAGTAATGGCACGCACCCCATGACTCATTCTCCTGTGGCCCTGGTCCACTAGATCGTGGCCTCCTTGAGACAGAGGCCGTTAATCTTGCTTTCTCTTAGCAAGACTTGGCATGGTGCTGGGTAGGCGTTCAACACATTTGTGCTGAGTTGAATGAACGCATACATTATTCTTGTCCTAACGTTGAGAGTCAAGTCAGAGGCTATGAAATCCTAAACTGCGGTTGTTTGATTAATGCTTATGCTGAGTGGACTAAAGATCCAGGAAGAAAAGAAATGCATCCCTTTGTGTCCCTTTTTACCCCAATGCCTGGTGCCGTGCCTGCCACGTACCAGGGGGTTCTGTACACATAAGTGAAAGATGTAAAGAGCTGTATCATTTCACCACGATGGGTGTGAAAGCAGAGCAATGATCCCCTCTGTGAAGGACACACATTTGAAGACACAAAGACACTTATTCCGGAGGAGCTGAGTGGGTAATTCTGTACTAACTTTTGTAAGGAACTCCCAACTGTCTCCAAACCACTGAAGGATTCTGGAGTGGGTTAGGAAGGCAGAAGTCTTTTCTCCAAAATTAAGGCGAGGGCTTCCCTGGTGGCACAGTGGTTAAGAATCCGCCTGCCAATGCAGGGGACACGGGTTCGAGCCCTGGTCCGGGAAGGTCCCACAACATGCCACGGAGCAACAAAGCCTGTGCTCCACAACTACCGAGCCTGTGCTCTAGAGCCCACAAGCCACAACTACTGAGCCCACCTGCCACAACTACTGAGGCCCGCGCACCTAGAGCCCGTGCTCCACAACAAGAGAGGCCACCCCATGAGAAGCCCGCGTACCGCAACAGGGAGCGGCCCGGCTCGCCGCAACTAGAGAAAGCCCGCGCACAGCGCGCAGCAACGAAGACCCAACGCAGCCAACAATAAATAAATTTATAAAAAATAAAAACAAAATTAAGGCGATTGCACCTCTGTGCCATGTGCCAGGAGAACATTGTCCCTCAAGCCCCATCCACTAAGGAACTCAGGTTAACTGGTAAAGTAGGGGGTCCCAGGAAGAAAGGTTGTGTGGTGGACAACATTGAATTCTTCATGCTCCCAGCCTGGAAGGATGAGTTGGAAGGTTTGCTTTTTCAAATGGCTTATATAACTTCATGGAAAGATTGTCAGTGGGAGGGAGAGGACACCACTTCTCTGGAGTGTCCCTTTGTGTAAGCATTTGATCAGTACTAATTTTGTTGGGTTTTATCCTGATGTATCTCAATCCCTTGCTTGGAACCGCAGGCTATAATACTAACACTACAGAGTTACTGTGAATATTGAAATGGGATCATGGGACTTCCCTGGTGGCGCAGTGGTTAAGAACCCGCCTGCCAATGCAGAGGACACGGGTTCGAGCCCTGATCCTGGAAGATCCAACATGGTTCAGGGCAACTAAGCCAGTGCAGCACAACTACTGAGCCTGTGCTCTAGAGCCCTCGAGCCACAACTACGGAGCCCGCAGACCACAACTACTGAAGCCCTCGCACCTAGAGCCCGTGCTCCACAACAAGAGAAGCCACCGCAATGAGAAGCCCGTGCACCGCAACAAAGAGTAGCCCCCGCTCACCGCAACTAGAGAAAGCCCGTGTGCAGCCAACGAAGACCCAACGCAGCCAAAAATAATTACATTGAATTAAATAATTTTTTAAAAAAATAATAAAGTTTATCTCCTTCTTGGAAGATATCTAGAGTAGCCTTAACCGTGGTTAAGCCCAATGCACCTCATATTGTTCACATTTAATTTTGTACAGGGTTAATGGAAGGTTGAGCCGGGAACCCTCATTCCACAAGCCCAGAATCAGAAATTTATGTTGTCTTCTGCTTACCAACAACTTGACCGAACTCCTTGCTCTGAAAAACTTAGTTTACAGGACCTCATTGAAATTTTGACAAAACAGCTCAATTTTTATTATTTTAGACACTATTCCTGGTATGTTCAGTGCATTCAGTTATCATCCCAAGAACTTCTTTATTTTTACACATATATACATTCTTTTATTAATATTCTTTTCCATTATGGTTTATCCCAGGATATTGGATATAGTTCCCTGTGCTCTACAGTAGGACCTTGTTGTTTATCCATTCTAAATGTAATAGATTGCATCCGCTAACCCAACCTCCCAATCCATCACTCTCCCTCCACCCCCCCACCCCCCCACCCCCGGCAACCACAAGACTGTTCTCTATGTCTGTGAGCCTGTTTCTGCTCTGTAGATAAGTTCATTTGTGTCATATTTTAGATGCCACATATAAATGATATCACATGGTATTTGTCTTTCTCTTCCAAGAACTTCTTGATGTGGAGAAAATGGAGCCTTCATGGGATATACAAGAAGTAGGAGATATTCAATTCTCTTAGTCAGCTCTTTAGGAAATATATCAAATGCACTTCATTAGAATGAGATAATATTTGAAAAGCTAATTATAACCCGTTTTATTCTACTAACTAAATCAGGTCCCTGTTGGTCTGCTACCTCTTGGTACTTTCATAGTGTATTACCTTTATTTAAAATTTTTTTCCCAGTTTATGAAGGTGCAATTTTTTTAAAAGAAATTAATTTAAAAATAAAGGAAAAGGGTTTCCCTGGTGGCACAGAGGTTAAGAATCCACCTGCCCATGCAGGGGACCCAGGTTCGACCCTGGTCTGGGAAGATCCCACATGCCGCAAAGCAACTAAGCCCGTGCGCCACAACTACTGAGCCCGCGTGCCACAACTACTGAAGCCCGTGCACCTAGAGCCCGTGCTCCGCAGCAAGAGAAGCCACCGCCATGAGAAGCCCGCGCACCACAACGAAGAGTAGCCCCCGCTCGCCGCGACTAGAGAAAGCCCGCGCGCAGCAGCAAAGACCCAACGCAGCCAAACATAAATAAAATAAATAAATGTATTAAAAAAATAAAAATAATAAAGGAAAAAGCCACTGACACACACCACAACATAGCAGAAGCTCAAAACCAAAACCACCTACGTTAAGTGAAAGAAGACAACCTCGAAAGGTCACATAGCATAAAATCCCTTTTGAATGCAATCATAGTTCAACTTGTAAAACCCTCATAATAGAAAGCCTGGCAAAGAATAAACTGAAATTTGAAAAACATGGAGTTCCTTGCTCTGATATGTTCACGTCTTTTCCTTCAAACAGGAGGAATCTTCGTAATTGCCTTCTCCTCTTTTTAAAAAAAAGATGAAAAGTAATTCCTGCAGAGGCCACGTATGACTTAAAACCTCCTGAATCCCTCCTAGAGTAGCCTATTTGTCACGTCTGGTCGTGTTTTTGCTCTTCGTTTTGTCCAATTTTCCCCCCATAGGCTGCGTTTTTGTCCTCTTTAATTTGCCTCATGGTTTAGGAATTTTTATTTTAAGAGGATTTATCCCTTTGAAGCCCCACTTCTCCCCCCACCCCCCACAGTGAATGCATTCTTTCCACCTCGTCAACATCCAGCTGTGTCTGCAGAGTTGGGATGGGATTGTCTGGAGCAGGTTCTCAGGAAGGGTCCCACCTCTGCGTCTGGTGAGTCTGTCGCTGACTGTGCCTCAGATCTGCTCTTCTATTCCAGTTGCAGTTTTCCACAATGCCTCTTTGTTTTGTTTTGGGCTGTGAGTCCTTCCTCTTCAAGTCACCCTTTTCTTATTTTTTACTTTTTAAATAGAAAGGACTGCAGGGCACCTAGAGTGAGGAACTCAGCTTGCCTCTGTATAAATGTTTGACCTGAATCCACACACAATACAGGTGTGTGGTTTTTCTCACTTATTTTTACACTCGGGCAATTCTTCTTTTTTTTTCCTACTTACACCCTTGTGAGATGGAACAGCCTGAAATGGCACCAAACTCAGCCAATGGGCTGCCACCTTGTTTTTTTCTTCTCAGCTGCCTTCTCCGTATTGTTTGATAAGCCTGGCTTACTTACTAGCTCATGGTCACGGATCGAGTCGACCTCAAGGAACATTGAACAATTGTTTGGGCTTAAGCCACAGCTATTAAACAATTATTGAAAGATAAAGCAAGTTTGCTGCTTTTCCATCTTGCCATCTGCAGTCAAAAGCTCATAGTTTGGGTGATTTTGAAAAAAGTGCTTATTTTGGAAACGTGGCTATTAGAGCAGCAGAGAGATTTCTGTGGGGGACCAGAGCGTGAGGATTTAGTTGACCGTCTCCAAGCTGGTCCCTCCCAATCCCCTCCTCCTAATGTTCATGCCCTTGCGTCACCTTCACCCCAGGAATATGGGTGGAATCTGTGTCTTTCTTCTAATGCAAAGATGGCAAAGCTTAGGGACTTCCCTGGCGGTCCAGGGGTTAAGATTCCGCACTTCCACTGCAGGGGACGAGGGTTTGATCCCTGGCTGGGGAACTGAGATCCCGCGTGCCACGCAGTGTAGGGGAAAAAAAAAAAAAAAGATGGCAAAGGTTAGTGGATGTCTCTTCTGAGACTGTATTGCATAAGACTGAAACTTCTGGGACTTAACTGGTGGCACAGTGGTTAAGAATTCGCCTGCCAGTGCAGGGGACACGGGTTCGAGCCCTGGTCTGGGAAGATCCCATATGCTGCAGAGTAACTAAGCCCGTGCGCCACAACTACTGAGCCTGCGTTCTAGAGCCCGCGAGCCACAACTACTGAGCCCGTGTGCCACAACTACTGAACCTGCAAGCCTAGAGCCCGTGCTCCGCAACAAGAGAAGCCACTGCAAAGAGAAGCCCGAGCAAAAAACGAAGAGTAGCCCCCGCTCGCTGCAACTAAAGAAGGTCCACATGCAGCAACAAAGACCCAATGCAGCCAAAAATTAAAAAAAAAAAAGACTGAAACTTCTGTTCTGCCAGCAAAGCCTCCTGCCCCATGGAACCCAGGGGCCTGAGATGTCCACACAGCAAGGAATGGACAGTGGCTTCCAGCCAACAGCCAGAAGGGAGCCAAAATCCTCAGTGTGAAAAGCCACAAGGAACCAGTTCCTGCCAACAGCTGCTTCAGACCCTCCCACTGTCTCAGGGGAGCCCCCAGCCCTGGCTGACACATCTGCAGCCTGAAGCAGAGGACTCGGCTAAACTATGCCTGGATTTCAGACTCCCAGGAACGTGTGCTGGTTAAGCCTCCGAGTTCTGGGGGAAGATGTTTTGCATCAAGAGGTAAGTGACACAAAGGCAGAGGTATTTGGAGCAGAGACAGATTTTTGAAAAGAGCGTCCGTTTCATCTCTGGTGGGTTACAGAAGTAAAGATGAGGATGCTTGCAGTACTGGGGGTTTCTGGTGCCTTGTATTAGGGTGTGTGGCCCTAAAGAGGTCTGTGTCGGTATTTCCTGCTGGACCCAATCTTCCCGAAGGAACAAAGCTTTTCAGGCAACAGCTCTCTGTGGGGCACCAGCCAGCCCCGCTGGCTGCAAGGTTTGTGGGGAAACATCCCAACCATACCTCAGAGACTAAGGCAAATTGTTACATCAGTCACGCTGTTTCCTCTGCGTCCGTCTTTTTTAAAAAACAATCTCATGAACTTGGACCTCCTTCTGGATTTCGGTTCCCTGTTCACCCAGACATCCCTCAAGATGTGGGTGTCAGAAGATGTCCTGACCCAGCCTTGATAATAGAGAATCCTGCCTGTGACATTGAGTCTCTGTCGGCCCTTCTTACCCTCACGCCTAGGAAGACACAGATTTCTCCGGAGCAGGAAAATTGAACTTGGCCTCCCATTAACACTCACGGCTAGGGATTTTTTTTATTTATTTATTTTTGTCTTTAGTTAAAAAATGCTATGCAGAAGAGAGGATCTATTTTGCAAGTGGAAAAATACTGTACACACAGACACACACACACGGAGTGTGGTGCTATATCTGTAGGTGTGAAGGGAGGCAGTAAAGTGTCAGCTCAGCTCACCTGAGTCCAGATCGGAGGCTCCTCCCCCAGGTCAGGAGCCAGCAAAGCGCTGTCTACACCAGCTGCAGCTTCAGGCTGGGAACTGAACTACGGTCAGGGGTGTCTGTGATCCAGGTGCAAACAGTCCCACCCTTGGGATGCAGGTCACGTTCCCTCCCTGATCGCTGCTTTCTGGCCCCGGAGCTCTGGGATGCTGGGGGTTCCAGGGAGAGCTCTCAGGAGAAAAGGGAGTGAGGAAGACAGAGCAGGACAGGAGAAACAGCCCAGCAAGGATGTGACCTTTGCAGCCTGATCCCTTGGGGAGGTCTGGCGCCTGCATTGCACTGCTGAGCTGGTCTTTTGTACAATGGGTCGTTGCCTGTCGGCTGCCTGAGCTTGGGGATGTGTGGGGTGATATCCCAGGCCAGGCAGCTTCCATAGATCTGAGCCCATCACAAGGAAAAAATGTTTTTCTATTTCTTTAATTTGGAGAATTTGAATCATCAATATGAAAAGATGAATCTTATCACTGTTTCATGACGTAAGTCAAATCATTACGCCATACGCCTTCAACTGTTCCAGTGCTGTATGTCAATTCTATCTCAATAAAAATGGAAGAAGACATAAAAATTTAAAAAACGTTTTTAAATAAGAAAATGGAACCGTTTAAAAATGTGAAAGCCGTTCTTAGCTTGGGGCCATAACGACCCAGTTTAAATTTCATCTCCTGCTGGAATACTTAGAAATAAACCCTTCCCAATTCTATCTCGTTTACCCTTAATTTGGTCAGCACTGAGGATGTAGCTTGTGCTACAATGAGTTTTTTTTTTTTTGTATCAAGTTAAATGTGTGTCACCCAAAACAAGCTGCACGAGGCTGGCCCTCGATCTCCCGGACAGGAGAATATTCACAAAGTTTGGTTCCAGGATCCTGTACATTTTATAGATATAACCGCCAAGGAGGTGAGTGAGGACGGTAAAAATAGAAAATGCAGACACAACTCGAAACGCCCAACCCTCCACGTGGTGATTACTTAATTCAAGCTCCCGCTTCCCATCAACTGTCAGGTCGCCCTGTTCAGACAATGAGTCATGGAATTCCAACACCGACAACAGCTCCTACAACGTAATTTGGGTTGTAGATCCCAGATAGAGGACACTACGCGTCCCTTCTGAAAGCCAGGCACATTTTCATTAGTCACGGCTTTGAATTATTGCCTGCTCCCTTTAATTAGACTTGAGGAATGAGGCATTAGATCAACGCCAAAGTCTGCGTTTTAGAGTAACTTAAAACAGGAGCTGAAAGGAATCTGTATCCTTCTGGCACCAAGCGTGAGCTATGAGTTTCTCTTTTTCCTAAGCCCTCCAACCATGTTGAAGTGCTCTCTACATACAGGCTTAGAGAGATACCTGGAGAACGATTTATCAATTTGAGCTATTTTATCGCTAATAAACGCCGGGAGAACGGACACACATTTTCTCTGGGTCTCTCTTCTTGGTTGTGGAGCTGTTTTCCCTACAGTTCGTTGAAAGGCTGGAATGAACACAGTGATGAAGGATTTTCCATCATCTTTTTTCACGTAAAATCCTCCCACCTTTTTCTTCTTCCAGGTTTATTGAGATAGAATTAACACACAGCACTGTGTAAGCTTAAGGGATACGGCATAGTGACTTACATACATCATGAAATCATGACCACATAACTTTAGTGACCATCCATCATTTCACAGAGATACAAAAGAAACAAAATAGAAGAACTATTTTTGCTTTTCTCGTGATGAGAAATCTCAGGATTTACTGTCTTAACGACTTTCATATATAACACAGAGCAGTGTTAATTACTTGTATCATGTTTATAATATTGAACATTACATCCCTAGCACTTATTTACCTTTTAACTGGATAAAAGTTCCTTTGGGTCACCTTCCTCCAATTCCACCTTCCCCTACCCCCGTCTCTGTAACCACCAATCTGATCTCTTTTCCTAAGAGTTTTTGTCTGCTTTTGAAGTATAATTGACCTACAGTACTTTTAGTCCTTGTTCTACGACATAATGATTCAATACTTCTGTACACTGGTCCACTTTCTAAGTTACCCAGCTTTCACGTGTTTCTGGGTTTATTGGAACTACAATTTCACTGGGGAATGACCATCCCCAAACTGGTTTATTTTATTTCATCTGTCGCATTTACCAACGTTAATCACCACCAATTATTTGTACAACCTCCTTGTGTTCCTTCAGATAGGGGATCAATAAAAATCAACCCATGGGAGCCATACTTGAGTGTATGAACATTTATATCCAGCATACTGGCCTATTTCAAACATTTAAAAATCTTCTCCCAGCCGTGTTTCTAACTCATGGCTTTTCTTTGTTCCTAACCTACGTTTTGAAATAAATTTATAACCACATTTTATCAGACCTGAATTTATAACCACATTTTATCAGACCTGAATACATGATCCATGAAACAGCCACGCCTCCAGCCCCCACCCCTCAAATATTTTGCAATTAAAATTGTACTTTTACTCCAAATGTTTTACCCAAACGTATTTGTTTTTAGCGGAAAGATTTTTGGTGGCCAAAAATAATTTTCGTTTCTTTTCTTTTTTTTTTTTTTTTGGACATAAACTAATCCACCCACCGCAAAAGCTCTGTTTCAGCTTGATAAGGCATTCCGGTGTTTGCAAAACACTTTTATCCTTGCAGCAACGGGGAAACTGGCGGCTATGCCAGCATGACACTCTCGCACATGGAAACGTTCTCAGTTGAAAGGGGCCCGGATGGCACTCTGACGCGTCTCCTGGCAGCACTGGGCTGGCCTTCATAAACACCCGCCAAGGTGATGGGGATTCCGTGGAAAGCCTGCCCGTGTATCCTGCATGATTCCATAAGCTGCTTACCACTGAAGTTTTTCTGTGTCTATTCACCTTCAAATAGGGGTCCATCCTTTTTTTTTTTTCTTTTTTTGACTTAATTTTTTCCAATTGCAAATCTTTTTTCTTCTTTGTTTCTGTGTCTAATTGACGTCTAGTAGATTTACAGTGTTGCGTTAGTTTCAGGTGTACAGCACAGTGATTCAGTTATACGTATATATCTATTCTTTTTCAGATTCTCTCTCATCATTTTAATGTTTCTTTCTTCTTCAATGGGTGCATGCCCACCAATTTTCTCTTCTCTCCTTGCGGGATGCGTATCACAACAGCGGGGTCCTGGTAAAGGGTTAACCGATTATCCAGGAAAAAAAAAAGAAATGCTGGTCCGTCTCTGGAGCCAGTTTCTGTGGTGTAAACACGGCCGCCCTGGTTGAGGTCGTGGAGCATGGATTTGGGACAAGATGAGCCGTGTTGGGCCCCAAGGGTGGGCAGGAGCTGGTTCTATCACCTCTCCATTAAGGTGTCGACAGGGGAGACGGATGAGACGCCTAAGGGGGCTTTGGGATGGGAGACACATAACCCCACAGGTGATTCGTTCCAAGGGTATGACTGGCCACGGCAGGTGGGTACCCCAGGGGAGACGGTATTCCACAACCCCGGGAAGATGTATGTGGACTTTCCTCACCTCCCGATAAGAATCTGCCTCTCTCATAGACCCTAAGTCCATCCATACCAGAATTACCAAGTCTGTGTAGGTATCACCACCTCAGCTCACGGGAGACCCTAACAGAGTCTCACAGTTGCCCGTTGGGTTGACTAAGAAGATGCAGAGTGTCGTGGCCATACTAGGAAGTGTGAGGGAGAAAGTGTGAGCTGGGCTGGATGGAGCTCCCACCTGGGACTGGACAGAGCTACCCTCCGCCCAGTGTCATGACACCCACACCTGCACAGGTAAGTCAGTGCAGGTGCTGGGGCTGGAAGCTACCTGTGCACACAAAACACAGTGGAAGAGGCTTCCCTGGTGGCGCAGTGGTTAAGAATCCTCCTGCCAATGCAGGGGACACAGGTTCGAGCCCTGGTCCGGGAAGATCCCACATGCCGCGGAGCAACTAAGCCCGTGCGCCACAACTACTGAGCCTGCGCTCTGAAGCCCGCAAGCCACAGCTACTGAAGCCTGTGCACCTAGAGCCCATGCTCCGCAACAAGAGAAGCCACCGCAATGAGAAGCCCACGCACCGCAACAAAGAGCAGCCCCTGCTTGCCACAGCTAGAGAGAAAGCCCGCGCACAGCAACGAAGACCCAACGCAGCCAAAAATAAAATTAATTAATTGGTAAATTTATTAAAAAAAAATACAGTGGGAATATTGGAGGGACGTTCAACACTGCCTCAGAATGTTCTCTAAGACTGAGGAGGTGAGCATCCCTGAGGGGTATTTAAGAGTGTGTACAACGAAATTAAAGCAAAAGGGTCAGAGGACCCTGGCTGCTCTCTCACTGGGTCCATCTTCATCCTAAACTCCTAGACAAGCTTCATCCCCAAGCAGTGCACTGGCTACCTGGACCCCACAGAGTTCCTCACCTCCCTTGGAATGCTATTCTCCCTGGCAGAAAATGTGTCTTTTTTTTTTGTCTATAACATGTATATCTGGTCAACCAGACAAATAAGCTAATTGTGTGAGAAAATGCTGTCAAAACAGAAACTGCTTTTCGTCGTAGAGTCTTAGGAAACGTCTGCGCAAGTTTTTTCTTTTAATGACACTTATTTTGATTTGGGGATTCAGAATCTACCAGATCGCAGAAAAAAATAAATGCAGAAAATAAATCACACTTGCACAGTTCTGAGACACGTGGGTCTCGCGCTTGGGAGGGATGAAACGCAGGCTAAGGGTGATATTTTTTTTTAAAGGGATGTTTATCTATTAAATATGTTCACATATATTTATTTGGCAAACAACTTCAGTAAATAAAAAAGCATGTATTTATAGAATGCAGGCCTAGGAGTCTTCTCAGCAACCAGAGGTTGCAGATCGGGTGAGCTGAATGGTCCACGGGGATGGCGCACCGTAAGCAGAGAACTGCCCTCAGCATTCAGCAGAGGCTTCCACAGGAACCACCGGATTCTTCTCTCTGTGTCCATAAGTGTTTTCCAAACTACACCAAGCAAAATTCCTTCCAACACAAATAACTCAGGACACTCATTGCCGTGTCAGCAGGGAGTAACAGGGGCTCTGGGGATCAAAACACGTGGGAAACACGGGGCTGCAAAGAGTGAGCTATTATTCATTTCAGCAAGATGTCTCTGTCTTTTCTTCGCGCAAGTGCAATGAAATCTTTCCAGGGAAGAGAGATTATGATACGATCGGCAGCTTTCCCCAAACCAACTTGACCACAGAACACATTTAGGAGCATTTCAATCCAATTGGATTCCAGGGAACAGAACCATTAACATCCGAAGTTCGTTACCCTGTAGATGAATACTACTGTTTGTATAGAGTTAGATACTGTTTGTTAGATACTGTTGAAGTAACTTCGGACAGGAGTAGAATCCCTTCTCCAAGAGGATGCAGGTAGAATATAAACATACCATGTGCCCTACCTCGAAATATAAGATGCACGTTACATATACAGGTACGCTTCACGTGCTAAAAGCTTGAGTTATCAAAGGCTGACACTTTCCCTTAACCAATGGCTTTCTTGTCTTCCTCCAAGAAAACCTAGTCTCTAGAACAAGGTCTTCATAACTTTCCAGAAGTTCTGCGTATGTCCAAAATACATTAAGAGAGACATCGAGGTTTCCAGTAAACTTTTATATGCATGGAGCTAAACAGCAGGAGATTTCCAGGCAAGTCTAGATGCTTAGATGTCCTGGAACCTGTGAGTAAAAACTTTCCTGCTTGAATGCCGTATAAGAAAGAGCATGGCCCTACCTTCAGGTATCTTTGATCACTGAATTAACAGGAGGGTGAATGAAAGGGGGGCTCAGGAGCTGTCCTGGAAATGACACATTCCACAAACACAGCCCTGTTTTTTCTCCTCTGAACCGTGGCATTTCTGAAAAGGATGCAGGTGATGTTGCCCCTTTGTCGTGCAGCATCTCCGTCTTTCTCAGAATTAGGCTTGGGAAACGCAGGTCATGCTTGGAAGATTTCAGACTTCGGCCAAGGAAAACCCCCAACTCTTCATTTTCTCATCATTCTGCATGTTAGGGTACAGCTACAATCCCAATGAACAGGGGACAGTGGGCACAGCCTCTCACGGGCTAACGGGCCAAGGAGTTGTGGAAAGTGATGAGTGTCTTCCGGGCATTCAGCAAACTCCCTGCTCTCCTTGAATGAGCTCAGAGTCCACCATCAAATCAAGGTTCCTGTATGCGCCAGCCCTAAAAGATTTCTGGGGAACTGGGGCAATTTTTCAAAGATAAAAACCACCATGCTACAGGGAATACAGCCAATATATACATATATTTTTTTGCGGTACGCGGGCCTCTCACTGCTGTGGCCTCTCCCGTTGCGGAGCACAGGCTCCGGACGCGCAGGCTCAGCGGCCATGGCTCACGGGCCCAGCCGCTCCGCGGCATGTGGGATCTTCCCGGACCGGGGCACGAACCCGCGTCCCCTGCATCGGCAGGCGGACTCTCAACCACTGCGCCACCAGGGAAGCCCCCCAGCCAATATTTTATAATAACTATAAATGGCGTGTAACCTTTAAAAATTGTGAATCACTATATTGTACACCTGTACCTTATATAATATGGTACAGCAAGTCTACTTCAACTTAAAAAACCACCATGCTGAAAGTCAGTCAGTCAGTCTTGTAGCTCAAAGCCCGTTTCTTGGACCAACTGCTGCAGCCGTTGACCAGGAGCTGGTTACGGACATAGCATCCTGACCCTATCCTGATTGGCTGAAGCTGACTCTGGTTCATAAGACCCCTGGGTGATTCACTCTAGAAGGATATTTGCTCTGACCTGTCATATTTTAAGAGGTGAATCAGTCTCCTGTTGCTGTCGTAACAAATTACCACCTACTTTGTAGCTTAAAGCAAAGCCAGCATCTTCTTTTATGGTTCTGGAGAAATGCCTAGTTAGGTTTCCTGCCCATTTTTTGATTTTTTTTTTTTATTGAATTGTATAAGTTCTTTGGAAATTAAGCCCTTGTTGGTCCCATCGTTTGCAAATATTTTCTCCCCTTCCATAGGTTGTCTTTTCATTTTGTTGATGATTTCCGTTGCTGTGCAGAAGCTCATAAGTTTGATTAGGTCCCCTTTGTTTATTTTTGCTTTTATTTCTATTGCCTTGGGAGACTGATCAAAGAACACATTGGTACAATTTATGTCAGAGAATATTTTGCCTATGTTCTCTTCTAGGAGTTTTATGGTATCATACCTTATATTTAAGTCTTTAAGCCATTTGAGTTTATTTTTCTGTGTGATGTGAGGGTGTGTTCTAACTCCATTGATTTACATGTGACTGTCCAACATTCCTAACACCACTTGCCAGAGAGACTGTCTTTTCTCCATTGTATATTCTTGTCTTTGTTGTCAAAGATTAATTGACCATAAGTCTGTGGGTTTATTTCTGGGCTCTCTATTCTGTTCCTTTGATCCATGTCTGTTTTTGTGCTGATACCACACTGTTTTGATTACTGTAGCTTTGTAGTATTGTCTGAAGTCTGGGAGGGTGATGCCTCCAGCTTTGTTCTTTTTCTTCAGGATTGCTTTGGCAATTCTGGGTCTTACGGTTCCATATAAGATCCAGTGATTTTTTAAAATGACACCCCAAATAAATATTCTCAAATCTCAAAGGTTAGGTAGTGTGATACTGTGATTTGGCATAAGAAACAAATATTTGTTCCTCATCCCAGTTGCTGGGTGATGCTGATGCTGCCAGCCCATGGACCACTCCATGTGTGGTTTTGTGCGTAAACACACTGCAGAGAACCACCTAGGCTGGAAATGGTAGCAAAGTGAAATCTGGAGTTTTACTTAACTCGGGAGATGGATTTGGAGCTTGGGAAAGCCTCTCCCCTGACCTTCAGTAGGAAGTGAACACACCCAGACAATTTATCACAGAGCAGATGAGGTGAACATCCCAGATGGATCAGTTCAAATACATCAGTAAGACCGGCAACAACCAACAGCATGCATGGCCTCCCGACAGGATACAGGAACAATTGCATCACCTTCCTCTGTGCCTGTGTGTGGTTTTGTCCCTGAGGAAGAACAGCTCATGTGATGAAGGGCTGATTAGATCAAGCCAGGGGGGGAAGGCTTACAAAAGGGGCAGGGGTTAGTCGATCGTGGCAGAAAAAAGGAACTTTTATCAAGTCCAAACCCCAATCAGTTTTAAAGAGTAATTAGCTGTGTACACGGCAACTGAAGATTGAAAGGGATTTAAACTTTGTTTTCATTAATTTTAAAAGTGAGTCTTGCTACGTTGATGCTTTTAGAACTCACCGTTGAAAGAGGCAGAGTCTGCACGGGAAGCTCCCTGAGGACTTCGTGGAAAAACCCCAGAGCTCCATCCTGCACTGAGCAAAGTGCATTTTCCCAGCGGGGCTCAGGGCCCCACTTTAAACAGGGGAGTCTGGAGGCTGGTCCTTGCCCACGCTAGTAGGGGATGATAGAATTCTCTAGGATCTAGATGCTAAAAGGCCACCTTTCACTGGCTTTCTGCTTCAGGGGTGGGGAATGATTCATTTAATCCAGGATAAATAGCTATTTAAACTTATCTAGGTAGACTGGTCAAAGATACATTAAGGTGGAGATTCCAAAAACAAACATATTATACTATAAAGGTGTCTTTTATTTAAAAAATAAAAGAGAAAGGAAAAGACATGAGATCTTCCAGGCATTATGAAATGAGCAACATTTAGAATATCAGGTAATCCATCCTCGTTCCAAATGTCTGCCAACACGGCATAAACATTATTCCTCTATTTTCCAGTTTCTAGGGTACAGTATGATGCTGCAATTGTTGGGACTTGGACAGAGATGAAGCAGTGAGTAACAGTCAGTATGGCAACCCACTGTTTCCAATTTCCTGAACCATCGGGAGAATATAATCCGTCTCTTTGGTAATATTTATGAACCATAACTTGAGAATTTTTATTACAATTCCACATGCCCAACATTTATTCTCTTCTATCTAAAGTCATGGCAACTCTGGAATCTAATTGTTTTTCTCTGGAACAAAAAGCCAAGCAGAGAGAATGTAAAGAGACTTACGGGTATTCCACAGAATATGTTTTGTGATTTCTCTGCATCATGAACTGGGCTCTCGCTCTCTCTCTCTCTCGCTCTCGCTCTCGCTCTCTCTCTCGCTCTCTCTCTCTCTCCAGGGGACTCTATGATTCTCTGGTGTACCTGGGAACCCAGGCCTCTTCCAACCAACTCTTTTTCTTCCCTTGGATTTATTCCTCAGTAAAACTAAGAAAAGCCCCAGAAAGGGTCTGCAGAATGATCCACTCTAAGTCATTTCATTCATTCATTCATGTGTGCATTCATTCACGAAGTGAATACTGATAACCTAGGTTGTGCCAGGTATTGAAGGATGCCTGCATATACATGGGTATAAATATTTGATCGCAGAAAGTAATAGGTACATGGATGGAATAACAAATAGATGGATGGGTGGATGGGTGGGTGGGTAGGTGGATGGATCAATGGTTGGGTGGATAAATGAATGGATGGATAGATGGATAGATGAATTGATGGATGAATGGGTGGATAAATGAATAGATAGTTGGGTAGATAGATGATGGGTGGATGGATGGGTGGAAGATTCTCCAATTTCTGGTTTACTGCCACCCCCTTTCCATCCTTCAGGCTGTTTGCTAGTGCCAGACGGGCAGGATGGGTGGTTCCATGCAGAGATTATGAGTCCATATGCTGTTGTCAGCAGCCCCAGGTACCAGCTGTGTTACCTTGGACATGCAACTCAACCTCTCTGCCCCTCCACTGTCCTATCTTTACAGCAGAGGTATCCACAGTGCCCCGCCTCATAGGATTGTCATGGGGAATTTGTGAGAAAATCCGGGTCCACAAGGCACAGTGAGAGGTCAGTACATGACACGACAATTGAGAGAGTGGTCAGTAGATGTATCCCCTCAAAGGGACTTGAGATCACTACTCTCAGGTGGCCCCGGAACAGGGCAAGTTCTTTTCCAACTGAAAACTCCGTCAACTATAGTGTGAAACCGAATGACCCCAATTTTAAATTTACATCTCCTTCCACAAGAGCAAGGGGAGCCTTGGAACAGTCAAACA
Source organism: Orcinus orca (assembly GCF_937001465.1). NCBI lineage: Eukaryota > Metazoa > Chordata > Mammalia > Artiodactyla > Delphinidae > Orcinus > Orcinus orca. The sequence goes on from NC_064580.1 coordinate 1,532,398, forward strand.
CGTCGCAGAAACACGGACTTGTCCACCCAACTAGGGAAGATGAATAATCCTGTACCAAACACAAGAAGAACCATGAGCCGTCCCCACTCAGACGGATGAACACAGCAAACCACAAAGCAAGTGAGAATGTCCTGGGGATTAATGCATGGGCCCCGCAGCTGGATACACGGAGCTGGAGTCACGCCTGCTCCTAGCTGGTGTTAAGTGGGCCAAATGACTTACATCCATCAGCTCCCCAATCTGTAAAAGATCAGGGACATCCCTCCCTGGCTGGCAGGGGTGAGAAGGATTAAATGAGGTTACGTCCACCCTGGCAGCCGGCGCTGACGATTACATGGTGTGGATGATACAGTCTTACTTTGCTGTGTGCTGCAACAGAAACTGTGCTAAGAGGAAATGTCAATGCCAGACTCATGCCTTGCTTTCTTCTCTTCGAATCGATTCCCAAAAGTGGATCTGTCTACTTCCTCCTCATGTTTTCTTTCTTTTTTTAATTGAAGTATAGTTGATTTACCATGTTGTGTTAATTTTTGCTGTACAGCAAAGTGATTCAGTTATATATATATATATATATATACATATATATATATATACACACACACACACACTTACATTCTTTTTCATATTCTTTTCCATGATGGTTTATCCCAGGGTATTGAATATAGTTCCCTGGGGTCTACAGTACGACCTTATTGGTCCTTATGTTTTCTCTTACGTTTCCCCACAACACTAAGCTTTTTCGAAACGTACGAATACTCTTTTTTTTTTTTTTTTTTGCGGTACGTGGGCCTCTCACTGTTGTGGCCTCTCCCGTTGCGGCGCACAGGCTCCGGACGCGCAGGCTCAGCGGCCATGGCTCACGGGCCCAGCCGCTCCGCGGCATGTGGGATCTTCCCGGACCGGGGCACGAACCCGTGTCCCCTGCATCGGCAGGCGGACTCTCAACCACTGCACCACCAGGGAAGCCCCCATACGAATACTCTTGATCTTATACCCTTTTCCTCTAAACTATTGATATGGGCCCCAAACATGTGACAATAATCATCTTAATGATGTTTTTCCTTTCGCTTGAAACTTATGAGAAGAATACTGGGTATGCCAGCCATAAAAAAGAATGAAAAAATGCCATTTGCAGCAACATGGATGCAACTAGAGATGATCATACTGAGTGAAGTAAGTCAGACAGAGAAAGACAAATACCCTATGATCTCACTTATATGTGGAATCTAAAGTATGACACAAACTTATCTATGAAACAGAAACAGACTCACAGACATAAAGAACAGACTTGTGGTTGCCTAGGGGGAGAGGGGTGAAGAGGGATGGGTTGGGAGTTTGGAATTAGCAGATACAGACTAGTATATATAGGATGGATAAACAGCAAGGTCCTACTGTAGAGCACAGGGAACTCTACTCAATATCCTGTGATAAACTATCATGGAAAAGAATATAAAACAAGAATGTCTCTGTGTGTATAACTGAGTCACTTTGCCGTACAGCAGAGACTGGCACAGCATTGTAAATCAACTCTACTTCAATTTAAAAAATGCTACTAAAAACAAGAATACTCGGTATGCGGTAGTCAAGTGGATGTGAGGGTCCCAAAAGAGAGAGTTTCTCATTGGGGCTGATTATGGGTGAGGGCAGGGTTTCTGCGAACCCCTGGTATCTTGTGCAGGACTTGGTTGGATATGAGAGTGTGCGTTTTCCATTCATGTCCAGAGTTTTCACTGACTCATGACTGTCTTCCCATCTTATCACAGCTGACCCAGCACACATAACTCCAACCTCTAACCAACTCTTTTCAATCGCCATTCAGAGTTTCAGGCAAAGCGCAAGATCTTTTTTTTTTTTTTCAACATAATAAGGATTCAAGAAAGGTGTAAATTCTTACCTTGTTCTCTAGCCTTCCGGGATAAACGTACACACCACGACTTAGACATTCCTGCCCCCTTCGTTCAAAAATGGTCACGCAGGGGCTTCCGTGGTGACGCAGTGGTTGAGGGTCCGCCTGCCGATGCAGGGGACACGGGTTCGTGCCCCGGTCCGGGAGGATCCCACATGCCGCGGAGCGGCTGGGCCCGTGAGCCATGGCCGCTGAGCCTGCGCGTCCGGAGCCTGTGCTCCGCAACGGGAGAGGCCGCAACAGTGAGAGGCCCGCGTACCGCCAAAAAACAAAAAACAAAAAAATGTTCACGCAGGGCTTCCCCGGTGGCGCAGTGGTTGGGAGTCCGCCTGCCGATGCAGGGGACGCGGGTTCGTGCCCCGGTCCGGGAAGATCCCACATGCCGCGGAGCGGCTGGGCCCGTGAGCCATGGCCGCTGAGCCTGCGCATCCAGAGCCTGTGCTCCGCAACGGGAGAGGCCACAGCAGTGAGAGGCCCGCGTACCGCAAAAAAAAAAAAAAGTTCACGCAGAGCTTCCCTGGTGGCGCAGTGGCTGAGGGTCCGCCTGCCGATGCAGGGGACGCGGGTTCGTGCCCCGGTCCGGGAAGATCCCACATGCCACAGAGCGGCTGGGCCCGTGAGCCATGGCCGCCGCGCCTGCGCGTCCGGAGCCTGTGCTCCGCAACGGGAGAGGCCACAGCAGTGAGAGGCCCGCGTACCGCAAAAAAAAAAAAAAAAAAAAAAAATGTTCACGTGCATCTACTGTTTTTCTAACTTTGTTCCTTGGTGAACTTGAACTATGCAGAGGAATGGTAAGTGGCACATGTCGAGGGCTTATATTCTGCCATTGTTTTTAAACATATTCCATACACATTAACATGTCACATGGTCCTTAAACGGTAGGTGGCATAGGATATCCATTTTCATTTCTAAGTTGGGTACCCCAGGTGTCCCAAGGATGAGATGTTCCCTCCTAGGTTTAAGCCACGGCAGCCTGATTCTAGACCATGCTCTCAGCCGGGATGCTCTGCTGGAGGGCCCCTGAACCCCTCCATGGAGGGATGCTGTCCATCTTCTCCCAGCTGCATGAAAGTAGAGGGATCTCACCAGCAAAATGGTGATGATTCGTGGGGTACCCGCTAAGGTATCCCCCTGTTCAGGCCTCCCAGGTGTCTCAGCAAAATGCACCCTGAAAATATGAGGAGGGGGCTGTCTGTCTGCGGGGTTCTTCCCCACCGATGCTTGTTCAGTTTCTGACAAAACCCCTATGTCACCACTGAGCCAGCTGCTTCTTGTATCCTCCCCTGATCCCTTACATAAGCCATCCTTGGCCCCTCAGCCCACCATGCTGAAACCCCTTTCCCAGGGGAAAAGGCCCCCCACCCAGCCTCTTCAAACACTGCATCCTTTAGTTGGGAGTGTAGAGAGAGAAATGATCCCTGAGCCCAGATTTGCTAAGATGTTCTTTCTTTGGATTAATATGAAAATAAGTGCATTATAAGCACAAGAGGGTTTTTTTTTCTTTTATCCAATTAAAATCGTGCTCATTCATTATGCCTTGGGACTTCCCTGGCGGTCCAGTGGTTAGGATTCCGTGCTTCCACTGCAGGGGGCCCGGGTTCGATCCCTGGTCGGGGAACTAAGATCCCACATGCCGGGCAGTGTGGCCAAAAATATATTTTTTTAAATATGCCTTTTCCAACTCCACTCCTTAGCCCTTCCACCCTGTTCTGGGCTGGGTCACACGATTACTCTGCATCTTATGTGTGTCCTCCTTGTGGGGCAGCTCACAGATGAGGCAGGTGCGTGATGAGAATTGAGACCAGCAGCTCTAGAGAGGAGTATTCTCCAACTCAAGGGCGGTGACCTTCCTGAATCCTCCTGAGATACAGGGAAACCAGACCTCGTTTAGGAAAATGACATCAGAATAATAGCTCTTGTGTGAAATCACCATCCAGTTTTGCCATTGCTTTTTTGTTATGGTTGTTTTCCTAGAAATTACACCCTTTCCCACCTACGGAAAAGCATCTGAGAGGCGTCTCATTCTGCAAGCTGCACAGAGACGAGGCTATGCCCACCTCGTGTGATAAACACCTTTCCGCCCTCGGCTATCTCTACAGGGTCAGTGAATTCTCTGTGCCTCTTCCAAGTGCCACGCTGCTAGCCGCACACACACCCGGGTTCTGTTCCCACTATGAGACAAAGAGCTGTAGCCATGCTGTGCGGTTTCAAAAATATTTTATTTTCTGGAATAGCCATATGTCTGGAAGAGCTTTGTCTTTATCGCCCATCTCCACACAGGGAGACAGAAGCTACGACGAGAGAACAGAGGTGCAATACGTCACACCTGCAGGACGGAATGACGGGAGTGTTTGGGAGGATGTATAAAATGCTCACCAGGGTGCATGAGGACAGGTGGGGGGCAGGGGTTGGCGATGCCGGGTTGCACACTGCCGAGCACATTCATCGAGACGTGCACGCACCCCACAGCGCGGGGGGAGGGGGGGCCCTGAATGTTCACCTGGCCCCCCTCAGAGTTTAAACAGAGTGGAGGGAGAAACCTGCTACCAGTCCTCCGCGGCTGCCACACTGGGCGATGCAAGTCTCACCCGTGATGTGATGTCCAAAGTGCCTGCTGCATCGTTTACGGTTGCAAGAGAAGTAACGCTAGGCTTGTTTCTAGAATGTTCCAGGACGCTCTTATTTCATGTGCAGAGTCTCTTGTCGGTATTTTATAAGGATGGCCCTCTCCTTCCGGATCATGGGCTCTGCTCACCGCAACAGACGGATAGAAAGACTCGGGGTACGTTGGCAACAAGGATGGTGGGGCGTGTCTTGTCTGTGTCCCCTCGCGCGTCTGCCTGCTGTGTACACAAGAGCAAGCCAGGAAGCTCTGGGCGGGCTTGCGTACGCCGTAGGGCATGGGCTTGCATCTGAGACTGAAGAGGGTCAGGCACCAGCTGGACCTACCTTCACGACGGCATAATCTGAACCCGATTGTTCTCTGGACTTGCCTAGTCAGGAATAACAGTAAACACTTCCACTGGGCTGCCCCACTGACACAGGAACCCCTGTGAGTTATGACTATGCACAAGGGGAAGGCGGAGGAAAACTTCACAACACAGAGTGGGCCGGGGGGTGGGCGGGCAGGAATGGCTAGGATGGGACCACAAAGGGGTATGGAGGTTACAGATGTCAGCATAGCCCCGGAGGTGAGAGTTGCCCATGAGTCCTGACCGCCTGGTGATGGCGTGGCAAGATGAGTGATGGGGGATGGCCTCAATCCTCATAGGTGGTCACACCACCCTTCACCCCACAGCGCAGCTGGAACACATGCTGGTTGGCAGACTCCAGACGAGGGCCGAGCAGGGACCTCCAGGCATCCGACCCTACATCCACATTGGAGTCCTGGCCGGCCGGTGGTCCACGCGGGGGTGTGTTCTCACGACCTCTTGGCTTGTACCTGGAGGACAGGTGAACGGTAGGCTCCACGGGCAACCGGAGCTTCTCTGTCCCTTCAGGGCCCCTAAAGGGTTGCAAAGAGAAGGAAAGACAACAAAAGTGTAAGGGGGAGAACATCAGTGGTGAGCCCACAGGAGCGAACCCCCTTCCACGCTGCTGAGAAGCTTTTCCCCCCAGCACCCAGGTCTTCGTTCCTAATATCATGCTCAGATAAGAGGAAACAGGGCTCCCTGGAGAAATGGCTAATTCTAGGACCCGGGCTTAGGAGACATAGGACGTGGCTGGAGTGTCTTCTAGTTTCAGAAAGTAAGGAAATGTTCAAAAATACACAATAATTGGGGCATGTCAGTAGGACACAGAAGATAAAGTGGAAGAGGTCCCAATGGCCAAGGAATTTGAGGCAGGAAATAAAATACTATTGGATTGTAACCCGAAAGAAGAAATGAATCTCCATGTGTCCAAACTGGGAGACATCCATGAGTGAAGAAATAAATAAATGAGGGAGGAAAACTAAACATCCCATGCAGAAAAATTCCAAATAGATGCTGTGCTCCTAAGACGGTGGAATATGGTTTTCCTTCTTAAGTGTGGGCTGTTCACAGGGTCTTCCTTCCAAAAGGGTGTGGAATGAGGACACACAAGTAACTTTGCATTGGAGACATCTGACTACCTCAGCCAGCTGACCAAGAAAGCCCAAAACGCACAGTGACAAGTCACGTTGATAATATGTCCCTTTGACAAAAGATGATGAAAAGAGCACTTCACTCCTGTGGGTTTTCTCTCAAAGACCAATCATCCCAGTCTAATAATGAAAAAAAAAAATCAGGCAAATCCTAATAGAGGGGCAACCTAAAAAAAGAAATCTAACAAGTGCTCATCAAAGCTAAGGTCATCAAAAACAAAGAAAGTTTTAAGATAGAATTACCATATGATCCAGCAATCCCAACCCTGGACCTATATCCAGACAAAACTATAATTCGAAAAGATGCACGCAGGGCTTCCCTGGTGGCGCAGTGGTTGAGAGTCCGCCTGCCGATGCAGGGGACATGGGTTCGTGCCCTGGTCCGGGAGGATCCCGCATGCCGCGGAGTGGCTGGGCCCGTGAGCCATGGCCGCTGAGCCTGCGCGCCCGGAGCCTGTGCTCCGCAACGGGAGAGGCCACAACAGTGAGAGGCCCGCGTACCGCAAAAAAAAAAAAGATGCATGCACCCCAATGTTCATAGCAACACTATTCACAATAGCCAAGACATGGAAGCAACCTAAGTGTCCATCAACAGAGGAATGCATGAAGAAGATGTGGTGCATATATACAATGGAATACTACTCAGCCTTAAGAAAGAACGAAAAATGCCATTTGCAGCAACATAGATGGACTTTGAGATGATCATACTGAGTGAAGTAAGTCAGACAGAGAAAGGCAAAAACAAAGTTTGAGACACTGTCACAGCCCAGAGGAGCCCAAGGAGGCATGAGGGTGAAAGTGATAATGGTGTTGTAGGTGGAATCCTGGGACAGAAACGGGACTTGAGGGAAGAAGTAGTGAAACCCAAATAAAATGTGGGGGTTAGCAGGAGAGTCTTGACTCACGTGCCTACATGAATATCATGTTCCGTTCATGGATTATTTCTATCCTTTGTATGGCTGGACCAAACGGAACACAAGATCTGGCCATCAGGGCTTCCCTGGTGGCGCAGTGGTTGAGAGTCCTCCTGCCGATGCTGGGGACACAGGTTCGTGCCCCAGTTCGGGAAGATCCCACATGCCATGGATCGGCTGGACCCGTGAGCCATGGCCGCTGAGCCTGCGCGTCTGGAGCCTGTGCTCTGCAATGGGAGAGGCCACAACAGTGAGAGGCCCGTGTACCGCAAAAAAAAAAAAAAAAAAAAAAAGATCTGGCCATCAGTGGTGTCTCTGAAGGCTGAAGGGATGCTCGGTGAAACACGGCGGGGAATTCTGGGGCCCCGCTGCTGTCAGGGCACCCAAAAAGGCAGGGATCCATCAGAAGCAGCAGCCATGTGTGGTGGTTTGGATGTGTCCCCCGACCAGGAATAGTTCTGGCCAAGTAACCCTACATTTGGGAAACTGGATGGTTGAAACGCTGATGAGCAGAAGAGACAGAGGGGGATTCCTTCAGGGCCGAGGGAGTTCCAGGAATCTCACCCAGAAAAGGGTGGGTGAGTTGGAAGACACTAGGGCATCCGACCCTGGAGCCACGAAGCTCTTAGGTAAAGCTTGTCTCCACTGACACGTGCTGCAGGTGTACGATACCCACGGGGTCCAAAGGCTTAGTATAAACACAGCATGTCAGCTATCTCCCTGACGGTTAGTAGACAATTCTAAACGCATGTATATACCTATAGAATTTTAAAATATAATTTTAGTAAATGATATATGTATGTATATACCTATAAAATGTATAAAGTATATGTATATATGTTTTCGTACATTTCTATAAATTCTGTACACTAAAAAATAGAAACACACGTATCTCTATTAATATATAAATTTACATGTTCATTTATGTATATGCACACACCCATATATACATATATATTGTTGAAATGATACTTTTTTGATATACTGATTAAATAAAATATATCAATTCAATTGATTTCTTTTTTAATAAATTTATTTATTTTATTCATTTTTTTCTGGCTGCATTGGGTTTCTGTTGCTGTGCGCGGGCTTTCTCTAGTTGCGGCGAGCGGGGGCTACTCTTGGTTGTGGTGCGTGGGCTTCTCATTGTGGTGACTTCTCTTGTCGCAGAGCACGGGCTCTAGGCTCGTGGGCTTCAGTAGTTGTGGCTCACAGGCTCAGTAGCTGTGGCTCGCGGGCTCTAGAGCGCAGGCTCAGTAGTTGTGGCGCACGGGCTTAGTTGCCCCGCGACGTGTGGGATCTTCCCGGACCAGGGCTGGAACCCGTGTCCCCTGCATCGGCAGGCGGACTCTTAACCACTGTGCCACCAGGGAAGCCCTCAATTGATTTCATCTTGACCATTCTTACTTTCTTTTCTCATGTGGCTACCACAACAACTTTTTCCTTCCGGTTTTATTGAGATATAATGGACATACAATGCTGTATAAGTTGAAGGTGTACAGCGTGGTGATTTGACCTACATACACCATGAAATAATGACCGCAATAAGTTTAGTGAACATTTGTCATCTCATCTAGATACAAAATTAAAGAAATAGAAAAAACCTTTTTTATGATGAGAACTGTTAGTATTTCGTCCCTTAACCACCTGCATATGTGACACACAGCAGAGTTAATTATCCTTCTCATGCCGTACGTTACACCCCTGGTACTGATTTATCTTATAAGTGGGAGTTGGCACCTTGGTGGCTACCAGAAAACGTTTTAATTATTTATGAGGGTAGCACTGTACTGCCATTCGACAGAGCTGTTCTAGACGCTGGAAAAATGGGGTTTCCAGGGGAAAATGCAGGAACGGGGCCCCAGACCCATCAGTGGCATGCTAGGTAGGGCTGTATGCCGGCGGTCATGCCCCTCAGAGGACCCCAGGAGCCCCATGTTCTCTGAGCACAGTGGGCCAGGCAGCCATCTGCCGCCACTCCTGGCCCCTCCACCTTTGCCAGAAAGTGGCCAAAGTCTTTGGCAGTTCGGATCTTCTGGAATCGAGGCAGACCCAGCACCTGGGGGCCCCTCCGTGTTGCAGGTGGGGCAACTCGGAAGTGGATGCCTGGTCCTTGTGAGCTGGGGGATGGGGGCTGCGGTGGGAGCATCCCTCAGACTTTCCCAGTAAATATCTACTGAAAGAGGCTTCTCCTCTTTGGAGCCACTCGAATTTCAGCAGCAAACTCCAGGTACCACCTCCTAGGTTACAGTAGCTGCTTAGAGACCATCGTGAGTGTGCAAGGACGACCACACACACCCCAGCCCCCATACCCGGCACTAATTAATTTGGCTTTTGCAAGGAGGCTGACCCATCAGTCCGAACCAGATGTCCCCCGATTACATCCCTGTTATTCGTACGTCTCATCCTTAAGACGGGGTGGGTCGCCACCCATTTCTGTGTCTTCCCAGGACACTGACATTCCCAAGAGGGCTGAGCCTGGCAGGTCCCCTGTGGGGTAATTTGAGGGTCGCAAAGGATGTCCTTCCTGACCAGCCTCGGAGCCTGGCTTCCCACCACGGCAAGGTCCTCCCCGGCTGGCGGATGCTGTGATCCGAGGGGTAACCATGGTCACCTGCACTGTCTCTCCGCCCCCGGTACCACTTTGGGGGAGCAGGAAGAAGCACCACAAGCAACAGAAGCCAGGGCCGTGGGCTGGCTTTCAACCCCGGACCGAGCATGTGCTCAGCAGAGGATGTAACATCAGGACCCAGCCCGGGGCCTGGCATCACCAGGACCCTCTGAAACACAGCATCCCGGTGGGCAAGGGGAAGGACTAAATGTTGCTTCATGCCTCCTTCTGACAGCTGAGTGAGGGGTTCGGAGCTGCACCATCTCTGGGACCGCTTGGCCTCAACCGTACTGGCTCAGAATTGGAGCAGCCTTTCAAATGGGGGCGGTGACGTGTACGGGAAAGGGTGTCCCCCTGTGGCCGTGCTGATCCAGCCCTGAACCCCCAGACCACAGGGGTGAGATGACGTCCCACTGCCCCAGACACGAGCACGTGCAGCCCTCCTTCCCCAATCCCAGGCCTGCCGTTTCCTCCTAAATGTATTTTTATCCTTTTGATACAATGACTCAAGGCATTTTTGCAGTTATTTCCTTTTTCTTTTTTTAATATTCACATCAGATTTTAATTTGTTATACATTTTTGTAGTTCAGTAAATGTCCTTGATAATGTAAAACAAAAAGTGTTATTTACTTGGGACAAAAAGAGTAATCTGTGTAAAAAGGGGGGGAAGACCAAAATATTTTTATATGCTTATTCAGATACATGGAATTTTCGTGAATTTAAGAGGAATGAAGATATTCAAACAGGAAGAGAAAATCATTACACTTATTTGAGTGTTCAAATGCTTCTGTAAGTCTTCAATCCGTCTGGTTTTATAAAACCGAAACTTTGAATACAAACAAAAGCAGAAAAGTTCACATTACCTTTTCATATGTTCCTAAGTATCCAACTGCATCAACTTATTATGAATTTAAAGAACATCACAGATTTTAAAACTAAAGTACAGGACAAATACCTAACATCCACAAATACCTAACATCCCAAAGTAACATGTAAATAAACTTCTACTGCTCAGTGAATGTTTGAAAAATGATCCAACAAACACTGTATGGGAACGTGTACAATCACACCTTCGCCTACATGTGATTTTTGTTGTGCTTTATTTTCCACTTTTTAAAGATTGTTATTTTATATTGGGGTATCATTGATCAGCAATGTTGTATTAGTTTCAGGTGCACAGCAAAGTGATTCAGTTGTACATAGACGTGTATCTGTTCTTTTTCAAATTCTTTTCCCATTTGGGTTATTACAGAATATTGAGTTCCCTGTGCTCTACAGTAGGTCCTTGTTGGTTATCTTATATACAGTAGGGTGTACATGTCAATCCCAAACTCCTAATTTATGCCCCCCCCCGTTTCCCTTTGGTGTTTGTTTTCCATTTGGAATGAATACCTCTCTATATCTGCTAGTCCAGGGGGCCGCCGGGTGAAAATGATTCATATTCTCCCTTCGTGGAAGGTGGGTGTCCCATCTTAACTCCTCGAGTGCAGTAAACCACTAGTCAAAAAATATACCCTAGGTTCAGAATGGCCATCATCAAAAAATCTACAAGTGATAAATGCAGGAAAGGGTGTGAAGGAAAGGGAACCCTCCTGCACGGCTGGTGGGAATGTAAATTGGTGCAGCCGCTATGGAGAACAGTATGGAGGTTCCTTAAAAAACTAAAAATAGAACTACCATACAACCCAGCCATCCCACTCCTAGGCATATATCCAGAGAAAACCATAATTCGAAAGGATGCATGCACCCCAATGTTCATTGCAGCACTATTTACAATAGCCAGGGCATGGAAGCAACTTAATGTCTATCAACGGAGGAATGGATAAAGAAGATGTGGTGTATATATACAATGGAATATTACTCAGCCATAAAAAGGAACGAAATAGTGCCATTTGCAGAGATGTGGATGGACCTAGAGACTGTCGTACAGAGTGAAGTCAGTCAGAAAGAGAAAAACAAATATTGTATAATATTGCTGCTATGTGGAATCTAGAAACATGATACAGATGAACTTATTGGCAAAGCAGAAACAGAGTCACAGATGTAGAGAACACACTTACGGTTACCAAGGGGGGGCGGGGGTGGTGGTGGGACGAACTGGGAGATTGGGATGGACATATATACACTATTGATACTATGTATAAAATAGATAACTAATGAGAACCTACTGTAGAGCACAGGGAACTCTACTCACTGCTCTGTGGTGACCTACATGGGAAGGAAATCCAAAGAAGAGGGGATGTAGGTATACGTAAAGCTGATTCACTTTGCTGTACAGCAGAAACTAACACAACATTGTAAAGCAACTGTACTCCAATCAAAATTTAAAAAAACTTACTCTAGGAATGGTTCAGTGGGATAAACAGGAGGTCCTCATTCTGGGACTTTCGCTTGTGATGGAAGGTGACATCCTGATTTCCAGGCCGAGGCTGGGCCTCCCCTGGTTTTGCCTGATTCACCCAAGGAGGAGGTGGGCTGGAAAAGGGCTGGGATGCCAAGGAGGACGGGGAAATATAGGCCCCGAAACAGGTCACCCAGCTCTGGCAGGAAGCAGCCTCTCTTTATAGCTCAGTGGACTAAATAAAGCCCTGAGTGCTGAAGAAGAGACCGAGGAGAGTTTTTTATTCCGGGAGAAGAATAATTATTTCCTAAGTAGAATTCCTTTGGTAAAAAAAACAAAACAAAACGAAACAAAAACAGCTCTGCACCCTAGAAACACTTCAAGGGGAAAAAGGGAGCAAAAGATGGCAAACAAGAAAGTGAACCCCAGGCAGAGTAAAATCGTGAGATCCTCATTCCTTTTTTTTACAATGAGATTTTAGTTTCCACAGAGCATGAATATCCTGGGCCGTCTCTAACCTACCTGCAGAAATTGCAGGAAATTTAAAAGTAACTTAATAAAAACAGAGAAGGCGTTAAGTCACAGCCAGTTCTGCAATGAGGTGGTATTCCGTGTTTCTGAAAATCACGGTGCTGGGCAAATCCAAGATAAAAATCAAAGGGTTTCAGAGAAACATGGGATTAGGGTCCTAACACTTGAGAACTCTGTCACAGACACACCAAAATCAATGACCACGCAAAGAGATAGGAATCGAATAAAACGTTAGCACAGCTGTACAACTTCTGCATGGCTATGGTCAGCATACGCACTACAATGCATAGGTGTTATTCGTTGTTGGTATGTTCTGTAATTGTTTGTGGCATTCGACCCTGGAAGGGTCTCAGCATGTGAGTAATGGTGAAGGGGAAATTCACTCGGAACGTTCTAATAACAGACGTGGGTGCATATGACTCAGATACCACACGTGCGCCCGAGGGGGCTGGCGGAGGCCTCAGGGGTGTGTGTGTGTGTGTGTGTGTGTGTGTGTGTGTGTGTGGTACAGGGCTCCTTTCAGCAGGGTGTAATTTTCTGGGCACGTGTAGTATTTCTCGAAGACGAAACCACACACAAGCAAAGACAAATGCCAAAAGATGCTCAAATAATTCTCTGCAACAGTGGCGTCGGAAGAAACTCGTGCTTTCAAAAGAAGCGAGAAAAGAGGAGAATGGACCGTCCGGGGGCCCCCGGTTCAACAAACTGACACTTCCGCTTCTCTCATGACTGTTCATTGCAAGCTCCTCTGTTTACTTGTTTACATTTTTTTTTCCTCTAGAAGTTGATGCAATACACACTGTTTTAAGCCCGTTTTGTGATGCATTCCTTCCCATGTCTCTTTCTATCCCCCTCTACTATCTTATTCAGTCCTTTTTTTTGTCTTTGGTTGTCTTGGAATTTTGCGTAGTTGATAACATCCAACACCTATGCTCCCTTGGTATCCAAACAGTAAAAGATGAAATGGTGGTGGGGTGGGGAATAATTTAGTCTTCATCCTAATTGTATTCATGCTTCACAAACATGGTGATAATGTAGCAACGAAGAGTCATGTACCAAAGAAGAAAGAGCAATGAGAGACAGAGAGACACTGAGTCCTGCTGACATCAGTTGAGGCCCTGGATCAAGCCATACCTGAAGACTGTCAAGGACATTCCTATTACATTTTTAAAAATTCAAAAGAGGGCTTCCCTGGTGGCACAGTGGTTGAGCGTCCGCCTGCCGATGCAGGGGACACGGGTTCGTGCCCCGGTCCGGGAAGATCCCACATGCCACGGAGCGGCTGGGCCCGTGAGCCGTGGCCGCTGAGCCTGCGCGTCTGGAGCCTGTGCTCCGCAACGGGAGAGGCCACAACAGTGAGAGGCCCGTGTACCGCAAAAAAAAAAAAAAAAAAAAAAAATTCAAAAGAGTACAAGGACCTACTGTATAGCACAGTGAACTATACTCAATATCTTGTAATAACCTATCATGGAAGAGAATGTAAAAAAGAATACATATGTTTATACATATCTATGTATAACTGAATCACTTTGCTGTACACCTGAAACTAACACAACATTGTAAATCAACTATATTTCAATAAACATTTTAATAAACAGTAATGTGACACTGCATGGTGGTCGGACTGTTGTGCCTTGGGAGACGCAAGCATGCGTTTGACGTTTCACGAGTGTGGTGAGCCCATTTCCCCGGTGATCCTCCCATGATCACCCCGGGCGACTGGTCGACCTACAGCTTCAACCACCGGATGCACACAGACACCAGCACTGCCTGCTGTGCTTAGACGTCTAGGGAACCACAGCGAGGCGAATGCAGGTGAACGGAAGGCTTGGTCTGGCCCAATGGAGAGTGAGAGCAAAAGCGGGCTCACATCAGCCACTGCTGACCCCGGCAGCCTGCCCTTCAGATCCCTGTTGACCACGTAGCTGGACCCAGTTTTCATCCACGCAGAGGAAAACCCAACAGCACACCCCAGGGTTTTGTAAGGGTCACGTGAAACAATCTTAAACCCACAGGAGGTGCTTAATAAATGCATGGTCCCTGCTCCCAGGCCCCAGAAATCCAACTGGGGGGGAGTGCTACTTGAAAGACGGTGGCAGGTCCACGTCTGTCACATCACGGTGGGGATGCGCGTGCCGGACGCCCCGTGGGGGACAGACGCCCCTCCCTGGAAGAAACTGGGAGCTCGGCGTGGACCGCACGTGGCCGGAAGGTCATGCTTTATATTCCGTTTGTGTTTCCTTTTTATTTACATGTCACACAGACTCCATCTGTGTCGGAGAGTGGGGAGTGACTTATGAAAACAAGGTCTGTTAGAGATGGAGTCACTCAGAGGCACAGAAGGGGTTTAGGACGTTCCACGGGGACCATTTTCCTCTTTGCCTGAGCTGCCTTATTCCTGTACGCACAGCCCAGCATCCCAGCCCGGCGTATGGGTTTCAGATGCAGCCTCCTGCATCCCCGCCAGCCACAGGCCCGGCAGCCCCGGCTCCAAGTCAGGGCTCCATCCCGCCCCCCTCCAGCTTCAAATCCACTTCTTTCCCATTTCACTCTGCAACTGTGATTTAGCCTGACACGCGGAGAATACCGCATCTTGAAACGAAGAGGTGAGACGCTCGGTCTTCCTTACCTGCCAACACCTTCGATCTCTGTGACCTGCGTGCCCACGTGTTCTAGAAACATCTGCAATGCAGACCACTTTGATGAACATCTGTGGAGTGGAGCTTGAACAAAGTAGGAACACAGGCTATTGTATGAGGCATTGTGAGGGCTTGACAAACATTCTCTGCCTCCTTTTTTTTTTTTTCTTTCTGAAGCTGAAAATAGCTTCAGAAGCAACAATCAGATTCCGTACCCAATTCTTTTCCCCCAAAGTCACTTGTCTTGAATTGTAACACGTTTGCTTCTACCAAAGAATCTTGCTTTTCAGGGATGCGGGAGCTGGGGGATAGGTACATCAGCTCACACAGTATGAAACCCCAGGACTCTACTTCTCCAACCCCGCCCGCCAGCTCACACATCCTGAGCAAAAGTCAAATGCCCAGCAAGCAAACAGCCCCGGCCACTCCTGGGGCAGCCCACAAAAAGTTTCACTGCTACAAAGTTCTTTCTTATGTGATTGACAAACATCCTCCTTCCAAGTGTCATCACTTTTCCCTCGTGCTGGGTCCTCGATGCTCTGTTTCCCTGTTTCCCCTGATGCTTCTGTGCAGACCCAAGGGGCTCACTTCCATCAACTAACTATTCTTTGAAAGAAGCCGAGGTTTCCAGCAGCCACTCTTTGCCTCTTTGGAGAAGCCTTCAGTTTGGGGAAGAAAGGGGCGGGGGGCACAGGAGGGAGCTTTGAGGGCATCTTTACACAATATACGATGCAAAGCGCAATCCTTGTAGGACACAAAAGTGTTCTCAAAACATATTAGGACACTGTTATCAAAAAAGTGCCGTCCGGGACTTCCCTGGCGGTCCGGTGGTTAGGACTCAGCGCTTTCACTGCCGAAGGCCTGGGTTCAAACGTTCGATCCCTGGTCGGGGAACTAAGATCCCACAAGCCACGCGGTGCAGCCCTAGGAACGTTAACTGACAGCTTCCAAAATGTAAAAATAGAGACACACTCTTTTTAAAATTTTAATTGAACTATCGTTGATTTACAATGCTGTGTTAGTTTCAGGTGTACAGCACAGTGATTCAGTTATATATGTGTGTGTGTGTGTGTGTGTGTGTGTGTGTGTGTGTGTGTCTATATATATATATTCTTTTCCAGATTATTTTCCCATATAGGTTATGACAAAATATTGCGTATAGTTCTCTGGGCTACACAGCAGGTCCTTGCTGGTTATCTATTTTATATACTAGGCACACTCTTGAATTCACTTTTTCAAATCTGTATGTCTGATTATCAATATTTATAAAGAAATAAGTCAGAAGCTTTTTTAAAATGGAAACCTATGTGCTCAATGCCTGTAAATATATATTAAGCAGTTATTTTGTAATCTATCAAAAACAACTTAGAAGAAGAAGATGATTCCTAAGCCCTAAGGGAGAGGTGAAGAGAGAAGCACAATTAAAAATTTTTGGAATGGGACAGCCACGGAGGTGAGCTTTTATTTACAGACACACGTGAGCATGCGTGCAGGTCCGCGGTAAGAGCTTGGAGACTCTTGGTGACTGGTTTCTTTTCCTTGCGATCTTAGGAAAATTACATAATCTTTTTCTTTTAGCCTCTTTTTTTCTGTTCTGTATACTTGGAATCATCATTAGACTCGCGTTGCTGTCAGAAGGATAAAATGCGATGTAAATAGTATCCCTTTAACTCTGTCTGGTACTTTGTAACACACTCCGTAAGTATGAGATGTAATTGTTATTTATAGGAAGCCACATTTTGTTGTTTCCTTTCGGCAGGCACTCTGGGTTTGTTGCTTGTCCGTATAAAATTCAGAAGGTGACAGGACAGATATTTCTACCTTGTCACACTCTTTCCAGCCTTTGGAGATCAGCCTCACCACCACCCCACCCCCGGATTCAGGAGTGATCTTTCTGGGCCCCAGAGAATGATCTTGGTAGAGGTTGCTGTCTTCAGGCAGAGGAGCGGTCTCTTTTTAGACAGTAAACACCCACAGGGTCCCCAGGATCTCGGGGCTCCCTTGGAGAGGTGATGGGTGGAAACATGCAGTGATGGACATAAGTCATGGAACAGGGCGCTCCTTTCACGGAAGCAGAGGAAGGTCTCCCGAGCGGCCCCTCTCCGGCCGGAAGCTCCCCGAGCATGACTCTGTCCTTCACCAGTGACGCCTCAGCACTTCTGGCTCCATGACCTTGGGCAAGAAACTACCTCGGTTTGTACCTGAAATGGGAATACTGGCGTCGATCCAGAAGGCCATTTGGGAAGGTCTTCTGTAGATCACAGAGGCTACTGTGAACGTGAGGGACCGTGATTTCATTAGGTCTAAAAGGGTCGTGGTTCTGCCCTGGTCTATGTCGGGGTGGGAGGGGGCGAGTGTCTACACTGTGGGCATTACTGTGTCACAGCAAGAGCGTTAACTCACAGATTCATTAAAAGCAGCCGACTTCACACACGCCTGGCCATTTGAATCCGGGGACCCTGTGTTTTTGTCCTGAATTTGCGATGACCCTCTCCGCGGAGACGGCAATGATTACGAAGGAGACGCATTTCATGGGTCACAGAAATAATATGCAGATGGCTGGTTTCTAATTGATGGGAAGGCATATTCTCTGGGAAGTGGAATCAATGCTGATCTGTCGGGATTGAAATGGCGTGTGCGGAACATAACCCAAGGGAGGCCCAGCATGGACCGACCTGACACGTCACCGGATGGGAATGGGGTCCCGCTCCCGTGTGTGTGTGTGTGTGTGTGTGTGTGTGTGTGTGTGTGTGTGTGTGTGGCCAGCACCATCAGCTGTGGGGGACCAACCCTCCGGCCACAGGATGACACCCTGGATGGTCTCAGTTATGTAATGCTGGGTTCTTTTCCTTGTAAAGGTGTTTTCCTACCCCTGCCAGATGGGCCCCACGAGTGACCAGCCCCCAATCACAATGTCCTCCCCCAGGCTCACCGGAGACTCAGGCACCTCCTATGGGTGGCTTCCCCTTTCCTAATCCACTCTCCCGCAGTGTGTGTGTTTGTTGTAATTCTGGCTCCTAATTCACGTGCCGTGCGTGGGATGCAGACTTGTGAGGTACTTTCTCTGGTGGAGGGGGGACAGTTTTCAAGGCATCATATTTGGGGATGTGATCACGAATCTTTTAACCTCCTTTCGCGCAGCTAATTCACCTGATACCTAAGGCGCGGCGCTTCAGAAATTTATCAGAAGTATTTGCCTGGTCTGTTTAGAACCCAGCTGAGCAAATCTTAGGCTCTAGCTCTAGAGATGGGGGTTGGGGGCGGTGGGGGCGGTGGACAGGGGAAGCGGACCGGTCTCCGGAGCTGGGGCAGGCCCTCCAGAGATGCATGTGACAGGAGAGCGTTTCCCCAGCCAGCTCCACAGAACGCCTTCAGAATTCATTTGCATTCGGGGCATTGTCTGGGGGGTGTCCTCGGATCTCTATTCCCTCAAACAGCGTCTGTCATCTTGAAAATGGGTCTCCCCTCCCCGCCCTCCAGGTCCTCGGACACTGGATCCTGGAGACGTGCGCTGGAGGCTGCAGGACCACTCTCCGACTCCGCACCAATTTTAACCGCAGGAGAAAACCCACGCAACGCGCACAAACCCTGATCGCCCCACATCAGACAGGCTCGCTCCCCTTGGGTTTTCCAAAGATTCCTGGGGACGAGGAGTGCCTGCGCTTTCAGTTTCCTTAACCCTCCAGGGGCTGGAAACGGTTAGTGGGAGAGGAATGCACTAACATGAATTGCACAAAGCTGGGCTGCTGAGAGCTGGGGCGGCTCCCTCATGACCGCCGGGACCCAGACATCCCCCTCTGCCCTGATTACCCCAGGAAGACGGCCTAGCCATCTGCAGGTGCATAAACTGGCAGCCTGTCTAAGATGGGTGTTTTTCCTCACGCGTTCCTTCTGCACAGAGACGTTCAGAGAGAGGTATTTTTTTCTGGATAACAAGATATTTATTTAAGTCGCAAACTTGCTCGGCACACCTGGCGGAGGGCAAAGCTTTCCCACTTTCCCTCTCCTCTGGGGTAGGGGGCTAGGGCACCGGGGAGGAATTCCCATCCCCGCGGGTCTGCGCCCCTCGGGGGTGCCTGGGGCGTGAGGAGGGCTCCCCGGGCTTTCGACCCGTTTTCCACTGCTGGCGGGAGGTGTCCCTTTGCGGTGGATGGCGCTCGGCCCCCCCGCGCCGCGCTCTCTCCGCACGGCCCGGCGGGGCTGCCCGGGGTCCTCCGCGCGGGGTCCCCGCGCCCGCGGGCCGACGGCTGGGGACCCGGCAGCGCGCGGCAGCAACCGGGCGCCCGGCAGCTCGGTCCCGCTCCGCCCCGGGCCGCTGCGCAGGTGGCGACCCAAGGAGGGAGCGCCCGGCTCCTCGGATCCAAGGCGCCGGGCTGGATCGGGGGTCGCCCGGCCCTCTGCACGCCCTCCCGCCGCCGCCTCCCCCCGGGTGGCGAGGCCGGGGCGCGGCGCCCACCCGGGGCCGGTCCCGCGCCGGCACCCCGCGCCCGCCGCGAAGTTGCGGCTCGCCCCCGCCTCGCCCCGCAGGGCGGCCGCCGGAGTGCACTCACCCGCTCTGCCCGCTCCGTCCCTGAAGGTCAAGGCCAGGTGGCTGCGGCGGGCGCGCGGTGGGGCCCCGGGCGGGGGGCGCCGGCGGGCCGCCCCGCCCCCATGCCCGGCGCCGCGGGGGCGCCCTCAGCGCGGCGGGCCCCGGGGGCCGCGGCGCTCAGATGCCGTGGTCGCAGTCCACATCGCGGCAGATGTACCAGAGGATCACGTACAGGATGAGCAGGATGGCGAAGATGAAGAGGGCCACCAGGATCGCCTTGGTCACCGGCGAGATGAGCGACTGCATGGCCCCGGCGGGGCGCGCGGGGCGCGGGGCGCGGCGCTCACGACCCCCGAGCGCGCCCGGAGCCCCGCGCCGGCCCCGCGCCTCATCCGCAGTGCTCCGTGCCGGGGACGGGCGCCCGCCGCTCGGCCGCGGCTGCTCGGGGCGGCTGCGCGCGGGGTCCGACCGCCCGGCGCCGCTCCGGGGCCCGCGCTCCTGAGCTCACCGGGCCCGGCGGCCGCGGGGCTGGGCGGGCGGCGCGGGGGGCGCGGCGGCCATGGGCGAGGACGCGGACGCGGACGGAGGCGGCGAGGTGGCGCGCCCGGCAGGTCCCCGCAAACTTGGGCGGCGGCGAGAAGGCGGGCGCGCGGGGACAGGTGGAAGCCCGGCCCCGCGGGGCGCGGCGCGCGGCCGTCCGCGGGCGGCGTGGGGCGCGGGGCTGCCGGGCGGCGGGGGCGCGGCGGGGAGGCGCGGGGCCGCGCGCGGGGAGGGGCTGCGGCGCGGCGGGGGGGGGGAGCCGCGTCCCCACCCGCGGCCCGCGCGCGCCCCTCCCGCCCCGGCGCCCCGGCCCTCTCGCTCCGTCTCAGCCTCGGCGGTCCGTCCGCTCCCCGTCCGCGCGCCCCCCTCGCTCCCCGTTTCCCGGGCGCCCGCCCCTCAGCCCGCGGCCGGGGCGCTGAGCTGTAATTACGGAGGACCGGGGAAGGCGGGCAAGAGGCAACGGCGGAGACGGGCAGCCCCTTCCTGCCCCCTCTCTCCCGGAGCGCGGCTGGCTGGCTGGACTCGGGAGGGGCTGCGGGTTGCATCCAACTCACTGCTGACCCGTGCAGGACGGGGTGCAGACGCGATGGGGCAGAGGCAGGGGGCAGGTTCAGACCGGAGTGCCCTTACGTAAGGGGGCGCCCCGTTCTGGGGGAAATGGATGAAGAGCCCGGGGCTGGACCTCCCGGAATGGGGAGGCGGGCTTGTGCCCTGACGGACGAGAAGCCTCGCATGCCCGCGCCACCTTCCCATACGTGCGTCTCCCACCCTCCTGGGCTGGGCCTTGTGGATGACAAACCAGACCTTGTCCCCCACCGCCTACACACTCTCAGACACACACACACACACACACACACACACACACACACACCCCTTTCCTGCGGGCTGGGCTGCGCTTAGGGCTGATGCCCGCTGGCCCTTCCGGCAGGGACAGCCGGAAGGAGGTAGAATCCCCCCCGCCCAGCACTTCAGGGACGCGGTGCAGGACAGGGGTACCAGGGCCTAGACTAGAACTTCGGGATTTGCGAAAAACAGAGCCACCGGCGTCCCAGAGGATAGGGCGTTCAGGACCCAGGAGCTCCGATTCCAGTCTCCACCACGTGAGGCCCCCAACGCCAGGGGCTGGGTGGTCAGAAGGCCTCATGTGTGCAGGGTGAGGGACTGTGAACGGGAGGAATGCAGCTGCAGGGGAGCCCCCCATCCCTGAGTCCTGGGTGCCTCGGGGGCGGGGGGGCGGCCAGGGGCTCTTTTCCTGTACTCACTCCAGGTGACCTTCAGAGCCTGCACACAGGACACAGGGCCTGACCCCACCGGAAACAGCATCCCCTCTGACGGCAGCCGAGTGAGGATGCGGGCAGGACGTGCACGGTGATCGTGAGGGGATGGTCTGGTCCGGCATGGACACAGGGCAGGAAAGAATCAGGAGTGGATTCCAGAGTGGCCCTGGACCCCTTCCTGCAGCCCACCCCGGGGACTGTGCTCTCCCCGCGGTGCGGCATAGGAAGAATGGAGGGTACCCACCCACGCTGGGGCCAAAGAAGGAGGCCACATCCCCGGCTCCGGGCAGCCAGGACGGGTCTGCGGTCTGTGAAAGGAGTAGGGGCTGAAGGAATGTCCTTGCAGGTGAGGTGACCCAGCCCAGCAGGATTTGCAGTCAGGGGGCTTCTCAAGGTCACCTGGCGGGGTGGGGGGGGTGCCTAGTACCTGCACACACACACAGCAAACAGTTGGTATCCCCCAGGAAGTATCTGATGAGCAGCAATACTGTGCATCTTTTTGCAGGGCTGCAGCTTCTAATTCTGAAGGCATCTGCCTTCCCAGCCTCAAGCTGTCCCCGGGCCAAAACAAGAAGGGCAACGGGCTGCCTGTCCCCGCTTCCGGTACTCCCACCTCACTCGCACACGCAGAGTTCCTGTTTCTTGGGGGTCCGCTAGGGAGGGGAGCCTATCTCTGACATTCTTCGTTAAACTTAACTTTGTCGGCAGAACCTCTCCGATGCCCAGAGCCAGAGCCGCCCTGGTGTGAAGGCATAGGAGGTGTCTGAGGACACATGTCACCATTCTTTGCTCACCAAACGGACTTGGATGTTGACCGTGAGAAAATGAACTCGGTTCAGGGAGCGTTTTCCACATGGCTCTCCTGAGCTTTGGTGCGTTCTGGTTGGTCGCCATCTGTTAACATCTTGTGTGTGTGCGTGTTTAACTTAATCGGATTCCCGGAGGAGCCTTGACATGGAAGCTAGTCCTGTGGATGGCGAGAGAAGAGTCACTCTGTCGAGAAGCATGCCCTTGCCCAGCGCCGTAAAACTCAGACCGTGCCCAGGCTCTGTGCACCCTCAGAGCCAGCCTGCCCTTCGCACCCTCGTCCGGGTTACTTAACTTTTTTTTTTTTTTTTTTTTGCGCGGGCCTCTCACTGTTGTGGCCTCTCCCGTTGCGGAGCACAGGCTCCGGACGCGCAGGCTCGGCGGCCATGGCTCACGGGCCCAGCCGCTCCGCGGCATGTGGGATCCTCCCGGACCGGGGCACGAACCCGTGTCCCCTGCATCGGCAGGCGGACTCTCAACCACTGCGCCACCAGGGAAGCCCGTGGGTTACTTGACTTTTGCTCTCAGCCCCCGTGCCCCGCACTTGTGGCTTTATCTGAAAGCTGCTCTCACACGGAGGCTCCTGTCCGTTCTCCTTCCACTCGCAGAATTGTCCTTGTTGTCTTTTATTTCTATTTACTCCTGCCATGGGTTTTCCTCTTCCAAGTCCTGCAGGAACACAACTTTCAGTGCCTGTGATCTTCCTGGAGTGAATTGTTTTGGAATCAGATACATGGTTGGTTCCGACATCAAATTTCAGGAGCTGCTAAAACCTCTTCCTAGGTACAGTGGCTGAACCCGCAGGCCTCCGGACAATGATTGGTCCCCTCTCAGCCATCAGGGCTTCCTTTTTTTCCCCGACGTGTGTACGTTTGTCTAAAACCTTTCCTTGCTACTGAGTGTATAAAGCAACCTGAAAATCCAGGCCAGACTGTCCCTACAGGGGAACTTGAACTTTAGAGAGAAATCGTGGATGAATCGACACACCTTCATCCTGGCTTTGGTGCACTGTTTTTCAGACTGCAGGTCACGACCGGTGAGAAGGGTCTGAGATGGATTTGGGTGGATGCGATGGGAATTGTTAAAAACCCGGTGGATTGTAACAGCAGACGGCGCCACCTGCAGGAAGCATCGGTGCTGTGTCGGGAAGCTCTGGGTGTGTGTGTGGGTGTGTGTGGGGGCGTGTGTGTGTCTGCGTGCCCATGCGCACACACACATGTGCTGGTTGTTAATGGATACTGTCTGTCAAAGGTGCTAGAGGGTAGCCACCCTGTGGGCGAAGACTTGAAAGATGCAGAAACTACGACGGGGGAGTTTGGATGGAAGGTTAGGAACAAAATTTTTTTTTAATGTTATTGACGTAGAGTTGATTTGCAATCGTGTGTTAATTTCTGCTGTACAGCAAAGGGATTCAGTTACACATATACATACATTCTTTTTTGTATTCTTTTCCATGATGGTTTATCCCAGGATGTTGAAGAGTTCCCTGTGCTCTACAGTAGGGCCTTGTTGTTGATCCATCCTATATCTACTGGTTTGCATCTGCTAACCCCAGACTCCCAATCTTTCCCTCCAGATGGTCTTGGTAAGCAAAGCCATGAGCGGACATCTGTAAGCCACAGGTGAGTCCCCTGGATTGGTTTTCATTTGAGCTGGCGGTAGCATTTGGGAACTCAGGGGCAAGGGCACCCCATGGGTTTGGGGCAGGCAGAGAAGAGCTGGGAAGGTCCCCCAATGACCCAGGGCTCCTGCATGACTAGGAGAATCAGGAATCCAGTCCCCGTCTGTCTGATTGTCTGGCTTGATGTCTGTCTGACCAAGCATTGGCCGTGGTCCACCCAGAGAAGCTGTGGGCCCCTGGCGAGCCACTCTCTCTAGGTAGGCTTGTGCAAGAGATGTGTGTGTTTTCCTGAACGGACTACAGGTCTTTGGGGTAACCCTAGAGCCAGCTGGGGGCGGCCCAGCGTTTTATATAGAAGACTGAACACCTTTCCTGAGAGTTTTTGGACAGTGTCTTTTTCTGGCTTGACTCAACTGCCTGAATTCATCCAATACTAATTGCTTCTCCCTCAGCATCACTTGGAACGCCCACATGTGTGTTTTTATCATAGGAAGCTTGCCCGAACGGCCCCCCGTGTCCATCTCCCGTGGAGGATTACGGATCTGGGGACCCCGTCTCCCGGGTTTCCACGTCGAGTCGCCAGTATTCAGCACCCACGAAGCCTGGTCAGGTGTCCTGTTCCTGGATCCCAGGATTCCCGCTCCTACAACTCGATTTGTGTAACTGTCAGTTTTCTCTCTGGCTCTGTGGCTGGTGCATGTGTCTTGGGATGAGAGGGGCGGTGGTGAAATTAGCATCCTTTTCCATCTTGCTAGGTTTCTGTGATGATAGGTTTTCGCCTACATGTTGGCTTAGGCGAAAACAGACTTGCTAATTGAGGCCAAAAAACAAAGCAAATGGTAAAAACCCACGGGAGCCAATGAACTAAAACGGGATGTTTCCATAGTAGCAAGATGTCACCCTAAGGCTGGGATGGCATTTCATCTTCTTAGCGTGTGGTTTCTGCTTGCCTTTACTCTCTCAGCTTTCTTATCTGTGGGATATGCCTTTTTATAATTTGTCCAAATCCTCTCAAAGCTCATACGGGTCAGCCCAGTGGATAATAGCTAAGGCTTTATGTGGATGCACTCAATACACTGAAACTAAAAATTGAGATGTACCGCATTTCCGTCTGTGAACCGAAACGCCTATAGGAGAAAGACTTCCCCGTAAAGGGAAGCAGCTGTAGCCCATCTGCCTCTTAGAATGGGGTCGCTTTACAAGGAAACATTCCTCACATTCTTGGGATAACTGCTTTGTCCCAGAAGACAGATGCATTAAACTCAGTGCATTGGAAAGGTAGTCATCAAGTAATAGAGTAACCAAGGCAGCGCTCATGGCAAGTTCAGACTTTAGCACTTTAAAAAAAACTTTATCGCAGCAGCTCTGGGTCGGTGACCAACTATAGGAACCGTAGGAAAGGGTTTTACTTTTGAATGGTTGGGTTTGTAGTCTCCTTTTAAGAAATGTTTATCGGGTGGATGGTGTAACCATCTGTATTTCATGCATCAGGGTACTGTCGACAGAGTGTGGAATCTTTTATAACTTGCATGCAGGTCTGTGGCCTCCAATTAACATTTGAAACGCTCCTCAATTAGGAGATCACAAGAGCTGACTTCAATCCGTATTTATGCCCTTTTATGGGGGGGGTCCTTGCTTCCCACAGAGTGGGTGCTCGATAAAGATTGATGGTCCGTGAAAATCAGGGGAAATTCTGCCAAGATAGAGCACTGATGGCTTGTAGGAAAATGCCCACTTTTGTGACAAGCTCAACACCACCCACCCTCCCAAAGGGACGGGGGAAACTCAGGTGTCCGGAGGACCTCCTGGTTCTGTCAATGGGATATTTAACGAGCAGTTTTGCGTTCTTTGAAAAACGTCATATCCTTTAAGGCAGGAATGCCCACATGCTCTACAGCCTTAACCGTCAGGCTGAATGTAAGATGACTAGCAAGGACCTACCGTATAGCACAGGGCACTATATTCAGTATCTGGTAATAACCTATAGGAGTGCCCTAGTAGGGAAAACTACGGGACTGGGGGACTAGAGGGGAACAAACAGACAATATGCATTAATCGAGTCCCCTTTCATGGTGTTTCCTGTGTGCGGAAATATTTTACATAAAGCCCATCCCTTTGAGGGAGGAAGGACTGTGCCCCTTTCAAAGGAGATAGCTGGGGGAGCCAGACCAACTCATCTACGGGGTTTGAACCCCAGCCTTCCTTGCGGGGACAACGGTAGGGGTCATTCAGTGTCAATAGATAATTATGGTTTGTTTCTAAAAAGGTGTAAGAAGTGCGGTTTTTAAATCTCCCCGGCCTTTAACACAAATTCCAAATTTCCAAGTATAAAGCCAGACTTGGGTGCCCACTTGGGGCATCAGAAAACTCATGATGGCAAAGTGTCTCCTATGCTCTGCGTTGTCTAATATTTACTCTCTTTTTAAATCGGAGTATGGCTGGTTTACAATGCTGCGTTAGTTTCAAGTGTACCACAAAGTGCGTCAGTTATACTTCTATAAATATCTATTCTTTTTCAGATTCTTTTCCATTATAGGTGGTCCCAGGATACTGAAAAGAGTTCCCTGTGCGCTACAGGAGGACCTTGTTGTTGACTTTAGGTCCAGTAATACTATCTGTTCATCCCAAGCTCCTAATTTATCCCTCCCCCTCCCCTTTCCCCTCTGGTAACCCTGCGTTAGTGTTCTATGTCTGGGAGTGTGCTTACGGTATTTAGTCTTTAATCGCCCTCTGACCTTGTGCATCTCGCGCCTCCCAGGGTTTGGGCGGGGCGGGGCTGTGACACCCTGGCTGGGTTTCCTTCGAGCATGGGGAGGGTCCTGGCGGGATGACTGTGCGGGGTCATCACGTGTGTGAGGACCTAGCACAGCCTGCGGGGTGAGGCTGCCCCGCAGACTCCAGCTGTGATTCGGGGGCTGCCTCCCGGGACGCAGGCACCGGCGCAGCTCGGATTCCCTTTACCGCGATCTGATGGCGCCACCTACCGGCCCTGCAGGGCGCGCGCTGCCCGCCTGGTCTTTTCCAGGCGCAGCTGCTGTTGCCCGTGCGTCTGTCGGAAGCCTGGTGCCGCCCTGGGTCCACCTGCCCGGCCGCCCCTGGGGTGCTGTGCACGGTGTCACCTGCCGTCCGTCGGGTTTGGGAAGAGCTCAGAGCAGGGCACAAAGAGTGCCCATTTTGTTAGGGATTTCTGAGGTTGCTCACCCCATCTAAGCTTCTTTAATAATGGAAGCTTTTTGGTGATGTGGTGCTGGGTTCTAGAGAGGAAACGGAGGGGGTGGGGAAAGGGGGAGGGAGAGAGAGGCTGAGGCCGATTGGCCATTTCCTGAGCCATGACTGGTTTACAGTGTTATGTAAGTTTCAGGTGTACAACATAGCGGTTCAATGTTTGTACAGGTTAATATACTCCGCTTCCCTTTATTATAAAATGTTGCCTACATTCCTCGTCTTGTACAAGATATCCTTGTAGCTTATTTCATACATAATAGTTTGTGCCTCTTAATCCCCTACGCCATCATGCCCCTCCCCCTTCCCTCTCCCCACTGGGAACTATTAGTTTGTTCTCTATCTATGTGAGTCCGCTTCTGTTTTGCACAGACGTTCATTTGGTTTATTTTTTTAGATTCCACACATAAGTGATATCATGCAGTACTTGTGTCTGACATCTCATTAAGCATAATATTCTCTAAGTCTATCCATGTTGCTGCCAATGGCATTATTTCATTCTTTTTTATGGCCGAGTAATATTCCACTGTATATATGGACCACATCCTCTTTATCCATTCCTTGGCTATTGTGAATAGTGCTGCTGTGAATACCGGGGTGCATGTATCTTCTCGAATTAGAGTTTTCATTTGTCTCTGGACATATGCCCAGGAGAGGAGGTGCTCGATCACGTGTGATGCACTCTTCTCCCCCCAAATGAGAAGAGCAGCGTCACTGGGGTGTTTGAAGCCATCCACCGTATCCAGTGAAATCACTATCGGAACACACGGGCTCCGTGAGGCCGCGGGCCGCATGCGCGAGGGCGCGCCGTCCACAGGGCACCGGGGTGGTGGCCGCGGGGCTCGCCATCGCAGCGCTTCCTCCCCAGAGACACCTCAGTGGCATCCGGGAACCCCGAGGAGCGCGGCGCTCAGGGGCTGCAAGTTTCCAGTGAAATCACTATGGGAACACAGAAGCCCTGGAATTTCAGTGGCTTAACACATTAAATGTTAAATGTTTATTTCTAGGAATTCCCTGGCAGTCCAGTGGTTAGGATTATGGCCTGTCACTGCTGCGGGCCCAGGTGGTTTTTTTTGTTTGTTTTTTTGTGTTTTTTGGCTGCGTTCGGTCTTCGTTGCTGCAGGTGGGCTTTCTCTAGTTTCGGCGAGCGGGGGCTGTTCTTCGTTGCGGTGCGCTGGCTCCTCATTGTAGTGGCTTCTCTTTCTTGTTGCGGAGCACGGGCCCTAGAGCGTGCGGGCTTCAGTAGCTGTGGCACACAGGCTCAGTAGTTGTGGCTCGCGGACTCTAGAGCGCAGGCTCAGTAGTCGTGGCGCATGGGCTTAGCTGCTCCGCGGCATGTGGGATCTTCCCGGACCAGGGCTCAAACCCGTGACCCCTGCATTGGCAGGCGGATTCTTAACCACTGCACCACCAGGGAGGTCCTGCTCATTTATTTTTCAAGAAGTGTTTTCACGGGGGGAACATAAACTAATTGGTGGTGTTGGAAAGATCCTACGTTGTGTGAGACTTCCAATTATGATGGTAAAGTGATGTTTAGAGTGTGGCCATGGTGGTGACAGCTGAAGTTAATTGATAAGGGACGTCATGATCATAAAAGCGGCATCTTGATGAATATTAAGATAACTCCAAGAGGTGGGTATTCCAAGAGCAACGTAAATCAACGTCTGAGTCATGGGAGGAAGGGCAGAGGAACCCCAGAACAGTTAAGTTCACGTGCTTTGTGGGCAGAACCCAAATGCCATCTTCAGGCTGGATGACCCTTGGCAGGTCCCAGCCTTGTATCTCAGCCCTTACAATGGGGTGTCTTTAGTCCATTCGGGCTGCTATAGCAAACTATCACAGACTGGGTGGTTTATAAATAATAGAAGTGTATTCCTCACAGTCCTGAAGGCTGGAGGTCTGAGATCCCGGCGAGGGCAGATTTAGCGTCTGGTGAGGACCCTCTTCCTGGTTCATCGATGGTGTCTTCTCGCTGTGTCTTCACCTGGTGGAAGGGTCGAGGGAGCTCTCTGGGGTCTCTTTTCTAAGGACACTAATCCCATTGAGGGGGGCTCCACCCTCATGACCTCATCACCCCCAAAGGCCCCACCTCCTGACACCATCACGTTGGGGGTTAGGGCTTCCATATATGAATTTTGTGGGGGGACATAGACTTTCACTCTATATCATGGGGGTGAGGAACCAACTCTGCAGGGTTGTAGTGAAAATAAAATCAGATCACATAAAGGACTTAGTACCTGGTGCTTAAAAACCAGTCCATAAATATTAACTCTCATTACTTTTAAGACATGCCTGTTCATGTGGGAAATAACACTATAATAATAGGTTTAACATGCAAAGGAAAGGTGATTCTTTACTTGGTTGTGCTTGTCATAAATATGTTCCCAGGGGCAGAAGATGTTCTGTTTTATATTAAAAATATAAAAAAACCTCTTGACTTCTCATTAGCCTCTTAAAAATATTGCAGTGATGTCCATGGTATTAAAAATGTAGGGACTTCCCTGGTGGCGCAGTGGTTAAGAATCCGCCTGCCTAGGCAGGGGACACGGGTTCTAGCCCTGGTCCGGGAAGATCCCACATGCCATGGAGCAACTAAGCCCGTGCGCCACAACTACTGAGCCCACATGCCACAACTACTGAAGCCCACGCGCCTAGAGCCCGTGTTCCGCAACAAGAGAAGCCACCGCCGTGAGAAGCCCGCTGACCGCAATGAAGAGTAGCCCCCGCTCGCCGCAACTAGAGAAAGCCTTCACACAGCAACGAAGAACCAACCCAGCCAAAAGTAAATAAATAAATTTATTCAAACAAAATGCAAACTTTTAAGAGATATTGTTTGTCGAGGAGCAGGGAGAGAGCAGTGCCTTAGCTGGCCTCTGGCCAGGATGGCTGGTGATTGATTGATTGAATTTTATTTTTTAATTATTCAAATCATACATTAATTAAATGTTAAAATTCACATTCAGCATTGGCTTCAGGGTACTTGAGTGTTTCAGATGGTTTTCTCTCCCGGTGCAGAATGCAGTTACACAGGGCACCTCTCTCCCAGGGGTAGCTGGAAACGGAAGGAGACCTCACAGAGCTTCCTTTTTCCGTGAGTCTAGAATTCAGTTTTGACGCTGACCCTTCAAGGTATGGAGAACATTGGGTGAAAGACCGCACGCTCAATGAAGTGGTTTTAAAATCTCCTTCTAAGCAGCCCCTGTTGGCCCTAGGAACTCTTTTCTTCCCTCTGGTTCTGATTGTCTGGGACACTTTGCCTTGCAAGGCAGGCTCTGCGGAAGGGAGGGAAGTCCTTCCGCATTTGGGTTTTAGATCCTCCTTCTTTTTCTGATAGCCATCTGCTGGGAGCAACTTGAGATCTGCTCCCAGAAAATTTGTGAATTAATCTCATCCATGTTATTTGTGGTGAGTAAATTAATAAATATGGTAGATAGAGATAAATATATAGATGGGTGGATGCATGGATAACCTGGATGGATGGATGGATGGAGGGATGGAGAGATAGATGATGGATGGATTATAAATAGATGATAGACAGATGGATATAGATAGATGGTAGGTAGGTAGATATAGATGCATGGATGGGTGGAAGAATGGATGGATAGAGAGGTGGATGGATGGATGGGTAAATAGATGATTGATAGATTTATAGATAGATAGATACATGGAAGGAGGGACAGGCGGGTCGAGAGCTGAAGCAGTAGTCACCCCTGAAGACTCCTGACCCAAAGGCCGGCTGCCTCAGAACCAAGAGCCGGGCCCTGTCCTCAGGTGGTGAAGGCTCCCAGCACCCTCTAGAACTAAGTGGGCTGGTGCGTTGCGCTCAGAGAAGAAGAATGGTCCGTGACACTCATCATGAACCCCCTGAGTACCAGGCTTTGGACACAGGTTTTACTGAATCCTCCCCAGGCCCAGGGAAGGGGCCACAACCATGTCCGTGTCAGATACGTCAACAGTCCAGGAGCTTAGGAGTCGTTCAGAATCATGGGATTGGGCTTCCCTGGTGGCGCAGTGGTTGAGAGTCCGCCTGCCGATGCAGGGGACGCGGGTTCGTGCCCCGGTCCGGGAAGATCCCACATGCCGCGGAGCGGCTGGGCCCGTGAGCCATGGCCGCTGAGCCTGCGCGTCCGGAGCCTGTGCTCCGCAACGGGAGAGGCCACAACAGTGAGAGGCCTGCGTACCGCAAAAAGAAAAGAAAAAAAAAAGAATCATGGGATCAGTCTACATGGCCCACTGGGAGGGGCAGGCGGAGGTCGGGTCATCCGTGTACCGGAAGATGCTGGGCGGACGAATCTGACCACAGACAGAGCCTGAGGAGGAGGGAGGACGCATCTACCCACGAGTCTGGTCAGACGGGGACTCTGACCTCTGTGTGCTTCTTTATCTATGTCTGCGTTCCTTATAAAATCCTTATTGTTCAAGATTTCATTGGCTTGTTTGCAAAAGACATGATGGGTTACTAAAAATGGTACACCTAAAACCATCTTTATGGCAGCTTTGACTGCAAGAAAATTGACCTCCAATAACATCAAAACCTTTACTATTAGAAATGCATGGAATAGCTTATACATTATTAAGCTTTTCCTTCTTTGGCCAACGCCTAAGAGATGAGTCAGATATATTCTTGAGTGACTTCAAGCTTTAAATGCTGGCCTAGTTCCTGTTTTGTTTTGTTTTGTTTTCTGGGTGGAGACAACTTTCTGAAACATGTATAAAATTGTTTATCCTTCATGCATACTCCTTTCCATCTCGACAGAATTAAAACAAAAGACTTTTATAAATTGTTCTTTCCTTCCCCCCATCCTGTGCCAACAGAAAGCACAAGTGTGTTAGCCCATGTTTATTCACAAAGTTCTACTGCCAGATGTTTCATATCCTTGGAATAGGGTTTAACACACACACACACACACACACACACACACACACACACACACACCTTGAGAGTAATGGAAATGGGATAACCCAGGTCTGGATTTGAACATACAGCTCACAAAGTGTCCATTTTTGGACACAAAATATAGTTTTGCTCTGTTTACCTGTTTAAGCATTTTTTGCACTTTGTAAAGGACACCCACTTCTTTTTGGAATGGGCAAGGCTACGAGAACTCTGATGTGGACCCCTTCGTTGTGACATAAAACCGCATTGAACGGCCGATTTAACATGAATCACGCTTCCTCCCAGCTGCTTCTGCAGCTGCTTTGAGTTTCCTGAGGCCAGAAGGATGCTCACCAGAAGTGACAGCTGGTTCCCAAGGAAACCCCACCCCAGGGGCTGCACCCGGGGAACCTTCTGCTTCCTTAAGAAGCAAATGACACACACAACTGGGAAGCAACAGGGGTGCTTGCAAGGCACCCCCGGGCTCTGCTGCTTCCATTAATCTTTCAAACCTGAGAGTGACTTTGCAGACTTACATCACCTCGGCCATGGTGACTCCCAGCCCTGTCTGTGTGATCCAGGGACCTTAAAGAACACCGAAGCCGGGAGCCACTCCCCTGCCCTGAGATTCTGATGTCTTTGGGGTCTTGGGGGCATCAAATACCCAGGGCTGGGAGGTGTGAAACTTGGGAATGAAACTCTTTATTCAGTGCCCTAAGCCGACAGGCATTTGGGCTGAACGGCCATGCAGGAAAGTAAGGATTAAACATCCAGCAATCCCACTCCTGGGCATATATCCGGAGAAAACCATAATTTGAAAAGACACATGCACCCCAATGTTCATTGCAGTACTTTTTACAACAGCCAAGACGTGGAAGCAACGTAAGTGTCCATCAACAGATGAGTGGATAAAGAAGATGTGGCACATATACACAGTGGAATATTGCTCAGCCATAAAAAAGAATGAAATAATGCCGTTTGCAGCAACATGGATGGACCTAGAGATGATCATACTGAGTGAAGTAAGTCAGACAGAGAAAGACAAATATCATATGATAGCACTTGTATGTGGAATCTAAAAAAAGCAATACAAATGAACTTGTTTACAAAACAGAAATAGAATGACAGACATAGAAAACAAACTTCTGGTTACCAAAGGGGAAACGTGGGGGGGAAGTGATAAATTAAGAGACTGGGATTAACAGATACACACTACTGTATATAAAATAGATAAGCAACAAGGATCTACTATAGAGCACAGGGAACTCAATATTCTGTAATAACCTATAATGGAAAAGAATTTGAAAAAGAATGGATATATATGCGTATGTATTGCCAAATCACTTTGCTGTACACTTGAAA
This sequence comes from Orcinus orca, assembly GCF_937001465.1. Classification (NCBI taxonomy): domain Eukaryota; kingdom Metazoa; phylum Chordata; class Mammalia; order Artiodactyla; family Delphinidae; genus Orcinus; species Orcinus orca. Next base: position 1,565,696 of record NC_064580.1, read on the forward strand.
CGAACACAATATTGTAAATCAACTATATTCCAATAAAAATTTAGAGATAAACAAATCAATATTGGCTAAGAACAGGGTCCAAACAGCTCTTATGATTCAGCCCCTGCCTCTAGGTGCCTGGTCCGTGGGGCTCATGCCTTTGGGAGTGGATGACACCATGGCACGAGAGGGCAGATGCAGAAGGATGAAAGGGGGCAGTGGGGTGCCTTCACTTCCCGCCACTGTTGTCACAATTACCAACACTTAAAATAATGCAAACGTATTATCTGACGCTTCTGGAAGTCAGAAGTCCGGGATGGGCATCGCTGGGTTACGATGGAGGTGTTGGCAAGGTCACAAACACTCTGGAATCGCTTCCAATGAATCCATTCCTTTCCTTGTCCAGTTTCCAGAGGCCACCTGCATCCTTGGCTGGTGGTCCCTTTCTCCATCTTCAAAGACCATCTCTCGGACCTCTGCTTTCATCAGCACATTTTTTTCTGTGGTTAAATCTCCCTCTTATGAGGACCTTTGTGATTCCGTTGGGATTGTGTGGAAAATCCAGGACCATCTCCCCATCTCAATATCCTTCACTTAATCCCATCTGCAGAATCACCCTTTTTCAGGGACGCTAACACCTTCACAGCCTCCAAGGATTAGGATATGAGCGTCTTTGGGGACCACTCTCCAGCCCACCACGTGGTGTCTGTGCAATTCATGGGATCCAGGAGCCTGGAAAGGAGGGAGCGCTGGGTCGCTGTGGGGCTGGGTCCTTGAGAACCAAGTTGTTGGAGCAGGTGATCCAGGAAGGTGGTGACTCCTGAGGGCACCGGCTTAGCAGAATGAAGGGGTCCATGGATGGAGAGACACTGGGAGTCTCCAGCTGAGAGAGGGAGCCACCTACATACAAAGGGAACATTTTATATGTAGCTCCCTGTATGACAATAGGATTGTATCTAAGCAATTTACATGAATGGAGAAGTTCAACCTCAAGAAGGTGAGCTCAAGCGATATCAGTGGTTTCCTTCAAGGGCAAATGCAAGTGTTGTGTGTGTGTGTGTTTTCCTCCATTTACCGTATTCTTTTGGTTTTCCTGGTTGTCTGTAATGAGCAGACTGCTTTCAAGATGGGAAAGTAAACGCGGCACTTTGATGCTCGAGGGAAGGACGTTAGCGATGGGACACCAGTAGAAGCATCTTAAGAGCCCGAGCCAAGGGCAGCTGTGGGGCAGGAGGGGGCTCTCGGGGAGCATGCTGGGATGGGGGACCCCATGAGCGTGGGAAGCAAGGATGGCCCCGGGGAAGAGTCAAAGGGACGTTTTCAGGATTGGGCTGCCCCCCTGCCCCGCCCCCACCTCACCCTGCTCACTTTGCCCCACCCTAGCCCACACTTCCTCTTTTCTTTTCCCCACTTAGCACCCCCGGCATCCTCTGCCCCGCCTGTCACGTGGGATGCCGCCACCCAACACTCCCTTCCGGTCCCCTTGGAGTCACAAATCCTGCTTCTTCTTCAACAGTCAGCGCAGAGATTGCTTCCCCTCTCACGAACCCCTCTGATCCCCATCTGGGCTCCTGCCAGACCCCCTGGGGTCCCCTTTGGAAGCATGCAGAGCCCCAGACCCCTCATCATTGTTGTTCGCACAGAGGTGCTTCATACTCTGTTGAAGATTTGGTTCCCAGCCTCCTTCTCTATTGGATTCTAAGCACAAGGAAGGTGGACGTCTGGCTGATCTGGGCAGACCCTGGGCATCTGGTGGTTTTCTAAGCTGGACCATCCCCATGGGTGCGGGAAATGGGATATTGCCGGCCATATCAATAAACAAAGGATGTCACAGTCATCAGTGATTGCAGCCAGGTGAGAGGGTGAACCCTGAAGGAACTCAGGAAGGGAAGAATGCCTGCCATCTAGCAGCCATCAGACGGCAGCCACTCCCCGCGGTGAGCCCTGAGGAAACTCAGGACGTGAAAACACGGGATCCTGGCCCCAGAGAGCGGAGGTGCCTATCAAAGGAATGCTTTCAGTGACCCCACATTCTTGCACCTTCCCATACATAGAAAAGCGCTGAAGTCCTTAACTTGACATATTTGGTTTTCTTTCATTAACAGTAATCGTCTGACGTTCCGACTACCTGCCCTTTGTTACAAAACTCCTAGATATCCTAGACCCCCCCTCGCCTCCTAGGAGCAGTTCTCTCAGGGTCACTTGAGACGCTGCCCCCCAGGCTTGAAGTCTTAAAAATTCCCGCCGAATAAAACAGAACTCTCAACTTGTAGGTTGTGAAAATATTCTTTTTTTTTTTTTTTTTTGCGGTACGCGGGCCTCTCGCTGTTGTGGCCTCTCCCGTTGCGGAGCACAGGCTCCGGACGCGCAGGCTCAGCGGCCATGGCTCACGGGCGCAGCCGCTCCGCGGCACGTGGGATCCTCCCGGACCGGGGCGCGAACCCGCGTCCCCTGCATCGGCAGGCGGACTCCCAACCGCTGCGCCGCCAGGGAAGCCCGTGAAAATATTCTTCAGTAAACAGGTGCACTGTGCCCTGGGCTGGGGCCAGTCCTCCTTTTGCTTGCTTCTTTCCTGTCACTGGCCCGCCTCACCTTACTTTGCCCCCTACCCCTGCCCCACGACCTTCACAGCTCATGCAGCTCCCAGGCTTCCCGGAAGCTCTCCCTGATGGCAGGAATGCCTCGACGTGCCCCCTCCCTCCTCTAAGTGCACAAATTCTGCAGCAGCTGCTACTTTGGGACTTTGTTGAGATTTCGCCCTTTTAGACACATCTAAGGATATAATGACAACGCACCCTCCTGCCAGCAGTCACAGGGAACAGCTCCAGACACCGTGAACGTGCCACACTTTCAAACCAACCTCTGATAGCTCTCCAGCTTAACACGGGCATCCAGCCTTCCCAGCATCTCCTCAGCTCTGTGCCCACCACCTCCCACCTCAGCCCACCGTCTTGTCCCTCCTAATCCCATGGGCACCCCTGACGATCTTTGCAACGGCCATCATCAGATCCTAGGTCTTCGGCAAAACCAATAGCAGAGGAAAGACGTCCCTCTGGGTAACAGGGGCATCTTCCTCAAGGCTTGAACTGTTGACTTAATGTCCTCCCCACAGTCACATAAAGGTGTTAGGTGAGTTTCCTATCTTTTCCTGTGACAAGTAGCTGCAAACTCTGTGGCTGAAAACCAAGCAGGTTCGTTCTTCTGTACTTCTGCAGGTCAGAAGACTGCCCGGGTCTCACTGGGCTAAACTCCAGGTGTCAGTGGGGCTGGTGCCTTCTGGAGGCTCCAGGGGAGAATCCATTTCCTGGCCTTTTCCGGCTTGAAGAGGCACCTGATTCCTCAGCTGCGGGGCCTCTTCCTCCATCTTCAAAGCCAGCAATGCATCATCTTGAAATCTCTCTGACTCTGGCCCCCCTGCTTCCCTCGTTCACTTATAAGGCTGCCTGTGATTCCACTGGGCCACCTGAGTCATCCAGGTACATCTCCCTGTCCCAGTGACCTTCATTCCATCCGGAATGTTAATTCAATTCCCCATTGCCACATGATATAACATATCCAGAGGTTCCAGGGATTAGGATGTGGGCATAGCAGCAGGTAGGGCTATGGCTAGGGGGATGTCAACAGGAGTTGCCTAGGGGTCCATGTGCTGGGCAGGAGGGATGGAGAGAGAGAGGGATGGATGGATGGATGGATGGATGGATGGATGGGTGAATGGATGGATGAGTATTTGAGTGGATGTATGTATGGGTGTTTGAGTAGATGGATGGGTGGATGGATGGGTGGGTGGATGGATGGATGGGTGAATGGATGGATGAGTATTTGAGTGGATGTATGTATGGGTGTTTGAGTAGATGGATGGGTGGATGGATGAGTGGGTGGATGGATGGATGGGTGAATGGATGGATGAGTATTTGAGTGGATGTATGTATGGGTGTTTGAGTAGATGGATGGGTGGATGGATGGATGGATGGATGGACAGATGGGTGAATGGATGGATGAGTATTTGAGTGGATGTATGTATGGGTGTTTGAGTAGATGGATGGGTGGATGGATGGGTGGATGGATGGATGGATGGATGGACAGATGGGTGTTTGAGTGCATGGTGGATGCTGTTTGAGTAGATGGATGGGTGGATGGATGGATGGATGGATAGATGGACAGATGGGTGTTTGAGTGGATGGTGGATGGTGTTTGAGTAGATGGATGGGTGGATGGATGGATGGATGGATGGACAGATGGGTGTTTGAGTGGATGGTGGATGGATGAGTGGATGGATGGGTGGAGTTTGAATGGCTGGACGGGTGGATCAACAGATAGAGAGACAAAGGTAGCTTTATAACAATGACAGCCAGAATTTCCCCCTTTGGGTCAGAAAGGGGGAATTACACCTCCAGGCCTGTGTCATTTTGTCAGCATGGGGCCCTCTTCCCAGCCTCCCGGTGTCCAGAGAAAACCCAGTGCAGACGTAGAGTAACCCTGGGCGGTGAGCCCAGCTGTCTCCTCTGTGGGGTGATCTTCCCCAGATCCTTGAACTGTCCTCGGTCTCTCTCACCTCCTTTGTCAAGTGGAAGTCTCTGGGGTTCTCCTTCTCTGTGACATGTGGCTCTTCAGTATCCGGAGGAAGTGGGGGCAGCCTGAGCCTCTCTGGGAACCCCTTCCTGCCCACCACCTCCTATCTCTTTGGACCACACTTGAAACTCTAGGATGGGCTGCTCGGGTTTCTCTTCCGGGGCTGTTTGTGGGAGTCCCCGCCCCACAAATGCACAGATGCCTTCCCTCACCCATTCCATCCTCTCCTTCCTGCCAGTGAGCTGCCCCTGCTGGCATCAGCCACTTCCTGACACAGGGACCCTTGTTCAGAGCTCGCTGACAAGGCGCCGCCGCCTGAGTGGGAACCCCGCGGGGCACAGCCCACTGCAGGACATTTTTGCAAAAGTCACTCAGATGCCTGGTCGTTTACATCCTGTCTGCAAACACATTTGAACATGCTTTCCTTCCCACTGGGCACATGACTCCTTGCCCTTTCACTGCCAAACCAAGGCGGGGAAGGGAGGGTTGTCTATACTGCCCACGGGGTGGCTGGAGACAGAGTCTCCGAGTGTTTGAAAGTGGGGTCAGAGTGTTTGGTTTCTCCTAGAAGCCAGGCATGTGGCACTCAGGGCCACACCAGCTGAGTTTGCGAGTGGCTGGCGGGGCAGCTGAGCGACCAACCAATGAAACGAGGCCCTGGGAGAGTTGGGGGGCTGGGATGCCATTTCCCTGCCCCAGTAAATTGCATTTTTTTGTCCTAGTTCTGGAGTCTTCCAGCTCTTTTTCCATCCCAAGTGGGCAATGGGATGTCTTTGCCTCTAGCCTGTCCCTGGGGTATCACCCCACCGTGCACTAAGAAAGACAGAACATGGACCAGGAGACCGAGCTTTTTCAGTCAGTGTGTGTATTCTTTTCCCCCATGGTGCGCACTAACTTATGGACACAGGCAACAGACCACAACAGTATTCGAGCTGCCTGTGGATTTGTGACCAATCATAATCACAGGTATTTTCATATCACTGCAGCGGACTTTCAAATATCTTAAAGTATCCTTTATGCTCATCACCACAGCAAAATTATCACGGTTATCATGCCTATAGATGCTTTAATTTAACGGATCTCTAAGTGCATGACAGGGTTTACCTGACAGCAAATGAAACCATGATTTACCAGTTGCCCAGGTGAATTGAAGCATGTTTGACAGCTGGGAAAAATCATTCAGGATTTTTAAAAGTCCCCTATGTAGCTGGATTTTAGACTTGGGAGTCAATCTCGTAGGATTTGCTGCCCGATTTTAAGAGGACACACATGTTTGAAGACCTTGACTGTAGAATAGGTTTTGAAATGCCACGTTGGTTTCTAACAGCAGATGGATCTCATGTTGGGGCAAAACTGTATAGCCTTGGTAGTATCTAGTGTACACTTGTGTGGGCACATGTGAAAATTTGCAATTCTTTTCTATATTCATCTAAAGTGGAAGAGAACTGGAAATAGAGTGTGCTTCTTTTGCAATTCCCATACCTCTGCTTTATTCGTATATCAATTTCTAAGAGGAGATAGTGGGCTCTTTTGCCTTTCAGAACAATACTCTTCCCTGACCCAAAATTTGAGCTGACCTAGAACCATCCCCACTGGACCCAACCGGGGACATGCCAGCCTGAATTTTAGTGCTGTTTAAAATACATTAAAACCTCAATTGCTTTTTGAAGAGCTACCTTACCCTAGGACAAATGTGGAGATATTCTCCTGTGGAAATTAGACATCTATCAGAGCAACCCAAGCTCTGCTTTACATAAGAGACCCACAATTATTAAGAAATGTCGATTCCTTGGGATTTGGAAATACAGTTCTAACCAGAAAACAGGAACTGCATGAACCCTTCCTCTAAACACTTTCAGTCGTCTTTCTGTTCAGAGTTGCATTTCCACCTTCTGTACAAATGCAGCGATGACGAGGAGGTCATGAATGCATGACTGAGTTCACTTCTGTGCGACCAGAGAGCTTCCGTGTTGTGAATGCGGGCATCTGTGATTCTCTCCAAAGGTTTCTCTTTAGTGTGGTGAATGTGTGATGGAGATGAAGATGTTCCGTATCCTGAGGATGGTCCATTTTCCTCCAGACCACAGTCAATCACTGTGGCTTCAAAGGTAGATGTTCAAGCTCAGTTTTGCCCACAGACAGAGGCTGGTCATCACCTGTTCAGCAAGGGCACCATTAACAGTTGTGATCTCCCCAAGAGGAAGGTGATGGTTGTTGTCATATTTTTTTAATTTATTTATTTTATTTATTTATTTTTGGCTGCATTGGGTCTTCGTTGCTGTGCGCGGGCTTTCTCTAGTTGCAGCGAGAGGGGGCTACTCTTCATTGCGGTGCGTGGGCTACTCATTGCGGTGGCTTCTCTTGATGTGGAGCACAGACTCTAGGGTCATGGGCTCAGTAGTTGTGGCTCGCGGGCCCTAGAGCACAGACTCAGTAGTTGTGGCGCACGGGCTTAGTTGCTCCATGGCATGTGGGATCTTCCCAGACCAGGGCTGGAACCCTTGCACTGGCAGGCAGACTCTTGACCACTGCGCCACCAGGGAAGCCTGTTGTTGTCATTTTAATCGTGCCTGAATTTTAGCTGACATCCTGGGGGTGGAAAGCTCTGTGGCTGATACCCATTTCTCAGCCAAGGTGAGAAGCAGGGGTCTTACCTCCTGTGTCAGGGGAAGAGGCATGGACACCTGCACAGAATCAGAGTGTGGAGTGGTGGGAAGGCAATCAAGGGCGTCTACTATAAACGTTTATGATGAATCCCTTCCACCTATCGACACTGGTCGAGGTGCATAGCCCCAGAGGGAGGAATACCCTGGAACAAGCAAGCATTGAGGAGAGAGTGAGGCTCAGGGCCTGGGTCCATGCCACCCAGGAGGATTCCAAAAAGTCTCAGGAAGCTCATTTCTGTTTCCTCTCTGGAGGGCTAGCTTCGGCGACTCATTCATCCAACCAAACGTTGCACAGATAGCTACCGAGCTAACCTGTCTCAGAGAAGCAGCCCAGAGGTGGAGACACAGGAGCAAGGGAAGGCTGGGGCCACCCAGGGAGGGCATAGGAGACAAATCCTCGTGAGTGACGTCAGCGAGCGTCACCTTAAGGGATGTGGTCAGCAAGAAAGGGGTGAATTTTCATTTCAGAACGTTTGCTCTGGGAGCAAAGGATGGATTTAAGGAGGACCAGAACAGAGTTGCAACGATGTGTCCTGAAGGCCAGGGGGGTTGGATGATGGGCAGACGCGAGTGTGAAGGTGACGAGGAACCCAATGGTGACGAGTTCATGGAAGGCTATGCAAGATAACCAAGGGTCATCTTTGTCAACTCATTCATACATTCTTCTGGCGCATAAGCACCGAGTCCCACCGTGCCCCACCGAGCATGTGTGTGTGTGAGAGAGAGAAAGAGAGAGAGATTTAGGGTGATGTAGCGGGGAGGAGAGAGAGATGGCAGGGCGCATTTGCTGAGGTGTGAGAAGAAGGAAAGAGTTCCTCCTTGGGACTTCCCCGGTGGTCCAGTGGTTAGGACTCCGAGCTTCCACTGCAGGGGGCACAGGTTCGATCCCTGGTCGGGGAACTAAGATCCCACATGCCTTGTGGTGCGACAAAAAAAAAAAGAAAAGAAGATTTCCTCCTTGGAGGAAGGAAGAGGTTGCCTACATCTATTGCGTTCGTGTGAATTACAAGACTTGGAGTGTCATGTGAGATCTGGCTTGGATGGAGATGCCCACTGAGTACCATATGTGTGATGGCAGCCATGCCAGTCTCCACGAGACAAAGGTATTCTGGTCTCCTTGTACCTGGAGTCCTATGGAGGGCCAGGAAGGGGAAGAATAAAGCAATATTCTCTTCCTGCATCTTGAAAGAAAGCATCACGGGCACCATCTCTTCCATGCAAAGGAGAAGACACACTCCACTCGCCAGTGACGTGGTTGTCAACGCTCCAGTGCAGACGGTCCTAGACTGTCCAACTTTCTTCAGGTTTGAGATGAGTGCGTGAAGGTTCAGGTCTTCAGGTCTGAAGCACGTCTCATCTATTTGGGGAGCGTGCCCTTAGGAATAGGATGACTTATTCTTATGCGCTGGGCAGAGGGGTAAAGATGGGGGTGATGAAGAGAGACAGAATTGCCCAGCACTGGGGCAGTCTCCGGTGAGACACACGCTATTTTTTGCCTCTGGGTCTGTGCTGTGTTTTTAAAAACATCTGTGGCTGATAAAATAACAAAATACTCAAAATATAGGAAAAATAAGATCCCTAAGATACCATAAAATATCTTCAGTTTATAGAGATCACCCTAATGTATCTTCAATTTGGAAAGGATTCAAATAGATACATATAGAAACTGCACGATAGAGTGAATTTTATTCTGATTAAAAAAAGAATAATTCTTTTTTTGTTCTTTGGACAAAAGATTCCTAAGAAGGAATAAGATTTGAAATATCAATGCTTACTATAAAGTTGCTTAAAGAAAAAAACTCAAAAAAAAAATCCATGGCAATGGTAAGAAGCTTTTAAAACCTCAATCTGCTCCCCGATCTAACATTTTTCAGTTCCTGAAAACAAAACCTGCACCGGGGCAGGAAATCTTACTAATCTTCAGCCCTTCATTCTTTGTGGTTAAAAAAAAGCCCGATTTAGAGCTGCACAAGATCTCCATGGAGAAGGTGAAAACAAAACAGCAGAAGCGAGAAGTGTCGGCGGGAAGCCTGAGCTGAGCCACGCGGAGACCCGGCGGCGGCCGGGGCGGGGCAGCGGGCAGGCATCTGGGTGCAGAGGGCCTCTGCTGCTTCGGTATAGCTTTTGCTTGCGTTCCGCTTGGTAGCGAAGCAAAGCAACACAGCCGTGCAGAAGTACCTTCATTTGTCCTGACCCCAAGCGAAGGGTGCTCCTTCTAGACCAATGAAGATCTTATTTTAACACCACGGTTGGAGGGAAAACACGGACCTGGGGTTTTCCCTGAGACACATTTTACTTAATTTATGATTTAAAAAAAATTTTTTAAATTTTTAATTTAACTCATTTTATATTGGAGTAGAGTTGATTTGCAATATTGTGTTAGTTTCAGGTGTACAGCAAAGTGATTCTGTTGTACATATACGTATATTCATTCCCTGTTAGGCCCGGTGTCACCCTGACCGGAGCACACTGGCTGCCAGACAGGCCAGCTCCAGAGGACGAGGGACATATGATTTTTACGTGGCCGGTGATACCAAATGTCTTCCAGATGCTGGATGACCCATTTTTGAAAAAGTCGAATTCGTCATTAGAAAATGAAGAAGTATATGGGTGTCCTTTTCATTTTCATGGAGTAAAAGTCGCCTTTGCTCACACTGATTTTTAGGGCCATTAGTGGGTTGAAACTTGGGGACCCTTCAGAGACATGTGGGAGACCCCGAAATAGGCTAAGCTGGGGGAGTGTTGAGATGGGAAACGGAACTTCGAGGCAAATAAGCACGGCAGTTGGAGCGCTCTCCACGTGTGATTATTAATGAATGGTTCCTGACGGGCTGTGTGTTGAAAATATTAACAGAGCAGATTCACGCGTCCCGGGAGATGAGGAACCTTACCATTTTATTTATTTTATTTTGTTCTCTTCTATTTTTTTTTTTTCTTGGCTGTGTTGGGTCTTTGTTGCTGCACACGGGCTTTCTCTAGTTGCGGCGAGCAGGGGTTACTCTTTGTTGCGGTTCACGGGCTTCGCATTGCAGTGGCTTCTCTTGTTGTGGAGCACGGGCTCTAGGCACATGAGCTTCAGTAGTCGCAGCACATGGGCTCAGTAGTTGTGGCGCACGGGCTTAGTTGCTCCACGGCATGTGCGATCTTCCTGGACCAGGGCTCAAACCCGTGTCCCCTGCATTGGCAGGAGGATTCTCAACCACTGCACCACCGGGGAAGTACCTCTATTTTTATTTGTTTTATCTTATTCTCTTCTATTCTACTTTATTCCTACTTTATTCTATTTATTTAACCTTATTTATTCTTGTTTTATTCTTAGTCGCACTTATTTTATTCTATTTATTCTATTCTACTGTTTTTATTTATTTTGTTTTAGTTTAGTTTAGTTTTTCACAATTTATGGGATTTCTTTGTATTCCAATTTAAGCAATCCAACTGTAATCCAAGTATTTTAAGACAAAGGGTAAAGATATTCCCTACCTTGATATTTGATGAAATTGTGAATTATTGATCTTATTATTTTTTTTTTTTTGCGGTACGCGGGCCTCTCACTGTTGTGGCCTCCCCCGTTGCACAGCACAGGCTCCGGAAGCGCAGGCCCAGCGGCCATGGCTCACGGGCCCAGCCACTCCACGGCATGTGGGATCTTCCCGGACCGGGGCACGAACCCGTGTCCCCTGCATCGGCAGGTGGACTCTCAACCACTGTGCCACCAGGGAAGCCCTGTAGTAGTTTTTAAATATGAAATTTCACCTTCAGAGATACTCAAATATTTATCGATCATTTTTAGGGTGTAATAGTTTTTAAATATGAAATTTCACTTTCAGAGATAGTTACTCAAATACTTGCAGATGAAGTTTTATGATGTCTGGGATTTGTTTGTAAATAATCCAGGGTGAGATGAGCAATAGATGAAACAAGACTGGCTGAGTTTACAAGCGTACACTATTCTTTTTACCTTTGAAGAAAGGAACCTCCTATTTTAAACGAGACACTGAAAACAGATTATACGGCGCACTCACAGGGGTGACAGGGAAGGAATTTGCTGAGTGGAGTTTGGCTCAGTGATGCCTTGACACATCCTAGCGAATGTAGGGCCATTAAGAAGTGGTTCGTGAAGCCCATTGCTCACGGCGGGCTGAACAGAATGGTGACGACTTTCCCACGTCTGGGCCACTCCCCTCCCCGTGAACTCCAGCGCAGAAGCAACCTCAGAAGACATTTCCCAGTTTCCCTTGCAGTTGGAGGAGGGGACCTGAATCCTGGGGTCTGTGACCAGTTGCATCTGTTCCCAGGCTTTTCATGGGGGCCTCGAGACACAGCTGGAAGTCAGTCTCTCCAGAGGCAGAGATGGGACAGCAAGGCTGAGTTCCCGGGGCTGTGGTGCCCAGAGAAGTATCCTCACAGGCCAATTTTGGGGTTTGGTTTGGGGGCATTTTCCTGTCTGCAGGGTCCCAAGGCTGCTTCTCCAGCTGAAGTCATTTTCTGATAGTGCATAACCAACTAGTGCAAATTTAGCATCTTACATCAACACACGTTTGTTATCTCATGGTTTCTGTTGGGCCAGGAGTCCAAGCCTGGCTTAGCTGGGTTCCTGCTTCAGGGTCTGAGCAGGCAGCCATCCTGGGATAAGCTGGGCTGTATTCTCATCAGATGCTCAGCTGGGGTCAGGTCCACTTCTTGTGGTGTTTGAGGCTGTCGGTGGAATTCATCTCCCAGCAGCTGCAGGCAGGGCTGATGCTTCAGTATCTCGCTGGAAGCAGCTCTCAGGTCACCGATCCTTCTGTATCATGTGAGCTCCTCTATCTTGGTCATTTACCTCATGGCAGCTTGGTTTGCCAAAGCCAGTGACTAGAGGAGAGAGAGAGAGAGAGAGAGAGAGAGAATGAGAATAGAGCTTTTCTTGCTAAGAAAGCTACATCGTGTGTAATCATGGCAGGGACATCCCATCCTTTTTGCCATATTCTCTGGGTTAGAAGCACATCTCAGATCTCACCCACACCGAAGGCAAGGGGATTATACAATATTATAAACATATAAACATTTCATATCTGTGCACCCACCGGCTCTTTTAGCAATTCTGCAAATATCCAAATTCCTTTTGTTTTTTGCAACATCATTCAGAAGTCTATTCTTTGCTTGCACCTAAGAAACTGAATAGAGGACAGATCAATGGTGCAGCAGAATGACCCCAAACAACACTTGTGTCCCTTAATTATTTCTGCCTCTGACTGTCATATGTCTCTCCACCCTCCCTCACAGACACACACATAAATGATGATGTGAAGAAAGGCATGTGAGTGCAGAGAGGATATCGTTAAGAGCATGGACTCATCATTGTTTTATGGGAAAGACTGTCAGCACGGGTCTGATCTTTGTATGTATTTCCAGGGGCTGCCAAAACAAATTACCTCAAACTAGGTGCCTGAAAAACAACAGGAATTTATTTGCTCACTGTTCTGGAGACCAGAAATCTGGAATCAACAGGTCAGTGAGGCTAATTCCTTCTGGAGGTGCTGGGGGGAGAATCTGTTCCACGCTGCAACCTCCACTTCATTCATGTGACCTCAGAGGCCCCCTGTGTCTTCAAATAGGTCTTCTTGGACCACCTCCTGCCTATCATCCATCCTCATCACCCTCTCTGCCCATCACCCTCTGTATTTGTCAGGGTTCTCCAGAGAGACAGAAAAAATAGGATATGTGGACATACATATAAGAGAAGATTTATTATAGAAATTAGTGGTGGTCCAGTGGTAAAGAATCCACCTTCCAATGCAGGGGACGCAGGTTCTATGCCTGGTTGAGGAACTAAGATCCCAAAGGCCACAGGGCAACTAATCCCACACACCACAACTACTGAGCTCGAGCACCTCAACTAGAGAGCCCGCGTGCTGCAAACTACAGAGCCCACATGCTCTGGAACCCGTGCACCACAACTGCAGAGCCCACACGCTTTGGAGCCCACGTGCCACAACTAGAGAAGAGAAAACCCGCACGTCACAACTAGAGAGAAGCCCACGTGCCCCAATGAAGAGACTTTGTATCACAAAGAAAGATCCCGCATGCCTCAATGAAGATCCCGCGTGCCACAACTAAGACCCGAAGGAGCTAAATAATAAATAAATAAATAAATAAATAAATAAAATCATTTAAAAAAAAGAAAGAAAGAAATTGGCTCATGGCTATGGAGGCTGAGAAGTCCCACGGTCTGCTGTCTGCACGCTGGACACCCAGGAGAGCTGGTGGTGGTGTCAGTCCAAGTCCAAAGGCCTGAGAACGCTGAGAAGATGGATGTCTTTGCTTAAGCAGAGAGGGAGCAAATTCCTCCTTCCACCATCTTGTTTTCCCATTCTAGCACTCAGTGGGTTGGATGAGTCCCGTCCACATGGGGTGTGACCTCATTCTTTTGGTTTCCAGCTTTCTGGAAGAGCCTTAGCCAACAACTTTACACTCCTGACACGGCCTCAGATGTAAAATTAAAGCCACATGGGCTTGCTTGCCGGCATCTGCTTTTCTGTGTGTACCACCAAAAATGAAGTATTTCTTATTCATGATCATTTCCAGTCAGTGGCATTTAAACAGGAAAAAATTACGGTTTTGACTGTGAAACATTTCCTGTGACTTTTGGCTACACTAGTGTTCTACTTGTGCTTTTTTTTTTCTTTTTTTTTCTTTTCCTTGATACACTCTCTTTATATTAAGAAGCACCAATATTTCAGATATAATTAAAGACTATTTCAAACACTCCTATATACATTTTTTGAGTCTCAATTTTCTAACATCGGTTCGATGACAGATAGATGAGGGAAAAAATGATTCCTGCCAATGAGAAATGCTGACGATAAGAAATAAAGTTCTAGCGGGCAGGTAGCTGTGTAGGTGGGGGCTTGGAGGGGGGAAATGCTTGTGGGCTTGGCCCTGGTGACTGCCAAAGGCCAACGGGTCAGGTGCTGCCCAGGCTTGAAGATTAAAGCCTTAAGCTTGAAAGGGCACTAGAGCTGACCTGATTCAGCGTAGCGGGCTGGCTGAATATACACCAGGTTGCAGATCTGTCAAGTTTGGCTGACTCCCCAAGAATAATTTAAACATCAGGAGAAAGTCTGGTGAACGTGATTCGGTGTGGCCAGGTGCTAATAACATTTATCCCTCCATCCCTCCATCCATCTGACCTTCCTTCCCTCCATCCTCCCATCCTTCCATCCATCCACTCATTGATCCATCCGTCCATCCACCTACTCCCCATTCACCCATCCATGCATCCATCCACCTACTACCCACCCATCCATCCATCCATCCATCCACCTACTCCCCACTCATCCACCCATCCATCCATCCATCCACCGACTCCCCACTCACCCATCCATCCATCCATCCACCTACTCCCCACTCACCCATGCATCTGTCCATCCACCTACTCCCCACTCACCCATCCATCCGTCCATCCACCTACTCCCCACTCACCCATCCTTCCGTCCATCCACCTACTCCCCACTCACCCATCCTTCCGTCCATCCACCTACTCCCCACTCACCCATCCATCCGTCCATCCACCTACTCCCCACTCACCCATCCATTCGTCCATCCACCTACTACCTACACATCCATTCATCCATCCATCCACCTACTCCCCACTCATCCATTCATCCGTCCATCCACCTACTCCCCACTCACCCATCCATCCATCCATCCATCCATCCACCTACTCCCCACTCACCCATGCATCTGTCCATCCACCTACTCCCCACTCACCCATCCATCCGTCCATCCACCTACTCCCCACTCACCCATCCTTCCGTCCATCCACCTACTCCCCACTCACCCATCCTTCCGTCCATCCACCTACTCCCCACTCACCCATCCATCCGTCCATCCACCTACTCCCCACTCACCCATCCATTCGTCCATCCACCTACTACCTACACATCCATTCATCCATCCATCCACCTACTCCCCACTCATCCATTCATCCGTCCATCCACCTACTCCCCACTCACCCATCCATCCATCCTTCCATCCATCCACCTACTACCCACTCACGCATCCATCCATCCAACCATCCATCCGTATATCCTTCCCTCCTTGCTATCTTCCTTTCTTCCTGCCATCCATTTTGTGTACATGTGAGACTTCAAGTTGACCATCCCATATCCTTTAGCCCTTCTTCCACAGTATGGAGCTTTGATTTTATTGCAGGTGGTGATGTAGTGGACATTGTTGATGCTCCCCAAGCCTGGACACCTGCTGCCAACAGCTATGAGTGTTGGCTATTAACTGCCCCTTCTTCACAGAACGGTCCTGGCCTGAAGATGAGCCACCTCACCCTAAAGGTTATGCCCGTATACTCCCTTCCTAGGGTTGAAGGCAGTGCCTGGCCAACGACTGACGACTGGGGTGGACAGAAGCCCCTCTGGCCTCTAGGAGATACATTCCACGCTCCAGAGTGCCCGGCAGGGTCAGGGTAAGCCCCATCCCCAGCTGACACTACCTCCTTGCTCAGCTCTTGGCCCTGTCCTGGCCAGCCTCCCTAACTTTCTCCTCCCGCGAGCTCTCCCTCCATAACCCATTGGCACAAGAAGGCCCATCTCAGGTTCTGCTTCTGGGAATGCAACTCGAGCCTCCTCTTTCTCAGCGGCAGTACTTGATATTTTCTGCCAACTCCAGGAGGGCACTCTGCTCATATATTTTCTGGACTTCAGGCTTCCCATGGTCCTTCTGTCTGTTCTCACTGCTTCCCCGTCCACGGGTGAGAGGGGAGGTCAGACTCCATCCTATTAAATTACCATCATATTTCCAGGACCTCCTTCCTGAACTAGGTCACACTCTAGGGCGTTCTCCAAATTTCCACTCTTACAATTTTCAAATACATTTACCTCCTATTCAAAAATAATGCAGTGCAGAAAATTTAGAAAACACAGACACCAAAACATCCCTCATAATCTAAGAACTAATCCCTACTAAAGGTTTAGTGTATATCCTGCTATTCACTTTCACTTGTTTATAGAGAGTTTCTATAGAACATGCATTGGCTTAGGCTGTGCCTTTAAGATTTACGAGTATCTGCAAATCATTAAACGTTCGTCTACGATGCTTTCAAATGGCTGCAGAGTTTCCCAGTACACACTGATTTCCTGTAGTGCCTATCGTTGTTTTTTGTTGTGTTTGTTTTTACTATTTTGCTGTTGTAAAGAATATTCTTGATGGATGGAGGTGGTTACGGACTGAATGTGTGTGTGTTCCCGAAAATTCATATGCAGAAGCCCTGATTCCTGAGGTGATGGTGTTAGGATTTTAGGAGGTGATTACGGTTAGATGAGGTCATGAGGATGGGGCCCCTGTGATGGGATTAGTGTCCTTATAAGAAGAGGAAGAGACACCAGAGCTGTCTCTCCGTCATGTGAGGACACAGCAAGAAGGTGGCATCTGTAAGCCAGGAAGAGAGCCTGCCCAGGAACTAATCTGCCCATGCCATGAGCTCAGACTCCCAGGCTCCAGGACTGTGAGAAATAATGTCTGTTGTTTAAGCCGCGTGTGAGCGTGTGTTTTAGAGGAAATATATACCTATGCATGAATATCTGGCTTGGAGAGCAGGTTAGGAAGGGACCAAAGTCAGATGCATTAACAGTTAAAAACTGAAGAGATCGACGAGGTCCCAGCTTAAGACAGGGAGTCACCAAGGGTAACGCTGGAACACAGAATTGCCCTTTGCCTCCATCAAAAATGGTCCAACCTTGGTCACGTCCTGTGGTTCAACCAGCATAAGGCACGTGTTACTGAACCAGGTTTGTGCGCCTGACACCGAGCAAGCCAAACGCTGTGATGCTGAGGTCTGCAGCAGAGAGAAAGGGCTAATTCACGAGGCAGCCAGGTGGGAAGACAGGAGAAGAAATCGCACCTTGGCCTCCCTGAAGGTGAAGGGCTTAGGGTATGTATGGGGCAAAGCTGAGGCGTGGGGAGTGTGTGGAAAGGTGACTGAAGATAAGAAAAAAATGTGTGATCACATTGGTCAGAACGGACAACAGTAAAAAGTCTACAAATAATAAATTCTGGAGAGGGTGTGGAGAAGAGGGGCCCCTCCTACACTGTTGGTGGGAATGTAAATTGATGCAGCCACTATGGAGAACAGGATGGAGATTCCTCAGAAAACTAAACATAGAGCTACCATATGATCCAGCAATCCCATTCCTGGGTGTATATCCAGATAAAACTCTTAATTCAAAAAGATACATGCACCCCAGTGTTCATAGCAGCACTATTTACAATAGCCAAGACATGGAAGCAACGTAAATGTCCATCAACAGATGGATGGATAAAGAAGATGTGGTGCATATATACAATGGAATATTACTCAGCCATGAAAAAGAATGCAATAACGCCATTTACAGCAACACAGATGGACCTAGAGATGATCATACCAAGTGAAGTAAGTCAGAGAAAGACACGTACCATATGATGTCACTTATACGTGGAATCTAAAATTTTGTGTTCTAAAACACAAAAGAACTTATCTACAAAACAGAAACAGACTCACAGGCATAGAGAACAGACTTGTGGTTGCCAAGGGGGAGGGGGGTGGGGGAGGGATGGATTGGGAGTTTGGGGTCAGCAGATGCAAACTAATATATATAGGATGGATAAACAACAAGGTCCTACTGCAGAGCACAGGGAACTGTATTCACTGTCCTGTGATAAACCATCATGGAAAAGAATATAAAAAAAAGAATGTGTGTGTGTGTATCTATTTATGTATAACTGAGTCACTTTACTGTGCAGCAGAGACTAGCACAACACTGTAAATCAACTATACTTCAATTAAAAAAAAATTTTTTTTAAAAAGTGAGTTGATCGTCACTCTGAGAAGGTGCAACTAAGGTCCAGGCTTCTTCATGGGACCATTGTTCAGAAAATGTTGGCATTAGCTTGTTCTGAAGGTTGAGTTTTTGGCCCTGGGATGTGAAAATGTCATCAAGTGGACTCTCAGAAATGCCCAGTTGGAGGGTCTGTGGTGTTGACCAGTCTTACCTGGCTTGAGCTCAAACTGGACACAGCTGAACCCAAGTTCCTGAAAAATAACTCTGGCAAACATCTAACAGTTTAGGCTCTGTGATGCTTGGGGAGCGTGTGAGGCTTTTTGTTTTCTGGGTTTTTTTTTTTTGGTAGCAACAATTAAAGTGATCAGTGAAGGCAGGTTCCAAGTTCATTATGTATTAAGCACGTTACAGTTTAACGCATCTAACTGATGACTCCCCTGGGTTCCCCACTCGGAGCAAGAAGCCTGTTCCCAAATGCGTTCCATCCAGCTCCCAGTCCAGCTTATGGACTTCACATGGGTTCTGTGGTGTTTGGATACAAGGGAGGAAGCTTTTTCAAGTAATTTAATTTTCATTCTGGAAGTTAGAGCTTTCTGAAGCCAAAGCATCTGCATGATGTTATGGAAATTTTTATTTTGAACTAAGGAAGGCAGCACTTAAAAAAAAAAGAAGAGAAGTAGCCAAAAGTCATCTTAATAAATTACAGAAGCCTTCAGAATGCCTCCCTGTAGGGACATAAATCTAAAACCTCCAGCCCTGGCATTCAGAGAGCAATGGTGCCTGAGGTTATGGCTGATGATGGGGACTCAGCCCCTCGGTGACCAAATGCACACAGCCTCCAGAAGCTTCTAAAAAGGGAAAAGTGTCAGCCGTGGTTCAGCTCAATTGTCGGAGGCTGGAGATTTGCCAGGTAGGACCTTTCTTTTGAAGGTAATTGGGGTGAGCTGAAAAGTTCCCAGGGAAGGGTCTTTGGAATTTGACCTTGGCAGGAAGCACATGGTTTCTTTATCTATGCTTCTTTCAGAGGCTGGCTTACCTCAAGGTGCCAAAATGGCTGCAGCAGCTCCAACATCCCCTTCCTCCCTCAGAAGTGCCCTGGACGTCCTCTTGTTTACAACTGACCGGGGTCCATATGTCCTCTATTGGCCCCAAGACTGTGGTCTGGGAAAGGGAAAGTGGTAATTGGCAGAGTCAAGGCTGAAAAGCGAGGGGTAGAAAAACATATAGAGAGAAATTTCCCTGGAGGTATGGGGCTCTCTGGCTGAGTGGTCAACCCAGGTTAGCTACAAGAAGGGACACTTCAAAGACGGTTTTTTTGGTTTTTGTTTTCACCCGAAAATGATTACATTACCTTCCTGCCTGTAGTCTACAATCATGTGTTGGGGTTTCAGTTGGCCGAGAAAAAGAACCACCTTCTCCCTGGGTCCAGGTGTGTTTGTTCAGATTGCTGGTCTTGTAAGATAAGCAGTCTGGGGGCCCTGGGGTGTGGGTCCAGGCACCTCTGGCCAGATGTGTGTCTGACCCAGTGGGTACACGTGTCCGTTGTGTATGGCGGCAGATGGCGGCGGAAGGACAGGTGTCAGGAGGGCAGGGAGGAGGGGCCCTGAGTCATCCCGGGAGCCGGAGGGGTGTGATGGGTAAGACCTGGCCCTGGATGGGTAGGGTCGGGAGGGTAGAATCCCGGAATGTGACTCAGGGCTATTTCTGTCTGACACCTTCGTTCCAGTGTCCTGAAGGGACACGGATAGAATTTTAAGCTAATACCTTAATTTAAAAAATATTGTAAGCCCGGGACAGGGAAGGGCACCCACATTGCAGCTGTGGCTTGTGACTGTCGCCAGAGATGCCTCTCCCCCCACCAACCTGGGCGCCAGCTGCCTCGGATGGGGGAGGGGAGACATGTCCCACCCCTCCCCACCTCCGGCTCGGCGAGGAGACGCTTCCGGAGCCTGGAGGCTCCTGCAAAGGAGGTCCTTGGTCAGGCTGGGAAGTAAGGGCGGCCCTGCGCCCGGAAACCCCTACCCGTGCTCTGCGCTCTGCTACTCCAGACTGGACTTTGGGGACCGCGGGCTGTTGCACCCGAGGCAGGGGGTCCACTCTTAGCAGACCCCGGAGCGGGGGCTTCACTCCGTTGTCTAGAGAGGCCGCCCGGGGGGGTCCCCGTTAAAGAGGGGTGGGAGGGTGGAGACGCGGCCCTCCACTTTGGGAGCAGGAGAGACTGGCCTCGCCCCGCCTCCCGAGCGCGTGCCCTGCCCCTGCGGCTCCCTGTGGCCCAGGGGTGGGGCGGCCGCCAGCGGGGAGGGCTGAGGCCGGGGCGGGGCGACCGCGCTGCACCCTGACCCGGCCCCGCCCCGGGGGTGTCCCTCCCGCCGCCACCGTCCGCGCGCCACTCCCGGGACAGACACTGTGCGTCGCGGGGCGCACCATGGCGCGCCGGGCGGCCCTCGCGCTGCTGCTGTTCTGCCTGCTTGGCACCCAGGTGCCCACCCGGGGTGAGTGAGAGGCGGCCGGTGGGGCTCACGGGGGCGCGGGCCTGGCTTGGGGACCCGCGTCGGGGCCCCAGGGAAGGGCCGCGGGAGGGGGTCGAACCTTGGGGGACGGACGCTCCGTGTGGGGTGGACATACTTCGGGGAGCATAGTGCGTAGGACACGTAGTTTTGGGGGTCGCACTGGGGAAGCATGCACCTCGGGGGCGCGCTGTGCGGGGCCTACACACGTTGGGGGGGGGACGCATGGCGAGGGACGTATTTTGGGGGCGCACTGTGTGTGTGTGGGGGTGGCGCGTGGAGGGCGACGCGCCGGGGAGCCCTGAGCCGTCCTTCCCGCCTAGAGGGACCCGCTGTGCCAACGGGTGGCCAACGGCCCAAGGAGGCGGCCTTACCCTTTCCTCCCCGCTTTCTTCCCGGGCGCCTTTGCACTCACTCCGCAGGCGGAATGTCAGCGTTTGTTTTCACATTCACAGACTCTTAAAAGTTGGAAGGCCCCTGGGTGGGGCGGTGGCCCCCGAGTCCCCTCCCCCTCCTCCTCCCCCCGGAGTTCCTTTCAGTTCCCGGGCGCGTGTGTGCGCCTCTGCGGCCGCCCCGCGCCCCGGCCAGAGCGCTGGCAGGGCCCGGGGACCGCGTCTTTGTTCAGGCGCTCGGTGGCCGCCTCCGGGCGCCACGCCCTGCGGCCCGGGACTAAATTTGGACTCGGCCGGGGAGCCTGAAACCCGGGAAAGGGGGAGGAAGCCAGGAAAAACTCGGGGCTCTAGAAACGCTCAGCAGCTCTTGCGGTGTCCGGGCCGCGGGGACTTTTGGCGAGCGCGCGGTCGGGTGCAGAACGACGCCGCCAAGGGACACGTGTTCTCAGCCGATCGTCCGTGTGTCCGAGTAGATAATTCGGAAAACCGCACCCAAAAAAGTGTCAGGAGAAGGACAGGACGCCCGGGACGCCCACACTCCCCAGCCAACCTGGCCTGTTTCTGGTTCTTGCCTGCGTTTTTCTGTCTTTCTCCTTTTAAAATGGAAGTTGAGATCCAGTTTTCCTGTCTCTCTCTTCTTTTAAAAGGAAAGTTGGGATCCTGCTGGGCGTGGCATAAAAAACGGGTTTCTCCGACTAACGGTTGTTTTCTGTCCTTACGTGGTTATATTTAAGCGCACAGCCACTAGGGCAGTGTCTTTTCAGGAGTGGTCTGGTCGGTGGAGGACACGTTTTAGGAGCCAGACACAGGACAGAGAAGGCCCGGTGTTTACCTGGAAATTTCCAGCTCAGCGCTAGAGGTTGAATGTTGAGCCCTGGTCCCCCGCCTGAGTTTTATTTTGGGGAGGATTTGCTAATCGATGTCTGCATTTTTAAAATGTGTGCCACGTATTCTAGAAGTTGTGTGTTCGTTGCAGGCTTTAGAACCAATTCAGCCTGATCCACGGGAAACTCTTGGAATAGTTTACAGCTTGGTGGGGAGGGCCTGGGATGGGTTTCCTGTTTCTCTGTTTCCTGCCCTAAATCCCACCTAGCTGCCTCACCACAGAGTTCTTCATTAGTGGTTTTGTTTTGTTTTTTTCCTGCCGTGTGGTTGAGTCCCATCTGCTCACGAGAATTTTTCGTGCACCCCCCTGGCTACACCTTCATTCACGTTTCGTGAGTTAATTGCCCTCTGAGCCCTTAACTGTGTGCCTCGCCCCAGGGAGATGGATCACAAGGGGTTCTGGTCGCCCAGGAAGGTACCATCTGCTGGGGGAAGGGAAACATCTCACCAGGCAGATAAGACACAGGGCCGAAGAATGGTGACAGTCCCACAGTTCAAGGACTCAGGGGTGGGGAACACAGCCTTGGCCAGTGTGAGGGTGTGGCTGAGTTGGAAGTTGTCTCTGCTGACAGTTGTTTTTTGTTTGTTTGTTTTTTAACAGGTTTCACGTACAGGTTATATTCTACCCTGTATATAAAATGTGTAATTTTTAGAAGAAACCCAGAGCACCGTTAGCCTGGAATTGCCTGGTTTCTATGCAGGTTGCTCCCAGCTACTCGGGGTTGGTTGATGCTTTCAGCCAGCAGATGTTGGGGATTGAATGGCAGGGGGATGGGAGGGGGGCACAGAGCAGCGCGGGGGTGGAGAGCCAGCCTCGCCCCGAAAGAACAGAGGGAGAACAGAGCCTTGATACGTGCTGATCTCTTGGAGGACGCCTCCCCCGCCCCTGCCTGATCCTTCTGGGGTCCGAGGCAGGGAACGGACTGTTCCTAAGATACAAATGAGGTTTTATCAGGAAAGTTTGCTTTCGAGTTGCTGAAGTTCAGAACACACTTCCCTCTAGAAATCGGGGTTTGGCTTCGTTTCCATTCTGGCTACAGACGTCCGTTGAGTCGGGGGTAGATCTTCATCGGGGTGCAGGTAGCACTGGCCTGGTTTCTGAGGCCTTGGGACCCAGGGCTCTTGTGTTCCCAGGTTTTTCTGGAAATCCCCGTGGGACAGCGTGGGGTGGAGAGACACGGGGGCCCTAGAAGGCAAGAGGCAGCTTCGACTTTCAATGGAGCCCTGCTTCCTCCCGCCACCAGGGACCCTTGGCCATGTCTGGAAACGTTTGCGATTGTCTCAACGGTAGGGGGCGTGCTCCCGGCATGTGGCGGGTGGAGACCAGGGCTGCTGGTCCACAGCCCGCAGTGCCCAGGACGCCCCGTATTAGAGTCACCCAGCCCCAATGTCAGTCGTGCTGAGGCTGAGAAACCCTGACCGAGCGTGGAGACTTCATATAAATCATTTATCTATGTATCCATCCATCCGTCCCTCCATCCATTTGTCTACCTGTGGCTGTGGTTTGCAACCTGGGATGACTTGGTTCCCCAGGGGGACATATGACAGTGTCTGGGGCCGTTTTTGGTTGTCACACTGCGGGGAGGGGGTGCTCCTGGCATCCGGTGGGTGGAGACCAGGGAAGCTGCTGCACACCCCGCAGTGCCCAGGACGCCCCACATCAGAGGGTCCTCCAGCCCCAATGTCAGTCGTGCTGAGGCTGAGACACCCAGGAATTTGTGTCACATGTTCCAGGTTGCTGGTGGCTGGGGGTTTGGTTTCCGTAGTCTTCCTCCAGGTAGGACACTTACATCCCGGGTTTTAGAACTCCTGGCACCTGGGCGACCTAAGTGCGGACCGGGTGGGAAATGGGTCCAGGAAGGTGCTGAATCCAGGACCCCACGCTCCATGCCAGCCTCTGCACAGTAGCCAGTGCCGTTCGAAAATCCAGAAACGCCTATAGGGAAAGCGACACTTCCGGGGCAACTGCTGGGTTTCCGGGGATTCCCTCCTCATCCCCGCCCGAGCAGGTGTGGCTTCTCCGGCTTCCCGTCCAGCTATTCCTGTTTCTGCCTGCCACGCAGAGAAAGTGAGTTTCATTGTCCTGCCTGCGTGTTCGGCTCTGATAAAAAGTTAATTGCGTGTTATTTCCTTTAGGGCTTTGGCTTTTTCTTCATTCTCAGTTTATGATGGTTCAACCCCCCCGCCTTTTTTTTCCATCTGGAGATATTAAAATACTTGATTTTGGGGGGCGGTTTCTTCATGGGGGGAGATGCACTTTTCTTCATCTGGGTGATATGCTGAGTGTTCGGAAAAAGAATGCAGGTGGTCGAGTAGTTATATCCATCCGACGTGTAGGAGGCAGGGTTTTCACGGATGAAATGTGGAATTTTTTCCAGCTGAGGTTTTCCTCCCAAAGGAGACTGACTACCACACACATGGAGCCCATGTGTTTGTTCCTACTGAGATTTTCCAATCACGGTGGCTTCTTTTAGGGAGAAAAGAATCCCATGCTTGTGTATGACTTACAGACGGGGTTAGAAAGAAGACGGAGGTTGTCTTGGGGTGAGGTGTCAACTCATTCAGCGTCCTGGCTTTCCACAGAATCCTTCAGACACCCAGCTGTTGGAGGACGCCCAGCCCTGGTGGCAGCTGGGAAGACACATCTGGCACAAGACATCTCACTGAGTCCCCATGTGGTTTGTTCTGACACCCGGGTGTCCGTCCCATGTAAATCAGTGGAGATTGCCCTTTGATCTCCTTTGCCAGTTGTTAGGGTTAACGATGGAGTGTGTGTTTGCAGATCTCCGAAAGTCCTTTTGGGGGGATGCAGTGGTTTTGGAAGTGTTTTCTGCAGACAGAGGGGTGTGTTCTAACCCTCAGAGGATGACACATACTTGAAAATGAACTACCCGCAAGCACTGTTATCAACATGGGTTTCGTGATACAAGTCACGGCAGCCCCTTCCTGGCGGTAGTGTTTACCAGAGCGTCTCTGGTGGAACAGGGAAGGTGTTGTTGGGGAATTAGAATTCAACCCAACATCAACCCAGAAAGCCTCTCTGCCACGGTAAAAGGGAAAGAAACCCATTTTATGATTGAGTGAGCGTGACGCCAGGATGTGACATGCATCACAGGTGACCCACTAAGGCCGCAAAGACGCACTTTTAAAAGTAGCTAAGTAAATGTCACCCGTTCTATACAGGTCGTCAAAACAGGCTCCTTTAGCCACTGAAAATATTTACCCACCTTGGAAAAGGGCAGAGAAAGATCTTCTGGAAGCAAAGGGCGAGGGAAGAGAAGTCTCTTCCTTTGTTTCCACCAGGGCTTTTATTTTTAATTTACAGTCCCTTCCAACCTTATAGGACAAAGACCCACATCACACACACACACACACACACACATGCACACATACACACACATGCACACAGACACACACACATACACACACACACATACACACATAGACACTTCAGTCACAGTCAACAGCCGTGAATATTCTGTTATATTTGTGTCCTTCTGGGAGAATGGCCAGGTTGTGTAGGATACACAAATGGTTGGTCTTAGGAGAAGCTGCCGTATTGCTTCTGATTTTGGCTTTATCCTCCCAGGGAGTTCTGGTTGCCCACCCAACACTACATGTTCTTTTTTTGTTCGTGCCTAATCTCTTGGGTGAAAGAGGTTAACTAACCAGAATTCCTATGTGTATTGACCTAATTAATAGGACAGGCACACCTCAGAGAGATTGCGGGTTCGGTTCCAGACCACCCCAGTAAAAGCAAGTCACATGAATTTTTTGGTTTCCCAGTGTATGTGAAAGTCATGTTTACATTAGACTGTAGTCTGTCGAATGTGCAGTGACATTATGTCTTAAAAAAAAGACAATGGGGCTTCCCTGGTGGCGCAGTGGTTGAGAGTCCGCCTGCCGATGCAGGGGACATGGCTTCGTGCCCCCGTCTGGGAAAATCCCACATGCCACGGAGCGGCTGGACCCGTGAGCCATGGCCGCTGAGCCTGCACGTCAGGAGGCTGTGCTCCGCAATGGGAGAGGCCACAACAGTGAGAGGCCCGCGTACCGCAAAAAAAAACCGAAAACAAAACAATGAACATGGCTTAATTGAAAAATACTTTATTTCTAAAAAATGCTAACCATCCTCTGAGCCTTCGGAGAGTTGTAGTAGTAACATCAAAGATCACTGATCAAAGGTCACCGTCACACACGTATCATAATGCAAAAGTTTGAACGATTGCGAGAATTACAAAATGTGACACAGAGAAATGAAGTGAACAAAAGTTGTTGGAAAAGTGGCACCAATAAATTTGGTCGAAACAGGGTTGCCCAAACCCTCAGTTTGTAAAAAACATAGTAAAGCTAAATGCAATAAAATGAGGTCTGCCTGTGTCTTTCACATCTGCATCTGTATCTGTCCACATAGGGACACAGGAGTTCCTTTTTTTTTTTTTTTTTTTTTTTGCTTTTTGGAATCTCCTGTTTGTATTCTTCGCCTAATTCTTTTTTTAAAAATTAATTAATTAATTAATTAATTAATGGTTGTGTTGGGTCTTTGTTGCTGCACGTGGGCTTTCTCTAGATGCAGAGAGCGGGGGCTACTCTTCATTGCGGTGCACGGGCTTCTCATTGCGGTGGCTTCTCTTGTTGCCGAGCGCAGACTCTAGGCGCGTGGGCTTCAGTAGTTGTGGCACGCAGGCTCAGTAGTTGTGGCTTGCGGGCTCCAGAGTGCAGCCTCAGTAGTTGTGGCGCACGGGCTTAGCTGCTCCGTGGCATGTGGGATCTTGCCGGACCAGGGCTCGAACCCGTGTCCCCTGCATTGGCAGGCGGATTCTTAACCACTGCGCCACCAGGGAAGCCCCTCTTTGCCTAATTCTTATGGCACTTTTGGGAGTCGGTACACGGCTGTGTTAGTTTCAGCTTTGTCTTGAATGACTCGGTATGGCCACCGTCTCGCTACTCGTATTATTTTTTAAAAATCCCGTAAACAGAAAACCAGAAACTTGCTTTTTTTTTTTTTTTCCTCCCCCTAGAGTTAGATACAAGCCCTCTAAGCGGTGTTTTTCCAGTGGCGATTAGGGACCCTTGGACAGGCTGGGAATGTAGTGCACGTCCAGCAGCGTAGAAACAAAGAAGATCAAATAGATTAGAGTAGAAAACACCAGCATACTTTAGCCACGCTTTGCTAAGTAAGCATCGGTGTGGCTTCGGTGCCAGTTCAGCTGTCTGGGTGGACTGGGCCGTGTCGTAAACGCCTTTATTTCCGCAGAAGGCAGGCGGGGGCGTTTGAAACCCGTTGCAGATCTGAACCCCTTTCCATCGCTCTTGCTTTCTGCATTTGGACGTTTTTGATAGAATCCCTCTGTTTTCAAAAAGGGCCGTAAAGCCGCAGGGCATCAGCAACTTTTCAAAGAGCCAAGTAATGACTCCCAAGGGTGCTTTTGAGAAGGAAAAAAAAAGAGAGAGAGAGAGAGAGAATTCATTTTCATTGCTGCCTGTTCACCGCCCTTCGTGAGAAGGCAAAGAGCCAGACCTGTTGTATTCCGGGACTTGGAAGGCATTCGTCATCCGCAGACAATGCAGCCAGCGAATTCCGGCTGTTTGTTTGTGGATCCGCAGGGCGGCTGTTTCTGTTTGTGCATCCGCAGGGCGTTCCACCCTCCCCTCCCCCTCGCCTCCCCTCGCCTCCCCTCGCCTCCCCTCGCCTCCCCTCCCCTCCCCTCGCCTCCCCTCGCCTCCCCTCCCCTCCCCTCGCCTCCCCTCCCCTCCCCTCCCCTCCCCTCCCCTCCCCTCCCCTCCCCCTCCCCCTCCCCCTCCCCCGCCCTGACTCGACTCAATGCTGAGGAATTAATTAAAGACTAGTGGCCTGGCTGGAGTGAGGTAGCGCTGGACAGGTGTGATTGATGATTGATTGGTGCATGGATGATAGATAGATAGATCATAGGTTTATAGAGGATGGATGGATAGACAGACAGATGGTGGAAGATAGATAATGGATAGATGATAGATAGACACAGGATAGATGGAGAGATGTCAAAAGATAGATGATGGATGGATGAATGGATGGATAAAAGATGATAGATAGATGCGACAGATTAGATAGAAGATAGATAGATAGATAGATAGCTGCAGTACCTGTCTCAAGTGGTTGCCAGTTGGAGGGGGCCATTATCTCACTGCTCTGAAACCACCAGCACCTAGACTCACCGTAAGCACATCACCAGGCAGTGGGTTATAATCTCTGCATTCCTACAAGATAAGGAGCTGACTCAGAGTTGGGGGAGGAATCAGCGCATGGGAAGGACAGAGCAGAAGATGAGTCTCAGCTGGGGTGTGGACTGCATCCTGCTACCACAGAGAAAGCTTTCCTGGTCACCTCTTGGAAGGCAGATGCTGGTTCCCCTGCAGTCCTGCCCCCAGATCTCTCTCCACCCTAGGCTAACTTCCATAAATGCTGATAGATCTGGTCCGTCTGGATGCACCCACGGTGTCTACATTGCTCCATATCCCGGGCTTCTCATGATGTTCTCCCAGGCCGGCATGTCCTCCTTCACTCCTGCTTCTTGTGATAGGACCATTTGCCCAGATTCTCAAAATGAAAAGTCAGCTTTCATTCCTGCCAGCTCCTTCTCCCATATCCGACGTTAGCGAATCCTGTTGATTTCATTTTCTAAATCTTTCTCCACCTATGCTCCTGTCTCCATTTCTGCTTTCATTTTTAAGGCTCCCCCTGCCCCCCCAAAATCCTTCCAGGAAGAATACAAGAAGCCCTTAACCAGTTTCTTCCCTGGATGCTCAGGTACTTTGAGAAGGCCTGGGGACTCCCCCTCAGAATAACATTTCTTTTTGACGCATAAAATAAAATACATAGGACCGCCAGGGAAACCGATTATATTAAACCAGCTACCCAGTGTGCAGGGGAAGAAGATGCTGGCCTTAGCTGAGGGTGTTGGCAGAAACTGCACCAGGACAGCAGAAATGAGAGAGAAGGGACCAGCTGTAGTAAGGAGTAGTAAGGAAATAAAAATCTATACTAGTGGCTTGCGAACCGGCCCCCAAAGTTTTTTCTTTAATTGGCCTGGGGCACAGCCTGGGTCTCGGGACTTACGAGGTCTCCTTGGATGTGCAGCCAGAGATGAGAACCAAGATCTGTATTTGAGCTTCAGAAACTGTAATATGCATAGGAATCACCCATGGAAATGCTTTAGTCTGGCTGGGAGGGATGCTGAGGGCTTCCTGTAGGAGGGCAGCCTCTTATCGGGGCTTTGAGGACTGAATAGGAGTTTTCCTGGTATGGACAGAAGAGATTGGCATTTACGGCCAAGTAGAGGATTCGAGGGAAGCCCCAAGGACGGACAAGGTGCCCAAACTGTATGACCCCTCAAATCATTCACAGGATGCTGGGGGGATTGTAAATTTTCGAGGGACATAGAGTGACATCTATTGTATTTCCATAACATCTTAGAGAAAAACCCGAGTGAACTTCTTGGCCAGTCATAGTAGTGATTGTACCATCCATCCTCAGCAT
This sequence comes from Orcinus orca, assembly GCF_937001465.1. Lineage (NCBI taxonomy): Eukaryota > Metazoa > Chordata > Mammalia > Artiodactyla > Delphinidae > Orcinus > Orcinus orca. Next base: position 1,595,018 of record NC_064580.1, read on the forward strand.
TCAGACTCCATATTTGCAAATCTGCCTACTTGCTACAATTTATTGGTAACTCCCAAATTGATGCTGAGTTCGGGGATTTGTGCCCAGCTGCAAAAACACGGAGTCACCTCTCCGGTCTTAGATTGTAAACAAGTATCTGTGTCGTGCCGCATTTTTGTGCTTTATGCTTGCGATTTTGCTTCTAAGCACGAGAAGGTTGCCGCGTGCCTGAAATACGTGTGTGAGATGAGCTTCCTTTAGGCGGGAGAAAGAGTGCTGTGAGCATCAACAGTCTAGATTAAATAAGATCAAATTCCACAGAAACATGCATGAAACAAGGTTATGTGCGATTAACTGATGGCGGTGTGACCTGAGGGTGCAGGGACTTAACCCTGGAGTTCCCCAGGAGCCATGATTGAATATTATTAGCTCATTCAGCATTTCCGGCGACTGTAAGAACAGAACCACTACGGATGACGTGCCTTGACTGTGATTAATAAACAGAACTGTCAGGTCTAGGTTAGGGGCCTTGGGCCAGGTTTCTGGAGATGCAAAGCCTCTGTGGACTGATCAAGTTTGGGGCCTTCTGACGGGTCATTTAGGGCCAGTGCGAAGGGCAGGGCGGTGACCCAGGGTGAAGGGTGATAAAATTGGAAATGGATTTGGGGCTTTGAATCAGATCCTGGAGATTATCTTTCAGGGTGACGATGACTTGGTTTCCTAGCTCAGGGAGACGGAATTTACCGGGGTCCTAGAACTACCTCCCTACAGCCGGGATGAGGGTCCTGGGCCACTCTCGCCATCCCAGCCCACCCACCAGGATCAGCACCACCTGGAGGTTGTTAGAAATTCAGATTCACAGGCCCGGCTCCCACCCACTGAGTCAGTGTCTTTGGGATCGGGGCCCAGGAACCTGGGCTCCCCAAATTCTAAAACTCACTGGTCCACGGCACCCGGAGCCCAGCCCACAGCGTCCCCGGATGCTCTGGGTTCTTCCAAAGCTTGACCCAGCCCAGAGGGGCACCCCCAGGGTTATGGTACAAGAGAAGAACCTTTCCCCTCCTTGTCACAAAATCTGTAAGGCAGAGTGTTCAATGACATGGCTCGAGAAACGGCAAAACTATGTCTGGAGCAATTCCTTCCTAGCTACAGAAAAGTAAGGGCATCTCTAATATTTAGAAATAAAATAAGATCAAACAGCATTCACCATCACCTCTGGCCCTGGACCAGCCCTGAACAGCAGTGACCAGCCTGCACGGGGCCAGGGCCGGGGGGACCCTGGTGTTGCCGTTGACATTGCAGGGGACTGGGGGCGAGTTCTGGGGTCTCCGTTTCTTCCTCCCTAAAAGAGGGTCTTGCAGATCAATGGTATTATCTAGACAGCTCCAGGAGCATGCAGGCCGTCCAGAAAATTCATCCATGGCTACTGTTAGTTTTACGTGATTCTTACCTCATTAGTAGGAAGATCTGAAAGCCCAAGGAATCTTTTAACTGCCTAATTTTTATTTTGATTCTAACTTTATTTCTAGAATTTATTTCTATTTTGTTTGTGCCTGTATTTATATTATTAGGTTCTGTGTGTAAATGATAAAATTTATGTATAATTCATAATTTCTATAATTTATTATTATAAAAATTTAAATTTTATCTCTACCCTTTTTTCTTTCTAGAGTTTGTTTCATGTATACATATATCCATTGATATAATTCATAGGTTCTGTGTATAAATTATAAATTACATAATTTATAGTTCATTATTATAAAATTTATATTTTCTAATTTTATTTCTAGAATTTATTTCTATTATATGTATACAGGTGTTCATTTACATAATTGATAGGTGTTGTGTATAAATTACATAATTTATAATTTAACTTTTAATTTATAATTATAAAAATTTCTATTCTCATTTTATTTCTAGAATTTATTTCTATTATATGTATACATATGTTCATTTATATAATTGATAGGTGCTGTGTATAAATTATAAGTTACATAATTTATAATTTAATTTATAATTATAAAATTTATTTCTTATTCTAATATTATTTCTAGAATTTATCTCTTATATTTAAACATATATTCATTTACATAATGATAGGTTCTGTGTATAAATTATAATTTATATAATTTGTAATTTATTATTATGCAACTTTATCTTATTTCTTTTCTAATTTTGCTTGTATAATTTATTTCTATTTTATTTGTATATATTTATTTATATAGCTTATAAATTCTGTCTAAAGTATAAATGACATAATTTGTAACTTCTATAATTATATTTAATTTCTCTTCTAATTTTGTTTCTAAAGCTTATTTCTACTTATTTTTATATATTTATATAATTTATAAGTTCTGTATATAAATGATAAATTCTATAGTTTGTAATTTCTGTAATTATTATTGCAACTATATTTTCTTTCTGTTCTAGTTTTCTTTTTTCTTAATTTTTTACTTATTTATATTTTTGGCTGCGTTGGGTCTTCGTTGCTGCGTGTGGGCTTTCTGTAGTTGCGGAGAGCGGGGGCTACTCTTCTTTGTGGTGCGCGGGCTTCTCATTGCGGTGGCTTCTCTTGTTGCGGAGCACGGGTGTCGCAGGCTTCAGTAGTTGTGGCTCACGGGCTCAGTAGTTGTGCTTTGTGGGCTCTAGAGCGCAGGCTCAGTAGTTGTGGTGCTCGGGCTTAGCTGCTCCGTGGCATGTGGGATCTTCCAGGACCGGACCTCAAACCCATGTCGCCTGCGTTGGCAGGCGGATTCTTAACCACTGCACCACCAGGGAAGCCCCGATCTATATTTTGTTTCTGTTCTAGTTTTGTTTCCAGTATTTATTTCACTTCTATTTCCATTTGTATAATTTATAAGCTCTGTGTATAAATTGTGTAACTGATCATCTCTATAAATTATTATCAGCAGTATTTATATCCTCGTTGTGATGTCTGCGTCAGTGCGCCACCCTGATGGAATTTAAGGGAAACCGGATTCGGGCCTCGTGCTGTGCGCTCGTCACTTGCACAGTTCATGGTTGTGGAACCTCAGATTCGCGGTTCAGCGGGTTTGTGAGGCACGTGCAGCTGCACAGCTCCCCCGGAGGAGCCGGCGCCCAGGGTGGCCTTGGGGACGTCCTGGGGCTTGTCCTCGGTCTCGGGAGGAGGGAACCGAACAGATGGCTGGGGGGGGAGGGTGCACGGCGGTGGGGGAGGGCGCACGGCAGGGGGTGTGTGTGCTGTGGGGATGACTCAGGCCCTGCGTCTGGCGGGGCCGCCTCACATCTGGAGGTGTCCCCTTCCGCATCTGGAGGTTGGAGGGGCCGCCTGGAAGCTGCAGAGGCGGTGCAGGCTGCCTCCGATGGTCTGGGCAACGGCAGCCGGAAGAGAAATGCCTGGGTGTCCCCCTCGGATGCCCGGCCCCTCCCCCAGCCCCACTGGGTCTGCTGTTCCTGGGTTTTCGTGCGGGACCCCGGGGGCTCAGCAGAGGGCTCTGAGTTGAGCCGTGAGCTCTCCTCTAAGCGAGGCCACGTCAACGGTACTCAGGAGCCCAGATGCACAGGGAGCGGGGCGGGGCACGGGGAGCGGGGTGGAGCACGGGGCCCAGGTGGGCTGGGGAGGCTCCAGGCCCTGGACACGGAGCTACCAGGCAGACAGACAGACATGTGCACACACACGTGCACGCATGCTCATACGCAGGGCACAGACACGCATACACACACAACACTCACGATGCATATTTGCGCGCGCGCGCCCATGAGCACATACCTGCACCGCACACGCACCAGTGCACGTGGACATGCATGTGCACAGGTACACGTGGGCACGCGTGCAGTTCACCCACATGCAGTGTGCACGCCCGCGGGTGCACGTGGTCACAGACACGCGCACACGAGTATACTCACGTGCACATCCGTACACAGACACACCCACACAGGAGCATGCGCGCGCACGCATCACGTGTAGCAACATCTTACGTTCAAGTGTGTTGCTGTTGGTTTCAACATTCCAAAGAGCCTTGTCTGCTTGTTCTTTCCAAATCCCCGTCCGAAACGCAGCATCGTCCGCTCCTTGAATCGCTCTGTTTGGGGTTACTTGCCTCGCCCCGCCACCGTCAGGTGTGGAGGCGTCCCGATGGCAGGGGCGCTGAATATCTCAGGAAGGTCCCAGCGCCGTCGCTTCGGCAGAGGGAGCATAGAGGGAGTGATAACGGTTGTGGGTCTCTAGGCAGACGTACAGGACCAGAGACGCGCATGTATGTGTAGGCTTTGCACCTGCCCGGGGGGCTCTTCGGGGCTGAACAAATCCCACCCTCCCCAGCCGCCCTGGCTACCACGTGGACATCTGCCACATGCTGCAGGAACAGCTGAAACCACACCTGTCCCTTCCGGGCTCTGAGATCCAGAAACCAGCGCCCCTCCCCCCGCGAGGGCTGGGGTCCGTCCGACGCAGGGCCTTCCCAGATGCTGCTGCTTCTGCTGCCTGTTGTTTTGTTTGTTTTTAATTCGGGGGCACATCTCATTGTTCATGTCGTAGTTTTTATGGAAGTAGAGTTGATTTACAATATTAGTTTCAGGTGTACCGCAAAGTGATTCCGTTATATATATATGTATATATATATATACATATATATATATAGCAGATTCTTTTCCCATGTAAGTTATTACAAGATATTGAATAGAGTTCTGTGTGCTCTACAGTAGGTCCTTGTTGTTTATCTGTTGTATATATAGTCATGTGTATCTGTTAATCCCATACTCCTAATTTATCTGTTCCCCCCTCCCTTTCCCCTTTGGTAACCGTAAGTTTGTTTTCTATGTCTGTGAGTCTGTTTCTGCTTTGTAGATAGGTTCATTTGTGTCGTAGTTTAGATTCCACATATAAGTGATATCATAGGGTGTTTGTCTTTCCCTGTCTGACTTTCTTCCCTTAGTATGACAATCTCTAGGTCCATCCACGGTGCTGCAAATGGCCTCATTTCATTCTTTTTTACCTGCCTGCCTGTTCTTAATACACACATGGAAAATCACACACACACAAATACACTTCCCAAACTGCACGTAGACACACTTACACATGGGCACACGCCCAAACTACACACGTGCACATACAAAACCCCACATATACACATACACTACACACACCACAAATACACACATGCCAGCTGCACTTAGACACACACATGTGCACACATGCAAACCACCCACATACCTACACACAAAACCCCGTGGATCCCAAACAACTCAGTAAACGGACACACACACACACCCCCAATCGCTCACATACATAGCTGCGCGCATACACACACACACGAGAGAGACAGAGAGAGACAGAGAGAGAGACAGAGAGAGAGAGTGAGTTACAGGCTGACACCTGTCTGTGAGACATTCAGGGGGACTGAACACATTGCAACCTTCTGGAGGCCCCCGGGGATGAAGGTGGCTTGTTACACGCCCAGCACTTCCTGACATGGGACACGTGTGCTCTTTGCTTCTGCCCCTGCAGGACGATCCTCTGACCCCCTGTCACCCTCCTTTCCGCTGACCGGACGGTCCAAGTGGCCTGTTCCCCGATTCCCTAACTGTGCTTTCCTTCAATCCATCATTAATTGGATAGAAATAGAAATCGTATTGAAATTGCTTCAGTAAAGCGGTAGCAACAGGATAGAAGCACTGTGGAATTAAAGGCAGTTTCCCCCCTTCTCTGGGATCACAGGAAATTTAAAAGAAAATTTACCTTTTTCTGGGTTGTCTGGTGTTTCTACGAGAAGTACATTTTGGTCGCGTCATTACAGAGATGTTGCTAATCTGAGGGGTTTTTCTCTCCATGTTTTTTCTCCATCATGTATTGGAAATCGTTACTCACCTGTTTCAAAACACCTGCTTTTTTAGACTAACGCACGTGCAGAATTATCACGGTTTCCCACTAATTTAATTGCTGCTAAACTCTAAGGTTGTCCATAATGTAAAACCTAAGCTGACATGTTCTTACGTTTACGCATGAGAGTGAATATTTCAAATGAGAAATCACAGCATGTGATGCATTTTCAAAGCTGCCAGACATCTCAAAATCATGCCCTTTTTTAATTGTCTTCTTAATTTCCCTATTTACTTTTATTTGACTTATTTCTAATTAGACTCTTTTCCTTTTAGGCCAAGATTTTGATTTATCGCATGCCCTTGATGGTGAGTAACATTAAAACATTTTGTAAACTACAGGGAATATTTTATTGGACTATAGCAAATCTTTTGAAATATGTCTTACTGTGATAACTAGACTCACGTAGGACGAGGAAAATCAAGATGCCCTTGTCAGGGTAAATGCATCTTTTTTGGTGGAATAATTTCCACGTTCTGTGGTGGTGAATGAATGCCACGTGGGGTTGCCATGCGCTTGGGGAAGGGGCTGGTCCCCCGTGGGCTGGTCCCCCGTGGGCTGGTCCCCCGTGTGCTCACTGATTCCATCCCTTGGCTGGTGGCTGCATGACCCCAGTCTCTGCCTCTGCCTCACGTGCCTCTATGTTTTCCCATTTCCTTCTGATAAAGGCACTCGTCTATAAGGGTCTGTGCTAATCCACTGTGACCACATCTTAACCAGTGTTTCCAAATAAGGTCACGTTCTGAGGTTCCCAGTGGATGTGAATTTGGGAGCCCAGTATTCAACCGAAAACATCTTTTTTTTTTTTTTAATTGGAGTACAGTTGCTTTACACCGTTGTGTTAGTTTCTGCGGTACAGCAAAGTGAATCGGTCATACATATATATATATCCCCTCTGTTTTGGATGTCCTTCCCACTTAGGTCACCACAGAGCACTGAGTAGAGTTCCCTGTGCTCTACAGTAGGTCCTCGTTAGTTACCTAGTTTATACATAGTACTGTATGTATGTCAGGGCCCCAAGATATCTTTTTCACTCCTGGGGTCCGATGCAGAGGTGTGAGTCAAAACCGTGAGGGCAGTAATATTCCCCAAAGCCAGCGGGGGTTACGTCTTATTCTTGATGATGGAACCCTCACTGGCTGGTGGGGAGAGATGCCGGGGAGGTGTCTGTGGTCCTAATGGCCTCAGCCCACACTGCCTTGGTTGCCTGGGGGTCCCAAGGAGCAAAAGGTGTGCTGCACGCAGTGAATGTGCACAGCCTTTGAGCCGAGGGTCCCGTGTCCCTCCTTCTCCCACACAGGTCCCGGGCTCTCCCTCGTGTCCTGTGTTCTCCCGGGTTCCCCTTTCACTCACAGTCCCCCCACTTGGCGTCATGAGGTGGGAGGGGTCCTTGGTCTCGGTGGCAGCCATGGTCGACATCATCCTATGTTCCTGTTGCCGTGGGTCCTCCAGTGCTTGGCCACTGCCAGGAAAAAACGATGCTTCAAACGTTTTCTGAGTCTTTTTAAGGAAAACAGAACAGTGTCGGGAGTTGCTTTCTGTTTCCCAGCTGCAAGTTTTACTGACAGAAATGTCTTTTCTCTTTAGACAAGAAACCCACTCCGGTCCCACCAAAAAAAGCCACCGGTAAGAAGCAAAGGCGCCCAACATGCAAACACAGCCGAGAAATCGTTGTCGTGCGCCCCAGTTTTCCCAAGAGCTGGGTGAGACGTAGCCAGCGATTCACTGGCTCTGGATCCAGCCTGGTTAATATTTGAATTATGCTGGGATGCGGGTGCTTTCAAGTCCACAGAGGCTGTAAGAGAACGGACGCTGACACTTTGGCGAGATGCGTTTGGGTCCCCTGGAAGGCATCTCGGGATGCCTTTCTCCTGAGTGTCTGTCCCTGGTTTTGGATACTCATTTCTTGGCAGGAACAGTTTTAAGGACCCTGGGACCCTCCTATAACCCATGAGCAAACTTCGATCTCAGCCTCTAGGAGGAGCCTACTAGCTGTCACTAACCCTTTCCAATAAAAGTCAGGAATCAGACCGATCATGGAATTGACCAAGGTCAGATTCATTGGTGGTTAGTCACCCACAGTAAAATCGATGCCCAGAGTTACAGAGCTCTTATCACTGTTTTTTTTAAAAATGTGATAGCTCTCTTCAAATGTTGGGCTTCTCATCTAGAAGGGCATCTTAGGAGGGAAAAGATAGCCTTGTTCAGAGCCAGGTCCTTGCCCTGTGCAGGCACGCGGAGGATGCTGGACCAGTCATTATTGAACAATGAACTTTGCTCCCCGGGGCAGCAACGGTGTTTCCCAGTCGTGACTCGTGATGGGTCAGTACATCGTGTTGGGTGGATACACAGGCTCACCTAGATGTTGCTGGGACTTGCCAAGAGTCCTTAAAACTAAGAAGGCAACCTCAGAAGCCATCAGGAGTTGTCACATCATTTTGTCAAGCACACCTGGGTCAGTTGAATCATTTTCTTGGTGGGCACAAGCCCAGATCTGGCCTCAGACTTCCCCCCTTATCTCGTACTATCTACCTTGTGGAAGTTGTTGGCAACTTGGTAGGGGAAGATGCTAGGATGAACGGTCCCCGGGGAAGAATTGTCTGCAGGCGGAAGTTGGAATTTCAACTCGGTCCATGGGGCGTACTTGATTTATAAATTACTTGCATTGTTTTGGTTTGGTTTTTGCCTTTTATTCCTTTCCTTGGAGAGAAGGAGGATATGGATACGGCCAGGAATTTGGTTTTTCTGTTGAGACGTTGGTCAGACTGATACTCAGGAAAGTGTTTGGAGATGTGGAGATGCAGTGTTTCCTCCATCTACTTAGGCAGTCATTTCTGTTCCTCGTTTCACCCAGAACTTCAGTATCAACTATCTGTTTTTCTCCTTTAGATGATAACTTCAATTTAGAAGATGCCCTTGGTGGAGGGAACAGTAAGTGGTACCTCTTAAATCTCCTATGTGTCTGACTTGCTTATTTATCGTTGCAAAGAGGCTTGTCTCTTTTAAATAAGTCGAATTCGTTTTTACCACGAAAACCTAAGGAATAGATGTCTTGTTTGTTGTGGTTGAGTTTTTTTGGCTTTTATCCGTAGGCCTGCTTTTATTTTAAAGCTCTTACAGTCTTTGGGGTGATATAAGACAAACTGAATATCCTTGCCAGGGCTGGCCTCGTGGGTGCATAGGGTCACACTGGGCTCCACACTCAGAAGGGCTTCCCTCCTCGGTGGACTGCTCTGTGGCCGCCATATTGAATTTCTTAGTACAGTTTAAGCAAGGGACTCTGCATTCTCATGTTGCCCCGGGCTCCGCAAACTCTGTAGCTGGTCCAGCCGTCTGCTTTATTTTCTATTGGAAATACATGAATTTAAGTATTGCAGCTGGCTGATGATGGAAAGAAATCCACAGGTGCCTGTGTGTACGGGTATCCCCATCATGACAAAGTACTTGCCCCGCCATGACAAAGGACATGCTTCCGTTTCTAACTGTTGAGTAAACCATCTGTGTGCAAATGCACGTTTTGTTGTTCTGACTGCAAAGTGCTCATAATTGCAGTTCTCCTCTTTTACAGATGACCCAGTGACACCCGAAGCACCCAAACCAAAACCTAATCCAAACCCCAAGCAGCCCGGCTCTTCTGGTAAGACCTTCTCGCCCCTGTGGGTCCTTGTGTGTTTTTCAGAGTACAGCGATTTCCATGTCAGCTGAAAGGAGGTAATTTCAGATTTAGCGTGATCTTACTGTGAACTCTCTGTGCAAGGTAATGCCCATCTTCCAGTCGTGGAAAACAGTTTTCAAAAAGATATTTTTGGTTCGGGGTTGATTTTTAGTTTGCTGATTTAACTTCCAAGGTTTTAATGGAAACTTTAAAACATTAAATGTAAGATTTTAAATATAGAGAATCAATATGGAGAAACATATCAGCTTGTTCTTTCCCTTTAGAGAAGCTCTTGGTTTTGTTTTTTTTTTTTAAAGGTTTTTGCCGCCTTTTTTCGGACACATCATAGTATTCTCTGAGTATTTGACCAACATCAGTGTTCTGAGTTGAATGGCTGTTGAAACTTCAGATTTTGAGTTGGCTTTTTTGATTGTTTATACATTTGTTTAATTTTTAATGCAGAAAAGTAGAAATACTGTCCATCCTCTACCACAGTGAAGATGGTTTTTCTCCCTAGTATTTTATATCAATTTAAATGAAACAACTGTTAAGGAAAACTGTCAGTCTTTTATTCACACTGTGTCATAACATTATGTTTTGCTTATTAGTATTCCATAAGCATTTTCTTATGTCATTTAATAATTTTTATCATATGACTTTTCTTGGCAGTTATATACTGTCATAACTAATCCCTAATTTTGAAAATGTTATGTTTCTCTGCTATTTTAGAAGTATGAGTTGCAAAGCAAATTGAAGCCACCTTCATATGCTTTCTTATGGTTTTATTTCTTTTTTTTTAAATAAATAAATAATTTTATTATTTATTTATTTTTGGCTGCGTCGGGTCTTCGTTGCGGTGCGTGCGCTTCTCATTGCGGTGGCTTCGCTTGTTGCAGAGCACGGGCTCTAGGCGCACGGGCTTTAGTAGTTGCGGCACGCGGGCTCCGTAGTTGTGGCTCGCGGGCTCGGTAGTCGTGGCGCACAGGCTTAGTTGCTTCGCGGCATGTGGGATCTTCCCGGACCAGGGCTCGTACCCGTGTCGCCTGCATTGGCAGGTGGATTCTTAACCACTGCGCCACCGGGGAAGTCCAGTAATTGTATCTTTGAAAGATTCCTTCCATAGAGTAGTACGTTTATGGGGTTCCCCGCCACCCCATGTCTGCTTTTGATTCTGATACGTTTCCCTTCACCCCAAGACATCAAGACGCTCCCGATGGTTCTGATGTGAGACATGATGCTGTCTTTTTCCTTCTAGATGGCTTTTCGGATTCGGACCTTACTGATGGGACTTCAGATGGAGGTAGGGTTCCCCTTCTTTTTTTGTCTTTCTCTCTTTTTTTTTTTTTTTTTTTAATCTTTTGTCTGCGCCGCGCGGCATGTGGGATCTTAGTTCCCCGACCAGGGATTGAACCCACACCAGGAAGGGCAGAGTGTTAACCACTGGACCGCCAGGGAAGTCCCTCCGTTTTTTATTTTATATTGGAGTAGAGGTGATGAACAATGTTGTGTTAGCTTCAGGTGTAGAGCAGAGTGAGTCAGTTCTACATAGACACGTGTCTGTTCTTTTTCAAATTCTTTTCCTGTGTAGGTGATTGCAGAATATTGAGCGGAGTCCCCTGTGCTCTACCGTAGGTCCTTTTTCCACCTCTGTCTTTAAAATCTTAGGTCCATGTGGAGGCAAAGCAGTATTTAAATATAATAAATAAATAAGTGTAAAATTAATATATGCTTAGAATAGTTATAACTTGATGAAAGATATAGTCTTTTTTATGTACTTATGTATGTATAAATGATAGTGTATACGTATGTTACATATAAATATATTTGTACTATATTCATCTGTTATGTATATGTAATATAAAATAGGTATATGTGTAGTATATGTGTATGCAATATATAAGGTGTAGCCAGACACAAGGTAAAGATCTTCTCCCCCAGGATTCCTTTGGGCCACCCTCAGGAGGTGGGGAAAGACTGTGCGTCAGCCTTGAATTTGGGCCTCACTCTTGGCCCACAGCCTCCTAGGAGGGCTGCAAACTCAGAGCCTCTGGACCTCCCCCTGGAGGGAAGCTCCTTCCATGGCAGTTAACTCCAGCTTCCCCCCGCAGGTAGAAAACCCTGGCTTCAGCCCCCAGTTTGGGAAATCTTTTATTTCTAACTCTGCCATCGAGCTCTGGTTCTTGTTTGTTTCTTGGAGAATGGAGCGTAAACGGTGAATAATAATAATGAGATGATGTGAAGATTTCCCAGGAGGTGACCCATGACTCTGACCTCCTTGGGGAGGGACTTTCATGCTCTGATGTCTCCCCACACTCCCGCCCTGACCCGTGTTCTTCCCCCTGCGTGTAAAATCTGTTTATTGTCCCTTCTCTTTTTAAGCATTTAGGTTATACCAGTTTCTCTTTTTTTTTTAATAAAAAAATAACATTTTTATTTGTTAACTGCCTGATACTCCTTAATACTTTTTTTTGAGTTTATCGTTGATGTACAGTATTGTATAAGTTTCAGGTGTATGATGTAGTGATTCAGTATTTTTCTAGGTTGTACTCCATTTAAAGTTATTATAAGATATTGGCTCTATTCCCTGTGTTGTGCAATCTATCCTTGTAGCTTATTGATTTTATATATAGTAGTTTGTACCTCTTAATCCCCTCTCCCTATTTTGCCCGTCCCCCTGGGCACAGACTGGGAACCACTCCTCCCTACTGGGAACCACTGGGAACCACTCGTTTGTTCTCTGTATCTGTGAGGCTGCTTCTTTTCTGTTATTTTCACTAGTTTGTTGTGATTTTTAGATTCTGCACCGGTTTCTTGTACATATCTTTACGCTTTGATATCGGATGTCCTCCATGTGGTTCCCTTAAGGTGGTTTCTAAGAAGTAGGGTTTCTGAAAGGAGTTCCCACTTTTACATCCCTTCATGGATTGCTAAATTGCTTTCCAGAATGCTGGGATCGTTGATAGTCCCACTGGTAAGAGGACCATGTAAGAGATTGCTGGGTTCATTCCTCTCTGGCCTGCCTTAAATGTTACTGGAAACATTTTTGCTTTGAATCCTTGCTTGTTGGAGTGCCATTGATTGACATCAATGGATGAACCAGCCCCCAAAGGGTTATAAGTCTGTTTCTATCAGTCACGCCCTTACGGTGACATGCTTTTTTATCAACTTGTTTGCCTTCTACTGGGAATGCCCCTACCTCCCCTCTTGAGCTCACATACCTTTCAGAGTAAACCCCTTCTACCCTGGTCCCCAAAGTCATGTCTACAGTGGCTAGCTGTCTACCTTCTAATTGGTTTTCCGTTTAAATTTACATCTCTAGGTGCTGTACAAGATCGCCCCACTTTGAGGAGTGTAACAGACAGGATTCTAGTTTGATACCCGTGTAACGTGCTCTTACCCACTGCGTGTAACAGGCCGTACGCTGGCTCTGTAGCTGCGTAACATGCAGCCCCTCCTTTGTAGCAGGCAGTGTCGCTCCATAGCCATGTAACATGCAGTGCCTGTGTGACTTACTGTAAAGACACACTGGGAGTGACTGGCTGACATTAAACAAAGCTAAAGGCACCCTCACAAGTGTACAGTCCACTGGGTGGATTCCTGGTTTGTGCACTAATAATTGTACAAGCATCAGCTTAACATCAAGTATCGGGAATGGCCTGACGGTCCAGCGGTTAGGACTCTTCGCTTTCACTGCCGAGGGTGCAGGTTCAGTCCCTGGTCGGGGAGCTAAGACCCACAAGCTGCGTAGTGTGGGTAAAAAGAAAAAACAAAACGAGACAAACAACGACAAAAGCATCGAGTATCCCTTGGCATTACATGTGGAAAAAGTAGAGGGGGTGGTGAAGCGGTATCCCTTAGCCCCGGGGAGAGCACGAAGGAAGACCACACCCAGAGGTGGAGGGTCCCTGGATGGCACATGGCTGACAACCACCCCTAGTGAGACTGGGGGGCCTGAGAGGTAACAGGAATGTGCCTGGGATGACCCCATAGCCGTGCGAGCATTTAGATTATACCAGTTTCTTTTTTTTCTCCACTTTTTTTTCCTCTCTTTTTTTTCTCTTTTTTTTCTTCAAGGGTGGAGTAGAGCTGTGCCCACTTCTCAGGTGGGCTCTGAGGCCCTTGCTGGGTTTCTCCCCGAATCCCTGGGGGACTTTGAAGACTCAGTGGGTCTCCTGGGGCCCACCATGGGGCCAGGGGGTTGAGTCAGGTGCCAAGCCTGGGTTTCAGGGATACGGGAGCAAGACAGGTGATACCACCCGCAGAACGAGGACAGCCCCTCCCAGCAGTGGAAAGGGACACCCTGATATTAACGGCCTCATCAATCCCACGGTCTTTTCTCTTAAGGAACCTTCACAACCCAGGGTCAGAGGAGCTGGTCCTTGGTATGAGTTTTTGGTTACAGAACGTCTTCCCAGCGCCATTTATCACCAAGCCTTATTCTTCTCTTACAGGAGGCGGTGATGGCGGCAACCAGAGGCCTGGAGGGGCGGAGCAGGGTACGTACCCCTGGTTCCTGATGTCCTGGGTTCCTCACGTGTACTATTGAGGAAAGCAGGAGCCAGTGGTCACAGCCTCACTTTTAGTATTTGCAGCGTCATCTGAAAGATACTGGCATGAAGAATGGTTCTCTGGACACGCGTTCCAAGGGGGCTCAGCGGAAACACAGGCAGACCCCGGAGATGCTGGGGATTCAGGTCCAGACCACCGCAATCAAGCGAATATCGCGATACAGCAAGTCGCACGAATTGTATGGTTCCCCAGTGCATCTAACAGGGATGTTCACACTACACTGTAGTCTGTTCAGTGTGCAGCGGTGTTATGGCCAAGAAAAAACACCACGTGCAGGCCTAGATTTATAAAACTTTTTATTGCTAATGAATGCTCACCACCCTCTGAGCCTTCAGCGAGTCATAGGAGTAACGTCAGAGATCACGGATACCGTCACAAACAGAATCATAATGAAAAACTTGAAATATTAGAAGAATTACCGAAATGTGATGCAAAGACGTGAGGTGGGCAAATGCTGTTGGAAAAATGGCGCTGATAGACTTGCCTGGCGTAGGGTGGCCACAAACCTTCAATTCGTTAAAAAAAAAAAAAACGGCTTCCCTGGTGGCGCAGTGGTTGAGAGTCCGCCTGCCGATGCAGGGGACGCGCGTTCGTGCCCCGGTCCGGGAAGCTCCCACATGCCGCGGAGCGGCTGGGCCCGTGAGCCATGGCCGCTGAGCCTGCGCGTCCGGAGCCTGTGCTCCGCAACGGGAGAGGGCACAACAGTGAGAGGCCCGTGTACCGCAAAAAAAAAACCCCAAAAACAAAAAAACCCACAGTGTCCGTGACGCGCACTAGCTTGAGGTCTACCTGCTACCGACGGGATCTGCATTTTAAGTTCAGTCGCCCTCCCAAGGTGTCCTAAGAAGGAACGCCACCCATATTACCCAGGGTCCTCCAGAGAAACGGGACCGCTAGGATGTAGAGATGAGTAGAAAGACGCTTATTGTAAGGAGTTGGCCCACGTAGTTACGGAGGCTGAGAAGGGCCTCGATCTGCTGTCTGCACGCCGGACACTCAGGGAAGTGGCCAGTCAGTCCCCATGCGAAACACCGACAACCAGGACAGCGAATGGCGTAGGTCCCACTCTGAGTCTAAAATCCCAAGAAGCAGGATCACCGATGTCCAAGGGCGGGAGAAGACAGACGTGCCAGCTCAGGCGGAGAGCAAAGTGTCCCTTTGTGATCTCATCAGACCCTCAGTGGATTGGACGATGCCCGTCCACGTTGGTGAGGGCATTTACCCAGGCTAACGGGTTCGAACGTTATTTTTTTCTGGAGACGGCCACATGGACACATCCAGAAATAAAGTGTTCCCAGCTGCCTAGCAGGCCCTGGCCAGTCCAGCTGACACATAGGGTGAACCGTCCATCACACCGTCCTCCTTTTTATTCACGGGGGAGGATGTCTTGTGCACCTGCCGTGTCAAGAAGCAGCTGTAGGTGTGGGACGGATGCAGGTAGTTTTAGAATTCTTGGTGGGGGTGGAAACCCCGCCACCGTAGAGCACATGAGACTAACGAAGAGGTGGGCGACTTCTATTTTTCGGAAGGTACATGAAGAGACGGCCATCTGGCTGCTTGAGGCCACACGGCCTCTGAGTGGTCCCCGCTGGGCCCCCTTCCACTGTGGGTTTATCACCCACCTGAGACCTTCCTCACTGAGCCGGGAGGACAGCTGAGCTGGTCCTAGGGGTGGGGAAGAGGTGGGGTTTGGCCTCCCACTGGGAGCCAGTTCTTGAATTGGAAACGGCTTGCGTAGTAAAATGAATTCCGACGTGGCTCCGGAGTGACGGGCCCTCCCTCCGTGGTTACCGGGGGCCCCGCCTCTCAGGCCTCAGCCCCACCCTCTTCCTCCGGGCAGGGCCGCCAGCCCCCGGCGTGGTCCGTGCGCGAGGGTTACGTGTGTCATGGTGTCCTGTGCTTCCTTCCACAGCCGACTCCCCGGGGGTGGTCCCTGGGATCATCGGTGCCGTCGCAGTGGCCGTGGCCGGGGCCATCTCCAGCTTCATCGCCTACCAGAAGAAGAAGCTGTGCTTCAGAGAGAACGGTAAGGCTCTCACCGCCGCGTCCTTTCCGTGGGGCCTTGCTGCTTTGAAAAGCGTGCTTTCTTTTAAAAAAAAAAGAACTAAAAAGCAGAGCTCAGGTTGGCACAAACACGTGGAAGGCGGCCGAGGGGGTCCTGAAGTGGCTAGAGAACTGGGATCTGACTTTGTGGCTTTGATCCCAGCGTCTCCTGCATTTAGCCGTGTGAGTTGGTGCAAGTTACTAACCATTCCATTTTGGGGGGCGGGCGTCCCCGTAACGAGGAGAGATGATAGTCTGCGCTTTAGAATTGTTGTGAAGGTCAATAAGGTCATTGTGAAGGTCAGTAAGGTCATGTGTGAAGGTCAGTAAGGTCATGCGTGAAGGTCAGTAAGGTCATGTGTGAAAGTCTTGACAGGTTGCCTGGGAGAGAGTGAGTGTTGAAGAAATGTTAGTTCTTACGATTCATTCGTTGTTATTTACATGGACCGCCGAATACCACCGTTACCAGCACAGAGATCGGAATTCCATCACTGGGCATTTTGGGACTTTGTACTCAAATGCTAAGTTACTTAGGATTCGTCCTGACATCAGTGAGTTCTGCTGTTCTGAGCACAGTTTATGTTTGTGCATCTCTGGAAGGTTCTGTCCAGGTCTGGCTTTGAGAACCAGCGAGGGCTGGGTTGCGGTGTTTGTGGCTGTGGCTGCCCATCCTCCGTGGAGGAGGCTTGTGGTATCTGAACTTCCCTTCTGTGTATGACCCTAAGTCCTTATCCATGCTTTGCCGTTGGCCATAGATGTCATCTGCCTAAAGGACCCTTTCCTGAGGGTTCTTGGGAAATTCCCAGAAGACTTGATGGAGGCCAAGTTACCCTCTAGGGATGGAGTTTATCCTTCATCTTCCATCATTCCAGATTTCTAGGTTCACAAACACTATTTATAGCCTGAAATTAAAAGTCTGACACAGCGTTTGGATTCAGAGACCTAAAATAAGAGGCCATTTTTATATCCCTCTGCTAGCAGTGGAGGGTAAGGGTGCCTGAGTGCATCTTATTTCCCTCGTGTGAGTGGGTCGCCTTCCATCTGGCCGCGCTCAGGAAAGTGTGGTTGGCTGGCGGAATGGTGGGCGTCCAGCAATGCCCAAATGGATAGATGACCAAGTTCCAGGAGATACTTACAAAAGATCTACAGTTAGAACCAAGTGGGGGGAAACAGCACAAAAGAAAACACCGTTTTCTTTTGCTTCTCCTAGAACGAGCGAAGACTTAAAAGACTAGGGATTCGATAGAAGTGAATTTCTGTTTCCTTTTCAATCACACTTTCCACTTTCTCTGAAGATACTCAAACTCAGAGCTTGACGCCCAGCCAGGAGAGGAAGGCGCTCGCTAGGCAAGATAAACAGGAAGTCCTGGCCCCGAGATTTCCTGAAAATCTTCAGGTGAACCCCAGTTGGACTCTGGAATTACAAAGCATTTCTGTTACCGTGTGAATGGGATATATGACTCTGGATGTTCGTATGTCGAGGCACAGGGATTTGAGGAAACACCCAAGAGTCTTAATAGACTTGACATCATCTCATATTTGGAAAAGGGATTCAGAAATTGGGAAAACCAAGTGTTCTGCATCCCACCCTACCCCACCCCGGGGTCTTGGTCTTGGGTTCAAGCACTGTTCCCCCATTGCAGGGGGAAGGGGTGGGCACGGAAACGGAAAGCTTCCCGGGTAGAAAGAGTTGAACGTACGATTTGCAAAACCAAAGCGAACTTTCTGAAGAACTGGCTCAGAGCAGGCGAGGGTTCAACTTTTGCTTCCGGAGAGGCTGGCTACATTCATTCCCCTAGAACATGTCCTCCAGTCTGTCTTCGTAGGCTGAATTAACATTAGGTGCGACTTTACATTTTTGATTTGCTTTGTGGTTTTCACAGGTCCGTGCTCTTGAGCTGATGCAGATGCACAAAGAAAAAGGAAAAAAAAGGGGGGGGGTGAACCTTCATGAGGGAAGGGAGCGGGTGTTTCTGATTTCAGAAAGTAAGCACTTTTGTCTCCAGCTGTAAAGTGTCCAGCAGTGACACAAAGAAACTTAGGTCCCTTTTCTCATATAAGCACCGAGTCGAATGCAAACAGTGAGCATCTTTCTGACTACGTGCGGTTTATAGACCTGCCTTATAGAATGAATTCAGTGTTTGTTGTCAGTTATGTGTTTTTATGAGCAGAGATGGCCAGGTATCGGGTACATGACGATGCTAGACCTTTTCAGGTCCGTGCAGGACTATTTTATAGGCTTTATTTCTGGGGTGGTTATTTTAAGGTGTGCAGCTGTGAGCTTGGAGATTTCGTAAGGAGGATGTGGCTAGAGCGTGTACAGTGAGCTCGCGTCCTTGGAGGAAGCGTGGTTTGGGGTAAACCATTATTCTTTGAGCGTGGCAGTTTGCAGAGTGACTTTCCGGGACCTCGTTGTTGTATTGAATTTTGCAGTGTCTGTTGAATTTGCGCCAAGCTTCCTCTCGAGCACTTACGGCGGAAGCAGATGTGTTTTCCCAACGTGCAGACACATCCATCTAGTACTGTCAGTCTTGATATATACTTAGTTAAGAGCTTCTCCGTGTTACATTTTGTGAGAAGGTATGAGAAAACCTCCACGGCCAGCAAAGTTTGGTAGCTCTGTCTTTTATGCCTAAAGCTTTGAAGTTGTGACTCTAGGAGTTTAATCTGGTTTTCTTCCAAGTGATGCAAGCTGGCCTCTTAAAGCCGTTTTGGGACGCAGGCCCCTGGTTGATGTGTGTCTTTGCGTTTTCGTGGGTTGGGTTCAAGTCACCAGTTTAAATGATGAGTGATGCTGAGACTGACCCGCTGGAACAGGGCACAGTGTTTGGTTGTTGTCACTGGATGCGGTCGATAGCTGATTCTCGTTGCTCACTGCACATCCGCCAGCTGCTTCCCTTGTCCTTGATGGTAGCAGATTCTTGCGGCTTTGGTGAAATGAGCTACTGGCATGTCCTCTCCCTCCCTTCTTTCCTTCCTTCCTTCCTCCTTCCCTTCCTGCCTTCCCTCCTTTCCTCCCCACCCCCTTCCCTCCCCCCACTTAATTCTGGTGCCCACTCTGTGATGCTCTGCTCTGTCAGCCTGTCTCCTCAACTTCTGAGCCCAGAGGGCATCTTCCTAACCGCTCTCACTGCTGCCTGGGCTGTGGGCACGCACCTGAAGCAAACCTTTCGGACGTTTACTTCTCGTTGTTTGTTTGTTTCTCTTTCATTTTCCTTTCCTGACTTTCCGTTTCAGATGAGTCGAAGACCTAGGGATGAGCAGAAAACCCCCGGTGGGGCCTCAAGATCGTCCTTTCCGATCCGTGTTTATCTACCAAGACGCAGAGTCGAAAGCAGACCTTGTCATTTGTCCTTTTCCTTATTAGTAAAACTGCCACCGTGATGTGTTTCTCCCAGACCAGATGCCATACCTTGAATCCTATATGTTTTCTCCCTTCACGGTGCACAGAAGCGTATGATACTATATTTTAAGGCCCAGGTAGCTTCAGAATAAGGAAGAGAAATGCAGACATTTCCTTTTAACGTAAAATCCAACAGAAAGAAATGGTACCGGCGGGGGCTTCCATGAACGAACCAGGTTTCTCAGCATCCCCCATCCTTGCCAGTGTATCCTGCAGCGGGTGAGCCGTCCTGTTTTCAGAGTCCTGGGGCAAAGCCGGCCCTGGGTCATAGGGTTTCATCTTTCACGCTCATGATGGAATTTTTACCCTTCTGATTCCATAGCCCCTGGATTTTTATGGTCCATTTCCATGAAGTATTTCCTAACTCTTTCTCAGATCAGTTTTTGCCAATTATGTGAATTTCCCAGTTCGCAGCGGGTGAAAAAAAAATCTACATATTTAGGCAAAACCTAAAAATCTCACGATCTTAAATTTCTGAGGTCAGCGGAGAAGTGAGTGTTGGGATCTTGACACCCTAGAATTCTTGCATCCTTGTATATCCCCGTAAGCATGGAAGTCATCGCTGCATTTTTTTTTTTTTCTTTTTAACATCGGACCATCTCCTTCTTGTGCTGGCTTCTCGGGCTTCCCTGGTGGCGCAGTGGTTGAGAGTCCGCCTGCCGATGCAGGGGACGCGGGTTAGTGCCCCGGTCCGGGAGGATCCCACATGCCACGGAGCGGCTGGGCCCGTGAGCCATGGCCGCTGAGCCTGCGCGTCCGGAGCCTGTGCTCCGCAAGGGGAGAGGCCACAACAGTGAGAGGCCCGCGTACCGCAAAAAAAAAGAAGAACCCTGCAACAGAGGCTCTCCGTGCCCCTCCCGTGGGCCTGGTCATCTTCCACCGGTCACCTTGCCGGCCGTCTGGGTCTTTGAAGAAAGCGTCTGCAGATTTCTTGGTTCTGATGAAATAAAGCCCGTGTCGCGGTTAGCACAGGGGTGCATTTAAATCGAATCTCTGTGCCCCAAGAATGAAGTCCTGAGTGTGAACTACAGATGAGACCCTGCCAGTCAGTGGTCTCTGGGGTCTGCTTTTGGCCCCCAGTGCCTGCTGTGTTTACATAAACAGCCCGCACACAGAGAGACCCCTAACGCTGCCATTGCTGTAATTGCCTTCATAGCTCAAGCGGCTCCTGGCTTAAAAGAAAGGCATGTGAGTCGCTTTGGTTTTGAGTTTGAGATGGGGTGTGTTTGGCCTTCTGAGTTTTGAGGTTGCAGCGGGAAGATGCACCTGGTGGAGCCCGGGTCTCCTCTTAGGGGTCCACGGAGCTGGGTTGGGCGCTTGGCATCGGGGAATCCGGCCCTGCATCCCTGACCACACGGCTCCGGCTAAACGGGATCCCAGGGGGCCGATCCCTTTCCCCGCCCACGAAGCACCCACCCACTCTCAGGCTCTCCCCAAATGCTGGGCGTTGGTGACACCAACATCAAAACTGGGTGTGCCGGCATCCCCTCCCCCTCCCCCCAAATGCCTCTTCAGATAATGGATTGAACATGTCTTTTACTTGTTGGAAATAACGTTTGGCCCCACATGGATTTGGGTTTGGCTGTACTTTATTATTTCCCAGGGGCATTTCTTTTTTTCTTTTCCTTGAACATACCTGGATATAGGGTTTCTGCGGACCCATTAGAATATTTTGACTGGGCTTTTTCTTCCTTTGTTTTTCTTTTGGTAGGGAGATTCTTTGTCATGTGAAATTAAAGCACATTTAGGATTTATCGTCATAATAGTTGTACAATGTGAGTGTGTTCAGAGCCTACCTCCTGCCTGGCCAGCAGAAGACGTGACATTGGCAGTGACCGCCCTGCAGTGTTTTCACAGATCTCTTCAAACTCTCTCCTCTTGGGGTGTTTCTCTTTCTTTCTTTGTCATCTTAGAATTTTGGTCTCTGACTGGGGTCTCCTTTTGTGGTTGGGGGAAAGGCTGGTGGCTCACGGAATCCATTTCATACAGACGAGGGGATGCGTGTTTCTGGGACCGGGATGAAAAGTGGTGTTGGGTGTTCATGCGTGATGCTAACCCCAGATGCTTCTGTTTTGCAAAAATCAAAGCTTCAGGAATATAGGAGAACGGTCGTCATGGGTCCCGTGAGCTACTTCAGTCCTTTTCACGTCATACATGCTTCCGTGTCCCTTCCCAAGCATGCAGTAAAGAAATAAACATGTTCTGACTGGGAATCTCTCCTGCGTTTTTGTTTGTTTCTAACTGAAGTATAGTTGGTTTACAATGTTGTGTTAATTTCTGCTGCACAGCAGTGATTCAGTTATACACATATACGTTCGCTTTCATATTCTTTTCCATGATGGCGTATCCCAGGATATCGAATCGAGTTCCCTGTGCTCTACAGTAGGGCCTTGTTGTGGATCCATCCTCAGCATTAGCCGTTTGCATCTGCTCATCCCAGTCTCCCACTCCATCCCGCCCTCCACCCTGTCGTCCCGTCCTGTCCCCCGCCCCGCTCGCCCGTGCATTTTGAATTCTGTCGCCTCGCACTGTATGCTGGGAGATCGTTTCTGGGGGCCGGCGGGGCGCGGCATGGCCCTCTTTGCGTTGACGTATGTGTGTTCGAAAACTTTTGGAGTAGAAATTGGGAAATAAAATGATAGACTGAAAAAGCATGGGAGCGAAGAAACCAGACCCCGCGAGGTGCCCTTCATGCCCTGATGAACAGGGCGGTCCTCTGCTTGGGGGCAGCGGATGGAGACAGGAGGTGGGAGGCCAGTTCAGCTTGAGAGTGACCATCAGGGCGCGTTGTCTTGGTATTCACCCTCCTGGGGCGTTTTGTTCTTCTTGCAGCTGACCAAGGCGAGATGAACATGGAGAACCATCAGGGCACCAACGCCGAGCCACCCGGTAAGAAGCGCCCCGAGTGGCCCCCTCCCGC
The DNA here is from genome assembly GCF_937001465.1 of Orcinus orca. Taxonomy (NCBI): domain Eukaryota; kingdom Metazoa; phylum Chordata; class Mammalia; order Artiodactyla; family Delphinidae; genus Orcinus; species Orcinus orca. Next base: position 1,617,447 of record NC_064580.1, read on the forward strand.
CCCCCCGCGGGTCTGTGTTACCTCCTCTCACCACTGTCCTGCTCAGATTCTTGGATGGGATCCTTTGTGTCTCGAAGTTTTCAAGGGGGTTCTCTGGGGAGATGCTACATAGACTTTCCGGGGCTTGAGGCTTCCGGTGAGACCTAAGTCTGCTTCAAGTTCTCTTTAAATGTCGGCCAGGAGAGTTTTCCAAGTGTCGCCCCACTGCCGCATGGCCGGAGTCAGCAGGTGGCCGGATTGCATCTTCTGAGATGCACCCTTTGCAGCATTTTCACGTGCTGCGGTCACTTTTACAGAATCCTCCCAACCTGGTAGAGAATTGGACCAAGAACAGGAGGTGGTGCAAATTATGGAAACTTCTCAGGGCCAGAGGTGGGACGTTCAGTGATTAGAACCACTTCTGAAAACGGCAGGAAAACACAAATTATGTGTCTATACACCTGTGTGTGTTTCTTTCTTTCATTGGTGTATATATGTGGAGACCCACTCCTTTGCCCAAGAAAGGCAACATTTATTGCATAGGATGCCTGTGGAATTGACATAAGTTTGGGGTTTTTTTTTTAAACGTTTTTGGCCACACCCCACGGCATGCGGGATCTTAGTTCCCCAACCAGGAATTTGAACCCATGCCTTCTGCGTTATAAGGCAGAGTCTTAACCACTGGACCACCGGGGAAGTCCCGAGATAAGTTTTTAGTGAAAAGTTAACATAGTTTTAATTCTAAAAATACGGACTTTTAGAAAGTGTCCAGCTCGTTGCTCTTTCAAATAAGGGAAGGATGTGTAACATGAGCTATCCTTTTTTAAGGACAAGAAAATGCGAAAGAGACCTCCAAAACAGAAATGAACTGATCCGAAAATCTTAGCCCTGCATTGTTGTCAATGAACCAACGCCGTGGCCCCTCATTTACAGAATTATTTATTCTGAAATTTGTAGTTTACAGACATTTCTTACCGTCTCAGAGAAGTCGCTAGTAGAGAATGCCTCTTCTTAGTTTCTTTCTACTTTTCCCGAAGTGTCCGTTTTTTACGAGTGACCGTTGCATCGTAGTATGAAATGTACTGAATTGTTTTTTCTAACCAGTTAGATTTAGTGTTTGCTTTCTGTCCGCAGTGAGTTTTGAGCACACTTCTATCTTCTGTAGAAACAGAGTCACCCGCTTCTGGAATTTTCCACCTGCAGGTACTCGCGTGCTTGTCGGGGCCGCTGGGGGTGCCTTTTAAAATCTGTTCTTGTGTCTTGGTCCTCTGCAGTTCAACAGACCCTTCTGGAGAAATAGGAGGTCGGCCGCCAAGTGATTCATAGCAGGATCTCGAGCTGGCCTGCTGAGCCTCTCCAAAGATCGCCTGCAGGGACAGAGCGGCCCCGCCGGAAACAAGCCCCGGCTTGTCCGTGCCTTTGGTCAACTTGGGATTCCTGGTTTGAATCTTGAGGTGCGTCACCACCGTGCTGGGTGGGTGAGATTGACTTGGGATGAGTTTTGCCTCCAGAGGGCAATTACACTCACCTTCTCCACGGCCCTGAGGGGTTTCCCGTGTGCTGTGAAAGGCTGACCGACCAAGTTCCCGTCATTCAACCCCACTGAAGTTCCCCAAACAGAAACGCCGCGCTGTTTACAAATTGCCTGTAAATTGAATGCGTCTGAACCTCTGCCGACATTGACCTTTTTATAGAGTGAGGTAAGCCTTCAGCTAGTTTCCTCAAAAGTTCTTCCATTTACTAGGATTTTTTTTTTTTGCCCACACCAAACTAATAAAGAGAAATTAGAAACCAAGTACTTTTTACTTAATGTTTTGCCATGGGGTGACTTTTAAAAAAGGTTGTGAAACTAGTGGGATGGATCCCCTGTTCCCTTCTCTGGGGCTGTAAGACGGACGATCGCGGTAAGTGCTCGCTCTTTATAACATCTTGCAATGAACGGAATGCCTGCTCTTCTCCCGGTAACACACAATGACTTCTCCACCTTTAGAAGCATTTCCCCCGTTTAGGACAGCGCACGCACTGCACAGCGCCCAGAATGCTTGCTTTTATACAGAAGGGCTTTGCGTGGACTTTTGTGTTCATCTCGGGAAGTGCAGAAGCCCTGGTGTTGCAGACGGGCTGGACCCCACCCATAGACTACCCTCCGCGGAAATAGTAGTTTCCAGTGGCACAGGCTTGCCTCGTCTAAAGCTCTTAGGATAGTAACCCAGAGCAGTGGCGGCTTCCTGGGAAGACTTCCTCTTGTCACGGATGATGGTGTAAAGAACTGTTGTGTGTTTCACATCAGCCTCTCCAGGTTCAAAGGTATGACGTTAAGCACACCTGCGTGGGCTGCCTCCACAAATCACCTAACCTGGGAGAGGGCTGCTATGAAGTATCAGTCATGAATGCTGGGTCTTTCTCCCTTCTGAAGCTCAGAAACTCTGCCAGTAGTTTGAGGGGTAGGCATCTGCGCCACCCCCTGCTGTTGAGGACTCAACCCCTCTCCATGCCCGTATCCTTTCTGTGACCTCTCCTCACTGCGTTGTTTAAAAGCGTTTGGAGTTTCTTTCTCGAGGTATTGCTGGAGACCGTCGTCTGGCTCTTTAACTTGTTCTGTCTTTGACACTATAATAACTTTAGAGTATATGAAATGGTGTAAAAAAAAAAAAAAGGATTGGTATTTATCCTATCCATTCATTGCTGCGTTCAACAAATACCTATGACCTGGTGTGCACAGTGGTGAACATGACATTCAGGATTCTCCAGGATGGAACACAAATAAATGACATCCATCCGTGGATGGGGTCGGCCAGTCGTCAAGAGCTGAGGGCCAGGTTGGTCAATATGCTTGGGTTCCCTCGCTAACTGGCTCAGAGCACCTGGGTACAAAGGTGGAGAGCGTCCATGTTCTCCCCAGTGAGTCATCACGGGTTGCCTTTGAGGTCAAGATTGTGCACACTGACTTGCTTCATAATAAGAAAAAACGCATGCAGTCTTTGTAACTCTGAATAACATTGGCATTTTTATAAGCATTGCAATCATACTCTAAGCATAAATGCCTCATTAAAGAAGAGAAGAGTGAAAGGATGGGTATTTCTTTAAGGATATGAAATTATGACTGATTCATAAATAAGTATACATTTAAGAAATATGTCAACTAGGCTTTTCTTATGGATGGTGGATGTACATTGTTGTAGACTCGGTTTAATTTCATGTTCACATTAAAATAAACATGATTTTATCAAAGTTCTGTCTTTTGAAAAGTTGAATTTAAATTATGTGGCTTGGATCATTAAATACTTGGCATAACGATTGCTTTTTAAAATCATTTTGGAGCTCCCATATGAAGAAATCACAGTCCAACAGATTTTGAAATCAACAGAAAGATTTTATTTAAGGGCCAAAGGGAGACAATACCAGTGGAGGATTTGTTATAAGTCTGGGTCATAATGGATTTGATTAACCCACTTAAGCTGTGACCAAGTTTTTGCTGTCAAGATGCTGCAGTGAATATCTCTGTAAGCACATTTTTGTGGCTGTGTGCAAGTGTGTGTGTTGCATTAGTGCCTGAAGTTGGCTTCGTGAGGAAAAAAAGCATGTGTATATTTAATTTTTATGGACACTGCCCAGTCATCCCCCATACAGGTGCAAATTCATGATACCCCTCAGTGATGTCAGATCTGTTTCCTCACTGCCGTGCAAACTCTCTGATTGGTGCCAATCTGTAAGTTGAAAATGATATCAAATCAACTGTGTTTGCATTGCATTTCTCTTAACACAAGTGAGATTGAGAATCTGTGTAGGGGGGACCCATTTGCATTCCATTTCTGGGGGAAATGAATGCATCTTGCCTACGTTTATATGTGTTATCGGTCCTATCCTTATTGATTTGTAGGAACTCTTTACATATTAAAGATGTGACTGTGAAGTAAGTAGCAGATACTCTTTTTCACTTTATCCGTCACCTTCTAACTCTGAAGTGATATTTTCCCCCATTCATTTTTATTATTTTTGCACAGTGAAGTTAGTGGTTTCTGGGCTTGCTGTCATACTTCTAACACTTCTGTGGGGTTTCTTTACATTAAAATATTTGATCCCCTAGGAATGCGTTTCTGTAAAGGGAATGAGGAAGAGATTCCTTGGTATTTAGTTTTTTAAAAACCGCCATGGGATAAGCCCATTATTCCCAAACCATTTATTGAATAATCCATGTTTTCCCACTGATTTGAAATGCAGTTTACATCATCCACTAAATTTCTGGACCTCCCAGGGCAGGAAGCATTTCTTTATTTTTTTCTGTCCTATGGGATCCTTTACAGAAAAAGGTTGGTAACACCTGCTTGAATACATAAAATACCCGTACTTCAAACTGCGTCTTGCAGGGGTCAGGTGTGGTGGAGCAGGTAGTGGCCAGTTATAGTATGAAAAAACAGCTATAATAAAAACAGTAGAGTTTTAATTATTTTGCTGCCATAACAAAATACCACAAAGTGGGTGGTTTAAAGAAGAGACATATATTCTCTCCGAGTCCTGGAGGCTGGAATCTGAGATCCAGGTGTGGGCAGGGCTGGTCCCTCCTGAGGCCTCTCCTCTGGGCATGTAGACGGCCGTCTCCTCCCTGTGTCCTCACTTGGTGGAGAGTTGTCTGGTGTCTCTTCTTACAAGGACGCTAATCCCATCATGGGGGCCCCACCCTCGTGGCCTTATCTAACCCTAATCACTCCCCAAAGACACCACCGTCTAACACCATCCCATTGGGGTTTATGGCTTCCACAGATGACATGTTGGAGGGACACAAGCATTTGGTCCACACCACTGGGCGATGTGCTCAGCACCCCCTAGAGGTGGTCCCACAGAAGCCCTGGGTCCCCCCTTTCTACCATGTGCCTTTGCCCCACCCCTTCCTCAGCCTCCACTCTCCATCCCTCCCCTCCCCTTCCTACCCAGCCTTTAAATTCAGTGTGAGGTAGGACTTCCCTGGCTGTCCAGTGGTTAGGGCAGGAGGCGCAGGTTCAATCCCTGGTCTGGGAACTAAGATCCTGTATGCTGGTATAAAATAAAATAAAATAGAAGAGAAGAGAAAATCAAATCAAATCAGTGTGAGGCTACAACCCTCCCCAGAAGCCTCTAGGACACAAGCTGGGTGCAGAACCTCCCAGGAGCCCCCCAGCCTTGGTGTGCTCCCCCATATTACCGAACATTACACTGCAACTCTCTCCTCCTCTTTGTAAACAACTCTTCTTTCTCTGTCTCCACACAGCCGGCATCTAGCCTGCCTCTCTGGCTCAAAACAGCTGTGCGTCAAATGTTTGTTGAATGAATGCACGAGCTCATCTGATGTCCCACACTGTGGAGCTGGAAACTCTGGAATTTATAAACCTGGTGCTTCCACTGCTGCATAGCACAGGGACATCAGCTTGGGGCTTTGCGACCACCTAGAGGGGTGGGATAGGGAGGGTGGGAGGGAGATGCAAGAGGGAGGAGATGTGAGGATATACGTATATGTATAGCTGATTCACTCTGTTACACAGCAAAAACTAACACCATTGTAAAGCAATTATACTCCAATAAAGATGTAAAAAAATGAAAGAACTTACTGTATAGCACAGGGAACTCTACTCAATACTCTGTAATGGTCTATATGGGAAAGGAATCTTAAAAAAAAAAGAGTGGATATATGTATATGTATAACAGATTCACTTTGCTGTACACCTGAAACTAACACAACATTGTAAGTCTACTATACTCCAATAAAAGTTTAAAAAATAAAATAACTCTGGTGCTTCCAACCAGTTCTTTTTTTCTTTTTTAAAATTTTACTGAAGTATCATTGATTTACAATGTTGTGTTTAATTTCTGCTGTACAGGAAAGTGACTCGGTTATACATGTATACATTCTTTTTCATATTCTTTTCTGTGACAGTGTATCACAGGGTATTGACTATAGTTCCGTGTGCTGTACAGTAGGACCTTGTTGTTGAACCATTCTATATATAATAGTTTGCATCAGATTGTACTATAATATATATACTGAGATGTATGTAAAATGTATACATTTATATATAAATAATATATATATCGCATATAATATAATTTCTATCTGAAAGGTGTAACTCAGGTGTATGCAATTGGAAACAAAATGCTTCCCTCCACACAGAGGGGTTATTTTCTAGAAGCCTCTATCCAACCACTTCTTATACAGCTCAGGTGGAAAGCGCGGAGAGAGGGCCAGGTGAAATTCGCTTCTCTGGCCCCAGCATCCCCAGCCAGACTGACTGTCCCGGACACCTACAAAGAAACTGAGGTCCACGGATGCAGCGCGACTCTAAAGGTACAGCGTCTTCAAGTCGTAGAAGCAGAGATTAAACATGAGTCTATACTCTGATCGTTGCCTTGGCGCTCTGCTGGGTCTGGCGTTGGCGTCGCCCTGCAGGAGGGTTCAGGGGAAGGACCCCGGGCAGGGAGTGTCCTGCCTGCACCCAGGGTTGGCGCCTTTGATGCTGGTGCATCTCCCATGCCCGCGGGAAGCAGACCCAGGACACCCATTGGTGCGGGGCAGCCACCCGTTTCCCCAGCATCCTGAGGCTGGTTGGCAGCGTAGCGCAGGGAGGCGGGCTCCCCGGGACGCCCTTCAGCATATACGGGCACACGCCTCGCGGGCTCCGGGCCGTGCCGTTTGGGACGGAACGCCCAGCCCTTCGGCTTCTGGCAGAGGCACTCCAGTTTGGTTCATCCTTTCTGCTTGGAGACATTGCCTGTTTCCCTTGCAAACTGGGAAGCAGAAGTCAGCACATCCGTCCAGCGAGGGTGGGGTGGCCGGATCGCCCAGCGCGCGCCCTGAAGGTTCACCTGAACGGAAACCGAGGATGGAGCCCTGGTGGGGCCTCTTCTGCCTCATGTTCCTGTGTTCTCTGATGCACGTCCGAGGTAAGGGAGGGTTTGCTCTGGGGAGAGCCGCGTGGGTGTGCATTTCTATCTGGCTGCTTTAAAAAAAAAAAAAAAAACCCGCCCCAAACCACTTCCACTCAGGAAATGGCTCTAAGGTGCCAGATAGTAGAAAAACAAAAAAACAGACCAAGTACGATGGTTTTGAGGGGAGAAAAAGGGGCCGGGTACCAATTCGGGGTCTGGGAATTGGATCCAGAAGTGTAGGATGTGGACTCAGTACTTAGACGCGCACTGTTTTTGTGGTCTGCTTTTGATCTCTGTGTGTCACACACGGAAAAAAGTGACCCGTGTTCCTGGGGAGTGTTGGGATTTTTCAATTCCTTGTTTTCGATTTAAAATAATCAGTGCTGCGTTTCTGGATGGGGACAATGGAACTGAGACCCAGCTTGGTTCTGTGGGACTGATCACCCAAGATTGGGTTTGCTGGAAGGGCAGCCTCCGTTCAGGTTTTTAGTGACATTTAGTGACATTTTTTGGTGACATTTCTCACCAATGTCACCCCTCCTGTTGGCAAATGAAAAGCATCTGAATTGTTTACGCCCCAAACTTCAATACAGGTTCTTCTGGTGATGCCAAGATTTTGGTTTGTCGGGGAGCAGAGGTGGGGAGGGACCTAGTTTGGGAACTATAATTTACCCATGACATGGAGGATTTAACCACAATTGGATAAGCTCCTTTGGTCCTCATTTGAATTTTAGGAGGTGGAAGCCCAGGCAGGATTTAAGAGTGAGAAGTGTTGTAGGTTAGGCATTGAAAGGATTTCATTTGGATGGCAGTCTTGTGACATTTCCTGTTTATCCTGTTTGAGGATGGTTGTTTAGGGGCAGATGTGGTTTTGTGAGACATCCTGGCACCCAGAGCCCAGGATCTTCCCCGAGACCCTTCCAGGAAACCTTGCTGTCTGCACATCTTGCCCCCCGGCACGTGGGTCACGCAGAAACGCAGTCCAGGCGCTTCTGTTTGCAGGGAGTCGTTAGTCCCTGAACTGACACCAGGGCTGAGAAGAGCAAGAGAGCAGAGCTCTGATTCTACACAGACCCGCCCAGAAACCGAGACAGCAAAACCTGTCTGAGCGTTTATTCCTGCTGCTGTGCACACGGTAGGAACTGTGGGTTCACCTGCGGGCTCAGGCAGCTCCACCTCCTCCCAGGCACGGTCGGGTTGCTCCTTTGGAGATAATGGGATGTCGGATTCCTTCAGCGCGTCACGTATGTGCTGGGGAAACGTGCTGTGGATTTAACCGCTGTTCTTCGGAAGAGAAAACAATGCAGGAGCCGGCCCTGGCTGACGTTAGCTGAGTGCTCCCGAGGATGCCCAGGTTACGTTCTTTCGATGAGGGCGTGACTTGCGACAGGCTCTGCGGGTGTTAATCGAGTTCATTCTCACAGAGCCTTGGGCTGGGGCTGCCAGGCGTGGTGCACTTTTTCTTTCTTTCTTTCTTTTTAAATATGTTTCCTGTTTTGATCGAACACGGAACTTTTTTTTTTCTTTTGGAAGATGATATTATTTTATTTTATTTTTGGCCATGCCGCACGGCATGTGGGATCTTAGTTCCCTGACCAGGGATTGAACCCGTGTCCCCTGCATCCCTGCGTTGGAAGCGCAGAGTCTTAACCACTGGACTGCCAGGGCAGTCCCTTAATGCCCTTTTTTTTGGATGCCCTCTTATAGATGGGTACACGGAGGCACAGAGGTGTTCCATCATTTGTCTGAGGTCCCATTGCTGGGAACATGCACAGGCAGGAGAGGTGCGAGGAGGGACGGGAAAGGTAGTGAGGTCTGGATCAGGGTGCGTCGGTGTGAAGATGTTGTGCAGCTGGCCCGAGTCCTCGGTAGTTTGTTAAATGCATGGACCACCCCCTCACACCCCAAACCACCAGCAGCTGTCGGCGTGGGCGAGTTCACGAGGTCCCCAAACACTTCCTGCAAGGCTGTCAAGCTGCTTGTTACCAAGGCTCCGGAAGAGCAGACTATCGCTATGGTGAACGTCACTTAACCGTTCTTAGAACGACTAAACTGTGTGTATAAAATAAAATAAGAATTTGATTACAGTCCTGAGGCCTAGGGGTTTACAATGCGGCGGTGTCAGATTTCCAGTGTATTGAATTACCTTTCGCTGTCAAACCTGGATGCACTTGAAGGACCAGGAGACCAAGACAGGTCTTCGAAAAGCTGATAGAAGCAGAGATGGAAACTCCAGGGGCTGCTTGTTGTGTTTGGTTTGTTGAGAAAAAAATCTATCTATCTACCTACCTATCTATTTTCTGTCTATGTATCTATCTATCAACTATCTAACATCTATCAACTATCTATCTACCTATCATCTATCTATCAACTAACTATCTAACATCTATCAACTATCTATCTATCATCTAGCTAGCTAGCTATAATGCAGGTATAACTCTAGATTTTGTATATATATATACATATATATATATTTCCTTATATTCCCTTTTTTTCCTGTATATCTATTGTATCCTGGGTATACATTACCATTTTCCTGTATCTATATTATACAGTGGCTCTGAAATCCCCTTCTACATGTATTGTATCTTCTTCTCTTATCAGACAAGACTAAACATGTGTGTGTGCTTAAACAGAGCTCCTTTTCTACCTACAGACTAAAAAAGTACCGGCGTCCCTTGGTATTTGAGGGGGATTAGTTCCAGGACCCCCTGGGACACCAAAATCCATGCATGCTCAAGTCCCTTATATAAAATAATGTCATATTTGCATATAACCCACGCACTTCCTCCCGTAGACTTTATTATTTTTATTATTTTTAATTTTTATAAATTTATTTTATTTAGTTAGTTTTGGCTGCGTTGGGTCTTTGTTGCTGCGTGCGGGCTTTTCCCTAGTTGAGGCGAGTGGGGGCTGCTCTTCATTGCGGTGCACGGGCTTCTCATTGCGGTGGCTTCTCTTCCTGCAGAGCACGGGCTGTAGGCGCGCAGGCTTCAGTAGTTGTGGCTCGAGGGCCCTAGAGCACAGGCTCCGTAGTTTGCGGCACGCAGGCTCTAGTTGAGGCGTGCGGGCTCGGTAGTTGCAGCGCGCGGGCTTAGCTGCCTCGCGGCACCAGGATCTTAGTTGCCAGGCCAGGGATCGAACCCACGTCCCCTGCACTGGATGGTGGATTCTTTACCACTGGACCACCAGGGAAGTCCCCTGAAGTAGAGTATTTTTAAAGACAATTGAGCCAGAGTCAAAAGGGGCACCTTAAATTTGCCTGAAGGAAGTCGGGCTTTGTTCCCTGGGAGTCCTGCTTCAGCTGGGTGAAATCCCTCAAGGACAAGAACGTCCTACCCATGTATGGCGTGCAAAGTGGCTTAACCTGTGACCGCTGGTTCCCGGAAGGACTGGCTTCAATTAACCCACGCTTCAGATGAAGCCTGTAAATTCCTATGTAAGGAATGGAAAGCAATTGTCTTGAAGGGCAGCCGTTCCGACACTGGCCGGAATAATAAAATCTAAGATCCTGCCTGCCTGTGAGGGGTGGGAGTCTTATCCCCGGATGGACCCACTCAAGGGTAATTAAATTCAGCACCTATAAATGCTGCTGCTAACGGCTGTAATAAGGGTTTTAGATAGTAATCAGTTTTCCCCCCTCTTCTCAGAGCTAGCCTGGGGCTGGTTTTCTCCTTCAGAGGGAATAATTCAGGAATTAGTGAGTGGGAACTGGGACACGTGCCTCTATCGTGGTTGCCGTGGAGGCGTGGTGGGTTTTTTCTAGTGCATGGTGTCCTCCTCAGCGCCGTGTCATGATTATTCCAACAGCTCTGCCCTTTGCAAAAATTCCCTTTGTCCTGTAGGCTTGTGGGTCTGAGAAGTTCAGGGAAGCAAACTCTGATACAAAGCATCTTAGAATCTTGCTGGGGTAGAATTTGACTGGGGAGGGAGGGGATGGGTTACTAGAGATAACGAGAGAATTCCTCCAAGTGCCACTCAGGTGGTTTCGTCTCAAAATCCCTCCTAAATAGCTTTGTTTTTGGAGGGTAGGGGTTCTTGGGTATGGTGCTAAGACCTCCCGCCCGGCAGCATGAGTCCTTTTCAACGCCCATCTCCAGGACGTCAGCAATGGGTGACCAGCCTTATGATCGCAGACCCCACGCGGCTCCTTTCCCCTCGGTGTTTACAGAGCCCAGAACATGTGGAATCGATTAGCAACGGCTGAGCCAGCTAAACTAAGCAGATCAGAAACACGTCTTATGTTCCCGGCCCCGTCTTAGGCTCCGATTGAAAAAAAAAAAAAAAAGCTAGTGGAAGTAGTTGCCCTGGGGAGCTGCATCCCCCTGCCCCCCAGCTCCACCGAGGTTGAACCTCTGAATCAGCAGCGTCCACCTGAGTGATGTCCCTGGCAGGGCTGCACCCGGTGGGGCTACGATGTGAAGCACGTGGGGAGGGTCTGGGCTGCAGCCCCTCTGGGGCTAAACCTCTGGCCTGCGGGACTGGATCGTCGCCAAGTCCAGGGTAGGGGAGCGCCTCATACTGGGTGCGGTCCGCCGGCTCTGTGCATGAGTCATGCCCACGGGCCTCCCAGCAGCGCCACAGCTAGGGACAGCTTCCTCCACGACCTCCCCTCGTCAGAAGCATCTCCAAACGGAAGGAGGCTGCTGGAAAGAGAAGGGGACACAGAATGGGGTTAGGGCAGGGCGGAGGGACTTGGCTGTTCTCAGAGCCCCAGACGGCGCTCCCTGGCTTCCGGCCGTGAGAAGGCCAGCCGGCAAGGCTACCACATCCCCAGAGACGATCCAAGGCCCTTTTGGAAAACAGCTCCCGCCCAGCCCCGTTGGTTGTGCGATGGATTCGGGAGAGGCCGGGAGGAGACAGATAACAGAGGCTTTGATCATCTCAGAACAGGCAGTGGCCTGACGCTCAGGTTGGAGGACACTGTGTAGGTGCTTCTTCACGGGACGCCTGGAACTCCTGGGAAGAGTCCGGTGAGAGTTATCTGTAAACTGCCAACTGGCGATTAGAATGCAAACTCCGGAGCTGCCCTTGTAGCTGAGGGGCACGGCAGGGTGGGGGGCGCCCTGCACCGGTATCTGTCCTTTCAAACTGGAGGGAGGGTCAGCCACAGCCCCACTGGCAGCCCTGGAAGGGATGTGTCTTCAGAGTCCCCAAGGCTGACGCTGATTCCTGTCACCCAGCCCCTGCACAATGACCCAGAGCAGAGAGTGGCCAGCTTGTCCCCAGAAGAGGACCTGGCAGAAGCTGGAGGGACACAGACCCTGGCCAAAGAGAGGGGCGCTGAGGACAGATGCGGGACCTCCCTGCGTTAGAGACGGCTCTCCGGGGTTTCGCCTCTAAACGCACTGAGCCCCGGCCTCCAGTCCGGACCGTGAGGCTGCCGGCGGATGCCCTCTGACCTCAGCTCCTCTGCCATCCAGTTTCAATTATAATGAATTGTATAATCTATGGATGCTGTCTCAACAGAGCTCTTTTCAAAAGCTCTTTTTTATCAGCCAAAGATGAGATACAAGTTGGTCAGCTCAGAGGTTTTCTGATTGGGCTCCTCTAGTTTTAGAGGCGGCGAAGGTGATGGGTGGGATGTGTGTGGGAAGAAGCCCTTAAACTGGCAGGAAAGGAACACTCAGCTCGTTAAAAAGGTTTTGTGTGTTTTTTTGAGATAAAAGTCACATGCATCAGAGTCACCCTGTGAACGCTTTGAAAGTGAATAGTGCAGACATTTTTGTTTAGCATGTTCACAATGTTGTGCGACCATCACCACCATCGAATGCCAGAATGTTCTTATCACCCCCATAAGGAACCCCATACCCGTGAGCAGTCGGTGCCAGTCCCCCCGACTCACTTGTTATCCACCCAAGTTTCTCCGAGTTGAGCTTGTAAGAAAACTGAAATCCAGCCTCCGCTTCTCTCCAGACCCTAGACTTCTTCATAGTATTTTTAGCAAGTCTGAAACTCGCACGCCAACAAAATATCTGGGCCCCTGAACACTGGGAGGGAGCCGGGGTTGAAATGTTTGGGAAATGCTTGCGGGGGTGTCACGGAGAGGCGAGGGCAGCGCGATTCTGGGCCTCAGTCCAAGATGCATTCTGTCTTAGCCATAAAGGAAGATATCCACAGTTCCAGCCACGGAGCCGCCACCGTACCGCATTTCCCAAAGGCATCCCCTGAGGTGTAAACTGGGGTCAGAGTGTCTCCCGGTGCGTAAACCACTATCTTCCACACGGCTCACGTGTCACCTCCTCCAGGCAGACCTCCAGGTCGGCTCACACAAGACGTGCAATTGCCCCCGCTGCCTTGTGGTCCCCGCTACACCCTGTCCCCACCTTTAGGGATATTCACGGGTCTCTCTCCCCTAAAGAACCAGGAAGCAGGGCTAGTGTCGTGGAAGGTCCCGTCCCCATTGGGTGACAGTGTGCCTTGATCAGAGTCGCAGTTCGTAGATGTTTGCAGGATGCACGGGTGCTTTGGCTTTCCAAGACATCTATGTGCTTTGCTCGAGGCAGCTGAGATCCCAGGAGCATCTCCCTCCTGTTTAAGACGGGGCTACCAGGAACTTCCCTCGTGGTGCAGTGGTTAAGAATCCGCCTGCCAATGCAGGGGACACGGGTTCGAGCCCTGGTCCGGGAAGATCCCACGTGCCGCGGAGCAACGAAGCCCGTGCGCCACAACTACTGAGCCTGCGCTCCAGAGCCCGCGAGCCACAACTACTGAGCCCGCGTGCCACAACTACTGAGCCCGCGTGCCTAGAGCCCGTGCTCCGCAACAAGAGAAGCCACTGCAATGAGAAGCCCACGCACCGCAGCAAAGAGTAGCCCCCGCTCGCTGCAGCTAGAGAAAAGTCCGCATGCAACAACAAAGACCCGGCACAGCCAATAAAATAATTTAAAAAAAATTTTTTGTTTTCCTTTTTTTTTTTGCGGTACGCGGGCTTCTCACTGCTGTGGCCTCTCCCGTTGCAGAGCACAGGCTCTGGACGCGCAGGCCCAGCGGCCATGACTCACGGGCCCAGCCGCTCTGCGGCATGTGGGATCCACTTATACGTGGAATGTAAAAAATAATACAAATGAACTTATTTACACAACAGAAACAGACTCACAGACATAGCAAACAAACCTATGGTTACCCAAGGGGAAAGCGGTGGGGGGGAAAGAATAAATTAGGAGTTTGGAATTAGCAGATGTCAACTATTGTATATAAAATAGATAATTAGCAAGGACCTACTGTACAGCACAGGGAACTGCATCCAATATCTTGTAATAACCTATAAGGGAAAAGAATCTGAAAAAATATATATATGTATAACTGAATCACTTTCGCGTACAGCAGAAACTAACACTATATTGTAGCTTAACTATACTTCAATAAAAAAAAAAAAAGGACGGGGGTGCCGTCATCTTCCTTCGGAGGTGTCTTTGGTGAGGGGCCCAGCCTGCCAGGAGAGCCAAGATGTTGGCTTGACAAACACACCACAGGGGACGTGGAGAGAGAGAGGGGGACTTTGGTCTTCCGCTGACCTCAGGGTGGGTGCTGGGCTTGACCTTTGCACCAGGGGGGATGTCTGGGCAGGTGGGGCCAAGGGGGTGGAGACAGGTGTCAGGGGGCCCCGACGGTCCCGTCGCGGTGTGACCTAGCGCCCTGTCTCCCCACAGGTCAAGGTGACTTTGATTTGGCCGACGCTCTCGATGACCCCGGTAAGTGCCCGTCTTCTCTAGGAGATGCTGTGCTTCGCAGCCTCTGTCAGCTCTGTGGTGCCTCGGGGCTGGGGGTGGCGGGGATTCCGAATTCCAGGCAGTGAGAGCTCTGTTTTTCACCTAAGACACAAGCCCCGGGAGATGGACCTTCACATCCGGCCTTAGCTGTGGGGCTCGGTCTTATGTCTTGGTAGGTCTGGGCTCCCCAAGCCAGGGGTCCGCGCATACCCTGGAGGGTTTTCCTTCTCTTAAATGTGGTTCACCTCTATTCGCGGGGCATCTACGATTTGGAAGACCCCCCCTACACCCCACCTGTGTGTGGCCACTACCCTTGAGGTCAGCTGGACCTTGCCAGCAGAAAGGCTGACTGTACATCTCCTGGGCCCGGGAGGAAGGTCTGGATTAAGGCCCACAGTCAAGCTGGGTGGCAGGAGCGTTCAGACCTAGGGGCTTGGGGAGGAAGGAAAGGTTGTGACCTGCAGGCACAGTGGGAAGAAACATCAGTGCTTGTCTACTCAGAAAAATCAGCTTCTCCTGTCATCAGGAGAACCCCCGGTCCCTCATCGCACATCAATTACGGTGGATTTTCCGAGAAGTAAAGAAGGGACGTGATCACCAGACCCACTCAACTTAAAAAAGGATGACAACCAGGGCTTCCCTGGTGGCGCAGTGGTTGAGAGTCCGCCTGCCGATGCAGGGGACGCGGGTTCGTGCCCCGGTCCGGGAGGATCCCACATGCCGCGGAGCGGCTGGGCCCGTGAGCCACAGCCGCTGAGCCTGCGCGTCCGGAGCCTGTGCTCCGCAACGGGAGAGGCCACAGCAGTGAGAGGCCCGCGTACCGCAAAAAAGAAAAAGAAGCTTGAGAACCAGGGGACAGGGTGGCCTCCAATAGCGGCCTGTCACCACTTCTCCACTTACGAGCCAGGGAGCGACACTCAGCACTTCTGTACTCTCAAAGGAGCTGCTTTTAAAATGAAAACACACCTTAGGAATCATAGAATTTTAACAATATTTCTTCTGTAGAGAATGACATTTTGAAAGATATTCATTATCTAAGTTTTTACATTTCTGATATGTTGGAATTTTTACTACGTATTATTTTGTAATCCGAAAACTTGCAGACATGTAAGAAATAGAAAGAACAAAATAATGGAGGCAAGACCTGCTCCCTCCGCAGTTTTCCCCACTGACTGAGGCTTTTGCTAGTGGTAACCGTGACAGAGCAGATATGAGATTATTGTCAGAGCACCAGACAAGCGTAGTGATGCAGGTCAAAGCTGACACGCTGCTTCCCCCGTCTGACTGCAATGGTGAAGGGCTCAGTCCTTCCCAGAGTGGACGGGCTGTGAGGTCAGGGTTATAGGAGGGCCAGTGCTTGCAGCCACACTGCGGGGCATTGGGAGGTACCGCCCCACATTCAGCCTGGGTGGTTGGCACAGGGTCTGGGATGGATAAAGAAGGAGCACGCCCAGGGTAGGGCACACGCAGCTGAGGGCTGTGGTGCAGAATCATCAGAGGC
Source organism: Orcinus orca (assembly GCF_937001465.1). Taxonomy (NCBI): domain Eukaryota; kingdom Metazoa; phylum Chordata; class Mammalia; order Artiodactyla; family Delphinidae; genus Orcinus; species Orcinus orca. Next base: position 1,633,536 of record NC_064580.1, read on the forward strand.
GTTTTATCAATTAAAAAACGTCATCAACCTGTGAACTGGCAATTCCCCTCCTAGGAAGAAAGGGAAGGATTGAAAGGAGAGACTCAGAGGCATACGTGTTTACAGCGGCGTAACTCATCATCGCCAAAAGGCAGAAGCCACCCAAATGTCCATGGACGGATGGATGGAGAAACAGCCTGGGGTCCAGGCACACAGTGGAATGTGACTCAGCGATGAAAAGGCGTGAAGCTCTGACCCAGGCTACCACGTGGATGGACCTTGAACCCACGATGCTCAGTGAGAGAGGGCTTTCTGCAGAGAGGAAGGACCCTGTCCACTGTGCACCCGGCAGTTCCAACCTCCCTCACCCTTGTCAGGGGCCACCCCTCCAAGCACCTTCCCCCAACCTCTTCCTCCTGCCCCTGTCTGCCCACCCACGCTGCACCCCCCAGACTCACTGAGCGTGGCAGACAGGTATGCTGCACCTGATGCCCCGTGCATGAGTGCTGACCTCAGGGAACCGAAACCACCTGGGAAGCTGTGGACCACCGCGTTTACACACCCCCGGCAACAACAGGCACTCCGCAAACTTTTGTCACGTGAAGAAACACGTGCAAGAAAGTGAGAGAAGCATCGTCCTGGAACCGGGGGAAGCTTCTCTCCAGATCTGCCTTCAGCCGCCCTACCTCTGCTCTGCAGGTACGTTTGTGGGGCACCAGCTCTGCGCCCCCTGCCCTGGATGCTCTTTGCTCAGTCGGTCCTCCTGCTGGCGCCCCAAATCTCGCTACCTCACCTCCTGCAAGGCTCGGATGAAACTTACTTCCTAAGGAGCTTAGCCGACCGCCCCAGGAAAGCTTTGCTCCCCCAGCGGGACCTCTGCATAGCTCCCGTGGAGACTGGTGGGCGTGGGTTTTAAAGATGCTTTTGTTTCCCCCCCCACCCCCGAATACAGAGTGGAATTTGTGTTCATATCATGTCTGTGTTAGCGCCTTGAAATTCTCATTGTTTATTAGGGCATTAACGATTCTTTCTTGGAGCTGCACGTAAATCCTCGAAGCGTACTGAATGTATGTCCTTTCTGTCCACAGAGCCCACCAAGAAGCCGAGCTCAGGTGAGGGACTACCTGGCTGCACAGAAATGAGGCTGCGCCCCTGAGATGAGGTTTTGGAAGGTGTTTCTAGGGACGTGGAGTGTGTGAAAGAGGGGCAGGTGTTTAAAGCAAAGCCTAGTTCTTGGGGAACTAGAAATCAAAATCACAGTGAGACATCATTCCTACTAGGACTGCTAGAATCAAAATATGGGCGATACCAAGTGTCGCTGAGGGTGTGGAGACATTGGAGCCTTCGTGCGTTGCTGGTGGGGATAGAAAACGGTGCAGCCTCAGCGGAAAACAGTCTGGCAGCTGCTCAGAAAGCTACGTATAGAATTTCCCTATGACGCAACAGTTCTACTCCTGGGTATAGACCCAAATGAACTGAAAACAAGGATTTCAACAGAAACACGCACACTTAGGTTGATCGTGTATAATTCCTACGTTAGTCCAGGAGAGAAAAATTAAGAATAAAGTTGATGAAAAGAAGGATAAAGTTGATTGAATGAAGAATAAACTTGATTAACTAAATAGAGAAAAATGAAGAATCAGCTTGATTAAATGAAGAATAAAATAAACTTGATTGAATGAAGAATAAAGCAAACTTGATTAACTAAGTAGAGGTCCAGAAATTTGAAAAAAGAAAAGAAAGGAAAAAAAATAAAATAGTAGGAATAACGTAACGTTAATTACTGTAGATGTAAAATGATTTAATGACTATGTTAAAGACAGGGCTTAAAGCACGTTTAAATCGGTTATATGCTATTAAACAAAGTGAAAGTAAATGTTTGCGTAAAGAGTTGGAGGCAGATACCAGAGGGAAGTGGCATCACGTAGCAAATGTCGCACAAAATAATCTTCAAGGAGTAAACAGTTTTTTGGTTGTTGTTGTTTTTTTGCGTACAATGTAAAGGCTAAACAGTTACTTTTGTAACTGTGTGTACGCAGTTTTTTCTTTAAGGTCTACGTTCCGAGGTTTTCCATCTAGCGGCTAAGTGATTTTTAGCGGCTCGATGGTGATCTGTGAGCAGCAACTGTGACTCAAATACAAGATCTAGTTCTTATTTTATAGGCTGCTACTGACGGAAGGACATTCTTCTCTTCTAAACATGCAGTGTTGTCTTCCCCACAGATATCTACCCAAAGCCCACGCCTCCCCACCAGCCACAGCCCGGAAATCCCGACAACAGTGGAAGTAAGAAAGTTCATTCATTTCAAAGCAAGTTTGATGAAAGGTGCCTCTTTTTTTTTTTTTCTTTTTAACTATGAGTTTTCATCTGACTGCTTCTGAAGTAAGAACCAAGTCAGCTTTTATGGGGGCGGGGGGGAGCAGTTTGCATTATTTTATTTCCTCGTTGCTCAGACACTTGGAGAATACTGAGCATTTGGGGACGTTGTGCATTACTGTCCTGGAATTTTAATCAGGCTGGAGGACGAGTCTTCTTCTAGCTGTTTCCGCGGTTCCTAATAAGTTCCCTTGCACTGTGCATTTTAGGTAATTTATCTTCAGTTTCTCCTTTGTTTTAAAAGCTTGGCAGACACTGTGCCTATAGATCACTTTAAAAAAAAAAGGGGGGGGCCGGGAGGGGGGTAATATTAGCCAATAGCCCATAAAGTCCTCAGCAATTCAAAAACCCTAAAGACCTAAAAGCTGACCAGGCAGAGGTGACCAGTGACACTGGCCAAGTTGAGAGCTTGCGGAAGCTTCCTGGAAGCTTGGTGTGGCCTTGGGATGTGTGGAAATTCATCTCCTCGGCGGTGGTGATGGCCATGGTGAGGGAGATGTCATGAAAAGTAAGACGTAAGGTTCTACGAAGGTGTTACCTAATTGCAAAGCAGCCCAGGCCACTAACTGCGTTCGTTAATGGACGCTTACGTCACTACTTTCTCATCCTTGATACCGAAACTTGGCCTCTGTACAGCGGTGCCAAATTGAATCTCAGAGACAGAGTTTCAGGTGAAGTAGAAAAGAATAGCTTCGTTGCTTTGCCCGGCAAAGGGGGACACAGCGGGCTCCTGCCCTCGTAACCGTGTCCCTGGGCTTCCCTGGTGGCGCACTGGTTGAGAGTCCGCCTGCCGATGCAGGGGACGTGGGTTCGTGCCCCGGTCCGGGAGGATCCCACGTGCCGCGGAGCGGCTGGGCCCGTGAGCCATGGCCGCTGAGCCTGCGCGTCCGGAGCCTGTGCTCCGTAGCGGGAGAGGCCACAACAGTGAGAGGCCCGCATACCGCAAAAAAAAAAAAGTGTCCCTACCTGGGGTGGGATTCGGTGAGGAGTTTTATAGCAATGGTTCAAAGGGTGGGGCTGCTGAGAAGGACCAGGGTGCCTGCAGGGCCTGCACTCCTTCAGTCTAGACATCACCTGGGCTCAGGTGGTCCCCTGATGGGCTTCTGTGCTTCCCAGAGGTTATCCAACTGTGGCCTTCTCTTTGGAATGAAGAAGGCCTTATCGAGTAGTTAACATCGTCCATTTGTTGGGGTTTTCAGTATCTGACCAACAGTATTGTCACGTGTATCCCTTGAGGGGAAATCAGGACCTGCCCCCAGGCTGCACTATTGTGTCTTCACTGCTCCTCCCTGGTCTCTGCATCCCCTCCCTTCCCTGATTGGCAACTGCGTGAATCTGCCCGTTGGAATTCAGGGAAGGTCATGGGGGCTGAAGGAAGCCTATTTCCTGTAATCAAGAAATGGGGGACACAGGAAGGCTTTTGTGCCCAGGAGCTCCACAGGGCCCTGCTCGGTTTCATCCCCTTTCATTTTTTTTTTCCCCTCCAATTTTAACATCCCAGCTCCATCGATTCCTTTCTTGTAAAAATCCCTCCCAGCCTTTTCAACAAACTATTGTCCAGTGGAGCGCTGTTGTTCTACAAGGTGCGGATGGAAATCCCTCCTGGGGAGCGTTTCTTGCTGCAGGCTATTTGGGGATCTCGGGTTAAACGTATTCCCATGGGCTTCCCTCCTACGGGGTCCAGAGAATGTTGGATGCTGGCCATCCTGTAAGATGAGTCACCCGGACCAGGGTGACTCACCCACCCCAGGGCGTGGGTAACAAGCCTCACGCTTGGGAGGGGTCCCTCTGTGACTCAGGGTTCCAGCAGCTGACACATTCCAAATGAGAGGAAGGTTGCTTTCTGGCCTTTGTTTTCGAGCTCTGCTAAAACCCAGTGGGGAGATGCCTTTACAATGGTACCCCCAAATAATGAATTTATATTTGATACGAGTTATATGCCTTTTGGTATCAGCCTGACTGTCCCTTAGAAGCTAGTTCTGCTGATGGTTTATTGTGTATTGGGGAACACGTCTTGATTAAGGGGTTTTGGAACACTGATGAGACTCAGTGAGTATACTTTCTGCCTGACCCGTTTGGAACGATTCATAATGAAATGATAGAACGTGTAAAAACAGGGACGCAGCAAACTCAACACACACAGCAAACGAAGAGGGGAAAGAACTAGATTAGAACTTAAGTATGGAAACAGCAACACAGGAGTGGAAGCTCTCCTTAAATTTCACGCTTGCCCTCTGGCTCACCCAGGTCCTGTGTGTGTCTCTTGAGAAGAAAGGTGAGTCATTGAAGGCAGTGGTGAGCAGTCCCTTGAATACAGGGTGTTCTGGAACATTCTGCTGTGCAAGAAAGGCTCTGCAGGTGGAATGGGAGATCCTGGCAGAGACAGCGTTTTGTGCCAAGGCTCTGGGGCAGGAAGCTTGGGCTAAGTTTGAAGGGCAGATTACGGGCATTTGTGACAAAAGTTAAGATTAACTCCAGTGAGGGAACGTACACACGCACAGCAGGAAGGGTAACACGTCATCAAAAACGTGAGATGCTTCTGTCCTGGTATTGATGACGGGCTTTTGCAAACAACGTGACGTTTGCGATAACGCTAAACATTGGAACGTTCACAGGGCAGCGTCTGCCAGATTCTTTTCAGGAATCCGTGAACTTCTTGCTTTCAGAACCAAAGGAGGAGGTTCTGGGCGCCAAGGTCAACACGGTGTTTAAAGCTTTGGAGATGTTGAGTACCAGAGGCTCTGTGAAGGCGAGAAACAGCAAATATAAACAAGCCGGAATGTCATGTTGTATTTCGGCCTTCTGTATTGTGTGAACGGTTCATTGCGGGAAGATGTCATTCTTTTCCTAACATCACCTTGGTGTTTTCCAACAGATATCTATCCAAGGCCAAAGCCACTGCCACGTCCCCAGCCTGGCAGCTCTGACAACGGTGCAGGTGAGTCCGGAGTACTGAGATGCCTTCCGGAAGCATTGGGAGGGATGCAATGGACCATCTCGGAATTCTGTCCTCGGGCGCGTTTGAAATACGCAGAGGTTCTTTAACAAGGAGTCCACCTGCTGTTACCAATCTCTCTGTTGACGGAGGATGCATTTTGTTTTGTTTGGGGCTGAAAGAATGCAGCGCGCCCCAAAGACATCTCATGTCACTATGGAGGAAGGGGATTCTCTGTGTCCTTGGTTGCCCTGTTTTGGGTGTTCCGTTGAGTTTTGCTTCCCCTGTCAAGAGCCGTTTGGGGCCACGTGGCCTGAGTTCCCACCATAGATCGAGTGACGTGTTGGGAATCCACGCACCTGGGGGAGGACCGCTCGGGAAGGGATGCTGGCTCATGGTGGTGGGAGAATCACAAGAATTCCACGGCTTGGCCAGACACGTGTGCCGACGGGTGGGTGCTGGGCAAAGCTCAGCGATGAGTTGGGCAATGGGGAGTTCCCCTGTTTCCGATTCTCTTGAGATATTATTCGAACGTTGAACTCCTAGGGTGCAAAACACCGTTGCTTACGCCCAACCAGACAGCCTTCAGAGAGATCCAAGCATCCTTTCTCCCCTGCAGGTTTCAGCTTGGGGTGGGGGGCGTGTCTGTCTCCAAGACCTGACCTCTAGATCCTAAGCTGTGATCCTTTCTCTGCATCCCTTTGCACTGCAGCAGGAGATCATGTTATACTTTGTAACGTGCAATGCCATGCAATTGTGGTTAATTTATTTCCTTGAGTTAGAATGAAAAGTACACACACGCACACACACACGCACGCAGGGATTTTTGCCTTTCCTCCACCGATGCATCCCCAGAGCCAGAAGCCAGACGTGGCACACAGTAGGTCCTGTAAAGATCAGGTGCATGACGGCGACGGAGGGCTCACCCCTAAACCCCTTCATCAGGACACATATACCCTCCACTGTGTGGTTGGCTTGAAAGGTCTAACGGCCCCACCTCCAAAAGGCTGTGCTCTTTGGCGGACAGCGTCCAGCAAGATGTTCCTAAGGGGTTCTCTCAAAGCTGTTCTCTGTTCCAAGATGTTTCAGGAGACACCCTTTTATCATTATTATTATTATTATTATTATTAATTATTATTGGCCACGCGTCACGTGGGATCTCATGGAAAATTGTATCCGAGCCAGATTATTGGGTGATCACCCAGGTAGAGCATCTCAGAAAAGTCTGAGAGCTCTTCCGCCCCGTTTGGAAGTCAAGGCCGGGCTTCCCTGGTGGCGCAGCGGTTGAGAGTCTGCCTGCCGATGCAGGGGACACGGGTTCGTGCCCCGGTCCGGGAAGATCCCACATGCCGCGGAGCGGCTGGGCCCGTGAGCCATGGCCGCTGAGCCTGCGCGTCCGGAGCCTGTGCTCCGTAGCGGGAGAGGCCACAACAGTGAGAGGCCCGCGTACCGCAAAAAAAAAAAAAAAAAACCAAAAAAAAAAGAAGTCAAGGCCCACTTCTGTAAGTTTTTTGAGACAGAGGGCTGGACCTCGCAGCATGTACTAGTGACAGGTTACGCAATCTAAGCGTCACTGTGGCCCCTTACAAGATGGAGAAGGAAGGTTACCTTGTTAGGAGCCATCTTGCTGGCGCTGGGAGAATGCTGCCGTTTACGGTTGAGCAGATATTCCTGCCGATGGGGGAGGTCCGACCAACGCCTAAGGCAGGTACAGGATGCCCAGCGAGGGGTGGAGAGTGGAGGCCAAAGGGAAGAGAAAATTTCTTAGGTTTAAATGTTTCTTGCCCGGCCATGAAACCTGAATTTTATTTCACATAAAGGATATGATAAACGACACAGGTGAACGGGCAGATGAAGAGACACAGGGCGAGGGGGTCCCAAGTTAGGAGCTTCTGGAGTTGGGGTGCACTGCCTTCCACCGTGTAGATAAATTCACTCACTCGGAAGCTCTCCAAACCCCGTCTCCTGGGCTTTTGCAGAGGCTCTGTCACGTGAGCTGGATGAACTCCTTGGCCACAGGACAGGGGTGAGGCTGAAAGCCCCCACCCTCCCATTGCTGGTTGGTTGTCCCGTTTCCAAAAGTCACCTCATGCACATAAACTCAGGTGTGGTTCTGAATAACAAAAGACACCTTTATCTCTTTTGTCACTTCACAAAAGACCCCTTTATCATTCCTATCATTTAGGAAATTCCAAGGGGCTCTGTGCTTGGATTAGGGAGGAAAACCAAATACGTATATTTCTGATGAAAATCACAGTGTCCTGTCTGCAACCTCTTTGTAAATCTTGCTTGAGGCTAGGGGTGGAAGTAGCAGGTTGGGGTCCAGGCCCGGCCCCCTCCACCTCCACTGGTCCCGCTCCCCCCCAGCTGTAACGCCTGCATCTCCCCTTCCTAGCTCTGTCTGTCCCCACCTGCCCGCTGGGAGGCCAGCTCCGTGAGAGCAGAGGTTTGGTCTGCTCTGCTCGTGGCCGTGTCCCTATCAATTTCATGGCGCTGGCAGCAGAAGGCAGCCCGACCAGCTCTTCTGAATAAATGAATGACCGTGTGCTTGTCCCCTTCTAGGTGGAGACGGCTACCCCTCGTACGGCAACCCACAAGGTAACACACAGGGGCGGGGCAGCCCACCTTTCCAGGAGCGAGCTCTCCACATCACTGTGGGATGAAGTGGGGGTAGACGTGTAATGATTTCAACCTGAGGGTGTTCAGGGAGCACCTACTGTTCCCATGCTCGTCTGGAAGCTCCTGAACACACACGTCTGTCCTTCAAGGAGGGGTCCATCCTGTGGGGGTCAGAGAAGGAGGGCGAGGACGGTCCTCAGGCTGCAAGATGCCTCGGAGCTCTGAGAGCAGGGCTGGGGCTCGTGGACTTGCCACTGGGCCACCAATGGCGTCCCTTTCATTGACCACTACTGACCGGTAGCCAACATGGAGAGGAGAGGGGAAGTCATGGCATTCAGCCTTGGAGAACCCCCAGAGGGCACTGCCAGCCCCATCACAGGTCCAGAAATGGGGGCTGGAGTCCGGATGGTGGGCTTTTGTTGTGTGTCCCTGGGAGGATGGGGTCCAGTCTCTTGGTCATCTGGCATTTGGGTGGAGGGTGACAGTGAATCTGCCCAGCTGACCCCAAGGCTTTGGGAAGAAGAAAGGTATTGAGTCTTTCCAACCTTCAGACCCTATCCCCATGCGGAGCCTCAGTGCTGCTCTTTGCTGGGTGTAGGGACATTCTGGGGAAGTCCGTGGATGCGTCTCTCCTCGTGGGCAGGAGGTGGGGCAGGAGGGGTGCATCTCAGGGCAAGAATCCAGGTCTGACACGTGGTTTGACGGGGTCCACGGCAGGACAGAGGGACTCATCCTAGCCTGGGGCAGAATGGAGGGGGGTAAGGATGCTCCTTGAGGGGCCCATCTCCAAGGCCGGGTCTAAAGGATGGGTGGGAGGCAGCCAGGACAGGAGAGGTAGGTGCTGTGCTAGGTCGGGCTGGGTACACCCCCGGGAACAACTGTAGTGTATGGGGCCAGGGTGTGGAGTGTGATGGGCAGGGGGCAACACTTGGGACTGGCCAGGCGACCCCATGGGCACGTCTGCACTTTCTACATGCTCCATGGGAAAAAGCCTGCCCCTATTTAAGCCTATGTGACACATGGATCAGAGGGCCAGTGATGGTCAGGGAGATCAGTGTTAAGACCCACTTAGTTCCCAGACTAAAGAGGATGTTGTAGAGACAGTGGACATGGGGGTAAGAGGTCAGCCTGGAGGACCATTTGGTAGTCACCATTGATATCACGTGGTTGATTTGTATGGGATGGCAGAGAGGAAAGAGGTGTATCAGTTAGCGGTGCTATGTAACAAAAGAGCCCCAAACATAGTGATTTTAAACAACCACCATTGATTATGATTATGTGAGTCGCAATTGGGCTAAAACCAGCCCACATCCATCCAAGAGGCCAGGCCAGGCTGGGCCACAAGGCAGCCAGACACGGTACCAGCGAATAAAGAGGAGCATCACAGCTTCACGTCTGCCGGTTCTACTGGCTGAAGACCCAATTCTCAGGATGATGACCTGGACCCCCCCCACCTCCCATGCCACCAAGTCACATGGTAGAGGGTGTGCATGGGGGGTGGGGAGCCCTGGAGAGCGGGGTCCAGCAGGGCACAGGGTGAGACAGCAGCACAAGGGAGGGATAGATCCCTGGGCGCCGTGGTAACGCTCTTCCAAGCATCACGGGAGCCACATCCACGGCATGGCCACTCATCTGTCCCCTACGACACGCCGGGCACTTGCCTGGGTCTGATGTAGGACATGGGTGGTTATTTTAGATGGAAGCAACGATTTGTTCTTCTGGGGAAGTGTTGATTTTTGTCCCATCAAGCTTCCATACCTTGGATTTTGTGCAGGAATACCTAAGCTTCCCTTAAAGCATTGATGTTTGCTCTATGGTTGTGTTCAGAGCCCCAGCGTGATTTGAGGATCGGGCTATCAGGCACTTTTTGGTTAAAAAAAATTTTTTGCATGAGTGAACATTCTATGTCCCCAAAGCTACAGATTCATCCAAATTCACAAATACATGAAAAAACATATCAAGCCTATCTTCTGCACAAAACTGTTGGATGCCCCAGTCCGGTAAGACTGGTTGGTAAGCTCTCCTGAAAACAGAATCACTTCCTCAGGCTTCTTGTGTGAATTCCATCATCTGCCCATGAACAGGAGGGTGGGGAGGGCCGGGGATGTGATTGCAGAGTTATTTACAACCAGCGGAGTTCCGGCTGGCTGTGTTTTTCACAGACCATCTTACTTTTCTGGGTTCCTGCAGGCAACAAGATAGCAAAAATCGTGTCTCCTATCCTGTGCGGGGTGCTGGTGACCCTGGTGGGGGCAACGGCCCGCTATTTCCAGTACAACAGGAGGTGGAATTGTTGCAGGACGAATGGCAAGTTTCCCTCCCAATTTTATCTTCCCTAAGTGTAAAGCCTGATAAGTATATGAATAAATGTAACAAAACAGAAGCAGACTCACAGATACAGAGAACAAACTAGCGGGTCCCAGTGGGGAGAGGGAAGGGGGGAGGGGCAAGATGGGGCAAAGAGATTAAGAGATACAAACTGCTGTGTATAGAATAAATAAGCAACAAGGATATGTTGTACAGCATAGGGAATAGAGCCAATATTTTATAATAACTTTAATGGAATACAATCTATAAAAATGTTGAGTCGCTCTGTTGCATGCATGAAACTAATAGAATATTGTACATCGACTATATTTCACTTAAAAAATTACTTTAATAAAATAACAACCAAAACAACTTAGGTCCAATAGACACACTGACACGTCTTCCCACGAATCATCTGTATCTAGGAAATTTGTTCTTAAGATGAAAAATGTTTCATTTTATTTAGAATTTATTACTTTTCAAAAAGTCCTTGAAGTAGTTTTGTTTTGTTTTTTTAACATAGGCCTTTAGAGCTGATTTGAAACCACACCTAAATGATGGCTTTTAAGATCTCTTCTTGTTATACATTTTTTTTAATTGAAGTATATTTGCTGTACAATATTATATGTTACAGGTGTACAATATAGTGTTTCACAAGTTTTAAGAGTTATACTCCATTTACAGGTATTACGGAATATTGGCTATATTATGTTATAAAATTCTTTGACAAATATACGTTACTTAATTTATTTAACTTAGGTAATGAAAGGCTAAATCCTTTTGAATACAATCTATCAAAAAAGTTCACGCAAAATGCGTACTTTGATTTCGTGAGTAAAAGGTTTTGTGTCTGCTTTTGTTTAACAAGGCAATGTGTTTAAAAATATTGCAAATAGAGTTGAAAGCAGTCACCCGCGATGCACCTGTGTGAGCTGTGTTCAAGTGTCACACTCAATAAGTGATATATTTTGAATTAAAAAATACTTTCTGGGGTCCTTCGCTGGTAATGTTATTTCTGATACAGTCCAGTGTAGACCCCCTTGCATAATGAAGGGATGTTAAAGCTGGGCCTTTATTACGGACCCACGGGGGACTTGAGAGATGCTTTTGAAAAGGTTTTCTCATCTGTAAGATTTGGTTTCACTGCCACAGACCTTACATAAGTAACTTGCTTTTGTTTTCAGTGAACTTTCAATCACAAGGGAGTCAGCAAAGATATTTGGGTGGAGTCTGCAGTGTTTGGACCCTTCTCCCAAAAGAAAACCACAGAAGGACTAAATTGCAAACCTTTCTGTCGAAAGGTGCACAGCCCCCAGGGAAATGGGTTGGGGCCAGGGCTGGGGGCGTGCTGGGACTTTCTGCTTCACCTTTGGGTCCAGGCTTCCGGGTTTGAAGAATTACATGCCCAAGGACGGGTGGGTAGCCGTCCTTGGGAGCAGAGATCCTGTCTGCTGAATCGTGAAAGCCCTAAAGACATCGCTAAAGGGAAGATGGGCGGGGGGTGGGTGGAGAGGGGAATGCTTTATTGCAGAAACAGCAGCTCAGATGTTAACTCGGGGTCTCCCAAGGTTTGGTCCTGAGACCAACCGTGTCTGAATCTGTCTGTGTTTTGCCAGGGGGCCTCCACCTCCAGGAAGGAAGCTATGAAACAAAAGCCTGTTCCAGGAGTATTTTTTTAAGGATTTGGGCGAATTCAAAATCCCAAAACCTACCCTTGGCCTCCCTCTGCTGGTGGGTCGGTGGTACTGAGCAAACCCCTGGCCGGGGCGAGCCTTGGTGTACGTAACCCCGGACCCTGAAAGTTTGCGGAGCGGGTGGGGAAACAGATTATGAAGAACAACGTTACTTTCCGGGCAACATGCCTTATCATTACAGAGACACTGTGCATTAATTTCGCTTGCATCTTCGGCCAAACTCTGTAAGCACTTGTGACCCCGGGAGCTCAGGGCTGAAAATGGGCAAGGAAAGTGAGGCATCATCTCAGGCGCAAACGTAAGGGTGGAGGGAGCCCCAACGAGCGAAGTCACCAAGATCAATACTATTTTAGTGCCATATTTTTTTAAAAAAATAACAAAATGGCAAACTACAGCCTGCCGGCTTGCTGCCTGTTTATGTCAGTAAAGTCTTACTGCAGCGAGAGGCAAGTGAGGCAAGACTGCAGCCCACGTTTATTTCACGTTTTGATACTATGCTCACGGTGGGCTTTTCTGGGCTTTCATTATGATTTTTTTTTAAAAAAAACACTGCATTCAAGTATTACGACATATCCTGGGTTTTTTGGCACTGCTACAACTTCGCGGCCACTCACCTCCCCCTATTTGAATTTCTGCAGCAGGGGCAGCTTTTGTTCTTTTTGGTTCATACCCTTCCCGTCTATCTGAGGTGGAAGCCCTTTCTGGTTAAAGCAGTGTCCTGTCTTGAAGCTCTCTCCTGCCTTTTTCGGGACTAGATAAAATACACGTCCAGCTGATTTACTTTGCTGTACAGGAGAGACTAATACAACATATTATAAAGCAACTACACTCCAAAAAAAAAAATTCTGTCTGCTTCCTCAATTATCGTTTAATGATAACTTCACCAGGTCCACGAAGGGACCGAACTTGGCTGCGGTTGTGTGAAAGTTACCGAGCTCAGAGAGTCAAGACATGCTGTGACATCATTCGGGCACCCCCCCCACAGTGTGCAGGACTGATCCTTGCTGGGTGCAAAACCCGTAAACCATCTAAGAAATATGGCAGCTTGACCTTCCCTCTGTGGTCCGGTGTTGATGCCCACCATGTGGCCAGGGAATGCCCACTCTCTCCCGAAGGATGGCGGGCACGTACGTTGGCCGGCTCTGCAGGGGTTAGGAGCAACGCACGACCTGTGCGTCTGTGTGCAGCCCAGTCCTGGAGCTTGTGTGTCTTGCAGGGACAGTGATGGGGATGGGGGCCTCTAACCTGGCGACAGAGGTCCATGCGCTCAAGGGGACCGTGTGAGCCTCACACTTCGCCTTTATTTCATCAAACGGACGTAATAGTAACTCCCCGTTTAGAGGTTATGAAGACTAATTCGGCCGCATCCCCCAAAGGGGTTTCTACAACTAGGAGTGGTCACCCAAAAGATAGAGTTACTCGATTCACTTAGAATGTTCTAAACCCTGAACAGACAGAAAGCAGCAGAAAAGATAGCAGGCTTTGAGATCAATCCGTATAGTTTTTTTTTTCTTTTTTTCCTGGCTATGACATCTTGCATCCAATCTTTCCTTACAGAACCAGAAAACATCTGAGGCCTTCAAAATCCACCCTTTGCTTTGAGAAAAGCTCCACCCAGACAAGAACCACCCTCATCACTCCCGTGCCATGTTCCTTTCCTTCTCCGCTTAAGCAGCTGCCCTGAAGGGTTTTCCCTCCTGTTTGCAATAGACGTGCTACCTAACCAAGAATGCCTAATTCCTCAGACACATCGATCATCATAAGGTAGACAGCTGGACCTTGGGTTGTAAAATGACTGCTTGATCTGTTGGTTCCATCGTGAATCCGGACAGAGAGTCCAGCTCTGGAATGAACTCCGAAACTACCTCCTGGTGTGACCTCAGGCCATCGACGTGGTCACAAAGCACAGGGGCAGCAGGATAGCACCGGGGTCTTGGGCGGGAATGCCATCGGCTTCTAAAAGATGCAGACAGACTGCTGTTTGGGTTTCCAACAAGCTGGGGTGAGAAGATTGACTGATGCCGTAAGTTCCTTAGTTATGTCAGGAATCCAGACCTGTTCACCACCGCCCTTGAATCGGGAATGAGTGATTCCCGACACTAACGGCAGAATTTGAACGTTATGTCAGCTCCCAAGAGTATTGTCACCTGCAGAGGATGAGGCTGGATTTGGGAAATTTAAGTGCAAAATCGCTGATGTGGAAACCGTCTCGGGGAAGTGATCATGGGGTGCTTTTTTCCTGTGAAATAGTCCAGTTTCTACATTTTTTTGGAGAACGTGGGGTAGAAATAGAGGTTTGCAGATGTTGTGGCTTTTCGTATTAGTTTTGGTCTTTGATCCTCTGTGGGTACCAGTTCTTAAGGCGACGGCAGTGCCTTCCTTGGTTTATACTTTTCTTTTTACTGGACGAGATGATCTTCTATCCTCAAATATCTAAACCGCATACTAGCTGTTTGGTTCTATTTTAGTAATGCTTTAGGGGAGAGGGAAAAGGATGGTTTGGGCAGATTAGTATAGTTTGATTCAACTGAGATTAATGCTGATAGAATTTTAGAGTTTAAATATTAGAACCAAAGAGGAAGCCAGCCCGCTAGAGTCTGGATCTCATAAAGAGGACACGTTAACATTCCAAATATTTATGCCTTGAGCTCACCCTTAAGGATTGAGAGCTGGTCTGCAAAGAGAAGTCGAAAGCAGAAGGCGTTTGAAAGAGCTTCCCCAAAATGGAAACGAAATTAAAACTAAAGGTCCTGATTAGACGGCTCAGAATTGCATGCCTTCCCGTCCTGGATTTACAAAGATTTGAGCCATTTGAAGACTGTATTTCCTATTTTACGATGAAGGTCCTAGGACTCTTCCCAAATCTTGTTAAGCTTCCCCATAAGTGAGGATGCCCGCTAAACATGCCCGCTAAACATAATTTAACTCTTGTTCAAAAGTGTGTGTATGTACACACACAGATTTACACACAGATGTACATAAATGGAAGTTAAGCATTTTGAAAGGTAACTCCATCCACTTTCTGTAACTGTCATGGGCAACTTTTCATCATTTAAAATACATGTAAGAGAAAAAAAAAATTGGCCTTGTTGGTTGTGTTCTCTTTTCTATATTTTGCACATATAACCATGAGACAGCGGTGAAAGGGTCAAAAAGTCATGAAGCTATGTAGCTTTGCATGTATCCAGGAAAGCCCTTTCTACTCCGTTGTGCATCCTTTGGGCGCATGGCCTTGGAGGCTTATGGCTGAGATGGTCGCCCCCCCCCCCCCCCCGCCCCGCCACCAGCTCCGATGGACCCAGCAGTTGTTTGAGAACCAGAGGGGCATCTGTCACCTTCCAAAGGAAGAAATGGTGTCCTCAGTACCCTGTGGAAGAAGATGGATTATGAACACATAAAGAAACATACAGTTGGAGAACAGCGGAATAAACGTCACCCCGATGACAAGAGGAAGATACGGTTAGTGTTCAATGTCGTTTAAATTAAAGTATGTGAATAAGGCTCTCTCGGGAAGCCTCTCTTTAAGGCTTTAAGTTCTGGGGATCGAATGTCCAGCGTGGTGACTCCAGTTAACAATACTGTATTCTATACGTGAAAGTTTTTAAGAGAGTAGACTTTAAGTATTCTAACCACAAAAAGAAATGGTAATTATGTGACAGGATGGAGGTGTTAGCTAAGGCTGGGATGGAAATCCTATTGCAGTGTATACACAATGTACACCTTATTGTATATATATTGTATATATCACAATGTACACCTTAAACTTCCGCAATGCTACGTGTCAATTATTATCTCAGTGAAGCTGGGGGAAAAAAAAGCTCTTTCTGACATTTTCTTCCGGAAGCGTTTTTTGCTTGGATTCCGTAGGCATCCAGCACTCCGCATGCACAGATGATCATTTCAGTGGTCTTGGCAAGATTTTCTTCTTTCTTTCCATGGTACATTCACTATAAATTTAATATTCTGTGATAGTTCATTTTCTACACACATATATGTATCTGGGGGAGTGCAGCTCACTCAGTGACCATACGTTTCTACTGACGTCATAGAATCTGACTTTCAAATGATGTTTACTCCCGACGGCGGCGAAGCTTGTTCATTTCTGAGACCGTTTCATAGGATCTGCGTGTGCATCTGTTCTTTTATCTTCTTTCAGATAATTTAGTGTAGATTTGGTGGCTTTTTCTTGCAGACATTTGGACGACTCCTTTCTCTGAGCTCATCCATCAGTTTCTTCGAAACTCCTTGTGGTTCGCGTTCGAGAAGGTCTCCAACATCTCACGCATTTCAAATGCAAGGAGGCATAATCTGTAGTAGAATCATTTCTACCTTCAGCAAATGTTTTCTAACATTTTGTTTGTTTATTGAATTCACTCTTGCTTTGCACCCTCTGGTTTCTTACGAAAGCAGATTTACGCTGCCCCAAAGGTGGACACATTCATCCAAACCCTCTGTTACTTTTCTGGCTGTGTTAACCTGAGATAGTCATTCTTAAATCTCACCGATCTTCCTTTTCATTCATTGACAAGTGTCACGTTGAAATGTCTCGTGACGCAGGTGACAGATTTCGGATCCCCATCTGTAAAACTGCGAGCCTGGGGCAGGTGCAGATGAGTTCTGCTGGTTTGCAATAGCTTTTCAGAACGCAAGTTCTAATAGCAGTAACCAACCATGTAATTCTCTCCTCGAATTCCTGCTCTGAACCCATCAACCTTTTCAGGACACGTTAATCCATTTTCACAGGGGGCTTGAATTTTTTTTTTTTTTTTTCCAATTAAGCCCACTCAGATAGTGAGAACCATAGTAAAGCAACTCATCAGAAGCTAGTCACCAGCTTAAAAAACCGACGGTTCAGCCACCGTTTCTGAGAAAATGATTCCTCTTTTCACTCGTAAACTCACGAGGGGACATTAGTTCTGGAAAGCTCCCTGCTTTGGTAGAAAGAGCACAAAGCTGTCTTCTGATCCTGTTTCTTACGATGACGATGAGGCTGAAACCAGGCAGACTGAAAGCCCGTGTGGTTCCTGAAACCCACCATTCTGATGGGGCAAACTTTTCTTTGGAGAGCCGCCTTCTATGTTAACAATGTATTTCTTGAATCGTCACATTTTGGGGACACACCCTTGGCGTCCATCACATCTCTAACCCTGGCAGCTTTCACCTTGGCCCCCAAAGCAGGTGGTACTGTTAGCAGTTAGGGTTCTTGGCCTCCTTAAGCAATAGAAATTGATCAGAGGCCAGACAAGAAATTCACGCCAGGCTTTATTGGGGCCCCTGCTGCAGCGCGGGGCGGGGGCCGGGGGGGGGGGGAAGTGAGAACAAGTAACAAGTTCCCTTGTTTGCTCGCTCCCTGGTGGGGGCAAGCTTGTTCCTTAAGTGGGCTGAGGGTACGGGTGGGTCCAGGGGTCGGGCTGGAGGGGAGGCTTAGGTGGGCTGCCCACCCCTTAGGTGGTGTTGTGTGCAGGGGGCATGCGCAGGACCCTGCTTTCGCTCCGGGCTCTTCAGAAGTGGCAGGTGGGCTTTTTGGTCTCTTTGTATCTTATTGTTCATCATTTGCCCCAACTGCGCATGCACGCGGTTATTTTTAGTCCCGTACATTTTCTCTGTGTGTTGCTGCTCTAAGAGATCTCTGTCCGGGCACAAGCCCTGCAGCAAAGGGTCCCGGGTCCCAGCCTGTCTCAGTACTTTAAAAGTATTATTATCTCTTCAAATGACTTTTTCAGCACTTTGCCTGTTTTATTCCCAGGAAATGGTTTTTGTTGCTTCTTGGGGTCCTCCAAACTCCCGTGGTTAGGAATTCTGTGGAGGGACCATCCATGAATCCAGGTCCGGTTGTTGTCCGGAGATCTGTTCTCTGCCTGTTGTGTAGGTGACCCCGACACACCGACAGTGCATCTACTCAGAGCTCATGCAGAAATGGCCCCTTTCCCATCTCTTGGTCTCTTGATTCAAAACACAGGGTGGGTAGTTACCCTGCAGACGGGTAAAGTGAGAGGTTCTGCAGTTTTGCGAGGATTTGGGTCTAGGTGATAATTGCTTTTTTGAGCCCATCAGAGGCTGCTGTCTTCCGGCCCATGAGAGAATTACATTTCACATTTTGCCCGGGCGGCCCCCTGAAAGTGTTCAGGGCTTTGTTCTGTGCAGAAGGGATACTGTATGGTGCATGGATTTTATTCCATGTGATAACTTTTCCATGCAGACGGGACCTTGGACCCCAGGAGAAAAGAATTAATGAGATGCAGAATTCCATGTGTTGTCTTGTGATTCTAATGACTTTTCTGTAAAGGGAGAAGATGTGTATATGTATTCTGTAAAAATAGAAAGATGTTTTACTTAAAGGGAGTTAAGCCTTAGAGCTGCAGAAATTTCATTTTTTTCCAATATATTATTCTTAGGTCTATAGTCTTAAAAATCTTTTAAAACAACCTGCACAACAATTTCAAAATTCAGTAAACAAAAGAGGAAGTATTGGATATTAGTTTTCACTCAATTTACTAATGAAAATTTCCCAAAACAGAGGCGGTCCTCCAATTCATATATCCCCAAGAATCTTATAAAATTAGACTCTCCTGACACTGCGAAAGCCCATAGTCATTTTATATTAATTAATTCAGTTAAACCGAGTTCCATTTTGTTTATTTTTACAAATAAACATTTTCTATGACACAAATGAACTTAGCTATGAAACAGAAAGAGACTCACAGACATAGAGAACAGACTTGTGGTTGCCAAGGGGGAGGGGGGATGGGGGAGGGAAGGATTGGGAGTTTGGGATGAGCAGATGCAAACTGTTATATATAGAGAATGGATAAACAGCAAGGTCCTACTGCAGAGCACAGGGAACTATATTCAATATCCTGTGATAAACCATCATGGAAAAAAGTATGAAAAAGAATATTAAAAAAAGAAGAAATGACACAAAAACCTTAATTATATACCATTTTAAAAAATAAATCAATTGAAAGAAATAAACATTTTCAATTTGGCAGACAGAGAATGATTTATTAGATCATCAAGCCAATGTTTAATCTATCAAAGAGTAGCAATCTAGAAAGTGAACAAAATAACTGATGTTCTGATTAGAAACACCAAGTACCAGTTTGAGTAATAGTAACGTCAACGACATACACATATGTTCTATTTTAGTAGGAAGACATGAAAAACTTTTAAGATACATTAAATATTTTACACATGTACACATACACATGGGTGTCGTTGACAGTAAATTGTTAGTAAAGGTATAACTAGTTCCAAGGTTGACGGGGCAGGTATAGTGTATTGTAGTCCCCACCATGCACCCTCCAGGGTCAAAGTAGTGACTATAGAATTCAGGAGATTTACAAAAGAAGTCTCCCCCAGAGTGCTCCATTACTTGTCGAGCCATTGTACATTTGTGAAATGGCTTTAAAATTAGTTTAACACTTTTAAAAATCACGGTTAAAAAAAATGGGTAATCATCAATACCTTGCACATTGCTATAGCCCACGCACACTAGGGAATCAGAGACTCCCATTGGATGTCCCATGGAAAAGGTCACCATCTGCTATGGTGTTTTTAACGTAAATGTTAATCTTGGTGGGGTTATTCGCTGCCTATTCTGCTTTCTTTAGAAACCCAACGTCTTCTAACACAGCTTCTGTCTGAGCCTGTTGGTGAAAGGCTCGTGAGATTTCCTGGGAAAGAAAGAAAGAGGGTCAAGGCGTTCATGGGCCAGCCCCATCCTGTGAACCCTTATTTGCAGGTCAGACCCATAAGGGATTAGAATTAGCTCGTCTGGTTTCCCACCACGTACTATTCTGGTTCCTGACACTAAAGGGCTTCGGTGATGTGGGTTAGCCTCTGCCCGAGTCCCATCTTCCTAATGGAGGCATGTCCCCCGCAGTTCCAGATATAAATGCAGTGCACATCTGTGCCTTGCAGCTATCTCCCTCCGCATCGTGGCCACCCCTTCTCACGCTGGCATGCGTCCAACATAACTGCTCCTCTATGAATAGCTGGGGATGGATAAATGGTCTGTGGAAGCACAGACGACGTTCCAAACTCCCCTTAACTGAAAATAAAAACAGCACTTGCACCTGACAAACATGGAACATTTTGCCCCTGGGGTGGAGGGCTGGGGGCAAAAGCTGAGATGCTCACCTTCGGCCGTAGACCAAAGGGGAGTTAGTTAGCGAGATGGGACCATTGCAGTCCCAGCCCTTTCCCCGACCCTGCGCATTCCCTCACCCACCGCCTCTGCCCACACTTTTGTTCTCTAATCTTGTACCCACTGCCCACATCTTATGCACTATAACTTTTTATTGTTTAGTGCCCGGTTTTTCCCCTCCCCCCCGCCCCCAGAAGGTACATCTATAAAAGCATGGGTGTGTCCATAACTACTAGAGCGGTGACTGGCATGCAGTAGGTGCTCAATAACTATTTATTCAATCAACACTTGGAAGAATGAATGAATCTGTCTCAGCTCAGGCTCCCATAATAGAACACCACAGACTGCGGGGATTCAACAACAGACGTTTGTTTTTCACGGTTCTGGAGGCTGGGAGTCTGAGATCGCCGGGTGGGCAGATTAGTTCCCGGTGAGGCTCTCTTCCAGATTTATAGACGGCTGCCTTCTTACTGTGTCCTCACATGGTGGAGAGAGAGCTCTGGTGCCTCTTTTGCTTCTTCTAAGGACGCTAATGCCATCATGGGGGCCCCACCCCCATGACTTCATTCAAACCTGCCCAGGGGCCCATCTCCTAACACATCCCATTGGGGGTCAGGGCTTCAACATGTAGATTTTGGGGGACACACACATTCAGTCCATAGCAGAATTTCTTTTTTTAAAACAAAATTATTTATTTTATTTTTGGCTGCATTGGGTCTTCATTGCGGTATGTGGGCTTTCTCTGGTTGCGGCGAGCGAGGGCTGCTCTTCATTGAGGTGCGTGGGCTTCTCACTGCAGTGGCTTCTCCTGTTGCAGAGCCGGGGCTCTAGGCTCACGGGCTTCAGTAGTTGCAGCATGCAGACTCAGTGGTTGTGGCTCGCAGGCTCTAGAGCACAGGCTCAGTAGTTGTGACGCACGGGCTTCGTTGCTCCGTGGCATGGGGGATCTTCCCGGGCCAGGGCTCGAACCCGTGTCCCCTGCATTGGCAGGCGGATTCTCAACCACTGCGCCACCAGGGAAGTTCAGAATTTCTTATTTAGGCCACAAACTTCACATTACAGAGGAGGTGTTTCCTCTTGTTATTTTAGCTAAAGACCTTTATGTGATGAGATTAATAGAGATATGAACAAATGTGAGGTTTTAAAATATATATTATGAAATAAAATGTACCAACATTTGGAACACCTCCAGATGACCCATGCATGATATTGCAAGATCCTAAGTGGATAAAGGATCCGTCTGAAGTTCAAGATAAAGCTGTGGATTCTAACTTTATAGAGTACAGAATTCATTGATTGGTATCCAGATTCCATGCTGAAATCATGGAACCTTAAAGAAACTACCAATTATCAAGTTTTGGTGTGGCATCAAAGAAGAATGTCAATTGTGTGAAAACCCTATTAAAATATTCCCCTCTTTTCTAACTACCCATCTGGGGGAGGCCAGATTTTCTTTACCCATTTCAACCTAAACTATTATTGCAACAGAACAAATGTAGAAGTAAATATGAGAAATTAGTCATCTTCTATTAAGCGAGATATGAAAGAGATGTACAAGTGTGTAAATTAATGCTACTCTTTCCCTCTCCCCCAGTTTTTGTTTGGGAAAATAAATTTATTTTTCTGTAAAAATATGTTATTTATACAAAATGGAATGGGTTTATTATTATCTTTAAACTTATTAAATGAATAAATATCAAATTTTTTCAGTTTTAGGGGCTTCCCTGGTGGCGCAGTGGTTGAGAATCCGCCTGCCGATGCAGGGGACACGGGTTCGTGCCCCGGTCCGGGAGGATCCCACATGCTGCAGAGCGGCTGGGCCCGTGAGCCATGGCCACTGGGCCTGCGCGTCTGGAGCCTGTGCTCCGCAACGGGAGAGGCCACAGCAGTGAGAGGCCCACGTACCGCAAAAAAAATTTCAGTTTTAATTTCTAATACAGAAAATATGGATACTTATAAATAAATATGTAAAAATTTCAGTTTTAAATTTGAATATAAAAAACATAGATATTTATAGACAAATATCTAACATTTTCAGTTTTAATTTCTAATACAGAAAATATGTTTCTTTAAAACCTACATAAGCAAAAGTTCTTTGGGTTTCGCACTAGTCTTTCAGAGTGTCGGGAATCCAGTGACCAAACTGCTTGAGGATTTCTGCCATGTGGTATATAAATTAGGATGCTTTTATGCTGAAGTAGCAGAAAGTCCATCTCAAAATAGCTAACACTCTAAAGACAGTATCTTGTAAGGGGACTTACTGAGGTTTAGGGCGTCTGGACTGGGGATAATTTGAGGATTTAATGGTGTTCTCTCATGGTTCACCGGGTATTAACCAGTTTCACTCCTGGCAGAAAATGGCTCTGTAGCTCCAGCCATCACAGCCCCACCCACTAATATCTGCAGGCCCAATTAAGGCCATTTCCTCTTGTGAGAGTGAAGACCTCTTTCCAGAAGCCAGCCGCTAACCCCGCCTCCTTCCTCACTCACAATGGGCCACACAGCCCCTCGCTGAAATTGGGACGCATATATTCTGGATTTATGCGTCCCAATCCAGTTCTGTTAAAAACAAATAACAGAAAAATGAATGGCGGTTGAGTGGTTACCAGTAGCACGTGACGTAAATGCTTTGCTTCCTGTTTTCTTGCAGTTGTGGTCTTTTATATCTTGTTTTCTTTTGTCTTTTATATCCTGTTTTCTTGCGGTTGTGGTCTTTTATATCTTGCTAGGTTAATGTGTACAGATAAAATACAGATATATAAGGACTTCCCTGGCAGTCCAGTGGTTAAGACTGCGCCCTTCCAATACAGGGGGCGTGGGTTCCATCCCTGGCTCGGGAACTAAGATCCCACATGCCGCGTGGCCAAAAAATTACAAAAGAAACACAAACGGATCTATCATTGCGGCTGGGATGCACGCATACATGGACGTATACATACTGCAGACATCTTTTCTCTCCGTCTCGCACTTATCTTTCAAGGTAATTCACAGGATCTTTGTCACAAAAACGTGGCAGGTGACGCAGTTGGCTGGCATCTTCTTCTGGCTCCTGGGCTTGAACTATGTCCGCCACGGCGCCCTGTAACTTTCCAACAATGTTGCAACCGACGTACCAACGAAAGGCTCAATTTCTCTGAATGGCTCCCGGGGAGGAGGCAGGGTCACCTTCGCCGCGGGCAAACCTCCTTCGGGCGGCACCCCGAGAAGAGACCGCCTTCCGCTGATGGCGCCCACGGCTCACCAGGTGCCCACCCTCCTGGCTTCCTGGAGACCCTCCCCCTCCCCCAGAGGCACCGGCAGCGCCCACGGCAGGATGCCTGCTCTGGGTTTCAAAACGGACCTAACCTTTGCCCAGGGATCTGGGAGGACTGCCTGTGGCTGACGGCCCTCTGCCCTGCTTTCCGGCCTCCAAGGCAGAGCTGGAAGGACCGGGTGGGCGAGTGTGGGGGCAGGGGCTGGGGGCGCGTCTACGGAACTGGGTGCTGGGAGGCGAGGCAACCTGCTCGGCGTCCTGAGCCTTCTCTTTAAACATCTCTGCAGTTCCCCCCAGCTCCTGTCCGGGTGCAACTTCCTTCCCACCCCCTCTAGCCCCTCAGGCTGCCACCGGTCCCTCCCCACAAAGCCCAGATGTCGGCAATCAGAACCACGGTTGTCAACCTTGAGGGTGGATGGGGCGGGGAAGGGGGGGCTTGTTAACACAGGGTACGTATGAGAGACTCAGTTTCCTGATGTTCGGGAGACCTGAGAACGCGCATTTCTCAGAATTTCTCAGGGGATGCTGATACCGCTGCCGGTCCAGGGCTGACCCAGGGAAGCAAAAGATGGGTGGGGGGGCGAGCTCGGAGTGAAACACAGCCTGGGGGGGACCAGCGTGGGTGGGTGGGTGGGTGGGAGGCGCTGCTAACTTCTCCCAAGTGTACCAACCGCCTGGCGTTATTTCCCGTCCTCCTGGGGCTTGGGTAGATTTCGGAATTCCTAGGATTCTTCACCAGCGGGAAAGCATCATGAAATGGTGCGTTCAGGGATGGGGCTGAAGGAATCCGCCTGCGTAGTGTCTGGGTTTCAACTTGGCCTTGAAGGTGCTCATTTTCTCCCCAACCCGGCAAGGACGTGCCGTGATCCACGCCCCCTCCCCCAACCTGGACTGTAGCTTGTTAACCCTCTCTTCCCCTCTGGGCCACAGAAATCCCCTCCTTCTCTCAGCGGGCGTCAAAACAGAGACACAATTGTCAAGCTGTCACAAGTGGGGAGGGGGTGCTCCTGGCACCTGGCGGGTGGAGACCAGGGAAGCTGCTTCACACCCCACAGGGCACAGGACGCCTCACATCAGAGCCACCCAGCCCCGAATGTCAGTAGTGCTGAGGTTGAGAAATCCTGACTTAGCATCAGAGATTCTATCTTCTATTTACCAATCAACCTCTCTCTCTATATATATATATATTATAATTGTAATTAACCTATCTATTATCTATCATCTATCTGTGTATCTATCCTGTCAATCTATCCACATGTCAATCATCTATCATCTTCCATCATCTCTCTTTCTCCCTCTCTCTCTGGCTGTAGTTCGCAACCAGAGACAGTTGTACTCCCCCAGAGACACTTGGCGATGCCTAGGGACGCTTTTACTGTCACAGCTGGGAAGAGCTACTGGTATCTGATGGGTGGAGAGCAGGGAGGCTGCTCCGCCCCCCACAGGGCACAGGACGTGCCCATGACAGCAAAGACTTTGGTCTTTGCTATCTATCTATCTATCTTTGGGTCTATCATCTACCTATCTATTATCTATTATAATTCTATTATCATTTACCTGCTAGATCTGTCATCTATGTATCTCTATCTGTCTATGATTTATCTATCTGTCTATCATGATCTATCTGCGATTGTAGTTTGAAACCCTGCATGGCTCTCTCCCCAGGGGCACAGTTGGTGATGTGTGGAGTCGCTTTGTGGGGTGTGGGTACCAGGGATGCTGCTGCACAACCCCAGTGCACAGGACACCCCACATCCGAGAGTCACCCACTTCTGAACGTCCCTGGTCCTGAGGTGGAAATCCTGCTGGCAGGTAACTTCTAACCCAGGGCAGAGGGAAAATTTTAGAATCTCACCACCCCGCAATGTGGACTGAAGGACACAGACGCTGTCTGGGACGTTTCAAAGGGGACCTCTTGTTGTCGGAACGCTCTGGCGGGTCCTTTTCCCCATATCCCCAGTGTCACACAGGAGCACTGCACCCCTGGGGCAGAAAGAGGCCAGAATGGGACCAAAGGGAATGACCCTGTGGCACGGGTGAGTGGGGACACTTGGCAAACACTGGAGACAACAGTCAGACAAGCACAGAGGCTGGGAACCCGTCCCCTTCCTCTGGAAGCCAGGGGGCCGCTGGGGGCTGAGGAGACCTCGGGGCTCAGAACGGACCCTTCCTGAGACTGTCCGGCTGCGTCAGAAGCACCTGAGCCTCTTTCAGGTTGGCTGGCAGGGGACAGAAACCCAGCACTGTCATATTAAGAGAAAGACAAATATCATTTGATGTCACTTACATGTGGAATCTACAAAAATGATACAAATGAACTCGTGTACAAGACAGAAACAGTCACAGGTGTAGAAAACAGACTTAGGGTTACCAAAGGGGAAAGGGATGGGGGAGGGATAAATTAGGAGTACGGGAGTAACAGGTACAAACTACTGTACACAGAACAGATAAACAAGGACCTGCTGTAGAGCACAAGGAACTATGTTCAGTATCTTGTTAGAACAAGATGGAAAATAAATGGAAGTAGATTCTTTGTATTAATCTTTTATTAAAAAGCAATAGATTCTTTTCTATAATGGAAAAGAATTTTGAAAAGAATATACATGTAACTGAATCACTTTGCTGTATACTAGAAAGTAACACAACATTGTAAATTAACTATACTTCAATTTTAAAAAATGGTTAAGGAAAAAAACAAAACCAAACCCAAACCAGCACTGACTGCAGGAAGAGTCTTCCCCTGGTTGTTACTCATATCCTGATGCTTCCACCAATGGTTCAGAAGCTGCAGGGATTTCGGGGAGACTTCTAGAGGCCCAGTAAGTCCCGCAGACATCTTGCAGCACCCCGATAATAAGTACGTGCACATAGTGCCCAGGGGGCGGGCAGAGGGGTCCGTGCCCTTTTCCTGCTTAGCGACATCAGCCACACTTTCATCGCATACGAGATCTGCATTCTGCAGACAGCGTGATGAGGTGGGGTCCTGCCCTAGCGTTTTCCAGCCGGCCTGGCCCAGCTCTGTCACCTGGACGCGATTTCTGAGATAGCTCTGAGCCCATCTGTGACGGGATGCTGAAAACACCTGCGGCATCTGTCCCTCGAGGCCGATGGCTATCCATCCACGTGCTGTGTCTGTGGACAGATGCCCTGAGGCTCTGGGCTCTTGCCTCATCTGTCTCCCCACATCATGGCACAGGGGATCCCCTTCTTATTCCAAGGCAAGTGAGCCCCGATGGCTTCTAAGCCTGCCAAGCCCCCTGTTCCCCATGGGGCATGAAATCCAGCAAAAAGCCCAGACAGAGATCCCAGTCTGCTGGGCGCTGGGTGACATGCACGCCTTACTGCGTCGATCGCTGACGAGGTTTAGCATCGGCTATGTCCTCTCTTAAGATTTTTTCTGTCACTTCTTGAGCTGAAATTGTACCGGTTCCCAAAGTGTGAAGTGTGGAACCCTGAGGGGGCGGGTTCCCCGAGATCAGGACATCCGCGTGGGAAGAACTCCTTTGCCTTTGTTAAAACTATGTGGACGTTTGCACAGACGGTGGAGAAGCAACACGGGGCGGGGGGGGGCGGGGGGTGAGGCCTGCTGGGGCTATAGTTGGTGTAGTGGAGAGATGACCCCCCCCCCGGACGCCTTCCACACCCCCCCCAGGTGACATTTTCAGAGCAGGAAGCCCCGTTACTCAGGAATGTCCATTCCTTCTGTCGATCCGTGTTCCCTGGACCCTTGATCCCGTAGGACATGACAACGTGCTGGATGGGCAAGGTCCAGCAGGTGGGAGAATTCCTGAGATACCGCCTGGTTTCTCGGGCCCCTGGTGCTTACGCGCTCCTATGGCCCCAGCCAGTGGCTGCACCCTCCCTGAGGACAGCATCTGGCCCACTCCTCTCTCCTTCTCTACAACCCGCCGTGGCTCACAGGGTTCAGATGGCGACTCATCCACTCATGCGGGCATGCACTCACACGTGCATTCATTCATTCCATTCGTCCACTCCTGCATTCACACATTCATTAATTCACTCACTCATGCGTGCATTCATTCATAAATGTATTCCCTCGTTTATCTACTCCATTCATTCACTCATAATTCTCTCCCTCCCTGACGCACGTATTCAGCAGCCGAGATGCCCATCACTCCATCACTCACTCATTGATTTTCAGTTACTCTCTCCTGCGTACACGCACCGTGCACGCTTGCATGCCCCTTTCCTTTGCTCACTGAGCGTTCGTTCAGTAAGATCACGTTTCCAGCGTGGCCTCTGCCCGGGCAGCGCGCCGGCCTTGGGCCCGGCCCGGGAGGCCACTGCAAAGGTTTACTTTGGGGCTGGCCGGTTAAAGGTGAGATGTCCGAGCGGAGACGCCTCAGACTCCTGGATTGGGCGGGGAGGGGTCGGGGGGCCGGGGCGGGGCGAGGATGCCCGGCGGCCGCTGCCCCCTCCGGCTCTCCTTCCGGGGCGCCAGGGGCCGGGCACGAGGCGGCGCCGGCCTGGCGCGGGGCTGCGGCGGTCGCGTGGACCAGCGCCCGGAGCTGCAGAGCGGGGGCGGGGGCGGGCTTCCGGAGCGCAGCCCAGCAGGCCGGGCCGAGGCGCTGGGGCGCCTGGGACGCGTGGTGGGCGCAGGGCAGGGGCGCCGGCCCGGGCAGAGGCTGCCGGAGCGCCGCAGGTGCCGGGGCGCAGGGGCCGGGCGGCGCGGAGGCGGCCTGGGCGCGGCGGGGACTTGGCGCTGCAGCTGCCCGAGCGCGGGGGAGGAGCGGGGCGGGGCGCAGGGGTGCGGAAGGCCGGGGGGCGGGGGAGGCGCCGGCGCCAGGCGGAAGCTTCGGGGGCGCAGTGGAGGTGCTGGGCCTGGGGAGGGGCGCGGAGGCGGCCTGGGCGCTCGGGGGGCCTGGGGGCGCGCGAGCTGCCCGAGCGCTGAGGAAGGGCGCGGGTGGGGGGCGCAGTGGTGGTCGCGGGGCGAAGAGTATTCTGCGGGGCGAGGGGCGCCGGGCCAGCCTGGGACACAGGCTGCCCGGGGCGCGGCGAGGTCGCTGGGGACACCCGGGCGGGCAGGGGCCGGGGGACGACGGGGGTGTGGGCAGAGGCAGCCCCGGAGCGCAGAGGGAATATGGGGAGACCGGGGTGGGGAGGGGCTGACCCGGGAGGGGCTGTAGGGCGGTGCTGCAGCCCCGGGGGTCTGTCTGGAATGCCGAGCTGTCTCCGCAGGCCCGGAGCTCCGCGCGGGTCGCCTAGAGACGACGCCTCCGCCAGGCCCGGCTCGAGGCCGCCCCCGCGCCCAGGCGCACTTGGCCGCCCGGTGCCCACGGCGCGCTGGGCCTCAGACCATGCCGGGTGAGTCGGGAAGACCCCTCGTGCTCAGCCTCCCTGCTCTCCTGGCGCGGCTCAGATTGGCCCGCGCTGGGGGCACCCCCCGCTTTGCGCGCGCAAGGTCGCCCCCAACCCCTCAGCTCCCACGGTGCGCCTTCCCAGTGACCACCGGGGCTGGAGAGCTTGGTGTCCCTGGGGCAGGTGGAGATGGGGGTCTCAGCAGCTGGGAGGCGGGCGAGGTTTAGTTTGGTCAGGGGGCGCTGAGATTTGGTAATTTTCCTTCTGTATAAAAGTAGCCCTTGGAGATTAAATGGGCTGGTTTGTTGGCCAGCGTGGAAACGCGTGGGCGTCTCACGGACGCGGAGACCCGTGGGAGTTCGTGCCCCTATGGCTCTGGGAAGACAGAGCCTGTGGTTCCCCTCCCCCAGCCTCGCCCCTCGAGGTCAGACTGGAGGCAGAACTGGTTATTCCGGTAAAGATCCAGGGTTAATCCCGCAGCGGGGCAGCAGGCCGACCGTGGCCAGATGCTGGGACTTCGGCGAGCCCTGGCCCCCCAGGGCTGCAATTTGGTCCTGTCTGCCTTCTCTTGGGTCTGGAGTGGACATCCGATTTGGACAGTAGACTTCCAAAGCGTAGAAACGTGATGATGGAGCAGTTCCCTGGGGATCCAGTGGTTGGGACTCCGTGCTTCCAATGCAGGGGGCACGGGTTCCACACCTGGTGGGAGAACTAAGGTCCCATATGCTGCGACATGGCCAAAAAAACAAAAAAAGCTCCCAAGAAATGTGGTGATGAAACATAACCTCCACCCATGGGAAAGATGCCCGTCCCGTTTTTATCATGAAGACATCCCGTGCTTGCACCAGTCCGGGCCTGAACATGCATGAGCGCATTTTTCAGAAAAAAAAAATCTGGTTACTTTTTATTCAGAGGAGCGATTTGGTAATTCAGGGAGCGGTTTCCATGCTTCTGTACCTCCTCTGTGCCTTAGAGAGGAGAATTGTTGGGGCAGAAAAGGCAGATATCCTGCCGTGGGCTGCGGTGTGCTGTCAGATTCTTGCAGAGAAGCAGAAAAGTCTGTGTGTTCCAGGCGGCGGTTTGGAGCTCTGCAGAGTGAAAAACACATTTTCTGCCAACCCGCTGGGGTCAATATAATGGTAGCATTCAGGAGGGTCGTTCGGACACATCGGCCACGGAATGTGCTAGAAAGAGCCCATCTGGGTGTTCAGCACTTTGCAGGGAACAAAAAACACCATTGAGTATAAGAGGAGGGGCAGAGGAGGAAGTCGGGATGTTATTTCGGGGGAGGGTCCGGGGGTGGGTTGTAAGGGGGGTGGGGTAGAGGAAGGCGAGGAAGAGAAGTAAACATTTCTCCCAGACCTGTTATAAAACTGTCAGCCACCGCCGTCTTCAGGATGAACTCGGTTTTGCGGCATTTTTTTTTCCCCCCAACCTGGGGCTGGAGGACAGCCACCCGTTCTATTTCTGTTTTCCCACCCTGCACGCATGCCAAAAGTCCCCTCCCCAGCGCCCTGCCTGGTGGAAACAAAGCCTTTCAATGCAGGAGGCTTGGATAACTGTGGCGTGTTGTTTTGATGCCACGCCCAAACCTGACAGATGGGAGTTTCTTAGAGGTAAGGTGGTGTTGGAATCTGCAGACTTGTCCGTGAAGTTTTCAGCCTTTGGGACATTAACATCCACTGGTCTGCCTTTGCACTTGAGACGGAGATTTTATCCAGCCATGATTTTGCACCATCATGCCCCGGCCCCTGGGGGCTGGCCTTTGGAGTCACGTGTCTTTGACCTAGAACGTGACGTTGAGTCTTGGGGTCGCTGGAGAAAGGGGGTCTTCTCTCCACTGGGGCTGTCTTGTCATCCTGTTAGCAGAAGGCATAATCCCTCCCCCTAGCAAAGGGAGAGTCCAGTAGTTCCATAAAATCTACTCTGCAGACCCAGCCCTGTCTGTCTCCTCCCCGAGAATCGGAAGCTCTGGACAGTTGCCCGTCGCTGCTGCCTGGTCCCACTGTAGCCCACCTGCCCCATGCCTCAGCCATCTGGGTCCCCAGAGACCTCCCAGATGATGTGGCTCTGTCTATAGGTAGAGATAGGTGATAGATACAGAGAAATAGATAGGTGATAGGTGAATGATAAACAGCTGGATAGACAAACGTTAGATAATGATAGATGGGTAGAAAAATGGCTGGATGGGTGGATAGCTAGACAGATATCTTTTGGGCTGCTGACTTGAGTTCTGAGGTCTGCTGTCCTTAATACTCAGCCCACAGTGGAAATGCCAGGAATTCTCATTCCCTCTTAATACAGGATAATGTGTAGACAGGAGCTGTTGGAACAGGCACACTTGGGCGTTTACCCCAATGGAATGTCAAGGGTACGATGCCAGCTGCAGGAAAACCGGCTCCAGAAGCTTGGGTCCTGGTGTTCTGTTTGGCGTGACGGTGCCTTTGGGCCGTGCTCTGGGCAGGGCACGGTGGCTGGAGGGGAAGACCATCTGGTCTTTGAGAACTGAGCTCTGTGTGTTCCAGCCGTGGGCTGTGAATTTTAATTTCGGTCGACAGCAGGGGAGCCAAGGCCTGGATTTCTGGATCCCTTTGTTTTTATCCTGGCAACCAGCTCCTGGGGGTCCCAGACTCACACTGCTTCAAAGTCCCCGTTAAAGTCAATGTCACGAGTTCCCACTTAGATTCAAAACTGCCATAAATCGGATTGGCCGTCCGAGTTTCTTCCTCTGCTGTGGAGACATTAGGAAACTGAGAGCCTTTTGGTTAATGAGACAATATATTTTCCCTTCTCCCATCTCCTCGGCCTCATATATCCTCGAGTTGAAGTCTTTCCAACAAGTGGGTTGTGTGGAATTTAATTAATGGCTTTGGCCATTCCTTCTGAGAGCCCAGTTCTTTTGAGCTGGGTGGGAGTCCTCACGGTGACTCAGAAAATCCAAAGCTTTGTTTCCACCTGTTGCTTTGTGTTCGCCCAAGACCCACCTATTTTGGGTGAGTTTTTGAGACTTGAATGCAGAATCACATAAGGGGTCTGAGCTATGCCCATTTGCCGTGTGGCAGCACCAGGAAGGCTTTTTTAAATTGAAGTCTGGACGATTTACAACGTTGTGTTGATTTCAGGTGTACAGCAGAGTGATTCAGTTATACGTATATATCTATTATTTCGACTCGTTTCCCTGATAGGTTATTACAAGATAATGAATATGGTTCCCTGTGCAATACAAGTAGGACCTCATGTTTATTTTATATACAGTAGTTTGTATCTGTTAATCTGAACCAGGGAATTTTAATGATGCTCCTCTTGGCTTTGTCTCACTCGTGTTTAGGGTTTCCTCTTTTCCTGTGTGTTTTTTTTCTTTTTCTTGTTTTGAAGAAGAATTGTTTTGCTTTATTTTGAAACAAAAGGATGCATGTGAAATGTCCTTGATGCGTATCTTAGAACAGCGAACAGTTATTGAGTTAGAGTTGTGAAGCTTGAGAGAATTGGAGGTGACCCTCAGCCCCGCCATCCCATGAGACCCGTCGAAAACATAACCCTGTTGTTTTTGTCTGTGTCCACAGTGTCTGACCAAGCATTTGTCACGCTGGCTACCAATGACGTCTACTGCCAGGGGGCCCTGGTGCTGGGGCAATCATTGCGGGACCACAGGGCCACCAGGAGGCTGGTGGTGCTGGTCACCCCTCAGGTGTCCAACCTGCTCAGGTAAGACTCAGACACACACCTGGTCCTTCCTCCTGAAGACGCAGGTCCCAGCCGTGGTTCGTGGGCCCGGACCACCGGCTGTCCTGGGGGGCCTCAGACACTTGCACATTGCCCTGCGGTCGTTATTAAGGGAGGAGGCTCTGCCAGGGGTGTGGCCAACTTCAGAATCCTTGTAGACAACACGCTGTGTGGGTACCGTGTCTTGTCTCGACTACGGAAATTCAGATGCCAGTTATTTTGGGGGGGCAGAGGGCAACTTTGAGAAGCAACTGTCCTAAGCTAAGTTAAAGATTTTTTTTAATGTTTTTATTGAAATATAGTTGAATTACAATGTTGTATGATTTTCAGGTGTACAGGAAAGTGATTCAGTTATATGTACATACATATATATTCTTTTTCAGATTGTTTTCCCTTATAGGTTATTACAGGATATTGAGTAGAGTTCCCTGTGCTCTACAGAAGGTCCTTGTTGGTTATCTATTTTATATATAGTAGTGTGTATCTCTTAATCCCCAATTCCCAATTTATCCCTCCCCCCTTTCTTCTTTGGTAACCATAAGTTTGTTCTCCATGTCTGTGAGTCTGTTTCTGTTTTGTAAATAAGTTCATTTGTATCATATTTTAGATTCCACGTGTAAGTGCTATCGTATGTTATATGTCTTTCTCTGACGTACTTCACTTAGTGTGACCATCTCTAGGTCCATCCATGTTGCTGCAAATGGCATCCTTTCATCCTTTGTTATGGCTGAGTAATATTCCATTGTATACATGCACCACATTTTCTTTATCCATTCATCTGTCGACGGACATTTAGGTAACTTCCATGTCTTGACTGCTGTGAACAGTGCTGCTGTGAACATTGGGGGGTGCATGTTTCTTTTTGAATTAGAGTTTTTTCCGGATATATGCCCAGGAGTGGGATTGCTGGATCATAAGGTAGCTCTGTTTTTAGTTTTGTAAGGAACCTCCACACTGTTTTCCACAGTGGCTGGATGCGACTTAAATTTTAAACTTAAATACTACATAGAACACTTTGCTGATAAAATTGAAAGTAGGAAATACTTGATCCTTCTAGGGAAATTCAGATGGTCCACATGACACCAGAA
Organism: Orcinus orca; assembly: GCF_937001465.1. Lineage (NCBI taxonomy): Eukaryota > Metazoa > Chordata > Mammalia > Artiodactyla > Delphinidae > Orcinus > Orcinus orca. Next base: position 1,666,976 of record NC_064580.1, read on the forward strand.
GAAGTGAAGCCCTTCTGCTGACCAGTAACAGTGGGAGAAATGGAGGATGTTATCAAAGGCTTCTCTGGGGGAAGGACCTGGGCCTGGGCAATTGTAAGGGATGTTCTGTAAAACTGGGCCCGATAAATTAATTTCCATGCAAAAAGAACTATCTGAGAGCCTAGGGGGAAAAAAATCAATGTGTTCCTTTATTTTAAGACACTGTGCTAACCTTGATACGGAAACTTGATTTACAGATTTGATTGTGTTTCCATATAGATGAGAAAAGCCCCCCAGTACAGATTATCAACAAGGCAACTCTAGGCCTGGAGTAAAGAAATAAATGATGCTGGATAAACAACAGGGTCCTACTGTATAGAACAGGGAACTATATTCAGTATCCTGTGATGAACCGTCATGGAAAAGAATATGAAAAAGAATGTATACGTATGTATAACTGTGTCACTGCTATACAGCAGAAACTAACACAACATTGTAAATCAACTGTACTTCGATAAAATAAAGAAGACAAAAAAAGAAAGAAATGATGCTTGCTGTAAGAAAGCAAGGATAGTTCATTGTATAAAAATCTATCATTGGGCTTCCCTGGTGGCGCAGTGGTTGAGAGTCCGCCTGCCGATGCAGGGGACGCGGGTTAGTGCCCCGGTCCGGGAGGATCCCACATGCCGCGGAGCGGCTGGGCCCGTGAGCCGTGGCCGCTGAGCCTGCGCGTCCGGAACCTGTGCTCCGCAACGGGAGAGGCCACAGCAGTGAGAGGCCTGTGTACCACAAAAAAAAAAAAAGAAAAAAAATCTATCATTGTAATTCATCACATCGCTGTATCAGAGAAAGGCAATGATGTGATCCTTTTATATAAAAGTTGAACACATACCCACATGATTTCCAGGTAGATTTTGAAGATAAAGGTAAAATTTAAAGTGTAGGAAAATCTTAGAAGTCGAGATCTTGGCATGACTGACATCTGGGGCTGGATGACCCTCGGATGCGGGGCGTCCTGTGCCCTGTGGGGTGTGTAGCAGCCTTCCTGGTCTCCACCCACCAGGTGCCAGGAGCACCGCCCCCCCCCCCGCGCCAACCCTCCTTGCCTTTGTGATAACGAAAAACGTCTCCAGATACTGACATAGATGACTGCTTCACGTGTCTGCCATTTTTAATTACACACAACAAAGGGTACCAGAACTGCTGTTTGTCAGATGTATTTGTGTAAACGTAAAAGGTAAAACAAGCCAATTAGGGAGCCCATTTACAAAATTTATAACGAGGAGAGGGTGTTGTCCATAGAATAATGAAAGAACTCTTCCAATTGATAAGCAGAGATGGATGGATGGATACAACCAGGGTAGACGGCATGACCAAGGGATACGTACTCTGTCTTCACAGACATTGAAGTCCTGCCACATCAAACAGCTCAGTGATACGTATGACGCGTCAGGCTGGCAAATGTGTTTTTAAACGTCGGTGTTTTGGGAGGGGGGGCGTGCACAGACCTTAGTCATTGACATTAAGTGTTGTCATTAGTCTTTAACCAAATTGGCCGTCACCCATTCTCCCAATAGTGTTTCAGATGAATGGATGCTCGAGGTGTATTTCTTCTTGTCTAAGATGATTCCTGCAGGCCCCAAAGAGAAAGAAAAGAGAAGAAAATACATTTGTGTGCAGCGGACGTTTCCCTGTGCCCGGGCCGCTGGGTCTTCAGAGTCAGACCAAGGGCTGCAGTGGAACCAGCGTTGGGAACGGTGACCCTGGGGGTAGCCACGCATCCTTGGGGGGACCTCTTTGTGGTCCCATCATCATCTCCTGAATCATGGTGTGCGTGGAACAGTTACATAGAACTGATAAAGCCAAAAAAAAACCAGACATGTCTGTTCTCTGCTAGATTCCTATCTCCTCAGCTGTCCAAAGCTGTCAGCACGTTTTTTCAGTCTTTCAGTCTACTCATGATGAACTGTAAAATATTCAGGGACAGTGTCACAGAAAGACTGGGAAAGGCTCACTGAGGCAGACCTAGTTGCACTGTTGTAGAACCAGTTATGTATTTTGCGGTCGTTGGTAGGGTTGAGGAACGGTGCTCTGTGATGCAGTCAGGGCAGTAGGACATAAACAGTGACCTGTGACTCCAAATGACCAGGGGGCGGTGTTCAAGAGACTGCCATTCCTCCAGGCTGTGTGGTACATCCATGGCTGGGGGAGTCTTTCTGCAGGGAAGGGGACCCAGTAGCATGTGCTTGTAGGTTCACACAAATTGCATTCTTGAAACTTAATTCTCCCTCCAGGAATTTAAGTTAAGGAGGCAAGGAGAGCTGAACAAAAGCCTATAAGGACATAGGTGCTACTTGTTGTAACGTAGAATGACATTTCTTGGCCCTCTACCTCCCTCTTTATACAATCTTGAGGATGCCATAAATGCCATAAATAACTGGGTAAAAAGCAGGAGGAAATTGGTGATGGCGTGGTATTTTCTTAGAAAGTTACTTTGAATACTGTGCAACGTGAAAGCACAAATGTAGAGTAGAAGTGGAAAAGCTACTAAGGAATAGAAAAGATAGACTCAGAAGCTCCAGCATCTGTCAAGACTGGGAGTTTCAGAAAGGACAGGAGTGGAGAGAAGGGATTCAAGGAACTATTTCAGCTCTGAGGAAGGATTTTAGATTGTGGGTGTTCCCTGAGCACTGAGCAGAATGAATGAAGGAAACCCAAGTGTTGATGATACAGAAGGTACCATTTCAGAGCACGAAGAAAGAAGAAAAAGTACTAAAGGCATTTCAGGTCTCAGCCTGGTTGAGACAGCTGATGCCTCAAAGCTCTTAGACTACCTAATTTTGAAATGAAATGTCTGTATTCAGCTAAATGCAGTTTGAAAGCAAAATCAAGATGTTTCAAATATGCAGAAGCTCAGCCGTTTTACCCCTCAACGACCTTTGAGAAAAAATTACTTGAGGATATACTCAAGCACAATGAAATGTGAATCCAAGAAAGAAGAAATAGAATGTAAGAAGCTGTGCAAAACAAATAAACGAGTAATATTGAGAGTTAATTGGGAATGTATTGGTGAATAATTACGAAAACCTGGAATTAACAGTCCCCATGGGAGGTGGTTGGGGGTTGAAAGAGGAGGGAGACAGGTGAACGTACGCTAATATTCCTGTCTTGTCTGGGGCGAAGTTATAGATGATAACTGTTGTTACATTTGATAGGAAACAGTAAGGTTAAATAGATGCGTTGAGGGTTTAAGGGTGGCAACCACCAGAGGACTAGAAAGGGTATAAACAAAAAACACAAGGGAGAGAAAAAAATCGAAACCAAGCAATGAAAAGTAGGAAAGAATTACAAACAAGAAAGTACCTTCTTCAGTGCGTGATATTGTGGAGTGTGTGACGTCTTGGTACTGGTGACATTAACCTTGGTCTCCTTTGGGGTATCTCTACTGTAAAATCATTATTTTTGTCTTTGTAATTGATAAATGTCTTGGGAGAGGTACTTTTAGACTATGAAAACATGCTGTTTCTCCTCAAAACCTTTACTCATTGCTTTTAGGGTTCATCCGTGAATTTTGTCTGCAACACTTACCACTGTGATGTTCATCTAATGGTGATTTTTCTCTTTCCATCATTCCTTCTACATTTATTACTTGGAATTCTTCTGGGAGGAAGAGCTACCCCTCTTACCCCATTTACTTATGTATTCACTTGTGATATCAGTGTGGATCCGTGAATATTCATGTTATACTTTAGGTTTTGTTGTTGTTGTTGTTTTTGCGGTACGCGGGCCTGTCACTGTTGCAGCCTCTCCCGTTGCGGAGCAGAGGCTTCGGACGCTCAGGCTTAGCGGCCATGGCTCACGGGCCCAGCCGCTCCGCGGCATGTGGGATCCTCCCGGACCGGGGCACGAACCCGTGTCCCCTTCATTGGCAGGCGGACTCTCAACCACTGCGCCACCAGGGAAGCCCTAGGTTTGTTTTTGTTTTCTTGCCCAAATTGCGTCAGCTTTGGCTACTGGGACCTCCTCCTGACTGACTTACTGTATCCTTTTGACATGCCCCTATCCTTTTTCTAGCACCTTCTTAATTTTCTGTCATCGCAAAGATATTCCAGGCAATGATGAAGTAGAATTCAAGCAAAAAAAATTTTTAATGCAACAGAGGCACATTTCATTTTGATGAAATGTACATTCTTTCAAAATTTGAGTCTCAAAACTTGTATGCAACGAGCGATGTAGGTTTTGAATATGTAAAGTAAAAACTGATGGAGATCTTCTGTTGGTTTCTACCTACTCAGCCTTCCCTTCTCACTGCCCATGCACTTTGGAAAGAGAAAGTACCTTCCTAAGAGATGACCCAAATCAGTCTGTGTTAAGACAGTTTAATATGTCTTGCTTTTCACGTTTGCCTAAGTTTTAAGCATGAATGGAACATGGGCAAAGCCATGAGACCCACATGGGGAAAATAAAGCCTGGTATGAAGACTGCAGCAGCAGGGGACAGCATGTCTCATGCTAGATGGTGGGCTGTTCTCCTGGGATTTGGCATGTCTTTTCCAGGGTGATCCTCTCGAGGGTGTTTGATGAGGTCATCGAGGTGAACCTGATAGACAGTGTAGACTACATCCACCTGGCCTTTCTGAAGAGACCTGAGCTCGGAGTCACCCTCACCAAGCTTCACTGTTGGACACTCACCCATTATAGCAAGTGCGTCTTCCTGGATGCAGATACCCTGGTGAGTACAAGAGAGGGCAAGGACCAGACCCTCCACCTGTTGAGGAACCCCCGACAAAGACCATGCTGCTCCCTCCTTAAGCAAGCTGCTAGCTTGTGCCGGTGGGTCCCCACCAGGTAACGTCCATCACTATCACCAACATCGTTTAGTCGATCAACATCAGATAGAACACATCTACTGCAGTGAACCCTGCTGAGTACACTGGGATGCTTGAAGGCATGTTCCTTCCCGAGGAGGGGTTTGTAATCACATTATTTTATCTACACAAGGTAAAATATTAGAGAAGTATTCTTTCTTGATTGTAAATTAGAGAGTCCTGAAGGGACTGGTACACCTGGCTTCTGAAGCTGTGGGGTAGTTATTGTCATGTGGGGTAGTTGCCTTTGGTGTAGGAGCCCAGGATGGGCACGTTCGTGAACAGCCATTGGAGAGTTGAAATGTAAAATGAGGTTGGAGTGTCGGAGATACATGCGAGCTTGTCTTGGTTGTGCAAAAGCAGCTCTGTAGGAAAACGGGGGTGGAGAGGAAAATAATAAGTGCGTAATCAGAGTAATTTCTTTCCCAAACAGCACAGTTCAGAAAGCCGGTAGGTGTTGGAGAGAACTGCTGTTGGTGGTCAAGCTCTCGAAGACAGTGGATTATATGATATTGACTTGCAGACCTCTCTGTTTATGGATTTCCGGTCTTGTAGGTCACACTTGCTAGAGGAAAGAGAATATATACAATTAAGAGCATTTCGTGGAGGATCTTAAGAACCTTGAGGTGATAATTGCATTTCAGTGACGGTGTTACTTCAAACCCTTGAAATAAACCAGGGAGCAATCTTACACACACACTCTTCTCTTTTGAATATAAGTCTAAAAGAAGAGAGTCAGGGGCTTCCCTGGTGGCGCAGTGGATGAGAGTCCGCCTGCCGATGCAGGGGACGCGGCTTCGTGCCCTGGTCTGGGAAGATCCCACATGCCGCGGAGCGGCTGAGTCCCTGAGCCATGGCTGCTGAGCCTGTGTGTACGGAGCCTGTGCTCCACAACGGGAGAGGCCGCAACAGTGAGAGGCCCGCGTACTGCAAAAAAATAAAAAAAATAAGAGAGTCAGTCAAAAAATTGGGTATAAGTTTCCCATCACTGAACGTTGTCTGGCCCATTGTGAAGTTCCTGTTGCATTTCTCACTTGTGCCCCCGAGGTTAAGAGAAGCGTCGCTGTTCCTGAGTCCAAGCTTGTACTGCTCACCACACGAGACAGGCCAGTAAATTGAGAGACGAGGTGTTGGAGCAAGGAATAATGACTTTATTCAGAAAGCCAGCAGACCGGGAAGATGGTGGACTCATGTCCCAAAGACCCATCTGCCCTGAGTTAGAATTCAAGCTGCTTTTATACTAAAAGGGGAGGGGCTGAAGTCCTGCTACTGGTCAGAATTTCTTCCTTCTTGCAGCCATTCACAGGTGGGCCTGATGAGGCTTTCCTGTGAGCGCAACAGAGGTATTTTAGCTTAACACTCATTGCACCGGAGGCAGGGTTCCCGGAGATGGGCCATTATGTATTGTTTAAGCTTATGGGCAACATCCCTTTGGTGATTAACTTGCAGCAAAAGCAGTAGAATACAAAGGTTAAACTAAGAGAAACAGGTCTAATATGGAGTCAGATTGGTTCTTCCCTGTGAGATCGTACGGGTCCCCCACGCTCTGTTTCTCCAGGTGCTGTCCAATATCGATGAGCTGTTCAGTAGGAGAGAGCTTTCTGCGGCCCCGGATCCCGGATGGCCGGATTGCTTCAATAGCGGGGTGTTTGTCTTCCAACCTTCCCTGGAGACGCACGGCCTCTTGCTGCGGCATGCCACGGACCATGGCAGCTTTGACGGTAGGTGAAGGGCAGCTGGACATTTGTGGGAGAGAATAGGGCCTGAACACATCCCTCTGCCCCACCGACAGCTATAGTCCCCACCACCCCGTATCTGTGAGCGGCAAGTTAAAGTTGGGGATTGAAGAACAAGTGCAGGAAGAGATGAAGATATAAGTAAGTAAGTACACAGTAGAGAGGACCGTTGACAATATCTTCGATGGGTAGAAGGGAGAACTCCTCAGTCCTGATCACATAGGATGTGTGGACAACCTTTCTTTAAAGGGCCCGATAGGCGACTTCCCTGGTGGTCCAGTGGTGAGGACTCCGCACTTCCACTTCCGGGGGCACGGGTTCCATCCCTGGTTGGGGAACTACGATCCCGCAAACCTCGCGGCGCAGCCAAAATAAAATAAAAAAGGACCAGGTGATTAATGTTTTCAGCATCGTGGGGCGTCTCATCTCTGTGACAGATATTTATCCCTGTCGTTGTAGGGTGAAATCAGCCATTGACAGGACTTAAATGAGCGTGAATGTGTTCCAATAAAACTTTATTTACAAAAATGGGTGCAAGCCTTCGTTGGCCAACCGCGATATAGAATAAAGGGGAGAATGAACTGAAACCAGACAGTTGCCTGAACAGGCGTTAGTCCATGGGAAAAATACTAGAATTTTTGTAATGGGAAAGAAAATGGTAGACTATTGAAAAATTGGAATGTAGATTGGTGCAGCCACTGTGGAAAACGGGATGGAGTTTCCTCAAAAAACTAAAACGAGAACTGCCATATGATCTAGCAATTCCACTTCTGGGCATATATCCAAAAAAAACCCAGAAACGCTAATTTGTAAAGACACGTGCACCCCAGTGTTCATAGCAACACTATTTACAGTAGTCAAGCTATTGAAGCAACATCAGTGTCCACAGATGAGTAGATAAAAGAGATGTGGCATCTACACAATGGAATATTACTCAGCCATGAAAAAGAATGAAATATTGCCATTTGCAGCAGCATGGATGGACTTGGAGGGCATGATGCTAAATGAAACAAGTCAGAGAAAGACAAATGCTGTATGCTGTATGGTATCACTTATATGTGGATCTAAAAAATACAACAAACTAGTGAATATAACAGAAAAGAAGCAGACTCATAAATACAGAGAACAAATGAGTGTTTATCAGTGGTGATGGGGGGCAGAATAGGGATGGGGGATTAAGAGGTACAAACTATTAGGTATAAAATAAGCTACAGGGACATATTGTACAACACTGGGGACAGAGCCAAGATTTTATAATGTCTATAAATGGAGTATAATGTCTAAAAGATTGTGATCACTGTATTATACACCTGTAACTTACATACTATTGTACAGCAGCTATACCTCAATAAAGACATAATAATAAACATTGATAGGAAAAAGAAAATAAAAATTCCTTCTAGGTAAGGACGAGGTAACAAAGTTGGCAAAATTGATGGGAACAGCGATTGTCAATACCAGATAGAATTCCCTGGGGAGGGGTGGAGAATTTTGGAGACCGTGTGCGATTTTATTATTAATTGTTTGCACCATCGGTGGAGAATTCTGGAGAGACTATGCACTTTTTATTTTTATTTCATTTTATTTTCTTTGTTTGGCTGCTTTGGGTCTTAGTTGTGGCACGCAGGATCTTTGGTTGAGCTGTGGATTCTTCTTTGTGGCATGCGGGCTTCTCTCTAGTTGTGGCGTTTGTGTTTTTTTTTTTCCTGTCTCTAATTGTGGTGTGCGGGGTCCAGAGCACATGAGCTCTGTAGTTTGCAGCACATGGGCTCTCTCGTTGAGGTGTGCGAGCTCAGTAGTTGTAGCGCGTGGGCTTAGTTGCCCCATGGCATGTGGGATCTTGGTTCCCGGACAGGGATCATACCTGCATCCCCTGCATTGGAAGGCAGATTCTTTACTGCTGGACCACCCAGGAAGTCCCAAGACTATGCACTTTTTAAGTGAATGGAGTGGGTTATCCGTCACTTTTGAGACAACGACCATGTTTTAGTGGGTTGAGAGAGGAAATGTAATTTGTGCGCTGGGATACCCGTGTCTTTCCATGAAGTCTTCAAACATGTCTTGCATTCTCCTGGTGCACTGTACCATTCTTTATTAACTTCTTTGTCTGTTTGTTAACTCTCTAGGGGCAGACCAAGGCTTGTTGAACAGTTTCTTCAGCAACTGGTCCACAGCAGACATCCAGAAACACTTGCCATTCATTTATAACTTGAGTAGCAACACGGCCTACACCTACAGCCCTGCTTTCAAACAGTGAGTTTCATGCCAAGCCCAATTCTTCTAGACCTGGTCAACCATCCTCTCTCAGAATCTAATATCACCTTTTGGCATTTTGAAGGAAAAGAAAAAAACCAGATCATCCTGCTCGCTTATTTATTGCTTTACATGATAGGTCATCAAGGCAGCTAGGCTTAATGAGAGTGGTTCCCAAAGTGTTGCCCAGGGCACCCCCAGGGGTTCCCTGCCCCTCTCTCAAGGGTCTTTGAAGTCAAAGCGACTTTTAAAAACTTAATTTTAACATGTCATTTTCATCTTTTCACTCTTGTTTTCTCATAATTGGACAGTGGGATTTTACAGAAATGCCATGACATGATGTGATAAAAAAGCATTGTACTGAATGCAGGTGGACATATGAGAAACCAACCGTCTCCTCGTAAAACAGGCAGTGTCACTCGTTTTACAAATTTTTAAAAATATGGTTATATAGAGAGTTATATTTTATGAAAAGATACGAAAGATGTGGCATTTTACGCATTTTAAAAAATATATATAGTTATAGTTTATGAAGAGATATGAAAGATGTCACTTTTTATACATTTAAAAGGTATATAGTAATATATAGTTATAGTTACACTTTATGAAAAAATATAAAAGTTATGTTAACATACAATGGGCCCACGGTTTTTTAATGAGTTGGTACATGGGTTTTCTAATTTCTCAGTTTTAACCTCTGTGGCGGTGAATATGGACAGATGGAATCCACGTGAACAAACATTTTTTGTTCCTCTGTGATTTGTAAGAATGTCGAGAGGTCCTAGAACCAAATGTGTGAGATCCACTGCTCTGGGGGACATTGTTATAAGTGAAAATGGAAAATCTGAGAAGATTTTGAGCGTGCTTTTTTAATAGGGGCTGCACTGCCCCCAAGGAGGCAGACACTGGTTTGTGGGGTGTAAAGCCATCATATCCTTTTTAATGTAAAAAGCACGGCTGTACCTACAGAATGTCGATATACAAGGCAAATACGATATTAAAATGTCATAGGAAAGCAATGAAGAAAAAATTGTTTAAAAAGTTTCGAGGTTGGTGAGAGTGGTGATAATGAAAAAAAAAAAGTCGAGAGGGTAAACTTCACCATCTTGTACAAGAAGCCAGTTTCCTGGTCTGCAGCTTGCGTTATCTACTATAAAATCAACTTTTAAAGTTTTTATCGTTTTCAGGATAAGATGATTTGGGCTACGGTACTGCCCATCTTTCTAAAAGACTCCTGATTTCTTCTTCCCGTTTTGGGGAACATCCCAAGTGAGTTATGATTATGTTTCTTGGTCTGTGGAAAATGAAAGGCTGCAAACGTGGATTGATGAAGCAGTTATTTTTACCGCAAGTCTAGGCGGTCGTTAATGACAGGATCGTCCATAACTCGTTGAGATGCATCTTTACGTCCCGCTGTCTGTGATGAGTCCTGTGGTTGTCACAGGCTCTCTGTGTGTGGTCACTTCCAAGAGGAAGGCCGGATGCTTTGTGTTTCCTCCTCAGATTCGGCTCGAGCGTGAAGGTGGTCCACTTTTTGGGGTCCACGAAGCCTTGGAACTACAAGTACAATCCCCAGACGGGCTCCATCTTGGAGGAGGGCTCTGGGTCTGTCAGCCAGCATCAGACGTCCTTCCTTAACCTCTGGTGGGGGATTTACCACCGCAGCATTCTGCCTCTTTATGAAAATATCCTGCACGAGGACGAACAGACATCTCCAGGACACACGGTAAGCACACAATACCCTTGACATCCAAGAGTTCAGACCGGGGATAAACTCTCCGTGATCCACACCTGTGGGTTGTCTTCAAATACACGTTCCTCCCTCTTTTTTTGGAGTCTCTTCTCATTTTTGTTTATAAGTGGTTTTATTCTTTTTTAAAAATTAATTAAGTTATTTATTTTTGGCTGCGTTGGGTCTTCGTTGCTACACGCGGGCTTTCTCTAGTTGCGGCGAGTGGGGGCTACTCTTCGCTGTGGTGCACGAGCTTCTCATTGCGGTGGCTTCTCTTGTTGCGGTGCACGGGCTCTAGGTGTGCGGGTTAAGCAGTTGTGGCTCGCGGGCTCTAGAGCGCAGGCTCAGTAGTTGTGGCGCACGGGCTTAGTTGCTCCGTGGCATGTGGGCTCTTCCCGGACCAGGGGTCGAACCCGTGTCCCCTGCGTTAGCAGGTGGATTCTTGACCTCTCTGCCCGCAGGGAAGTCCCTCTTCTCATTTTTTATGTTTTAGGAAAGACAGATTTAGGATATCTTAAGCAATTATCAAGTTATATTTTTATTTATTTATTTTTAAAATGTCACTTTTTATTCCAAATTCTTTTTTTCTGGCTTACGGGATCTTAGTTCCCTGACCAGGGATTGAACCCACCCCCTCAGCAGTGAAAGTGCAGAGTCCTAACCGCTGGACCGCCAGGGAATTCCTCACCAAGTTACATATTTTAAAAAAATCTGTCAAGGCCTACATTAATGAAAGAAATAAGGTTTTTTAAAAGTTCAATGTCTATAGACATGTTCATTAAAAAAGGACGGAATTAGAAGATAGTAAATAATGTTGATACACACCAGGAAGGGCTCAGGCAAGGAAAGATACGTCATTTCGTCGCAAGAAAGAAAGACCATAGTTGGAAGTTAATGGCCAGCCAAACTTTAGGTCTTGTGCTAGTTTTCCTTCTGCGTCTACATCCTATATTTAATGCAGGAGGATGCTGAAAGAGGCAGGCAACATTTTTTTTTTTTTTTGGTGTAAAACCGTAAATGTTTCATGAGCAGAATTGCTGCTGTGATTTAACAGGGCTGATGCATAAAAATAATTATTTATGTTATGTTTTTTTTTTTAATTTTATTTTTTATTTTATTTTTTTAAAAATAATTATTTAAATTAGCCGCCTTCATCAGAGAAAGAGCCACTCACAGATTACGTGGCTAAAGATGATTGATTACAAATGTCATTGGAGGGGGCATTTTCCACTTTCCCTCCTCGATTGAAGTAGCATTCGGAGGTGGTTTCTTTTTTTATTTAATTTAATTTATTTTTATTTTTGGCCGCGTTGGGTCTTCATTGCTGTGTGCAAGCTTTCTCTAGTGGTGGCGAGCAGGGGCTACTCTTCGTTGCGGTGCGCGGGCTTCTCATTGCGGTGGCTTCTCTGGCTGCGGAGCACGGGCTCTAGGCGCCCGGGCTTCAGTAGTTGTGGCACGCGGGCTCAGTAGTTGTGGCTTGCGGGCTGTAGAGCGCAGGCTCAGTAGTTGTGGTGCACGGGCTTAGTTGCTCCATGGCATGTGGGATCTTCCCGGACCAGGGCTCGAACCCATGTTCACTGCATTGGCAGGCGGATTCTTAACCACTGCGCCACCAGCGAAGCCCCATTTGATTTTTTATAACTGTAACCCTACATGCTCTCCATAGTAGAGTTTCTGCAGTGAATTTTTTTTTTTTTTGGCTGCAACTGGTCTTAATTGTGGCCTGTGGGATCTTTAGTTGTGGCACTCGGACTTCTTAGTTGTGGCATGCATGCAGGATCTAGTTCCCCGACCAGGGATCGAAGCCGGGCCCCCTTCGTTGTGAGCGCGGAATCTTACCCACTGGACCACCAGGGAAGTCCCTCTGCAGTGGACTTAACAGGGAGGCACCTGCCTTGCCAAAGACCTTTTATTTTTAATTTTATTTATTTATTTTCGGTACGCGGGCCTCTCACTGTTGTGGCCTCTCCCGTTGCGGGGCACAGGCTCCGGATGCGCAGGCTCAGCGGCCCTGGCTCACGGGCCCAGCCGCTCCGCGGCATGTGGGATCTTCCCAGACCGGGGCACGAACCCGTGTCCCCTGCATCGGCAGGCGGACTCTCAACCACTGCGCCACCAGGGAAGCCCCAAAGACCTTTTAAAATAAGGTCCCAGGAAATTTTATTTCCTGGTCAGTTTTTGACTAGTGCATGTATCGGTACAACGGAGTGCAGTGTCCGCAGATGCTTGCGTTGGGATCTTGAAACGAGTTCACATTTTAGCGTTTTTACTATGGTTTCTGTTTGGTGCACCTGGGTGCTGCTTTTCAAGAGAACTAAAGCTTTCTCTGACCATGCGACACGAATGAGTAGGAGTTTATTCAGATTCTTGATAGGAAGTTGCTGTTCTTTTCTGCAAAGCAGTATGCGAGGTACTGGGTTGGCTAGGAAGGAAAATAAGACCAAGTCAGGTGGTTCTAAGAGTGAAACGTGGAGACCCTGTGCCTGGGGGTCCTTCCTACCTGGAGCAGTAATGTGAACGCGGATGTCGGCACTGGGGACCACTGGCCACACGGGAGGGGATGGGCAGCGGGAGATTGGCAAAGATGTCAGGAGGACCTTGCTAACTGTGAATACCTTTTCTTGCAGTCTCACCTCGGGGGCGCTGGGGTGCCTTGTTCAAGTTCAGCGCCCACTGCTGAGGGGTCGTGTGCAAATGCTGTGCCCCGCTCCAGGGAGCCCTGTACCAATTGGGCGGAGGGGCCCCGCCAGCCTTGGCCTGAGAGCACCATGGTGGTGGTGGAGGAGACCCCCGCTTCGCCTGACGCATGCCCTGTGGAAGATGTAAGTATGTGCTCTTCGCACCGGTGCGATGGGGACACAGACGCTGGTTCCCCCGCGAGGTGAAGAAGAGAGGATGCTCCCCGGGGTCCCGGGGAGGGGCTGGGGGGACGGGAGGAACCTGTCTTCAGTTTGCTCTGTGGTATTAGGGCCTCCTGAGTTTCTTTAGAGAAAATGGCAAAATTGCACGTCACAGTAAAGCCAATGACAGCTGCATCTAATCCCTGGAAGCTGGAAATGCTGCCTTATATGGAAACGGGGTCTTTGCAGGCGGGATTGAGTTAAGGACCTTGACGTGGGGACGTGGTCCTGGCTTATCCGGGGAGGACACAGTGTCGTCACGAGGGTTCTCCTAAGAGGGAGGCGAAAGGAAGGTTGATGAGATGGGAGAGAAGCAGGAGTGAGACGGGGAGCGATGGAAAGATGTGAGCTTCTGGCTTTGAAGGTGTACGGGAGCCACAGGTGCCTCTATGAGCTGGAAGAGGCGAAGAAATGGGCCATTGGCTAGAACCTCCAGAAGGAACTCAGCCTTGCCAAGGACAGCTGCCCAGTGAGACCCAGCGTGGACGTCTGACCTCCAGAACTGCTAACGTCATCAGTCTGCATTGGTTTTTTTTTGTTTTGCTTTTCACACTTCCTGAAGGTTGATTCTTTTGCCAGGTGCAGCCCTAAGCACTGTACGGTATACTGTTCCTGTTCAGCAGCACCAGAGCACAATTCTTGTGTCCATTTTTTAAAACTAATTTCTTTTAGTGTGTCGTTGCTTTACAATGTTGCGTGAGTTTCTGCTGTACAGCTAAGTGAATCAACTCTACGTATCCATATATCCCCTCTTTTTTGGACTCCCTTCCCGTTTAGGTCACCACAGAGCACTGAGTAGAGTTCCCTGTGCTCTACAGTAGGTTCTCATTAGTTATCTATTTTATATATAGTAGTGTATGTATGTCCATTCCAATCTCCCAATTCATCCCACCCCACCTTCCCTCCCCCCCGGTAACCATAAGTGTGTTCTCTACATCTGTGTCTCTGTTTCTGCTTTGCAAATAAGTTCATCTGTATCATCTTTCTAGATTCCACATAGCAGCGATATTACACGATATTTGATTCTCTTTTTCTGACTGACTTCACTCTGTATGACAGTCTCTAGGTCCATCCATGTCTCTGCAAATGGCACTATTTCGTTCTTTTTTATGCCTGAGTAATATTCCATTGTATATATGTGCCACATCTTTATCCACTCCTCTGTTGATGGACATTTAGGTTGCTTCCATGTCCTGGCTACTGTAAGCAGTGCTGCAGTGAACATAGGGGTGCATGTGGCTTTTCTAATTATGGTTTGCTCTGGGTTTATGCCCAGGAGTGGGCTTGCTGGGTCATATGGGTAAATACTGTTAGTATTTTGAGGAACGTCCATCCTGTTCTCCACACTGGCTGCACCAGTTGACATTCCTACCAACAGTGCAGGAGGGTTCCCTTTTCTCCGCATGCTTGCTAGTATTTATTGTTTGTACATTTTTTGATGATGGCATTGTAAGCCAACTAGTTTGTGTCTCTAAAAATGAGAAGGTCATTGCCCTTCTATAATGAAGAGGTGCTTTTTTGTGGTGTGTGTGTGTGTATATTTCATTATTTTGCACTCCCAGGCCATCTTTGCAATTAATTATGCAGCATTGCTGCCACCTACCGGCCGTCCATTGAATGATTCACTCTGGGTTCTTTATTTTGGGGATTTGGAACCAGTCCAAAAAACCAAAAAACGATTATTTTCATAAATGCCTGTAACTGCGGAAGAGCTGGGTGTCTGGATCTGGGATCCTTATTCCAAGTAGCAGCCTTTGTATGTATAGTCATGGCAGTGTCGAGGAGTAGGTCTCCGTTTTCAAAAGTTGAATATCTCGGGCTTCCCTGGTGGCGCAGTGGTTGAGAGTCCGCCTGCCGATGCAGGGGACACGGGTTCGTGCCCCGGTCCGGGAGGATCCCACATGCCGCGGAGCGGCTGGGCCCGTGAGCCATGGCCGCTGAACCTGCGCGTCCGGAGCCTGTGCTCCGCAACGGGAGAGGCCACAGCAGTGAGAGGCCCGCGTGCTGCAAAAAAAAAAAAAAAAAGTTGAATATCTCATTTATTTCCCATATAAAGGCATGTGTTAGATAAACATTTTTTGCAGTTTGTTATCTTCTCAGCCAAGTGTCCTGTCCTGTAGCCTCTTGGGTTGGGAAATGCAGTTAGTGGAAAGATTAGGGATGCCTTTCCTTGTTTTTTTGAAGTTGTTGGCTGTTTTTGCTATGGTTAATTTCTAAATGGTATCCTTGGATGAAAAAAAGTACCTAGTTTAGACCAATTTGTTAATGTTTCCTATATGAGGAGTGGGTTTTGTTTACCTTTTAGGAAATCTGTCTCTAAATCAGGGTCATAAAGCTCATCACCTCTGATGTCTTATGGATTTTTTATTCTTTTTACATTCTAGTATATAATTGATCTGGAATTGATGTTACGTGATGAATGAGTTTGGGGTCCACATACATCACTGTTATGTGTGGATCTGTAATGAACTCAGCATGGTTTGCAGTCAAAACTGTTACATCTCCACTGCTTTGTCATGTCTCCTTGGCCATCAGTCAGATACTCACATGTTACTAGGTGGCTCTGTTTTTGGAGTCGCTAATCCTATGGGTTCCTCCCCCCCTTGGGAAATGGTATATACGTATATTTTTAAAATTGAAGTATAGTTGATTTACAGTGTTGTGTTGGTTTCAGGTGTACAACAAAGTGATTCAGTCATACATACATATATATATATATATATACACACACACATATATATATATACATATATATATATATACTTTTTCAGATTCATTTCCATTATAGGTTATTATAAGATAATGAATATAGCTTCCTGTGCTAAACAGTAGGTCCTTGTTTATCGATTTTATATATAGTAATGTGTGTCTGCTAATCCCAAACTCTTAATTTATCCCCCCCCTTCCCCTTCGGTAACTGTACGTTTGTTTTCTATGTCTGTGAGTCTGTTTCTGTTTTGTAAATAGGTTCATTTGTACCGTTTTTTTAGATTCTGCATATAAGTGATATCATATGGTACTTGTCTTTCTCTGTCTGACTTACTTCACTCACTATGACAATCTCTACTTGCATCTATGTTGCTGCAAATGGCGTTATTTCATTCTTTTTTATGGCTGAGTAATATTCCATTGTATATATGTACCACGTCTTATATATGTACACGTCTTCTTTATCCAATCATCTGTCGGTGGACAGTTAGGCTGCTTCCACGTCTTGTGAATAGTGCTGCTGTGAACATGGGGGTGCATGTGTCTTCTCAAATTAGAGTTTTCATCTTTTCTGGATACATGCCCAGGAGCGGAATTGCTGGATCATATGGTAACTCTGTTTTTAGTTTCTTAAGGAATCTCCATCCTCTTCTCCGTAGTGGCTGCACCCATTTACATTCCCACCAAGGGGATGGAATTCTTACTTGGCAATTCCCTTACAGTGACACTCAGAAGACGTTTCAAAATCACCTGACTTCCATTATTTCTCCAAGAATTCATCTCCCAGTCTTATGTTTATACATTTGAAGGTCATATGTCTTTTTGGTCTGCTTTTAACATCTTTCTCTTAGGCTCTGGTTTTTATCATAATGACTTTTTATTATCATTTGAATTTACCCTATTTGGGTTTGCAGCACTTATTGAAACTGTCTTCCTTCTGCCCATTCTTTCTCTGTCTGTGTCTCTCTCCTCTTCCCACTTCCCTATCCTTCTGTGATTCCCATGACATCTACAGTAGGAATTTCATCGCATCCCATGTGTCTGTGACACACTTCTCCCATCTGTCTTCCCGTGCTTCCGTCTACTGGCCTGTTAACCAGTCTTCTCTTTGGCTGTGTCTAATCAGCTGTTAAACCCACATCCTGCACACTTTATTTCAACTATCGTGTTTTTAGTCCACATAAACGCCAAATGTTTACGAGGGGGTTTTCAGTACTCCCTTGAAACTCTCCAACTTGTCCCATCATTTAAAGTATTTTCCACGTTCAGTTACAGTCTGTGTGCCGTCCACCATACATCTGCGTCTCACGTGGATCTGGCTTTGTGCTTTGATTTCGTTTTTCTCTTGATTTTCACGCCTTTGGTCTTGTCTCACTGCGTGCTGGTTGATTTCTGATTGACTGCAAGACATTGTGTATGGAAAAATGGCAGGGATCCTCTGAGGCTCTGAATCACAGGATCACCCAGAGAGCATTTCTTTTTTTTTTTTTTTGCAGTACGCGGGCCTCTCGCTGTTGTGGCCTCTCCCGTTGCGGAGCACAGGCTCCGGACATGCAGGCTCAGCGGCCATGGCTCACGGGCCCAGCCGCTCCGCGGCATGTGGGATCTTCCCAGACCGGGGCACGAACCCGTGTCCCCTGCGTTGGCAGGCAGACTCAGAGAGCATTTCTTATGTGTTGTTTTTCTTTTTTCAGCAGGAAGTTTTCATAGAGATGGTTTGCCCACACGCTATTAGAGGTTGAGTTGGAGTGAAATTGGGTTTTGGTGTTTGTGAAGGTTGGTCTTTTGCTGGTTCTCTTTTCAGTGGAGTCCTAAATGAAAGCTTGTGTTTAGAGTGTCCCTCTTGGATACCTCATTATTTATGGGCTCCTCAGGGCTATAGCCTTTCAGTTGCCTCGAGGGGAAATAAAAGAAATATGTGTGTGTGTGTGTGTGTGTGTATGTATATATATATATATTTTTTTTTGGTCTAGAATTTTAAGTTGCTTTTGGCAGGAGGTTTACCGGGAAACAAGTAGCTTCACCCATTGATGAAAGTGGAAAAATCCCTCTTCGGTTCTCGAATAGATTTGTATATTTACACTTTTTAGTTTTCACCACCTCTTGCAGTCATAACGTTCACAAGATGATAGCCCATGATGCAAAGGAGTGTGTCTTCATCATGTGTCCTAAACTTACCTGCTCGGGCTGTGTATGTGAGCACTCTGTGTCTGTCTGTTGGCGGTCCATTCCCTGCACAGTCTGGCTTTACGATGCTCTCTTTCTGCTTTCATCTTTCTGGGCTTAGAGTCACTGGATTCTCAAGCTACTTTCCATCCTTCAGCTGCTCTGTCTTCTTTGACCTGAGAATCCTCTGAACTGTTTCCAATCTCAGAGTCTCTCTTTTCAAGGTGACCCAAGCTTGCAGCAGCTAGTTAGGGGTGTGGATCAGTGAAATAGTGATCATCTAAGGAGAAAAATAAATGCAGAAGTCACATTTTACGTAGGTGTGTTCGTAAGCCTGCCAGCCATTGGCTGAAAGGCTGGCATTGCACCATCATATTATCAAATCCTTGTCTTTGAATTCTCTCCTGGCTTTCTGCACATGTGAAGAAAGACGTCCCTATTTGTGGCTAGGAAGAGTAAGGGGAATATTTACTATTACTGTTTCAGTTTATATTTTAGTTGTTAATGTTCATTGTTTTTTTTTCTCTTTTTTTTATTGAAGTATAGTTGATGTACAATGTTGTGTTAGTTTCAAGTGTACAGCAATTAAACATATATATGTATATATATATTTTTTATATTCTTTTCCATTATAGCTTATTACAAGATATTGAATATAGTTCCCTGTGCTATACAGTAAACTCTTGTTGTTCACCTATTTTATATATAGTAGTTTGCATCTGTGTCTAGGGGTCTCGTTCAGAAGTTTGTATCTACGTCTAGGGGTCTTGTTCAGAAATGTTAGCGTGAGTTGACATAACTTCTTTTCCTGTTTAAATTTGTAAGAGCCTAACACATCTGCAGAAGACAAGTGGAAAAGTTGTATTATTAGTTCATCCTTTCTTATCAAGTAAATGACCCTGAGTTAAATCTCTTCCAAGGAAGGATAAAGTTTCATGATGGCCCACGTGGAATTTATTTATGTGTTCTTTCTTGAGAGAAATTAAGCTGACAAAATTGACATTTTCCCTAATCCGGTTCAACTAATCTTTCTGAGATTACTCACATCTGTTGGCAATTAACCGTTTGCCAGGCCAACTGCTTCATTTGTCTGTTACATCAAGTGTCCGTGCTGTGTATGATTAAAGAACTTGAGTTTCAGAGACAGTAAGTAATTTATCCAGTTTCTTTTTTTCAATGGGTGTTAGGATTCAAACTAGAAAATTCCACTACCCAACCCTGATTGGATGAGGAAATTATTTATTTTTATGGTATTTATTATTTGTAGATAGTGCAATTATCTCATTCGTCATTTTTTTTCCCCTAAAGGTTGTTTTGGTGTTTTGTACACCAGGGAGACTTAGGATGCATTAATGATGTGGATTGAATAGGGCTCGTAGAGGGCTTGGTAGTCAGAGAGGTGTGAATTCAAATCCCCCCTCTCTCACTTGCTACGTCTGGCATGTTTAACGAGTATCTCTGTCTGAAAGTTCAACTTTTCCTCAGTAAGAGAAGGGATCAGACTCTCTACGTCATGGGGTTGTTGTGAGATTAAAAGGAATAATGCGTAACAAGTTTATGAGTTTAATTTAGGAACCAGTGTTGAACACCTAATGAAAAGGAGCTGTTATTATCCTGGCCTTTCATGTTTTGGATAAAGTTATCATTTTATTTTTTACTGTAATTATTAGAACTTAATTTTATTTTTGGCTTTCACGTACATAATCAAGATCAGGAAGAATGAGCCCATATTTTTTGTTTTTATTTTTTTTTTAATATTTTATTGAATTATAGTTGATTTCCAGTGTTGTGTTAATTTCTGCTGTACGGCGAAGTGGTTGTTATACATGTATCTGTTCTTTTTCATATTCTTTTCCATGATGGTTTATCACAAGATATTGAACATAGTTCCCTGTGCTCTACAGTAGGACCTTGTCATTTATCCATCCTATATATAATAGTTTGCATCTGCTAATCCCAAGCTCCTGATCAATCCCTCCCCCGCAACCTTGGCAACCACCGGTCTGTTCTCTGTATCTGTGAGCCTGTTTCTGTTTTATAGATAAGTTCATGAGTGTCATATTGTAGATTCCACATGTAAGTGATATCATGCGATATTTGTCTTTCTGTCTGACTCACTTCACTGAGTGTGATCATCTCTAGGTCCATCCATGTTGCTGCAAATGGCATGATTTTGTTCCTTTTTATGAGCCTGTATTTTAATTGGCACTTTCAAGTTGACGAGAGAGAAAAAGCGAAATTTAAAAAGAGCGACTTTATGAACACAGTGTTCTCGTCTACGTTAAAAATGTTTTTACTGAATTTCACCAAAAATGTGCTTTTGTGCACTTTTTACTGCCAACTTACTTCAGTTTCCTGATGTCCTCCTTTACCTCTGCCTCAGGACATTTGCACGTGCGTGCTGTCCTGCTTTTCTCACCATTGTCTCTTTCTCCCCACGTCTCCTGCTCATCTTTCAAACTTTGTTCCAGATGTTACTGCTTCAGGAGTCCTTACCCCTCCTGACGAGGTCGATCTGACCTTGATAAACCTGCCCTTGGTTCTCTGTCATTTTCCTTTGCAGAATTTTACAGGATTGTCATCTTATAGTTGTTATTGGTGGGACATTCATCTCTCTCCTTAGACAGTAAGCTGCATGAGGGTGGCCCACTCTTTGGTCTTCCTACTTCACCCTCTGTGAATATCCTTTGGACGTATACATAGGTGCCTCCGTTAATACAGGGATGACCTGCCCTTTCTCCGAAACGGGAAAGCTGGTACCAGAGATTTGGGAGCTGGGAGTATGAGTTGCCAGCCTCCGCGTCAGGTCAACTCACTCAGAATCTCTGGGGCAGTGGCTGGGGAATCTGCTTTCCCAGCATGGAGACTGGTTTAGCTCTGTCTGACCGCCACAGTCGGGGTCAGCCCAGCCCACGACACGATTCCTGCCGTGTGTTTGCCGTGAGGATGGGCAGCTGTGTCCACGTTCTCTTCTCTGTAGTTACATCGCTGGAGCCTTTGGACTTGAATGGGCTCCAGCCTGGGGGCACGGCCTCGGCCCCCAACCCTGAATTCATCGGGGTGGGCTAGCTACTGTAAGAAATAGCCCCCCAAATACATACAAGTGTATTTCTGGTGCGTGTCACACTCAGCCCAGGCGGTAAAGCTGTGCTGTGGTCCATGCGGTCTTGCGGGGATCCAGGATTCCTCCCCTTGGCCTCTGCTCCATCACCATCCAAGGAAGCCCTTGTCCACGGCGGCTCCTTAAGAAAGGGTTAGGCTCCCACGAGGAAGCCACCCACCGCCTGTAATGCATTAAGTCGTGTCCTGTGCCTCTGGGATGATCTTTGCTACGTACCACCCTTGGGAGAGCTGAGAAACTAGTCGCTCAAATGGTTTTCCGTAGGGTTTCGTTTTCCTGTGGAATTCCGGCTGAAATTGGAAGAGGTTGTCTGCCAAGGGACATTGCTCTTCACCTGACCTGTGGGGACAGAGGGTAGGAAACGGGTCCCCCACCTCAGCACCCAGTCTGGGGCGGACTCAGATCACATCTCCTCAACGCCGTGGGTGAGAATTCATCACGTGGTCCTGCTTAGATGCAAGGAGCCCAAGACGAAGCAGCAGACACAGGCGTTGGCGAGCTCCTCTGAGCCATATTTGCCGTATTTGGAGGCAGAAAAGCATCGATTGGGTGTTTGTATTTGCACGAAGGGTTGTCCTAACTTGGCGTTTGCTCTTTTTTTTTAGATGATAGGTTGGCCGGAAATGGAGACTTCCGCTGGAGTGATGTGTGACCCGTTGTCACCACCCTCCACCCAATTCGCAGACTTCACAGGGACCCAAACCAGCTCGGTATAACTCACTTCTGTTTCTTTCTAATTCTTTCTTTTTTTTTTCCTGTACCACACAGCATACGGGATCCTAGTTCCCTGACTAGGGATCGAATCTGCGCCCCCTGCCTTGGAAGTTCAGGGTCTTAACCACTGGACCTCCTGGGAATTCCCTGCTTCTCCTTCTTAAGCATGGCCGTGTCTCTGCATGCCTGTCCATCGACCACCAGAGGAGATGCCCCATGGGCTTCTTCACCATCCCGTGACCTTTCTAAATGGTTTTTCCATTGTGTTGTGATGAGTCTCTTTATTTTCGAGGTGGATAGGAGACCTGGTTGTCTATTCAGATTTTCTTTCCCTCCTCCATCACTGAGTTTTGTGTTGGTCCTTTGGTCATTCTCTTATATCTTGCTTTAGGAAGACTCAGAAAAGAAAAAGATACAACATCAAAATGGCCTATATGTCTTCCTTAATTTTTGTTAAGTTTTCGGGACAACTTTGCACCCGTGTTTCATGTCACTGTTCAAAGGCTTTCCCTTTTTTTTCCCCCGCTAAATCTACCCGAATGAATCTGGGCTTTTGTTCCCAGGCATCCTCAGAAGATTAAATCCAGACAGACTCTTAATCTCGCTGGCAGACCATCTTAGTCAAGTGCTTCCGTAGACATTTGGTCTAAACTAATTGCCCCTCTCTGAAAAGTATTTTTGTTGCTGTTTTAAAATTTTTACTAGAGTTGATTTACAATGTTGTGTTCGTTTCAGCTGTACAGCAAAGCAAATCTGTTATACATACACATAGATCCACTCTTTTTTAGATTCTTTTCCCATATAGGTCATTACAGAGTATTGAGTAGAGTTCCCTGTGCTCTACGGTAGGTCCTTATTAGTTATCTAGTTTATATATAGCAGTGTGTATGTGTCAATCCCAGTCTCCTGATTTGAAAATTTAACCTTTACGTTGCATGACAAATGTCAGCATCTCATCTTGTGCAAGAGAAAGCTGGGGAGAAGTTTAGAGTGGCAGAGCACACTCAATGACTTATTTATTTAGCACAACCCATTCGTTTGGTCTTATTTTCCCAGGAAAAAGAGTTCTCTGTCATTTTGGTTAAGACTGCGGTCCTGTGAAGCCCCCTGCAGACTAACGATGGAACGGTTATGTTTCTAGCAGCCCGTGGAGAGCGCGGAAGGTGGCCCGCCTCAGGAAGCCTTGGAGCCACGCCGGGAGCCCCCTGTGGATGTCACCAGGGACCCCAGTCTCCAGGATGCTTTGGAGGTGGTGTCCTCATTGTCTGCCTTGTCCAGCTCTCCTGATGGACGCTGTGCGCTAACTCAGGGGCCGGCTGCGTACACGCACTGGCGTTACCCCCATTTCAAGCCTCGCTTGTGGAGAGAAGAGTCCGCCTGCTTCTCCCGCTGCCTGAGACCCGTTTGTCTTGCGTTTGCCCGCGGTGGTCGGTCCACCCTCTTTCCTGTCCTCTGCTCTGATCATCACGCCCGTTCTCTCTTCAGAAGCTGTTCTGCAAAAGTTAATTGACGTTATGGGGCTGTGCTGTGTTTTCCCGCAAAGTGAGCTTGGAAGTTCATGCACACTGTCTAAAAAGACGAGCATAAAAGCTGGGAAATTTGGTGGTGGGGGAACCTTTCAATCCAAATCGAGCATGCGTTGATTTCTTCTTGAAGAAGGAAGTAAAAGATGCTTTCTTCGTGACTCTCCGTCTTACAGATGCTCTGGCCTTAAACTTCAGGCTGTGCGATGATGCTTTTAATGATGATGAAATGCTTTCATTTCTCTCTAACCATGATCTAGTAATAATACCTTTTGGTCTTTTAGAGCAAATACAGCTCTAGAGGTGAGTGTTGGGTGTAGGATGAAAATTCGTGTTGATTTTTTGGATTGGGTTTTTGTCTGTTGAGGCTGCGGTAACAGAAACACCATAGTCTGGGTAGCTTATGAACAATAAGAAATGGATTTCTTGGTGTCTGGTGAGAGCCCACTTCCTGGCTCACAGAGGGTGTCTTGTTGCTGGTTCCTCACATGGAGGAAGGGGTGAGGGAGCTCTCTGGGGTCGCTCTTCTTTTGAATTTATTTTTTAATTGAGATATAGTTGAATGTGTCCCATTCTTTCCAGAAAGTTTTCATTCCCGGGAACTCACGGAGCCCCAGTCCAAGCGCTCTTAGCGGGGAAACGTGCTGAGTTATCCTGGAAAAGATCTTGTTTTCACTCTTGCAGTTTCTTTGAGCAACACGTTGGCAATGTTTCAATAAACTGTGCGGGGATGAGTGGAGAAAGCAGAACCTTATATGTAAAAACTCTTTGAAAGCATCGTGGCAGATAAACAGTGGAGAAAGTGTTGCATGCCTAGTGGATAGAAACAGTAGCATAACTGTCTGGTGTCCAGTACTGTCCACCCCCCAGCCCCCCTTTTGCTGATCTATTTGCGTGCCAACCAAAAGTCAGGTGTGTGTGTGTGTGTGTGTGTGTGTGTGTGTGTACACATTTGCGTATTTATAATTTTCCTCATACGTATCCTTTAAGAAGATGGAAACCCTGCCATGGCAAGAAAAAAAAACGATTTAAATTAGTATTGAAATGGTCTTGCCAGGCTGTCCAAAATGTCATACACTTTATTTACACAATATGAACCTTTTCTTCATTTCACGTAGTTTGGTTACACACAGGGATACAGAACGTGTTTTTTTTTTTTTTTTTAACTTTTATTTTGGAGTAGAGTTGATTAACGATGTTGTGATAGTCTCAGGTATACAGCACACTGATTCCATTATACAGAGATCAGTATCTATTCTTTTTTCAAATACTTTTCCCATTTAGGTTGTGATGTAATATTGAGCAGAGTTCCCTGTGCTCTACAGGAGGTCCTTGTTGGTTATCCATTTTAATTATAGCAGATGCAGAACCTTTTTTTGGTGGGTGGAAAGATTAAGATGATCATATAAGTGTGTGTGAAAGGGTTTAGTGGCTAGACATTAAAACAAGTCTTAGGAACAAGTGGACACAAGTACAATGATAAAGTATAAAATTTCAAAAAAGTCAGACCAACAACGCATCTTCTTGTCAGAAGGTTGTATTAAATTCAGCGTGTGGTTTGTTCAGAAGCAAAGTGTCAGCACCGTCTCCCTGAGACGTGGTGAGGTTTGTCCGTGGAACCGATTGCTCAGCCAGGTGGATGCCCGGGCCGGCTTTCACTCTCTGACGACGGTTTTTCTAACACCGTCTCCTGTGGGCTTGTCTTCCCTAGGTGGACCTGGCCATCTCCGTCTCCGAGATTTCCATCGAAGAAAAGGCACTGAGTCCCGATGAGGAGCGGAGGAAGTGGGAGGAGGGACGCATCGATTACCTGGGGAAGGATGCGTTTGTCCGGATTCAGGAGAAGCTGGACCGCTTCCTGCAGTGATGGCGCCATGGCGTTGGGTGGCCCTGTTCCATGAACATCTCGAGTCCTTTCCGAGGGAAAGACTCTTCCACGATGTGCCTCTCTTTATGGTTGACCAGCTTGAGTGCCTCATGTCAGTCACGTGGTCCATCCAAAACCCAGCTCAAAGGCCTGTGTGACCCCAGCTACCCATGCCTCCTGGGGGTTCCCCAGGAGGTTGCATCTCCTTACACCTTGTTGGCAAAAGGGAACAGGAATAACCTTCTGGTCAACCCTGGGTCTCTGGTCTTGCTTGAAGGAGCTCAGGATTCTGCCCTGGGCAGGTCCTGCCGTGTCCGTCCTACGTAGGGTTAGATGTCACTGCAGAGTTTCTGTCCCAGTGCCCGTAACACGAGGAGAGGTATTGAGTGCCCTGGGAGCCTTTATTCAGTGCCTTGGGACTTTGCAGAATGAAAAGTCCTTCCTGTGAAGACGAAGCAAACGTTCGGATGCCTTGAGCGTGACTCCAGTGTGGACTTTCCCAAGCATGGCTGAGAAACACCACAGCTGTGGTTCCTCTTCGGCAAAAATACCCAAGAGGACTTGCAAGTGCATTGACAGATGCCCCGTGGAGATGTGTCAGAGATATTTGGAAGGAAGATTCCAGCTGGCTTGGGAGAGGTGACCGCTTCCAGACTGGTTGACCTACTGGTGTAGAAGAACCCAGGGTTTACGCTGAGGGGTGTCTGGTGGCCACGTGCTCACGGTAGCCGGATTTGGTCGAGTCTGTTTCGAGGCAAACCTGTATGTGGCCCCGGACACCAGGCTGCCCTGTGCTGGGTCACACTACCTCACTTCACAGTATGGAGTCACTGTGCTCTCCAAGCCGTGCCAACTCGGTTCTTTCGGGACAGTTCTCCGTTTGATGACACTAGACGCTTTATCCCATGAGAAAGCCTCACCTCCAGAAGCATCCGGAAATGAATGCGGTATGTTGGAGTTTCTCCCAGGGTCATTGTTGGTTGCCACCGTAGGATAATTAAAGCCGGATGTCAGTCGCTGTACTGAAGAGAAGGAAATGTAGTTTTTAAATGTTGGAATGGTTTATCACACGTGTGCAATTGAAAATCATGAGTTCATTAGACACAGGTGTGGAAGAAGCCTGAGAGGGCTGTGTTCAAATCCATCTGAGGTCTGGGTGGACTTCTGGGGTTCGTTGTGGCATTCACTTGTGTGAGGTGTGAGCTATGGAGGGGGTTGTTTCTTTTTATCTATGGCTGAATGATCGGTCGTCTTGGTTGGTTTCACACAGATGATGCTTCAGGGGCTACTTGGAAATAGCCCTAGGGACATAGTCCTTGGGTGGGTTGCATGGGGTGATCACCAACCATTAGAGTTATCCCGTAACTTTGTGTTGGGGAAGGAACGTCTGTGCTCTGAGCCATACTGTTGGACTAGAAGAAACGGGAGCCTGAGTCTGGCATCCGTGAGAGGAGGGTTCCAGGAGATGAACATCTGAGTCCGGTCCAGCTTCTCTGGAGAAGAGGATTCTCCAGTGCCTATGGTCGATCGCACATTGGCTTAAAGTGTACGCTTAAAATGGACTTCTGCTGTGCATCCTAGGGTCAGTCCTCACGTTTGGACAAAGGCTAGCGCACTGCAATTAAAACTTTAAGACAGCAGTGGGGTCTCCTTCGGATGTGTGTTGGGGTGTGTTCTGAGCCATTGGGATAACACAGGAATGGGACGCCTTCGTCCTGCCATGAACTTAAATAACCAAATGGGTTTTTTCAGAATGGATGGTAGCAGTAAAATGAGTAGAACTGTTTACTTCTTACCCTCGGAAATCTCATAAGTTCTCTCCAGGCATGCTGCCTACTCTCCTAGCATTGACTTGTCCATTTCACCCATCCATCCATCCATCCACCTATCTGTCATCAATCTATCCATCCATCATCTATCCATCCTTTCATCCATCCATCCATCCATCATCCATCTATCCACCCATCACATGGTTTTTTGAGTTCTCTCCAAATGGCAGGCACTCTGACACGTGCTCAATGAATACATGAGAACGTACAAGAACCTGTAAGAACATTTTAACGACGTCTAAGTGATATCCACCCAAGAGGTGTACTACGAGGTTATTTCCTGAAGAATGCCAGTGCCAGGATTTGGGCTGTGTAATGTCAGGACTGCAGAATGAACATAAGTTGAATCTTTGAGAGATGTGATTTGACCTATACTATCACTAATATTTTGGTACATAGGAGTTTTTTTTAAAAAAAAAAACACATTTAATTGTTCTAGAAATATTATCCAGTTATTTTGGGGCAGGATGAAATGGCAGGTGAAGAAGAAGCATTTCCAGATGCATTGACCTGGCCAGCTGGATTAAGGTGTGTAGATTTACAGGAACACAGCAAGTATTTTTGTTATTCACGGTCACTTGGTCAAATCCTGGCGCTGAATGCACAGGAGTTATCCTAATGCTGCTGAGTTTCGGTGTGGAAATGCAAACAGCTTGAACTAAAATAGGGTTTCTTTTAGCCACCACACCTGAATTAGGAAAAGTAGACCAATTCTTCCCGATTTCATAGACCTCTGCCCTTTAGAGTACCATGCCGTTTTTACCTTAGTGTCTTAAGGTAATGTCTTATATACCACTACTGTCTTAGTACGTTTTGTTGTTCGGGGTTTTTTTTTTGGAAATTTATTTATTTTATACAGCAGATTCTTATTAGTTATCTGTTTTATACATATTGGTGTGTACATGTCAATCCCAATCGCCCAATTCATCCCACCACCACCACCCAACCCCCGCTTTCCCCCCTTGGTGTCCGTACGTTTGTTCTCTACGTCTGTGTCTCTCTTTCTGCCCTGCAAACCGGTTCATCTGTACCATTTTTCTAGGTTCCACATATATGTGTTAGCATACGATATTTGTTTTTCTCTGACTTACTTCACTCTGTATGACAGTCAGTAGACAGCACCGATTGTTAACCAAGGTAATGAGCAGAGAGAATCAGCAAGTTTACTATAATAATCAAATTGTATGATTTAAAAAAGGGGAAAAAATGGGAAGGAAATCGCAAAAAGAGGTGGCATATGTATACATATAACTGCTTCACTTTGTTGTACAGCAGAAACTGACACAACATTGTAAAGCAACTATATGCCAATTAAATTTTTTTAAAAGTTAAAAAAAAACACAACCTAGCACTGGACTGTCGCCAGAACAAACCGCTAATCGGGGAGAGAAAGATGGGACTTGATGTCACGTAGACACTCACACAGCTTGGGGATGGGGACAGACATTCAGAACACGGAACAGGATGGGCTAGTGCACAGCACGGTGATGAAAGCTGACGATACTGTATTACGAACTCGGAAGTCGCTAGGAGAGTAGATCTTAAAAGTTCTCATCACCAAAAAGAAAGGGCAACTATGTGACCTGGTGGAGGTGTGAGCTCATGCTTGGTGGTGACCGTTTGGCGAGATTTATAAACATGAAATCAGGGCTTCCCTGGTGGCGCAGTGGTTGAGAGTCCGCCTGCCGATGCAGGGGTCGTGGGTTCGTGCCCCGGTCCAGGAAGATCCCACATGCCGCGGAGCGGCTGGGCCCGTGAGCCATGGCCGCTGAGCCTGTGCGTCCGGAGCCTGTGCTCCGCAACGGGAGAGGCCACAACAGTGAGAGGCCCGCGTACCGCAAAGAAAAACCCCATGAAATCAGGACTTCCCTGCTGGTCCAGTGGTGAAGACCCCGAGCTTCCAATGCAGGGGGCGCAGGTTGGATCCCTGGTCAGGGAACTAGGGTCCCACATGCCATGCAGTGTGGCCTAAAAATAAATAAATGGATCACAGAATTTCAAAAGTAAATAAATACATGAAATCATTATGTTGCAGCCTTCAACTTACACCATGTTTGCACGTCAATGGTAATAGAGCTGGGGAAGAAAGAAAAAACAAATCACACGCATTGGTCTCTGGTGGGTCCCCCAGTCTGCGTGATACATGCACGGATTTCCTGGTGGGGTTAGTTAACTCTGCCGGCTTGTTGCTGCTTGTTATGCGAAATAACTTTTCTAGAAGGCCACTCCTTGGTATCAACAAAACGCACAAAAATATTTCTCTGGCCAAGTGCTTTGTAGGAAATGTTGAAAGACATGTCCTTTTAGAGCAGTTTCTCAAGGACCTTTTTTTACCCCCTGCCTTTTCCTGTAAGTTCTTGGAATGAGTCCTTTACTAAGTCATCCAAGAACTATTTTTCGATTATTTACTGTTCAAGGAACCAGGAACCTCTACAAGAGATTTGTAAAAATATAACCTTGGCAGTTTGGGAAAAGACAGTAGGAAAACAAGTTGGGAAGAAACCTTATACTGCTTCCTTTTCAAAGCAATCTGCTCCGGTAGGTGTCCTTCTAAGAGACAGAAGAGGAGAGACACAGACACAGAGGAGAAGCCCCAGGAAGACAGAGGCAGAGACGGGAGGGATGCGGCCACAAGCCCAGGGACGCCTGGAGCCCCCAGAAGCTGGAAGAGGCGGGAAGGACCCTCCCCTGGAGCCTCTGGAGGGAGTGCGGCCCTGAGACACCTTGACCTCAGACGTCTGGCCTCCAGGATGGGGGAGGATGGACTTACAGTGTTTAAAGCCTCTGGTTTGTGGTCATTTATTACAACCACCCCAGGAAACTAATACACACACTGTCAGCCTGTCTAGATCTCAGCTCTTCATCAAGACTGTGTCCTCCTCCAGAAAAGCTTTTCTAGACCTTCCAGGTTTCAGTAGTGGGCCAAGACCAGTATAGAAAGCGCCCAGTATTGGGGACCAGATGTGTACCAAGCATTTGATGTCCCTGATTATTTCATCTTCCAATACCCTGGGCATGGGCACCTACTATTTCCCGTAAGGGTTTGACCAAGTGCAAAGGCAATGCCTTAGAGAAAGGATGGTCTTTTCAACAAATGATGCTGAGACCACTGGACATCCATAGGCCAAATGATACAGCTTGATAGAGGACTCTTAGAACGCTTGGGTGGGTCTTCTTGAGCTGCCATAACAAAGCACCCCAGACCGGGTCCCTCGAACAACAGACATTTATTTCCCCCTGTCCTGGAGGCTGGAAGTCCGAGATCCAGGCGTGGGTAGGGTTGGTTCCTCCTGAGGTGTCTCTGTTGGGCGTGTAGATGGCCGTCTTCTCCCTGTGTCCTCACAAGCAGAAGTGAGGACATCTGAGCGAGACGGATGGATGGCACCCATGCCCGTATTCTGGTTACCATGGTTACTCTATTACTAGAGCTGGATGGTTGAGGGGAAACAGGTAAAGGGCACATAGAAGCTCTGGTGTGATTTTTATTTCCTACAACTGCACGTGAATCTATAATTATCTCAATGTAAGAAAGTTTATAAAAAGAAAATAGACAGCTGTATACATCTCATGCTATAGTGGCGTCAACTGAACTTGAGTTTCAGGGATGAACCCAAAGACATCATGATGAAGAAACAGAACAAGAAATTTGCACCCAAGACTGCTTGCTTCCAAACTCATATTTTTAACCACCCTGGAAAAAAAATAATAAAACCCAGTGGATGAGGGTTCTGATTTCTCCATATTCTCACCAACACTTGTCATTTTTTTTTTTTTATTCTAACCATCCAAATGGGCATGAAGTGGTATCTCACTCTGGTTCTGATTTGTAGTTCTCTAATAAGTAACGATGTTGAGCATCTTTTCATGTGCGTATTGGCCATTCCTGTCATCTTTAGTAAAATATCTGTTGACATCTTTTGCCCATTTATTAGATCATTTGTCTTATTTTTTAAAAATTTTTATTGGACTATAGTTGATTTATAATGTTGTGTTAGTTTCAGGTGTACAGCAAAGTGAATCAGTTGTACATATACATATATCCACTCTTTTTTTCATTTGTCTTATTATTGAGTTGCATTCGTTTGCGAATATTTTCTCCCAGTCTGCAGTATATCTTTTCATTTTCTTAATGAGTGCTTTGAAATTTGATAAACTCTAATCCACCCCGACAGATCAGGCTTTTGCTACCTTATCTAGAAAATTCCTTCCTAACCTAAGAGGACAAAGATTCTCTCCTAAGTTTTCTTTGGCAAGTTTTGTCGATTTGTCTCTTCTGTGTGGGTCTCTGGTGCATTTTGAGCTCATTTCTGTGCACGGTGTGATAAGGAGCTAAATTTGTCCTTTCGCATATTTTGAAAATCCAATTATGTCAACACCGTCTGCTGAATCCTCCACTGCGTGTTTTAACAGGCTGCCAAAGCTCTGTGAAATTTCCCTAGTTTGGACATTTGAGTGGGTTCCCCAGACCCTGCAGAGCATACTCACACTCCTGCAAAGCTTTCCTTTAGAGGTATTGATGGGGGAAAAAAAGTACAACCTAAAAGGTGAGAATTATGCTTTATTCAGTGGACTTTGTGAGGATGGAAGCCCTGGACACAGGTTCTCAGATCGCTCTGAAGGACTGTTCCCAAGAGGTCCGGGAGGAGCCTGGATAGATAGGAAATTAAAAATAATAATAATAATAATAATAATAATCCCAGATAGCTGACCATGAAAAGATGACTGCTAATTAAAGAAAAACAGACATCTCAAGTGCGTGAATGTAGCGCTTTTCTGTGTGTGGGGAGATGCAAGAGTCTGGGCTCACGGAAACCATCCTTCTGATGTGCACCGTAAGTCTCAGGCCAGGGTCCTGTTGTTCTCCACCCTGAATCCCCACCGTCGGGGGCGCTACAGAGGCTGAGGGCTGCAACATCCTTTGTTTCCTGAGAAGGCAGGTGACATTCTTTGCCCCCAGAGGCGGAGGAGACGGGGCAGGAAGACAAAAGTGCAAGCCGGCCAGTAACGGGGGGGTCAGAAACAGCCCGTGCACAAGCGCCCCACTGCCCTGCGCGTGGACAGGGCTCTGAGAGCGAGTGAGCTTTCCAAGGGGCTCGGGCTTCCCTGGTGGCGCAGTGGTTGAGAGTCCGCCTGCCGATGCAGGGGACGCGGGTTCGTGCCCCGGTCCGGGAAGATCCCACATGCCGCGGAGCGGCTGGGCCCGTGAGCCATGGCCGCTGAGCCTGCGCGTCCGGAGCCTGTGCTCCGCAACGGGAGAGGCCACAGCAGTGAAAGGCCCGCGTACTGCAAAAAAAAAAAAAAAAAAAAAAAAGGTAAGGCCCAGAGACGGGCGGGATGCACGAGTGATCACACAGCTACCCCGAAGCACGGCGGGGGCGGCCAGAGAGCCGGGGGTCTTGGGGCTCCGTCTCCTGTCCGGACCCCTGTCCCCCTGACCATTTGCGGGCTATAGGGTCACGTCCAGCATCACCTCACTTCTAGGCAAGGAGGGAGAGCCTGTGTCGCTATCACAAACCCAAATTGAGTCACCAGGCTCTCAAACCCTACCCTCGCCTGCAGACGAAAGCGCGAAGTGTTTAACCACAGCCAAAGAGGATACCTGTGGACGCACGTCGCCACGGAATCCTCCAGCTGTGCTCCCTCCGTGAGGGGTGCCTCACTGTCTGATGATTTAGGACAAAGGTCAGCAATTGATGGACAAATCTGACCCTGGTTCTATTTTCGTAAGTCCCTCTGGAGCGAAGAATGGTTTTCACGTTTTTTTCAAGAGTTGGACAAGATAAACAGAACAAAAAGAAGGATATGTAAGGCGGACCTTATGTGGTCCACGCAGCCGACCAGAGTCCCGTGTGGCCCCTCACGGAAAAGCACTGCTGACCTCGACCCCTGGATTTGGAACAAAAAGGTCTTCCAGCGTGTTTGGTATGTATTTCTGACACATACCTGGTTGCCAGAAAGAATTAGATGGGACTGCCTTACAAGAGGAGAATGGCTTACGCCGGAAGGGTGAACGATTTCATAGCAAATCACTGAGAGGTGAAGTTAAGGATGGTGTACTGGGCGTGGCGTCCTCCTGCCTTGAAACCAAAGGTAGTTTATCTAAACCAGGTGAGTTGTACCCCTGTCACCTTATGAGCTTGTGTTGGCAGAATGCCTAGACAGGGTGTGCCCTGCTTGCAGACGGGCTGGTGGGGCTGGTGGTGGATGGAGGACCAAGCGAGTCAGTAGGTTGTGGAAGAAGGCCAACACACCTAGTGGACGATGCTCTTGGGGTCTAGCCCCACAGCTGGATGAGGCATGCAGCAACGCCCGTGGCCAGTGGCCTCAGGGTTTTCCTCAACGAATCAATGACTTAAATGAAGACAATCCGAGGACTTCCCTGGCGGTCCAGTGGGTAGGACTCTGTGCTTTCACTGCAGGGGACACAGGTTCGATCCCTGGTCGGGGAACTAAGACCCCACAAGCTGCACTGTGCGGCCAAAAAAATACCAAAACAAATTAAGAGAACCTCCTTGCTGGCTATAGGGCGCCCCCCGGACCCTGCTCCCAAAGTGCCTGCATTTGGGGTCGAAAGAGACAAACTACAGACATAAAATCACAGAGGCTGTTTCTACAGGTGGTGCTGGGCAGTCAGACCCAACATCTTGGCGGTTTTCAAGGTCAATCCAAACCCACTGGCCACAGAGGGGTCGACTTGGATCTAAATTGTTGCTTGCTTTGGTCAAAAGCTAGGAGATGATGTTCCAACGGAAGGGTTTCCTTGATGTAAAACAAGATATTGGGACCCTAGGACCAGCCAGCTTTCTACCCAAGAGACATGAAACAAGCTGTGTCCACACAAAGATTTGTACAGGAAGGTTCGTAGCAGCATTATTGCTCAGAGTGAAAAAGTGGAAAGAACCCAAATGATCCATCAGCGCAGGAATAGATTCCTCAGTGTGTCGTTCCCATAGCAACCAAGATCCCCAATGCCAAGATCATGTGCCATTGTCAGTAGAATATTCGGTTTAAACGCATTCGCTGCTTTGAATTCTCAAGTCCTCAGAAGCAAACACACAGTGAGTAGAACCGCCAAAGAATCCCTGGACAGAAAAGAAAAAACAAAAAACGCAGAAATAAACGTCTCTCCCTTGGAATGAAAAGTCGGCCTTTCAAACCAGGTTGCTGGGAAGGTGTGTGTATTTTTCCACTACTTTAGGATTTAACAAAGGACGGCCTCCAGCTTTCGAATTCTTTGGTCCCAAAGACTGCCTAATCCCACGCGCCGCAGGAAAGTTGAACGCGCTAGCTTTTGGTTTTGAAGGCCCTGGTCGGCCCAGATTCGGTTTATTTCACTGAATGCATGCAGGTCTCCACCTTCCCATCGCTGTGTAAGTAAATTCTCACTGCAGGACGGGCGCGCCTTTCCCGCGTCTCCGCTGCGCTCCGGGGACGGGTCGCGGCCGGACAGCTGGAGAGGGGAGGGGGCGCCCAGGGGCGGACGGCGCGTATCCTGGAGGGTTTGGGGAACACCGCCACCCTTCCGGGGGAGGCGGGGGGGGCTGTCCCAGTGCAGGAGGGGGTGCATCTTCGTTTTGGGGTGGAGGGGACACGCCGGCGCTCGGGATGGATGTGGGGGGTCGTGGCAAGAGAATACAGGAAGGAGGATGTGGTCGCGCTGGGGGGCCGCCTGGAGGAGGGAGCCTAGTGGGTGGCGCCCTAGTGAGTGTGGGAGGGGACAAGGCCGCGCCGGGGGGGCGGGGACCTGGGGGTTGGACCGGAAGTGTATGGAGAGCGGGGGGAGGGGAGAGGACCTGGGGGTTGGACCGGAAGTGTATGGAGAGCAGCAGAGGGGAGGGGCGGGGACCTGGGTTTGGACCGGAAGTGTATGGAGAGCGGGGGGAGGGGAGAGGACCTGGGGGTTGGACCGGAAGTGTATGGAGAGCAGGGGAGGGGAGGGGCGGGGACCTGGGTTTGGACCGGAAGTGTATGGAGAGCGGGGGAGGGGCGGGGCGGGGACCTGGGGGTTGGACCGGAAGTGTATGGAGAGCGGGGGGAGGGGAGGGGAGGGGAGGGGCTGGGCCCGCTCTCTGCCGGGGCGTGGCTCGCCAGGTCCCCTTCCTCTTCGCGGCCCGCCCTCTTTTGTTCCTTTCCCTTCCGGTCTCCTCGCGACCCCCAGCCCCCCGTTTCGTGGGGCGAGCACTGCCCGCCTGTCCCCACGCGCTTTCGTCCCGCGGGTGTACAGGCCAGAGAACCGGCCTCCAGCTGCCTTGTGGTGACTCCCGTGCCCCCAGCCCCAGGATCCAGTAGGCACCGGGGCGCAGGGTCCCGCGCACCTGGCGGTGGGCGCGGCCCGTCCCGTGTGCTCCGTGGGTCCCCTGGCCGAGCGCAGCCTGGAGCGCAGGACTTGGCCGCGAGCGCTCCGTGTCCCGGGCCCGCCCACGAGATCCGGGGTGTGGCGTCCTCTCCCTCCCTAATCCGCTTAAAGTCCTGGGGCCTCCGGGGAATTGCTCTGGTAAACAGGTTTTCCTGGGTGGCTTTCTCGGGGCGGGCACTCCCAGGAGACTGGGGCCAGGAAGGAGCTGATTAATCCTGGCCGGGGCTGGGCACGGTGAGCACACCCCACCCCCCCCCGGTCTTCCTCCTGCAGGCTGGCCACCAGGATGTGAATCCAGACTCACGAGGGTCCAGGATGCCAGACTTCTACTCTATGGCCAAGGGGAGAGGCGTTTAAATGTGTTAGCCTCGTTGGCCCCTCAGCCGACTTTCTGTGTGTGCGTCTGCGGGCCCGTGGGAGTTTGCCTGGTGGTCAGTGTTTACCAGGTGGGCATTGGAAATCCGTGTTAACCAAAAGCCTGGGGCGTAACGGGGTGTTGGAATTTACAGAAATGGGGCTGGAGATTCTGTTTGGAGCAGAGACCTTTGCCTTTTCATGGGTAGATTTAGTTGGCTTGTTTTTGACGGGGTGATGGCTTTAGCTGGATTCATTCTTGGCCGTTGTTTATTGCAGGCGCTTTTATCAGTGGAGGACTTCTGGGGAAATACCACACAGATTGAGGCCTGGAGGGAGGGGCAGGAAGCCAGGAGCCCAGGAGTAGCTTTGCATAGAATTTGGCAAGGGTGGAGACCAGATTTGATCCGTTGAAGAAATTCTGCATTGGAGGCAGTCAAGATTCCCCAAAACTGTGCAGAACAGGAGCCCTGGGGACACTTGGGCCAAGTACCCAAACAAAATACAGGGTGTCCTGAGGGTTTTGGAATGGGAAAGAGGGATGGGGGCCAGGGAGCTGCTGCCCCGAGAAGTACTATTTGGGGGAGGTTGCATAAGCAGGTAAGAAGGAACCAGGCATGGCTTTGTTGACATAAGAGAAGCCATTTTTGGCTGAAGCCGTCTTGGGATCTAGGCCTGGCCGCCATGCTTGCCCTTGAACAGGGCTTGGTAATTAATGATCTTAAGGGAACCAAAGAGCCAGCTGTTACCAGGCAAGAGAAGGAACAGTAGCAAAGATCACAAACCAGCGGTGACGCCTCCCAGTTCCGCTTCAGTGGGGATTAGTCTGAAGCCTCAACCACCAGATCCACTGGGACCTAAAGGAGGAGGATGATACTGACCTTTTCTGACCCTGTGACTTCAGTCAACTAAAGCTTAGACTCTGTGGACCTCGGCCCCAGTGCAATGCTGAATTCTCCCCTGCTCCAGCCCCTTCATGAATATGCATGTGCCACCCAAGCCCCTTCATGAATATGCATGTACCACCCAAGCGTTTTCCCCACCCCCTCCATGAATATGCATGTACCCTGAGATTAACGCTTCCCCAGTTTTGCTGTTCGGGAAACACTGCTTTGGGAAAGGGCCGCTGTGTTCTCCCTACTTGCTGCAGATGATAAATCCTTCTGATTGTGGCTTGGTTGTGTCTTTGGCTGCACACCCACCAAGAGGCGACCCCAGTTTTCGGGTAACGGTCCTGGGGTCTGGCCTTGATCTTATGGGTCTGAGTTCACTTTAAGGAATGCAAAGACTCTAGTGGCTTCAAAGTATCAGGGACAAGGGTGTGGATGGGTCTGGGAGGGAGGTGACAGAGCACAGCTCCTATTAAGTGGCATGTGGGATCTTCCCGGACCGGGGCGCACTGTGTCCCCCCCATCGGCGGGCGGAATCTCAACCACTGCGCCACCAGGGAAGCCCTGATTCTTTTTTTAAAGTAACTTTATTTTTAAATTGGAGTATAGTTAATTTACAATGTGTTAGTTTCAGGTGTACAGCAAAGTGAGTCAGTTATACATATACATATATCCACCCTTTTCCAGATTCTTTTCCCGTATAGGTTATTACAGTGTATTGAGTAGAGTTCCCTGTGCTCTACAGCAGGTCTTTATTAGTTATCTATTTTATATATAGTCATGTGTATATGTTGATCCCAATCTCCCCATTTATCCCTCCACCCCCTTTGCCCGCTCGTAACAATAAGATTGTTTTCTATGTCTGTGACTCTGTTTTGTACATAAGTTCGTTTGTACCAATTTAGTACTGTATTCCTGAGCGGTGAGAAGCTGAACCTGAATTCGGTAACACTTTGTCTTTAGAGTTGGTGAAGGGATTCAGCCCCACACAAGCAGACAGCTTGTCTTCAGGCCATTTTATTTTGACCCCAACGGAGATCCCTAGGGAGCGGGGACCTAGTTTTCCCCGGCGGTCGGCTCTTGTGGGTCAGCTTCCCGATCGCACCAGCAGAGGGGGAACCGACCACAGCAGGGCTGGAGCCACGGCTTCCAGAGGTTGTCCGGCATGTCCAGCTGCAGTGGAACCGGGCTGAGCGTCCGGCGATGGTCCTCCACGGCCTTTGTGATTCTCTCCATCACCTCATGGAATGAGGACTCCGTGTCTGGCGTGAGGGCGTGGGCCTCGGAAGGGTCTCTCGAGAGGTCAAACAGCAACGGTGGGTCATGATGGGCTACTTTGTCCCCAAAGCATGGGCAGACCCCTCTCCCGTAGCAGGCACTGGCTCCGGCTGGGTGGAACACTGGGGTCACGTAGTGGACTTTCCACACTGCCCCTCCTGGAGGAAGGGCAAGAATTGGGGAGGGTTGGCATGGAGACACAGGACACATTGCTGGAGAGCTGGGTGATTCACAAGTGCCAGGGGCTGGAAGCAGCCCAGGTGTCCATCAAGTGATGGATGGATACACAGCATGGGGGCCATCCACACAGTGGAATATTACACAGCCATGAAAAGGAGTGAAGCTCTGACACAGGCTGCCACGTGGATGGACCTTAAACACATGTTGCTCAGAGAAAGAAGCCAGACACAGAAGGACACACAGTGTGTGATCCGTTTATAGGAAGCGTCCAGAACAGGCAAATCCACAGACACAGAAAGTGGGTTCATGGTTACCAGGGGCTGGGGGAGGGGGATTGGGGAGTGAGTATTTAATGGGTTTGGAGTTTCATTTTGGAGGTGATGAAAATGTTACAGAGCTAGATGACGGTGAGGTTTGCACCCACTGTGAAGTGCTAAATGTCACTCAATTTTTACATTCGAAAAGGGTGAATGTTATGGTGACGTGAATGTCATGGACTGAATGTTTGTGTGTCCTCCACCCCTTCAATCCCAGATTCATTGTGGAAGCCTTGAGCTCCAACGTGATGGGATTAAGAGATAGAGCCTTGGGAGGTGATCAGGGTTAGACGATGTTGTGAAGGTGGGGCCCCCGGGATGGGATTTGTGTCCTTATAAGAAGAGAAAGAGGCCAGAGCTCTCTCTCCCCAACATGAGGACACAGGGAGAAGGTGGCCGAAGCTGACCCAGAAGAGAGTCCTCCCTAGAACCAGACCGTGCTGGCACCTTCATCTCACACTTCCAGCCTCTAGAACTGTGAGAAATAAGTGTGCATTACTTTAAGCTCCCTGCTCTGTGGTCTTTTGTTATGGCAGCCGGAGCTAAGATGGTGAGGGAGAGCGCCACAGAGCTGTTTACAAAAAAGAATGAATTACTTGTCTGGTCGGTGGTTACCTAAGTGAATTCTCAGTGATGTTTTTCCTGAGCTTCTCTCTAGCTGTGAAGGTTCCACCAAGAAAAGGAGGGAAGGAAGGAAGGAAGGAGGGAAGGAAGGAAGGAGGGAAGGAGGGAAGGAAGGAAGGAAGGAAGGAAGGAGGGAAGGAGGGAAGGAAGGAAGGAGGGAAGGAGGGAAGGAGGGAAGGAGGGGAGGAAGGAGGGAAGGAAGGAAGGAGGGAAGGAAGGAAGGAGGGAAGGAAGGAAGGAGGGAAGGAGGGGAGGAAGGAGGGAAGGAAGGAAGGAGGGAAGGAGGGGAGGAAGGAGGGAAGGAGGGAAGGAAGGAGGGAAGGAGGGAAGGAGGGGAGGAAGGAGGGAAGGAAGGAAGGAGGGAAGGAGGGAAGGAAGGAAGGAGGGAAGGAAGGAAGGAGGGAAGGAGGGGAGGAAGGAGGGAAGGAAGGAAGGAGGAAGGAAAGAAGGGAGGGAGAGAGTAGCATGCATCTGTAAGACATCCTCCAGCGTCTGAGAAGACTTACTACCTAGAGGTCAGCTGGCACCAGACCTAGCTCAGCCTCAGGAAGCGATTTTGACCAAATGGAAGGAGAGACTGAGGCTGTCCTCACACCAGCACTGCCCCCCCGCCGTGGGTCAGACCCAGGACTGCACAGCCTGAGCCCTGCGGCTTCCTGCTGCGCGGGGAAGGAGGCCCCCACTCTCCCTCTGGCATCCCCCCGCATCCTCGCAGGGCAGCAAGTCTGGGGAAGCCACACGTGTAACCAGAGGGCAGTGAGCGGGACTCTGGTGGCTGTGCCTCTTCCAGGACCAGGCGGGAGGGTTCCCTTGGATCCTGGTGTAGGAGGACCAGGGACCAGGGAGGGAGATGGGGCAGGGCTGGGGCTGCTCCTGGGACCTGGACAGGAGAGTGAGAATGAGGCCAGGGGTCCCCATGCAGCCAGCAAGTGTGGGCAACCAAGACCTGTGGTCAGACGGGCATCCCATTCCCTTCGTCCCCACAGCCACCAGATTTCCCTGCGCGAGCCCTGGTTCCCAGGCTGGCACCGCTGTGGTTTGGTGTTTTTATGGGAACACTGGCTTCTGTTCCCTTCGAAGCATTTATGGTGACCTGCTGTCTTTTTTGGGTTTTTTTTTTTTTATATTTATTTACTTATTTGGCTGCGCTGGGTCTTAGCTGTGGCACGTGGGATCTAGTTCCCTGACCAGGGATGGAACTCCGGGCCCCCTGCGTTGGGAGCGCGGAGCCTTAACCAAAGGATCCCCAGGGAAGCCCTGCGACCTGTTGTCTTAACAAGTGTCAGTTTTCTCACCTGTGAACTGGGGACAGGAATTGTGATCTGCTGGGGTTTTCAGAGTAAAATGAGTTCATCGGCATCGGACGGACACTCATTCAATGTCCGTGCTTGTTTTCATCGTTCAGCAGATGAGTACAGAGAGAAGACAGACAGAGTCATAGGGAGGGGACTCAGGCCAGAGAGCGGTAAATAGACACCAGAAATGAGAAGATTGCCAAGAGTGCCGGATGCCTGGAAGAAAATACAAGCGGTCCAGGTGATGGAAGGCGGACGTGTGCAAGGTGCGGGGTGGGGTCATAGTGGATGCGGGACGTGAAGGTCAAGAACGGAGGATGGTCAGCCTCCTGAGCATGTTCTCGATGGCAGGGACGGGTCGTGCAAAGGCCCTGAGGCAGTAACTGCAGGTTCTAGAATCACAGGGTGCAGCTTGGTGACTGGGGGCTCCTAGGGTCCGAGCTTTTGCCCCAGAGAAGGGGAGGGGCTGGCTCATGTCACAGGGAGGAATCGGTATGGTGGGTGGTCCTGGAAAGGTTTTCATGGAGGGCTAAGTGGACAATGGGAGTGGGATGAAGAGTGGACCTGGGGAGGCCGGTGAGGGGGCCGTCGAAGACACATGGCAAGTAGGAACAGGGGACTTCCCTGGCGGTCCAGTGGTTAGGGCTCCACGGTCCCAATTCAGGGGACGTGGGTTTGATCCCTGGTTGGGGAACTAAGATCCCACATGGCATGTGGCACGGCCGAAAAACGAAAAGTTAAAAAAAAAAAAGAAAGTAAGAACACACTCCCTATCTACCTTGAAAAAAAAATTGAGATGTTTGCCCAATAACTGAGAGAAGAGAGGTTCGGTAATGGGGCAGCCACGGGGTAAAGGAAAAGAGGATGAACGTTGATCCCAGGTATCGGTGCCACTCACAGCAGTGCTTGAAGGTTGGGCTATGGAACTGAAGGAAAGTTTAAAAAAAACCCTTAAAAAGGGAAATCTATAATATGTGACTTTAAAAAATCAAAAGCGTAGCAATAGAAATCATCCCTAAGCATAAATGCTGGTAGACTGAACTGTGCAATTGAATGAAAGTTTTCTAAAAAATCTTAAAAGGGGAAATCTATAGTATGTAAGTTTAAAAAGGCAAAAATGTAGCAATAAAAATTATCCGTAAGCATAAATAGTTGTAGATTGTGCTAGGTAATTGAATGAAAGTTTTTGTTGTTTTTTTTGCCACGCCCCATGGTATGCAGGATCTGAGTTCCCCAACCAGGGATTGAACCCGTCCCCCTCTGCAGTGGAAGCACGGAGTCTTAACCACTGGACTTCCGGGGAAGTCCCTGAGTGAAAGTTTTTTTTTTTTTTTTTTTAATCTTAAAAGAGGAAATCT
The DNA here is from genome assembly GCF_937001465.1 of Orcinus orca. Classification (NCBI taxonomy): domain Eukaryota; kingdom Metazoa; phylum Chordata; class Mammalia; order Artiodactyla; family Delphinidae; genus Orcinus; species Orcinus orca. The sequence goes on from NC_064580.1 coordinate 1,709,024, forward strand.
ATGTTATGAAATTCTTAAAAACCCAAAAATGTAGCAATAAAAATCATCCCAGATGATGATACTACTGGAAAGGATGGACAGGAAAAGGAGGGAGATTTTTTAAAAATCTATTGGTAACTTCCTCAAATAAGGGGGATTCCAAAAGGTATTCTTTTATTCTTGTTTCAGACAACTGGACATGTCCAGAGAATGGTTTTGAGGCATAAAGAAAAAAGAGTGAGTTGAATTGCAAGAGGGCTATAGGCCTTCCCAAACCCTGGAAGAAAACCAAGTCCTTAAGGCAAATCCACAAAAAAGGGAGAAAATGTCAGGGCAAAATGCAGAATAATAGAGAGGGAAACAGAAATGAAGAAAAGAGAAGAAACTCAAATAGCTGAAAGTCTGTTACCACAGACCAAGGCAGAGGCAGAACTCAAGCAGTTAGAAAATTTAAAAATACAGTTGTTTAGTAAATCCAAGAGCTGGATTTAAAAAGATTCATGGAAACAGAAAACCTCAAGCAACTCCAGTCAGACGATGATGGAGAATCCAGCTATAAATATGGAAGCAATTAAAATACAATGAAATGACTTGGTAAGGGAGTAAAGTGCTTGGTAAAACGAATAGCTTTTCAATAAGAAGTGCGGAGACATAACATGCCTCAGTTTGGGAACATTTGATATTGTAAAGATAACACTTTCCCCCCCAAAATCATTTATACGTTGAAGACAATGGATATTGATATTCCTGTGGGATTAAAAAAAAATAGTTGCAAATGATTTTACAATTCTTTTGAAAGGACTGTTGGGCCACAACAGCCCAGAAAAGTTTGAGATGCAAAAATTATTCACTAAACATGTTACTGCTTGTTTTACAAAGTTATCGTTAATCTAACAGGTATGAGATGGTGTCATGAAGTTAAGACACGTGGAAAGCAAATATAGATTAAGAGGACAGACTGGAAAGGTTAGAATCAGGTTGGAACACCTGTGTGTGTACACGTGTGTGTGTGTGTGATGATAAAAGTTGCACCTCACCTCATGGGGCTGGGGGACGGGAAAGCCATAGACCAGAGAATTCCCTTCCGATCACCACAGGATGATCGACAGTGAAAGGATGTTGCCGGCATCAGAAGAAAAATACCGCCAAGAAGGAAATAAAGGAGCTCGCGTGGACATGCAAAAGCCACAAAGAAGCAGAAAATGCGAACGGAGGCCAAGACATGACTCCTTCAGGCAGGCTACTCACTGTTCCGTTGGTGCCACCGGGCTGCGTGCAGGAAGCTCTCGCAGTAATGCATCAGGAACTCGTGCTCCGAGTGCTGGGCTGTCCCCAGGAGCAAGGGCAGCAGGTCCCGGCCATCAATCACCCTACAGGCAGGAGCACAGGGACTCAGGGCGGGGCTGCTGGAAGGTGGGCGTGGCCTTAACAAGCCCAGGGCCGCCCCGGGGCAGTCAGCACCCCATCCGCCTGCACACAGCGCCTTCGGCTAAAAGACGTTGGAGGGTCCAGCTTGCTCGGCTGAAGTAATGGTCCCCCCAGCCTTATTCTGAAGGCACAAATAGCTGAACAGAATGGAAACACCTGCTTGGTTCTATATGGACTTGAGCTTTAAGTCGTTATAGAACATGCGGCATTCAACAAGACCTGGAATCATTTCATAAATATATGTAATAAAAGAAATCTATATGCCTATGTAGTGTATATATGCAATATACATCATTATATAAAAAATATATACATTATATGCACAATATATATCATTATATACAAATAGACATATATACACTATATAGGCAATATATAATATATACACAATATATGTATTATATATTCAATATATACACTATATATTATATATACTGTATATACAATATCTAGACATATACACATACCACATACATATACCATAGATATGTGATATATATACCCACCATATATACATAAAATATATGCATACTGCATGGATACACCATACATAAAGCACATATATATATACACCATGAATATACACAATATATATCATTTCATTTCCAAACGTGTATTCATATATACATACACACATATGTTTACATATGTGTGTGTATAAATATATATAAATGTATATATAAATAAAACCAAGCAACAATATATGGCTGAATTTTATCTTCTAGCAAAATACATTTGTGATACATGATGGACAAATTTTTATTTTTAAAACAAATGAGATATTATAAATTAATGTTAAAAATTAGCAGCCAATTAGGAGGGAAAAAAATCAACCAGAGACATGATATTCAATTAAGAGAAGAGAAAAGAGGAGAATGTAATATTCAACCTCTCTGCTGATAAAGCAGTGGAAATGATAACACACATATATGTATATGTGCATACACACATACTGTATGTGTCGTTTATATAATAAATAAATTACATGTATAAATTAAATTGATTTTAGTTCTATTATTTTAAAAACAGATGCTCTCACATACAGCCAGTAGCAATTCCTAGGGAACAATTTGACAAAATGTATCAAGAGATTTAGTAAATGGCCACACACTTTGACCCAGGAATTCAACTTCCAGGGATTTTTACTAAGAAGGTAATTATGACAGGCAGTAGAATGACAAAGCCAGATTTTTTTTCAAAATGAACACGGCTGAAGTCCACCTGTAAGAGGTTAGTTGAAAGAATACTGTAAAGCCATTAAAATTTTTGTCCATGTATAAAGTGTCTAAATATATATAGATATGTACATATATATCTCTCTATATATACTGAGTATTTTATACAAATATATAAAATATAAATATATAATATATCTAAATACATATAGTACATAGGTATCATATAACTTAATTATGTATTCATCTCTACGTTGTCAAGTTTACGAAATAATTTTATTTTCTTTCTATTCCTCCCAAATTTTCTATAATTTTTAAAGGAAGAAAAACTGGAATCGGGCTTCCCTGGTGCTGCAGTGGTTAAGAATCCACCTGCCAGTGCAGGGGCCACGGGTTCGAGCCCTGGTCCGGGAAGATCCCACATGCCGTGGAGCAACTAAGCCCACGAGCCACAACTACTGAGCCCGCGAGCCACAACTGCTGAGCCCACGTGCCTAGAGCCCGTGCTCCGCGACAAGAGAAGCCACCGCAATGAGAAGCCCGCGCACCGCAATGAAGAGTAGCCCCTGCCGGCCACAGCTAGAGAAAGACCGCGTGCAGCAACGAAGACCCAACACAGCCAAAAAAAAATAAATAAAATAATAAATAAATAAAAAAATAAGAAAAACTGGGATCATGAAAAGTCCCTACCACACTACATCAAAAGGAATCTCTTGTGATGAATCGTTAGTAAATTCATTGATGCATTTCAGTGACAATCGTCCTTATTATCAAATGGCTCCACTTAAGACTGAGAAGAGAAGGACATTTTGTGCATAAAATGAAGCAGACGTTGGATCCCAGCAGAGAATGATGAGCGTTCTTCCAGATACTGATCTCACGGATGTTTTATGCCAAACAAAAGTGACAGTGATGTTTGACATACATGTTGGCTCTACACAAAACGCAACTACCTTCTTTGGGCTGCTCTGTACCTGTCATGGGGCACCTGGCCACCCCCCAGCTGGACCACGGTGGGGAAGACATCCATCAGGCTGGTGGGCTCGTGGATCAGGCGGCCAGCGGGCAGCACCCCGGGCCACCGGAGTATCCCTGGGACCCGGATCCCACCTTCCCAGCCGCCCATGCCTTTGCCACCTGTGTTTAAACATGAACAGGAAAGAATGTGATTGAAAATCCAAAGTGGTTGCTTACCTGGGTGATTTAACCTTTCCATCTGTTTTAAATCTCTCTTTCTCTCCCTCCCTCTTTAATTACATGATGACATTTAGTTCCTCCCTGGCAGAGCATAGATTTTGTTTTATTTATTATTCTGGGTGTTGGTTTTCCACCACACGGGGGTCAGGACATGGATATCTTTGGGGACATTATTCTGTTGACCGCAACGATCATTTGGGTTCCTTTGGTTTTTGTGACTTTGCTTTGTGAACTCCCATTCCAGAGAAAGCGTTGGGAATTATTGGGAAGAGATGAAGCCAGTACACATGGATCTGGGAATGTCTCACCCTTACCTTTATATATCCCATTCCAGCCACCATATTGATTGTTTCCAAACTGAGCCTCTAAGGATCCCCCATGATCCGACGTAAAATAAACGAGGGTACTGTTGGTCAAACCTTCCGTGTCCAAGGTATCAAGGATCTGCCCTGCAAGAATAGATGGGTTTGTGCCAGTCAAAATAGAAGAAACTCTTACACCAGATTTTTGGAACGCTTCCTTTAAACGAGTCTTCAGCGTTAAAGCATAATGGGAGTCAGCAGTAATATAATTGTGCTAGTCTAAGCATCCTTGATCTAAGATTGACATATGTCTTTGTATGTGCCCCATCCTGTTTCCAAAAAGTTTCAGGAAAGCTACAAGTGTACCTGCTGCATAGGACAACGTCGTGAACCCTTACAAATGAGGCAAAAGAAGATTACAGAGAAAAATAGGGAACAGGATGGTCTAGGAAGGACGGTGACAAAGGCATCTGTACATGGATGAAGAATAGTTTTCAGTGGCAGTTCTAAGTTTCTTAGAGTCACATAAAAAATATCTGTACCCCCATGTTCATAGCAGCAGTATTTACAATAGCCAATACATGGAAGCAACCCAAGTGTCCATCGATGGAGGAATGAATAAAGAAAATGTGTTGTATACATTCAACGGACTATTATCCAGCCTTGAGAAAGGAGGAAATCCTGCCACTTGCCGCGACATGCATGGACCCTGAGGGCATTATGCTCAGTGCAATATGTGAGACAGAGAAAGACAAATACCGTGTGATCTCACTTATATGTGGGATCCAAAAAGCCACACCTACAGAAAGAGAAAACAGATTGGTGGCTACTGCAGGTGAGGGTAAGGGGTGGGAAAAAATGGGTGAAGGTGGTTGGTTAAAAGTTACAGATTTAAAAAAACGAGTGTGTTTCTTTGGTGTTTGGGTGTTGCTTTTTTATACAGTCTGACCAGGTCTGCATTTTTTTTTTTTTTTTGCGGTACGCGGGCCTCTCACTGCTGTGGCCTCTGCCACTGCGGAGCAAAGGCTCCGGACGCGCAGGCCCAGCGGCCATGGCTCACGGGCCCAGCCGCTCCACGGCATGTGGGATCCTCCCAGACCGGGGCAGGAGCCCGTGTCCCCTGCAGCGGCAGGCGGACTCTCAACCACTGCGCCACCAGGGAAGCCCTGGTCTTCTCATTCTTTACATCCTTCCCTCCTGCAGTTTCTGGACGAGGAACCATCACTTTCTCATCTGGAAAAGGTACCTACCCACCATCCAATCCATCTCTTCTGTGTTGTCCCCGTACAGCCCATGGGGACTCCTCCCTCGGAAGTTCTCGGTAGTGATGAGAGGGGTGTGGACATGTAGAAAGGACACGAAGAGGAGGAAAGGTCCTTGCTTGTTTCTGAAAGTAGATACAATGTGATGGGAGTTATTTTTTGGTCAACCTGAGCTTGAGCTCCCACAGATGCTAAATACGAATCTTCATTGTCACGTCCTTACTCAGATACACGACTGTGCTGCTCTACCCACCAGCAGCAACTGCGTACATCTGTTCCACGGCGCGATGTTCCTGTGTCTGAGAATCTTCAGTGTGATGACTTTCTTCCTTCTAAAGTCTTTTGAAAAGTCCACACGAATTTTTTAATTTTTCGGCCGTGCCACAGCATGTGGGATCTCAGCTTCCCGACCAGGTACCGAACCCGTGCCCCCTGCAGTGGAAGCGCAGAGTCCTAACCACTGGACCGCCAGGGAAGTCCCTCCACACCGATTTTATACGTCTTTTTCTTCCTGATTATCGTTTTCTAACTCTATGGACTTCGGATGACTGAAAGTAAAATAGAATACCAGGATGCCATCTGGTCTGACTTTCATTTTATTGTTATTTCGGTATATTTTTCGATTTCCAACTTAGCTGAAAGAATAAGTGATTTGCACATTCAGTTTTCTTTACAACTGCTCTTATGCAATGAAGTTTAGGGTGTGGAATAGTCATGAAAAAACCCACTTTCAAAATGATGTATATGGGGTTATCAATCTCAAGTTGATTCTCCCCAATCTAGACAATTCCTCACCTTCCCCTGTCTTCACCTGATCTTTATGGCGTAATCTACACCCTTAAAGGACAGAAGCAAAGGTGAAGCTCTTAGACTTAATAAGGACACATCAGGTTAGTTTGTTCTAATTTGAAAGCCAAGTATTCGCTTCACACCTGACCCAGATTTGGCAATTCCATCAATAGCTCTCTAAGAATATTCCGGAACATGATCACCACCCAGGTAAGTTGGGGTTCCATGGAGTCACCCACTCTACTGGAACCCCTTTGGGGAGCACGAAGTGGCCTCCGTTTGGTGTAGCTTTTCATTGTGTCCCTCCTGGTCTGGCCTGGTAAGTCTCTTTGTCACTGTCACTCACATTTACATCCAGGCTGAAGTTAGCCACAGGACCGCTTGGTCCTGATGGTAGAGCTTTAAAAATACTTAGCATTTATTGCAAAACCTACAGGTGATTCAGTTTCATATGTTCATTAAATACCACCCCTGTGGTAACCAGGGGTGCTCAAAGAATTGGACTGGCTCTTTTTTTTTTTTTTAGCCATGCCACGTGGCTTGCAGACCAGGGATAGAACCCGTGCCCCCTGCAGTGCGAGCTCAGAGTCCTAACCACTGGACCCCCAGGGAATTCCCTGGTCTGGCTCTAAAATAAGAAGGAACAGCAGCAAATTTCAACTGACTGGTCAGTTGTTTGAACGGATCCAGTTGAGTTCCAGGGAACATCATTTATGCCCCATTTTACCAAAAAAAAGTCTTTCTGAGCTGGGACCGTTTCACCACGCCAGTACCCATTCCAGAAGAAGCAGATTCCGAATTCATTTTCATCCTGAAGCCACCTTTGATACTCACCTTTTGACAAAGGATGAGACCTCCTTGAGCATAAGAGCCGTCGTCCTTTGAAGGGACATGGGCTGCTCGGTGATGGCGTGATTTCGCATCAGAAAGCAGTCGGCGTGAACAATCAGGGCACCCATGAAATAGGAGGTCGTGAGGCACAGTAGGGCCACAATGGCTGAGCAGATGACCAGAGTCCAGGAGCCCGCTACCAGGCGAGTGAGTTTCCCAGCGGTGAGTGTAAAGGCGGCCAACGCCATGACATGCGAGCAGACGTTGAGTTTATGCTCCAAGCCTGCCCGCTTTTCAGACATTTCCCCGGGCTCACAGTCTCCCATCATGGAAAACGGCATTCCGTAGAAATGGCCAAAGCCATGGCTGAGCGGGTGGTGGCAGTAATCATCGGAGGATTCACAGTTGAGACCCAGATGCCATTTTCCTGAAAAGCAAGAAGTACGCACACGTGACAACGGTCCGACCATCCCTGGGGGCGCCGGTATGGTGTGCTTGCCAAGTTCTAGGCTCTCTGCTGGGTGGTGGGATGAGGTGGGGATGTAGAGGAGGTGGGGGTAGTGTTTGCTGTTGTTTGTACCACAGCCTGGCCAGGTCACATCAAGGGAATGAGGACCTTGTGTAGCAGCATTTCCTGTGCTGCTGGAACAAAGTACCATAACTTGGTGGCTTGAAACAACAGGAATTTATGCTTTCACAGTTCTGGAGGGCAAGTCCAAAATCAAGGCACGTGGGCAGGGCCGTGCTTCCTCCAGAGGCTCCAGGGGAGGGTCCTTCCCGCCTCTTCCAGCTTCTGGGGGCTCCAGGCGTCCCCAGGCTCGTGGCCGCATCCCTCCCATCTCTGCCTCAATGGTCTCACTCACTCCTCTTTGTAGTCAGATATGTGTCTGTCTCCCTCTTGAAAGGACCCTTGTCCTTGTATATAAGGAAATCTGGATAATCCAGGATCATCTCCTCATGTCAAGACCCTTCACTGAATCACATCTGCAAAGACCCTTTTTCCCTAGGTAAGGTTATATTTGCGGGTTCCAGCAGTTAGGACCTGCTATCTTTGGTGACCCTTATTCAGTCGACTCCACCTGACTTTGTGACTGTCTACAGGAGAGCAATGATCAAGGCACACAGTGGTCACACGGCTCTAGAAAACTCCATCTGATGTGACCAGCATGAGCAGAAGGTTTCCTGACTTTAGAATTCTCCGTCCCTTTTGCTAATTCATTATAATCACAGTCAGGGTGGTGGTGGGTGACAGGTTTTGCAGACCCCACCTGTCGTGTTCAGTCAGTGGAAGGTGATTAGCTCCCCTGCTGTCACTGCTGGAGTGTTGATACGCTCTGTGTACCTTCTAGCAGCCCAATGGTGTCCGTCACCCAGAAGACCTCATGTGATTTCCCGAGCGATATATCCACGAATCTATTGGATTCTATTCTATATTCAAAGAGCTAATCTATTCTATATTCAAAGAGCTAAAGAGTTAGCTTTGCTCTTTCTGATCGACAAAGGAGACTGTTAGCAAAACTTATTACTATAACATGATAATGACTCCTTGGGCCCCTTCCAAGAAACCGCCGTCCCTAATTTTCATTCATTCCACACATGACGTACGTGGTTTGTTGACGTATAGAAAGATAAGCCTGCTCTTTACGGAAGCAGACAGGAAGGTTCTAAGCTGTGTGGTCACATTTCTAGACAGGAAATGGGGAAAAACAGCATGATGAAAATTTTTGGTAACTTGGTAAAATTAGAAAAGAAATGAGAAATCCCACTGTGTCCCAACTATTTCACTTCCAAACTTCTTACTTGACTATAACCTCCCTATAAAAGTAATGTGCTCCAGGGAGATCAGCTCAGTGCTTTGTGATCACCTAGAGGGGTGGGATAGGGAGGGTGGGAGGGAGACACAAGAGGGAGGAGATATGGGGATATATGTATAGCTGATTCACTTTGTTATAGAGCAGAAACTAACACACCATTGTAAGGCAATTATACTCTAATAAAGATGTGAAAAAAAAAGTAATGTGCTTAATACTTAGAAAATGTCCATACCTATGAGTCCAGTGGCATAGCCTTTATCTTTCAATATTTTTGCAAAAGTTGTTTCATTTGGTGGAAGTCCTCCAGATACGCCCGTCCACTGAAGAACACGGTAACCATTACTGGACACCATACCTTTGATCAATCGTTTTCAAAGAAATGTTACAATCAGACATCGATTTGTATCATCATTATTATCACTTTAACTTAGAACATTCGGTGGAAATCTCCATTATTCAAAATTCAGTTGAAAATTTACTTCCGACATGGGTTGGTCTCATGGGTTTTATTTTTGTCAGCAAAGGAGATGATTCATTAATCGAAAATGTTAGCGAGAAGACTTACGGTCCTGCTGTGTCAAGGTTGTAAGCCGAAAGAGAATTAAATGAAAAGGAAAACAGAATTAAAAATGATTTTATGATTTCACCAAACTCTTGATAGAATCCAGTACTTCTCAAACTGGTCTGCACATTGGAATCATGGGAGGGGTTTCCAGAATATCTTGACACCTGGTTATCATATCACCCCAGAGACTGTGATATTAGTTGGTCTGGGGTGGAATCTGGAATGGTTAAAAGGTCCCCCCAAATGATTCTAATGTGCTGAAAAGGTAGGGAGCCACGGACATAATTCATCCTGACCCTGATAGATCCAGGACGTCTACCCAATCATTTAAAAATGTAGGTTCAATATTTTTATAAAGCTCTGCAGTGTGCAGTTGAGAACCAACGATTTAGAAGATGCTCTTTGCCTCCTAGACCTTTTCGATGACTGCAGCTCAGTCTGATCAGAGAGGATCCACTTGGTTCAAAGAGCGAATGAAGTTCTCAGTGATCATGCTTTGGAAATGTGGAGAATTCTGAGATTTTCCAAAACCTCAAGAATGCGTCTGGTTCAATGAAGGCTAGTGAAAACCAAATAGTTCTAGGTCAGGACAAAGAAAGTTGGGGTGTTTCAGCTTATGTTGTCGAGGATTTATTCTTCCCTGAGCAGGTTGCAGAGAACTATATATAGGAGGGTCTCTGTGGGTCACTTTGATGGGTCAACTTGACCAGGCTACGGTCCCCAGCCATGCAAACACTAGTCCATGGGTCTAGGTGTTGCTGTGAAAGTCTTGTGTAGATTTGGTTAACATCTGCAATCAATCGACTTCAACTAAAGGAGGTGACCCCCGTGCAGGTGGGTGGCCTCATCCAGTCCGTTGGAGGTCTCCAGGACAAAAGCTGAGGTTTCCAGACACAGAAGGGATTCTGCTTCAAGACTGCAACACCAGATCCCACCTGCGTCTCCAGCCTGCTGTCCTGCCCTGAGGATTCTGGACTTGCCAACCACACAGTCACACTAGCCAGTTCCTTAAAATAAATCTCTTTACAGAGTAGGAGACAGAGATGGTAGATCCTAAATAAACAGCTGATAGATTGATAGATGGTAGATGGATAGATAGGTAGACAGATGATAGATAGATAGATAGATGATAGATGGATATATATATAGATAGATGATAGATGGATAGATAGATGATAGATGAATAGATACATTAGAGATAGATAGATGATAGATAAATGATAGACCACAGATAGATGATAGATGGAAAGATAGATGATAGATAGAAGATAGATAGATAGATACATGATAGATAGATGATAGATGATGATAGATAGATAGATAGATGATAGAAAGATCTTGTTGGCTCTGTTTCTCTGGAGAACTCCGGCTGATATAGGGTCTGAAGTCTGTCCCTACTCCCAGGAGTCAGCTTCAGGGTCAAAGGGCAGAAGGACATTATACAGACTTTCAAACTTTTAGTCTATTTTCTACCCAAATCCCCAGGGAGATAGAAGATTGGGAGAAAAAAACCCTCCAAACCTCTCTGAAAAACAAACCAAAAAAACCCCCCAAACCAAAAAACCAAAAAGCCCCAAACCCCCCAAAAACAAACAACAAAAGAAAACAAAAAAGCCAAAAAAACAAAGAAACAAAAGAAAACACACCAAAAACCTCTCAAAAAACAAAACTAAAACCAAAACCAAAACCAACCAAACAAAAACCCCAGAACTTTGTAACAAAAGATCTGCATGACTTTTAATGCAAGAGAGGATGATTTTGGAGCCCCTGAGGTGGAAGGGGAGGAATATTTTGTCGACGTATTTCCCTCTTTAAAATCATTCCGAGGTCTCAGATCTTTTTCTTGGGGCCACAGAGAGCAAAAGAAATTCCTTTTCCACGCGGCGGGCAGAGATTTGAAAACAATCTTCGGAGACCCCTATCTCTTCTTCTTCAGAATAAACATATTTGGTTACTTAAACTTCTGCACAACCAGAGTCATGATAATGCCTGTTAGGTCCCTTAATATCCCTCGGGGTAGATGATTACGTATGTTATACTAAGGGTTGAAAAGCTATGCCCCCCGGGGCAAATGTTGCCTACCACCTGATTGCATAACCCCTGCAGGTGGAGAATGGTTTTGTACGTTTTATTTAATGGTCGGGGAAAAAATAAGAAGTAGTATGTTTCATAACATAGGAAACTATATGAGATTTAAATTTCAGTGTTCATAAATAAAGTTTTATCAGAACACAGCCATGCTCATTTATGTATGTAAGGTCTGTAGCTGCTCTCAAGCTACAACAGTAGAGTTGTGTAGCTGTATCACAGGCTACATGGCCCACAAAGACGAAAGTATTTAATATCTCGCCCTTTAGAGAAAGAGTTTGCCAACGCCTGCCTTATATGGTTATCCACATCACAGGAGACAATCAAATGCACCGGGCTCTACCAGTGTCACCTCATTATCTATAGCTCTTACGGACTCCAATCTGATGGGGGACTTAGAGCGTTCTCTTCCCACTGTACTGGAGAATCCGCACGTGATTAGTCAAAAAGAGCATGTTCCTGCCCACTGCGTGGTTAGACGGAAGGAAGGACAAACCTGATCGGAGAGGGTATCTGCCTGTTAGGAAAGCGGCTCTGCTTGGCGTGCACACGGAAGCCGCGGCGATGTGCTGGGTGAGCATTACGCCATCCGCGGCAAGGCGGTCAACGTTCGGAGTCCTGCAGACGGAGACGTTAACTGCTTTACTCCTTAGCGCACAAACACAGAGGCTTTTCCCGTAAGCACAGTGACATCCTACTTAATAGAAAACTTTCCAGTCACCAATTAACACATGCATGCGTTCTTAGGAACGAACAAAAGACAACGGCTTTGCAGAGCTGGGGATGGACCTAGAGGCTGTGATACAGAGTGAAGCAAGCCAGACGAGAAAAACGAATACCGTATAATATCTTTTCCATGTGGCGTCTAGAAAAATGGTACAGATGAACTTCTTTGCAAAGCAGGAATAGAGACACAGACGTTGAGAACGAACATATGGATACTGGGCGGGTGGGATGAATTAGGAGAATGGGATGGACATAGACACACTACTATATATAAAATAGGTAACTAATGAGAACCTACTGTATAGCACAGGGAACTCTACTCAGTGCTCTGCGGTGACCTACATGGGAAGGGAATCTAAAAAAGAGTGGCTGTATGTATACGTCTAACTGATTCACTTTGTTATACTGCAGAAACTAACACAGCATTGTGAAGCAACTATAGTCCAATGACAATTAGTAATTTTTAAAAAGGCAGTGGAAAAACTTCAAATGTCTTCTGAAACCTCAAAGAAGTATCCACTGCGTTATTATTTACCAAGTTTCCACAATATACGACTGGTGCCGAGGCAGAGACGATAAGAGATCCAGAACTGAGAGTCCAGAGTGACTTCTCACTTAGGACACAGTCTTCTTTTTCTCTTTACTTTTTATTTTATATTAGCGTGGGGTTGATGAGCCATGTTGCGTTAGTTTCAGGGGTGCGGCACAGTGACTCAGCTATCCACAGACGTGTATCTATGCTGTTTCAGATTCTTTTCCCATTTAGGTCGTTACAGAGGATTGAGCAGAGCCCCCTGTGCTCTACAGAGGTCCTTGCTGGTTACGCATTTTAAGCACAGCTGTGCGGGCACGCTAATCCTAACTGGAAGATTTGACTCCACGCTACCAGCACACTGTCGGTGGTACGTGAGGGTGGGACTCAGATGCAGCGTCAGGGTAGTGCCTGTGCTACCAGAGACTGTGCTGATGGAGATCATACTTAAGAGTGAAGCGATTATTCACACACAGGATGCGTGTGAGCTGGCGTTCGTGCAGGTGTGGGAAGAAGGCGGGATTAAGGGCGTTCAGAGAAATGATGTGTGTACAATTCTGTTATAGTTTGAACTGCACAGACCGAGGGTCAGATGCGATATCAGTGGCCTCTGCACCGGGGTGTCAGATGAGCAATTCTCTGGTCCTTGCCTTATGGTGTCGTTGCCATAGCAGCCGACATCTCCAATGCCGAGATCGTCTGCCATCAGGAGAAGGATATTCGGACGGGAACCAGATAGACTGCGGCAAGCTGAGGGCTTCAAATCCAGAAGCACACTGACTGTCAGAGCCAGCCAGCTCCTGAAAAACAAGCTACCCAACAAGGCTTCATGCTGCTTTCCACCTTATTGACACTACTTCTGTAAGTGGGAAGTTGGGTTCCCTCTTTTAGGGGACTTTGATATTATCATCCCATTTCAGAAGAGTTTGAATACACCTCTTAGGCATTTGAATTTTTTCTCTCTCTTTCTTGCTTTTTTTTTTTTAAAGTTAAAAACAACTCATCCTTTCACGGATGCCACCCTGGGCACGCAAATAAACAGCAGGACAATGGTGTTCCAATCCCCAGCAGCGTCATGAAATAAAGATGGAAATCTGAATCTGATGGAATTTGTGTCGTGGGCTTCCCAGAAAACCAGACACCGGCCCCATGGCAAGACTGGACGCACAGCTGCATCGGAAAGAGTGAGGTGGACTTCTTTCTGTAGCTGCCGGGGAGCGCCTCCCAGGAAAGGGTGCGTGGAACGTGTATATTAATCGTGAATTCTCAGGAGGGGAGGGATCAATTACTAATTTAGAAAGATCAGTTTACTATCAATGCATTCTGAGAAAGCGACATGAAGGAACACAGAGGCAGACCTAGAAGATGAACGAGTGCCCATCATCCTATCTTACCAAGAGTGTTCCAGATGTAACATGTCCTCTCTGTCCTTGTATTTCCTGGAAGAGATAAAGAGGTTGATATTAACACAGGCAGCAGAAAATGAACTAATGCAGGAAGTCAGACAGTAAGTCTGTAACGAGAAGGGAAACGTGGATTCTCTCTGATGCTATCAATAACATCTTAACTACTAAAAACTCATCAAGGAATGAATGTTCTTCCCTACTCAGAAAGCTTTACGAATGCTGAACACTGTCTTTAGAACGGAGAGCATGGCCTTTGTTAGCTCTAGCTTAGGTCAGAGTGTGATCGGTTTTGAGGCACTCTGTCAGAACAGAAACGTATCTCCCTGCAGGTGAAAGTTCCCGAGGTGTTCTAGATCCAGGAGTGGCTGCCAGGAACCATGTTTGGTCCAGATGGATCTTAAATCCCATACATGGAGCAAGGAAGCAAAGCCACGTTTCCGCTGAAGGTTCTGGAATTCTGGGGCCTCACCAAGGTCGTGGTTCACGGCTCTCACTTGCACAAGCTCTGGACAAAGTGGGTGTTCCGCTCCAGTGGAACGTGTTTCAGCTTGAGGAAGCTGTGAACGCCCTTGAGATAGGCCCTTGGGTGAAACGGAGCCAATGTGCAAATAACGTACCTGGGAGCAGAATGTAGGAGGTAGGCTGTGGGCAGAGCTGGAGTGCCTCCGTCCTGGTTGGAATTCTGCTCCAGCCTGATGAGCTGGAAAAACCAGCTGGTTTGGGGGTGTCTGCCTTTGCGTTTGAGTCCTGATGTGACTTAAAAAAAAAAAAAGAATGTGGGGAATTCCCTGGTGGTCCAGTGGTTTGGACTCCACACTTCCACTGCCGGGGCCGGGGTTCAATCCCTGGTCGGGGAACTAAGGTCCTGCAAGCCTCAAGGCGCGGCCAAAATAAAAAAGAATGTAGAACATGTGTTTATCAAGAGCCGATGGTAAATATTTTGGGCTTTTCTGCCCAGATGGTCTTGTCGCTACTACTTCTCTCTGCCGTCATAGCATGGAAATGGCCACGGACAACCCAGATGACTGGCCCTTGTTGTCCTCCAATTAAACTTGATTTCCAAAAACAGGCAGAGTTTGCCAAACAGACCAGAGATTCCTGATTCCCGATATAGAAGGCAGGAGTATAAAGGAAAATGCAAAATTAAGTGATAAAATATTGATACGAAATGATCTCCAATTCATATTTAAAAATTTTTTTGATTGTGGTAAACACATATAACAAAATTTCCCATCTTAACCATTTTTTTTTTTTTTTTTTTTGTGGTACGTGGGCCTCTCACCGTTGTGGCCTCTCCCGTCGTGGAGCACAGGCTCCGGACGCGCAGGCTCAGCGGCCATGGCTCACGGGCCCAGCCACTCTGCAGCATGTGGGATCTTCCCGGGCCGGGGCACGAACCCGTGTCCCCTGCATCGGCAGGTGGACTCTCAACCACTGCACCACCAGGGAAGCCCTATCCAATATATTTTAAATGAAAAAAAAAAAAGGGTCAAGAGAGTATGCTGCTGTCCCTACAAAACGATCATAGGAAAGGGGAAGAACACGTGTATTTACTTGTCTACAAAGCCGTCTGGTGACAACAGCTACTTTCTGCAGATAACTGGCAATCCTGTCCCTTGATGCGTGAGAACCAGACCTTGGGCTAACTTTCTAGCTCTGTTTCCCTGGAAACCCAATAAAGGAAGAATGTCAATGGGTGACTGGGCAACATTATGTGTAATAAAAATGCTGGTCCCTGGCAGCCTGTTTGTGGCCATGAGGAGCCATGAAGACATGAGGGAAGCCAACTTGGGGCTTCTGGGGGTCAGTGGCCCTTGACCTGGCATGGCTTTTGCAGTGACCCAGAAGCTCTGCTCATGAGTTGTCTGAAGAGAAGTTGGCTCGCGTGGTGGGCGAGCTTCCGAGCTGGGGACATCCAGCCTTTCAGAGTGACACCCTCTCCATCTAAGCTGTCCCCTGGGAAGGTGCAGACTAGCTGCTGGCTGGCTGTGTGTGCAGAGGCGTGGATCACTCTATGCAGGGCCTTCTCCAAGGAGAAATGCCCCAGTGTGCTTCCACCCTTCTCCTTCTGAGCTAGCCTGACATTTCCTGGTGCTTCGTGTTCTCTGGACATTAGCCCTTGCCTGCAAGACAGAGGTGGCTCCTTCCAAGCTCACTTGCAGTTCAGGTGCTTTCTCACACCTCCCCAAGCTGCGTCCTCCTCAGCACAAGGACAGGGCAGTGCACCTGTCGTCAGCCGGATGACCACTGCATGCAACTGGGACAGGGCTTGGGCAGCGAGAAACCCCGCAGACAGGTTTCTCTGGATGGCTCTCTGTGGTCACTGCCTCTGTAGCGGGGAAGCTTTCAGTTGGGATCAAGGCTGAGGGCTCCTATCACGCCTGGTGAGACGTACCGTGACTGTGCAAAGGCCCAGGCTGTTTATTTACCTCATTCCTTTCGAAGAAGGATCTTAGTGAGATGTGAGCTACCTGGCTTGCTGCCTCTTTTTCGCGTCTGGTAGCTGGTGTACAGGTGGGAGACCTGTTGCAAGGTGATTGTCTGTTTGCTTTCTGTATCATCCAAAGCACAGAGTTAGCTTTAGGCTTCTTTCTCGGTGTTATACATCCCATGGGTGGACAAGGTACAATGCCATGTACACCCCGGCCCCCGCCCATTAGAGTATCATATAGAGTAGTTTCACTGCCCTAAAAATCTTCTGTGCTTTGCCTGTTCACCCCTCTTCCCATCTTAACCCCTGGCAACCACTGATCCTTTTACTGCCTCCCTAATTTTACCTTTTCCAGAATGTCATGGAGTTGGACTCATACAATATCTATGTTGTGGATGAAACTACTCCACTCTCTGATGGAAGGACAGAACACCAGGGACTTTGCCTACTAGACCTGTTTTAACATGTAGACAGTTTGGATGGCGCATCTCAAATTGAGCAGGGGGGGAAGCTGGAAATGCTTTCGTTTCATACCATCGGCATTCGCCGAACCCTTTCGTTTGTTCCATTTTGCAATTTTTGGCTACAAATCCTTACCTCTCAGGAGGTCTATATGAACATTTTAATTTATATGTATTTATATATGAAATAAATACATTTATGTATATGTATGTATAGATACATGTATATATAAAATATATACTACACAATAATCATATATAAAAATATGAACATATATAATATAGTATAAAGTAGATATGAAGGTTTTCTTTACATCTATTTTAATCTTTTTTTTTTCCCCCAGAAAAAGCATATTATGGGCTTCTTCTGACTTTTCTAGGGAATGTGACTGGTTCTACTTGTTCTGCTGGTGGGTTAGAGTTGAGTGTATATACGCCGCTTGAGCATATGGTGGAAATGTCATACGAGGTTTAGTTTTATCAAATCTTTGGTTTACCTCTTCAGTGATAGGCTCTCTATACTTAGCTACACAGAAGGAGCGTATTCTTCTGTTCCAATGAACACAGCATCTTATCCCTTAGAACACTGCATGCTTTTCTCCATGTTGGCTACCAGAGAAAACTTTCCATAAGAAAGAGACAAAGAAAGAGCAGAGGGTAGGGTGGTGGTTGCAGGGGGTGGGGGGTGGGAGAAATGGGAGGATGTTGAAGGATGCAAACTTGCAACATGTAGGTGAATAATTTCTGGAGAGCCAACCCACCCACAGTGATTACACTCAACACTGCTGTGATGTTAAGTGTCAAAGTTGCTAAGAGACTAGATCTCAATTGTTTTCAACACAAAAAAGCAATGGCAACTACGGAGGTGATAGCAGTGTTAGCTAACGCGCTATTGTCGCAATCATATTGCAACATAGAAATGTTATCAAACTGACCCTTTGTGTACAGCAAACTCTCACAATGGTATCTGCTAATTATATCTCAATAAGCACAAGGAGATCAACTGCATGCTTTGTGACGACCTAGAGGGGTGGGGTGGGGAAGGTGGGAGGGAGACGCAAGAGGGAGGGGATATGGGGATATATGCATACGTATAGCTGATGCACTTTGTTATACAGCAGCAACTAACACAACAATGTAAAGCAATTATACGCCGATAAAGATTTGAGAAAAAAAAAAAGAATACTTAACAAAAAAAAAAAAAAGTCAAATACTTTGACCATTTAAAAGAAAAAAGAGAAAAAGAGAAAGAAAACCCTGCAATGAAGTATTACCCATAATGTAGCCTTTGATGCTCTTCCAGGGGAGAAAGAATTACAACCCCTGGTTCCCCGCTGTCCTCCAGACCCCAGGCAGCACGTCTCATTTCTCCACTACACTTGAGCCCTGTTCCCAAACCCGGTTCCGTTTTTAATCTTAGCATCTCTTCAACGTCCAATCCACATGCTCCCAAATCTCTTAACATCTCGCGTGGTTACGTTCGCTCTCTTTCTGAACTAAATTCTGCATTCCTTGTAGACATCACCCAAGGCAAAAGTCTGACATGCATCTTTGCTTTCCATGTTTAAGAAAGTTGCCTCTAACATACGGCCAGATGCTGCCGTGTGCCCTGCAGCCACGCGTACTTAGGGGGGCTGCCACGGGTCGCTGGCCGGGCTGGAGCGGCCTTGCTAGCGTCTCAAGAAAAGCTGGTTACCTGAAGGGCTGTCTCTGGGCCAGGCCGGCTGTAGGTAAGCGAACGGCTGCTTCTCGGGGGGGACCAGCCCTCTGGGTCCTCTTGCCGGGAGACACGATCTCAGCTCTGAGTCAAGGACCTCTCTCCGGTGCACGCATGTGCCGGCTGATTCACTCTTCAGAGCAACAAGGATCGTACGGAAACCAAGTTAGGTTGTCCAGAGAAGGGGCCGGGAAGTCCCTGGCGTCTGTTGTCTGCGCTTTTCGGGTTTCTACAGAAGCCCTTCTGTTCTCATTTACAAACTGTAACACTTGCAGAGGGATCTCTGACAACTCTTGCTGGAAACAGGGAGTCTTTCATTCACAAGTAGGTTGAACCCCGCCTGGCCTTTGGTCAAGTCAGACGGGGCATTTGCTGGCTGTGTCTCAAAGCAGGGAAGCAGTTGCCTTGAACATCCCTCTGGAACAGTCCTGAAACGTCCTGTTTCTGTCGCCTCTGGCATCCGCCTTCAAAATAAACAGAAGACAGAAAATAGCTCTGACTAAGCTGCAGCTACCTCTAGATACAAATGATGTTTAATTACCTGATAACGTGACTCTCGGTGGAAACTCGTTTTTGGCTGCACGCCAATTTCTTTTTCTTTTCTATTCGCTAATGTAAACGTTTGTTCTGTACGTCTGTGTCTCTATTTCTGCTTTGCAAATAAGTTCATCTGTATCGTTTCCCGAGATTCCACATCTATGTGTTAATATACGGTATTTGTTTTTCTCTGTCTGACTTCCTTCACTCTGTAAGACAGTCTCTAGGTCCACCCGCGTCTCTGCAAATGCTGCAGTTTCGTTCCTTTTTATGGCTGAGTAAGGTTGCATTTATAGATGTACCCGATGTATCTACAAGCAAATCAGTTACCCCCCAAAAGACCCCTCCGGGGAAGAAGGGGGCATTTGGATGCAGGAGAAGACCTGACCCTAGCTCGCCTTGTCAATGTGACTATATCGCACCCCAAAGCTGGTGAAAACTGGGAAGAACTGGGATTGAAATTACTTATACCTGGTTGGTGGACTTTGGATGCAGCTTTCTGGGACCAAAAAAGACAACTTGGAAAACCTGCAGTCATGAGAACAGTGAACATACTGTGAGTCACTCATGCCCGTCTGATGCTAGGTCACCAGCACTTTCCTGAACTTTCCAGAAGGTGCGGGCAGAAAGTTTCTGCCCAGGTAGGTTGTGACTGCCACCTGGCTGCACAGTAAAATGCATCTCGAATTCAGAAATACTATCATGAGGGTGTTGCCAATAAAATTTCCTGTGCTGCGGGCTGTCTCTTCACTCTCTTGGCCGTATGCGTTGACACACACCGGTTTTTAATTCTGAGGCAGTAAAATGTATCTATTTTTCCCTCTTTGATCGCTTGTACTTTTGGTGTCATAGCGAAGGAATCATTGCCAAGTCCGAAGTCATGAAGACTTAACCCTGTATTTTCCGGTAAGAGCTTTGTACTTTTAAGCCCCCTGTTTTAGGTCTTTGCTCCATTTGGAGTTCATTTAGGGGTCTATCCACACAGTGGCATATTACGGTCGTCAAAAGGATTGAAGCACGGACACAGGCTTCAACGTGATGAACCTCAAAAACGTGATGCTCAGTGAGAGAAGCCAGACACAGAAGGACACACAGTGTACGATTTCATTTATATAAATTGTCCAGGATAGGTAAAGCCATAGAGATTTGGGGCTGGACACGTTGAGTGGTCACCAGGGACTGGAGAGAGGGGATGATGAAGGGGGACTCTTACTGGGTAAGGGGTCTCCTTTGGGGATGATAAACATGCTTTGGAACTGGATAGAGGAGGTGCTTATACAACATTGTGGGTGTGTTAAACCCTCTGAATGGTAGAGTTCACAATGGTTAAGTTTTGTGTTATGTGTATTTTAGGGCAATCAAAGAAATGAAAAAAGAACCTGGGGATAAAAATGTCTGCTGTAGAACAGATAAAAATAGAGTTTGTAACTTGCCCCAAATTCCATTTCTAGTAAGTTGTTTGATCCGTGGCAGTGGTTGACCTGAACGTGTCCACTTAATTATCCTGCCACTTCCCCTGCGAGAAAAGATGTTGAATTTGACCCCTTCCTTTAATAAGGACACGCTGGGTCCTGGGACCCTTTGAGGCAGTGCTGCAGTGCTTGCCCCTGGACACGCCTCTCCTTAAGCAACAAAATACAAAGAAACTCTATGGGACTAAAAATAACTGCGTGCATGCGCAGTTGGGACAAATTCTGCACCCAACAGATACAAAGAGACCAAAAAAACATAACTGCCACTGTTGAAGAGCAGGGAGCAAACACAGGTGTCGGGAGCAAAAGCAGGGTACTACGCATGCCCCCTGCACACAGCACCACCTAAGGGGTGGGCAGACAACCTAAGCCTCCCCTCCAGCTCGACCCCTGGACACACCCCTACCCTCACCCCATATAAGGAACAAGTTTGCCCCCCCTTGTTCCCAGCAAGCAAGGGAACCTGTTACTTTTGTGAACTTCAAAATTAGTCTTTTATTATTTTTTTAAGAGGGTATCTATTGTAATTCTCGAAGGGAGATATGCAGCTCATATTATTGCAATGAATAAATTAACTCTTAAATATTAAAAATCTTTGGTTGACACAGAGCCTAACAATTTGCCAGAGACAAGGATTTTCTTAGGTTACATTTACCTCATAATGGCTCTAATTTAAGTTTTTATTAGTAGAATTTTTCTTAGTGAAGAGCAAATGTAGAGGGATTGGGTCTGTCTCAGCCGATGCAAAAACTGGATTTATCTTAATTGTTAGGGAAAAAAAGAATGTTTTTAGTAACAGATGTATTTAAAATTTTCCATTTTGTTGAGTATTCTCTTCAATACTTTATAATACTAATGATTCAAGGGTCATCGAAAAGCAGGTGGTTTGGAGGACCTTTGGAATTTACGTGAATCTCTTTAGAAATCTCTTGTATAATTGGGGAACCGTATGGTAAAGACATCATCCAATCTGTTAAATTCCTTCCGGTGGGGAATTAGTAAAATAAAGCAACGAGGAAACTGCCTCCTCACTTTTCATTATTAATGTATTTAAATTAGAAAAAAAGAATAGAATCACAGAGCTTCTATTCTGAATCAATAACCCTTTGAATGCGAAAGTCAGAATCTTGCATCATTCATATTACCCAAAAAGATAATAGTAAATGGGGTCATTTATGGCTGTGTCACTATTGGGGGTGGAAGGGGGCTGCTGGCACGTGGTGGGTGGAGACCAGGGAATCTGCTCCACAGCCCACAGTGCCCAGCACGCCCCGCATCAGAGACTCATCCAGCCCCAGATGTCAGTCGTGCTGAGGCTGAGACACCCTGACCAAGCATGGAGACCCCGTCTGTCTATATGTCTTTCTATCTATGTATCAATCATCTATTTATTATCTATCAACCATCTAATATCTATTTTTATTTTATTTCTTTTTTTCTTCTTTCCTTCTTTCCTTCCTTCCTCCCTCCCTCCCTTTCTTTCTATTATCTATCATCTACTGAGTATGTATCTATCATCTATAATCATCTATTTATTTATCAGCTATTACTTATCTATCAACTATCTATCATCTGTCTATCTATCTATCCAGCCATCCATCACCTCTATCTACCTATCTGTCTCTCTCTCTATCCATCCATCCATCACATCTATGTCTCTATCTCTCTATCTAACTATCTATCTATCTCTCATCTAACTATTTATGTCTCTCTATCTATGGCAGTGATTTGCAACCAGAGACAATTCTACTTCCCTACAGACACTTGGTGATGCCTAGGGACATTTTTTATTGTCACAATTTTGGAGCTGCTCCTGGCACCTGGTGGGTGGAGACCAGGGAAGCTGCTCTGCACCCCACAGTGCCCAGCACGCCCCGCATCAGAGACTCATCCAGCCCCACATGCCAGTAGTGTTGAGATGGAGAAACAATGGTCTAGGACATTACCTGACTCTTCAGGTGTGTCTGTTCCCTTCATGTCACATCCACACATGAACTTTTAGCTCTTTATACATCACCGGGGAGTTTGGTTTATCCAAATTGACTCTCGCCCACCTCCAAGCTTTGGTTCTGAGCACAGAGCAGAAACAGAGGATGCAGAGGCTAAAAGGGAGAGTAGCGTCAATCGTTCTTCTCCGCTTTGGTAGAAACTGCTGAGTTTGGCTGAATCGTGCCCGTAATCATGTAATTCTGGCTTAGCCTCACCGATTGTTCCCATCAGGATATCGTGGGGATCCCACTGGGCATCAAGCCATTTTTAGGGGTCCACTTTGCAGGTCGACTGTGGGTTTGGTAGATAATTACACATTTTCCAGGTGTGTTAGGGAAGGAGGGAAGGTGCTTCTCTTTCATTGGAAGAATACAGGCACTTCCAAGATGGGTGTCAGCTGGAATATTTTAGTTCGTGATTATTAATAGAGGGAATTTCTAAAAATTAAAGTATATTTGATTTACAGTATCGTGTTAGTTTCAGGTGTACAGCACAGCGATTCAGATGTATACATACTCTTTATATATATATTCTTTTCCAGATTCTTTTCCTTTATAGATTATTACAAATTATTGAGTATAGTTCCCTGTGCGATACAGTAGAACCTTGTTGCTTATCTATTTTATACATAGTAATGTGTATATGTTAATCCCTAACTCCTAATTTAGGGATAAATTAGGAGGCAACATTTTAATTCGTGGAGGGGCTGTGTTTAAATTTATGAGTTTGACCCTGAGTTGCACCCTGCTCCTGTAGCCCATTTCATCAGTGGAAAATGGGATCAAGGATGTGATTACTGTCCCGCCTCATGGAGAAGTGGAAAAGCTTAGGGAGAGACCATGCCGGTGGCATTGCTATATCCTTGGATGAAACGTCCCGTAAAAGTAATTACTCTTTTCAGTTCAGCTGCGATTGGGAAATGCTTATAGAATTACACAGCTTTACCATCAAAGAGACCCAGGAGATCAGGAGTACATCCTTCTTATTTTGAAGGAAGTTACATGGAATTCTCTAAGAATGAATGCATTCCAATTTATGTAGCCTTTCGTCTTCACAATGCACATTTCAGGTGGTTTCAGTTTGACTCAATACAAAAATAGTGTTGCAATTAACCTCCTTATGCCTGCTTGTTAACTGTCTGTTTCTCCAAGGTGAAAGGTAAAAATGCTCAGTTTCAGCTCACCATCATTAAAAAAATTTTTAAAAATATTTAGTGGCAACTTACGCTCATAAAAACTTTCATCAGTGCCGGGGGGAAGGTAACGTTCTTTGAATCCTTGTGAAAACCGCATACTTATCAAACTTGAAAAAATATTGGTGATTTGATAGTGAGGCATACTACCTTATGATTCTTAAAATTGACTTGTTTTCTCGTTGCTGAGGAAGCTAAGCACATATTTATGTACTTATTGATCTTTTGTGTGTCTTCTATGAATTGCCTGTTGACACCCTATGTCTTACTTTTCTGTTGTACTTTGTTCCTTTTCTAATTTTTTTCATAGATATTATTGTAGATGTCTCCTTCTTTGAACATATCATTTTTGCTTTGCTGTGTTTATCTCTTGTCACATGGACTTTTTTCTTAATTACTTGTATTTGTTTCCTGGGGTGGCTGTAACAAATAACCCCAAATTTGGGGGCTGGCAACAATAGGAATCCATCCTCCCCCATCCCTGAGACCAGACGTCTGAGGTCAAGGTGTCCCAGGGCCGCGCTCCCTCCAGAGGCTCCAGGGGAGGGTCCTTCCCGCCTCTTCCAGCTTCCGGGGGCTCCAGGCGTCCCTGGGCTTGTGGCCGCCTCCCTCCCGTCTCTGCCTCCATCTTCATGTGGCTTCTCCTCTGTGTCTGTCTCTCCTCTTCTGTGTCTTAGAAGGACCCTGCCATTGGATGTAGGGCCACCTTCATCCAGGAGGACGTCATCTCCCATCCATCACTTCATCACGTCTGCAGAGACCCTATTTCCAAATAAGGTCCCATTCACAGGAACCTCCATATAAGTCCCCACTGAGATATCCACGACTGATCCATGTTGCAATTTCTGAGTCATTGGGAGTTAACCACTAAAGACGAAAACATTAAAATCTGGAATATTTTTAGAACGTTTTTTCCAGCTTCATTGAGACAGAATGGACGTATAACACTGTGTAAGTTGAAGCTGTGCGGGGTGATAATCTGTTATCTGTAAACATGGCAACGTGGTGACCATATCGAGGTTTGTTAACACATCCAACACCTCACATAGTTACAAGCTTTCTCCCCTTGTTTGGAAGGTCCACTCCACCATCCAAAACACTGGGGGTTTGTGGCTCTCCCTCTCTCTCTGATGGAATATAGGACAAGCACATTTGCACAAGTATTTTGTACACCAGCCTTTCACCCATTCGCGGATGTAATTCTTGTGTTGGCTAATGTGTTTCCTCGTCTTTCTTAGGTGCAAACCATGAATAACACAGTCTTATCTAATAGTTTTTTGGGGGGTGCTTCGAATGAAGTAGGTGACTTTGGCTGCCTCTTTAAAGAGAGCTAAAAAATAACGCTAGTTTGTAAAATCGTATTTGTGTATGATGTGTCAGCCTCATGCATTACTTACCTATCTTTCATAAAATTCTATGTTAAAATTTGAAAAATATATAGGAGGCTACGGGGGATGGGGTGGGAGTACAGGCGGAAGTGAAGCAGCTTTTGGTAGAAAGGGCCTTCTTGATATTTCTTAAAATCTGGAATTGTTAAGTACAAAATTTTGAGGCAATAGGAGCTCCCTTATATCATGAAGATAACTTTTATTTCTTTCTATTTCACAAATAACTTTTATTCCTTGCCGGTTAGAAAGAACTTTCCACTGGCGGCTAAGACCGCCAGTTGTGACTCTTACCCATGTGGACTGGAGAGGCACTTATCAAATTTGGGTGGGAACAGCAATGACTGGTGAATTTTAAAAAAAGCGGTTCTTGCCTCTCTCACCGAGCTCTTGGGAATCTCTTGATTCCTTGCGTGTGCATTTACTGAAATGCCATGTCCTATGTTAAGCGGTGGGGTTGGGAAGATGAAAAAATATGGCTTTTCAATTTGCAGCAACACGGATGGACCTAGAGAGGATCATACTGAACGAAGTAAGTCAGACAGAGAAAGACAAATACCATATGATGTCACTTATATATA
Organism: Orcinus orca; assembly: GCF_937001465.1. Classification (NCBI taxonomy): domain Eukaryota; kingdom Metazoa; phylum Chordata; class Mammalia; order Artiodactyla; family Delphinidae; genus Orcinus; species Orcinus orca. Next base: position 1,734,883 of record NC_064580.1, read on the forward strand.
GAATCTAAAATATGACGCAAATAAACTTACCTACAAAACAGAAACAGACTCACAGACACAGAGAACAGACTTGTGGTTGCCTAGGGGGAGGGGGTGGGGGAGGGATGGAGTGGGAGCATGGGGTTAGCAGATGCAAACTAGTATATATAGAATGGGGACCAAACCTAAAGCACAAGTCTTGACCGGGGGTTGTGGGGCGGAGAGAATGGACCACCGGTCAAAGGCTGGGGTGTGGGCTTTACCAATCACTCCCGGGTTGTCAACCTCTAGAGATGCTACATTGTAGCGCCTCACTGGAGGTCAAAGACTAGAAGATGGCCCTGGGAATTGCACACACACACACACACACACACACACACAAAATTGAGTCAGAGACCTCGTACGGCATCCCTGGTCTTCAATTTACCAGCCTTGTGAAAGTCTTTTAAACTGTGGGATTCCCCAAGTCCCTGTCCCGTAAAACAGGACCACTAACATTAACCCTCGGAGGCAAGCCAGGTAAAGTGTTTTGAGGACCCACAGGGATCCCGTGTTGTAGAAATGCCTTGGGGATGAGGAAGCCCTGTGAACCCTGGGAGGCTTCACGGAATGTTCGTGACGAGGAAATCCAGACCCAACATTGTCCTCCTGATGGCGGACGACCTCGGGGTGGGAGACTTATGCTGCTACGGTAATAACTCAGGGATGTAAAGAAACCTCGAAGAAAGAAAGATAGAAAGAAAGAAAGAGAGAGAGGAAGGAAGGAAGGGGGGAAGAAAGAAGGAGGAAAGAAAGAAAGAAAGGAAGAAGGAAAGAAAGATGGAAAGAAAGAAAGAGAGAGAGGAAGGAAGGAAGGGGGGAAGAAAGAAAGAAGGAGGAAAGAAAGAAAGAAAGAAAGGAAGAAGGAAAGAAAGAAAAAAGAAAGAGAGGAGGAAAGAAAGAAACGGCCCCGCCTGTAGCTTGTAGCTGTGGTGCTCTGCCAGCCACATCTCTGCCTTTGAGGAGGGCGGCTCGTGGGGAGCAGTTTCCACTGAGAACAGCAGAGGGGGCCCTATGAAAGGTGCAAAACATCAAGAGAGCATTTGGGATCCCGGTCACCTGAGTCTATACTTGTTGCTGTTTTTATTTCTGTGCTAAAATACACAGGACGCAAAATTCATCTTTTTAACCAATTTAAAGCTGCAATGCAGAGGCTTAGAGTAAATTCACAATGTGTTACAACCAACACCTCTGTCTAGTTCCAAAACATTTTCATCATCCCCAAAAGGCAACCCTGGACCCATTAAGAGTCACTCCCTCTTTTTTCCTCCTCCCAGCCACTCATCTCCTTTCTGTTTCTATGAATTTGCCCATTCTGGAAATTTTATGTGAATGGGATCATACAATGTATTAGATTGCTAAGGCTACCGTAACCAAGTACCACCAACGGGGGGAGAAGGGGTTAAATAACAAAACTTAATTTTTTCATAGTTTTGGAGACTAGAGGTCCAAGATCAAGGTGTTGGCAAAATTGGTTCCTTCTTTTATTTTGTACTGAATCTTGTTTTTCCCCTTCCCCACCGCCCCAGAATTGAGGTCTGAGGATCTGATTCAGAGTGAAATGCCCATTGACATTTGAATTTTGAATAATCAATGAATACATTTTTGGTACAAGTAATGACTCATGCGATATTGGGGATGTACCTATACTAAACAATTATTTGTTCTTCATGTGAAATACCAATATGACTGGCCATCCTGGTGATCCTAGACCCCAAAGGACATCTGCATGTGACATATAGGAAGAGAATAACGAAGTACAGAAAGAAAAGGGACTACCTGGGAAAGACTGGAATCATGGAGTGCCAGAGGAGAAATTTCCAGGATGTTGGGATGAATCCTGGGGTTGTCAGAGTCTCCTAGAGTCCACGGTTCAAGTAAGGGTTTACTGCATAAATCCCTTACTTCAACGAACTCCAGTGGGAGACCCAAGAGTTTCCATCCAGCCAGATACCCATCCACACGCACGTTCATTCATACTCATTGCATCCCCCATCATTAAAATCTACATTTGTGTATCTATCTATTATCTATCTATCAATCATCTATCTATCTATCCATTTATCATCTATGTCTATCTATCTATATGTCTATCTATATGTCTATCTATCATGTGTCTATCTACCATCCATCTATCTATCCTGTATCCTGTATCCATCTATCATCTATGTCTATCTTTCTATATGTCTATCTATCTATTATCTATCTACATGTCTGTCTATCATCATCTATGTCTATCTAGCTATATGTCTATCTATCTATCATATCTTTCTATCATATCTATTATCTATCATCTACGTCTATCTATAGCTATCTATGTGTCTATCCTAACAGATCCTGGGCGACCATCTTGGAAACGATCCATTGACAAAAAGATACGTTCACAAAAGGTGGAAGCATTTCTCTGCTGCTTCTTGTCCTAGGAGTTCCAGCACATCCTTATTTTATCACCTTAGGAGAAGATGCCTTTTGAATTTAGGATGTGGTGGAACAGAATCTTAGAAGTTTAGCCTAAGAAAGCTCTTCTGAGACCGGCTCACCTCTTGTTTGATGCGTGAAGGAAACAGGTTATATAAGCTTCTATTAAGACCACATCGTAGAGTGAATGGGACTCTGATTGTTTCTCTCTTCCTTTCTAGTTCCTCTGGTCACATGTTGAATAAAAAGCTGCAGAAAAAGCAAGCCTTCCATTCGGCCTCATTCTCAAGCCCCCTCCGAGTACATACCTGTGAACGCACCTGACTACACACCAGCCCCTTCACCTCCTTGTTTATACTTTATTTTTTACATGAAATGAACAGAGGGCTAAATATTCTAGCAACGTTCCCAGGCAGTCCTTGGGAGTCTTTTTTGTTTTTATTTTTTTTAATTTATTTATTTTTTGCGGTACGCAGGCCTCTCACTGCTGTGGCCTCTCCCGTTGCGGAGCACAGACTGCGGACGCGCAGGCTCAGCGGCCATGGCTCAAGGGCCCAGCCGCTGCGCGGCACGTGGGATCCTCGCGGACCGGGGCACGACCCCGCGTCCCCTGCATCGGCAGGCGGACTCTCAACCACTGCACCACCAGGGAAGCCCAATAGGTGTTTTTAATCATTAGATTATTTAACCACTAGGGGGCACACTCATATAGCTGCGAACTTGTCTGACTCAAAATCCTGAAACAACTTTTTTAAAGGTATACATTTCTTTCATTTCTATAAAGGTAGCATAAGGTTTTTTTTTTTTTTCTTTTTATGGATCCTGACATGGATTCTGGGACTACCAGGGGCTTGCTGGGGTCACGCAGCTGACCATGACAAGTCAGTTTAAACTTCATTCCTAAAAAAGGAATTTGCAAGGGAGAGACACGCTTTTCAACTTTTCACCTTCAATTGGATCAAGAAGTTCACCCCCACCTGCCTTGTGTATCTTAAAGAATATAATTTATAGATGCCTCTCAAACCGGTAATAACTTTGGTGGGATAGGATGTATGATGTAAATGTTCCGATAGGAAGAGCAGAAAGCAAAAGTTACAGAAGAACAGACAGAGGGAATAATCGAAGTGCGTGACTTAATATCTGGATTTTTCTGAGTAATAATATATTGATGACAATGTATTTGACTCATTCATCCCGTCGCTGGAGAGCGTTAATTGAGCACTTAGTAGTAGTCCAGCCGCCTCTGGATGGAGCAATGGACATTTTCCATTTCCCTGCTGGCGGGTGTCAGCCCGCTGAATCTCTCCTGGAATGTGAAACGTGGCCGTCTTGGACAAGTTTCGGTCCTTATCAAAAGCATCTCTGAAATTTTAGGTGGGGCTGGACAAGCACAGACCTGCTCCTAGACTTTTCATGGTTAAGGTAAGAGCTTTATTTTAGCTGAGCACTGAGAGACGGAACAGAACCAGCATTGCAAAGAGCCGGGAGTGGAGGAAAAGACGAGGAACTGGGGTTTATGGCCAAAGCGGTGTGGCATCCAGCAACCCTGTGCTGGTCTTTGTAAAATGGGAGAATGATGGTGGAGGTCCCGAAGATTACGGTAAGCAGCTTGCTTATAGGATGTTCTAAGTGGGAAGGGAAGACCTTGGTGGGTTATAAGGAAAGCACGGCTTTCCTGACACTCATTCTAGCTGCCATGTGGGGAGATGCAGAGAATGGGTGGTGGGAAGTAATACCCAGTAAATCGGGGACTGTAGGGGACATGCTGGCAACAGTAGGCTACGTGGGCGAGGATGGTAGACCTGCCCGGAGTAACGGCACAAGAAAGGCCAAAGAACGCCATGACTGAGGAAGCCAACTGGTGTGGGTGGAGGCAGTCTCCCATATATTTGAGACCCATATTGGCAATGGGAGTAACCAGACTTGCTGGTCATTGATTGTGGGCTGGGGTGCAGAAGAACGGACAGGATACTTATCACTGATGACTTCTTGTTTTCTTGTTTGAGCCACTGGAGGGATGCTGGCGCCATTTGCAAAGATGGTGCTCGAGGGAAAAACCTACACACGGCAGGCTCTGAGTTCGAGATGCTCTCACCAAGAGACCCAAGTGGAAATGCCAAGGGAAGGCTGGATGTGAGGACCCCGTTGGTCTGGAGATGAGAAAGAAGCTGTTGGGGAGACTGGTTCCAGCCACCCCTGTTGGTTTCCTTGATCATGTCCTGTGCTAGTTCAAACTGGCTCTTGCCTTCTGAGGACATGAATTCAACAAGTTCACTCTTTATTTCTCCTCTGAGGCCCCAAGAACGCCAACCGATGCTCCTTTTAAGAACAGAGTAAATTCAACGTCATTTGCCGTCTGTGCCGATAAAGTTATTACCTAACTTTAGGTAGAGGTAAAGGGACTGATGCGTGACCAGGTGAAATCAGGGACTGACCATCTCTCTTTTTTTCCCCCAGAAAATCATTGCCAATTTAATTAAGAATATTTAATATTTTGGGTAAACTAATATAGTCACGGTACCCAAATATGTTGCCCAAAGGGCTCCTTCCTTAGTGTTACTGCGCTATGGACAAAATCTCATAAAAGCATTTCTGTAGAGCAGTTTTTGTTACCTTAGCAGAGCTGTGTCTGTAGCTAGATGGTGAGATGGCATTGTGACATGGAACTGAGCATTACGGCGATCTTAGATAAAATACTTTTCTAGGAGGGTAGTGAAGTGGTGGTTCCTGGTGGCATTTTAGGAGAAAAATTCAGAAGCTCTTTCTACATTTCAACTCTTAGAATATGACCACACCTCTTTTTTTTTCCGATTGGCAGTATGACATTTTTTTTCTTTTTCAGGTACTTCAAAGAACTTGCCATGATATTCATGATAAAGAGGTCCTGTTAGTGCTACCAGAAAAAAACCCTTGCGAAAGAGGCAAGTAAATACAATTCAGAACAGACAACGACCTCCAAACCCAACTTCATCGCACGGAATTGAGATTCCAGAGGAGTAGAGGCAGAGAACCATTTCTTATGCGTGATTCCAGCGCTCAAGAGGATGAAAGAATTCTTATTTACACGACTTAGGACCACATCTGTTTTGATGTCATTATTTTAGCTCATGAATTCAAGGCAGCTTGGAAGCCGATCTTTCACCTGTTTTATATATTCATTCAACAAACACTTAGGAGAGTGTGCTAAGGACTTGAACAGTTCCTACCTAATGAACGCTGGGAGAAGTGAGTTTCCATAGGATGCAAGGTGGATGGACATAGGGTTACACCCTCCTGCTGTCAAGTGGGTTTTGGACTAAACAAGAGTGGGTCTTGAGGAGATGCCAATGAGAAAGGCATTGTAATCAGGAAAGTAAGAGATGATAAAACCTTCAATCTGGCCCCTGGCACCAGAGCTGGAAGGGTTTAGGGAAAGTGCCGATGAAGCCCAGACATACACAGTATCACTTCAAAACGGCCACACAGCCTCTTCCTCTTTTCCAGGAGCGGTTTCTGCATCAAGGGACCAAGGAGACGGGTGTAGCTAAAAACTTAAAAGGCAGGAGTTCCAAGAAAGTGTTTGTATGAATTTCCTGGGGCGGCTGTAACAAAAATGGCCACAAACCGTGAGCTTAAAACCACAGGCATCCATCCTCCCCCATCCTGGGGACCAGACGTCTGAGGTCAAGGTGTCCCAGGGCCACGCTCCCTCCAGAGGCTCCAGGGGAGGGTCCTTCCCGCCTCTTCCAGCTTCTGGGGGCTCCAGGCATCCCTGGGCTTGTGGCTGCATCCCTCCCATCTCTGCCTCCGTCTTCCCGGGGCTTCTCCTCTGTATCTGTGTCTCTCCTCTTCTGTCTCTTAGAAGGACCCTGTCATTGGAGGTAGGGCCACCCTCCTCTAGATGACCTCATTTCAAAATCCTTCACTTTATTCCATCTGCAAAAATCTTTTTTCCAAATAAAGTCACTTTCAAAAGTTCTGGGCTTAGAACCTGGACGTATTTTTTTAGGAGTCACCATTCAAACCACTACAGTTTCCATATTAGGTATTTGCCTGGCGGCCAGTGGATTAAGGTGGGTTTCTGTGTGTTTTTAAAGGTTGAAAAGGCAGCAATAATAATAATGTTATTCCTGACATACCTCTTGGTATGTTAGCACAATAAAATTTCCCTAGATTTGCTTAATGAATCTTTACAATAAACAGCAAGGAATCAACTGTTCCATGTTTGATTTGAGTCTTGGATGCAGTGAAGGGAAACCTTAAAAGTCATTAAAAATCTCACTACCTCCCGATGGCTCACCAGACACCTTTCGTGCTTCAGAAACAGCAAAAGAAATATAATTTCCAAGAGAGAAAGCGAACAGAATTCCACGTCGACATCCACGTCAATGGAAAACATAGCTCGGTAGACATGGCTAGGAAAACGAACAGAGAGTCATTTTCAAGATTTCCTTTCATTAAAAACAAAGCTTGCTGGTTCAGAGATAAAGGAAAGTAAAGTGCATTTTTTTTTTTTTTGGTAAAGGAAAGAATCCTAAGATTTGGAGTAAACTGCTTGATACTGGCAGGAAAAGCGTGGCTGGAAATATAAAAGTGCTATCTTAGTTCAAGGTGACTCTGCAATGGTTCTTTGAAATTCCTCTTATAGCCTATGTTAATCTGATTGATCTATGCAGTATAAGAGCACAGGAAAGCCATAGGGACCCACGCTTTACACGTCCATGTGGGATTCTGTGTATAAAAAGTGTGTCTATCAATACAGGTTATTGGTAAAATTAAATAAACACTCTTGGTCATCATGCCTTTCTGGGTTTGCCAACGCTTGGTATACACCCAACTCCAATTCTAGAGGATGTATATTATCTCTCACATCATGGATCAGAGCAGATTTTCAAAAACCAAGCGGAAATTCCACTCCACGGAAAAAAATTCTTCCATTTCAAACAGTATAAGCCCAACTGGTGCTTTTGAAACAACGGGATCAACTCAGAGTCTAAACTCTACAGTTCTCTAATCATCAGCTGTAGAGCTGAAATATTAACGGAAATTGCTAAAATGTTGGAAAACCTCTGAACAGATGGATATACCATGAACCATAAGATGTCCATGACCTTTACCAAAAGCAGGGGAGAGTCATTTTAAAATTTGATGATGAAACGACAGCTAGATGTTTTTAAAAGGTCTATGGCAAATTTTATTTATATCAGACAAATGTTAAGTTAATCATTGCCTCTAGTTAATGCATATCCCAGATCTTGTGACGTTGTGCATGAAATCTAGACTCACTCGCTGTTTTTGCAGAGTTACGTGGAATTGTTTATTGAGTCTAAACGGAATCACAGCTTAGCTGCCTTCTGTGCTGAAGGGCTCTGATCACTTCCTGAAGGGAAAAGAATGTGAACTCTTTGCAAAAGCATCCTACACAGCACATTCTCTAGGAAATGCAGTGGCTATTAGATTTTTCATGTTTGTGTCCATGTGGTCACTTGGAAATGTGATGAATTTCTACAGATAAATAGTTAGATGTGACATAGATAGAGGGCGATAGATAGATAGATAGATAGAGATAGGGATAGACATAGATAGATAGAGAGAGATGACAGACAGATACATATGATAGATAAATGGCTGGACAAGTGGGATGGAAGAAGGGATGTATGAATAGGTAAATAGATGGGAGATACAGAGATGACAGATAGGTAGATAGATAGATAGATGGACGATAGGTAGCTAGAAGATGGACAATAGGTAGATGACAAATCACTTAATGATATTAGAAGATGGATAGATAGATAGATAGATATAAATAGATAACACAAAACGTCTGACCAACAAGATAAAGGACAGAATAAGTATACTGAACCTAAGCTTTCCACATACCCCTGCGTCTGCTGGCCATCCGCTTACTCAGGCGCAAGGGGTAGGCTCAGACTTTTCACACCCAGAGCCCTCACACCTGGCCGTTCTCTGCAGCGAGGTGCATATTTACAGCAGGAATAGCGGCACTTACGATGGGACCATAAAAGTAAATGCAGAAGCTGCCTTACGGTGGAGGGAGGGCAATGGGACTGGGTTTCAGCTACCGTAGCAACTGTCCTGTCTGTTTCTCTGTCCTGCGTGACCTCAGCCCTCGGCCAGGCAGTCCCCCTGACTCAGCTCTAGTTGGGCCCCTGTTCTTTATGCCTCACAGGGACCCACAGGGAAATTCATAGAATATCCCATGAGTAACCGACATGGTATTTAGTAGCATCATTCATTCACAAGTCAATCAGATTGAAGTGAACACATTTGAATATGCTAAGCCCGTCGAACACAGAAATCCCTTCCGGTGAAGCAGAATTGCGTCATCGAACCAGTTACGGTGAGGAAAAAAAGTCATACAGTCAAAAAGTTAAGCTGCTTTTAAAAATATATGTGATTTTATTTAGAGTTTGTTTTACACATAGATGTAGGAAAGCATGGAGGACTTTCTTTTTCTAACTTTTTATTTTATATTGGAGTAGAGTTGATTTACAAAGCTGTGTTAGTTTCAGGGGTACAGCAAAGTGATTCAGTTATACATAGACATGCATCTATGCTGTTTCAAATTCCTTTCCGATTTAGGTTGTTGCATAGCACTGAGCAGAGTTCCCTGTGTTATAGGATAGGTCCTTAGGGCTTTCTGTCTTGTATGCCTTGCACGCAGAGTTCGTATCCCATAATAAACACCTAGGTCGAGTTTGTCAAATGAATCAACAAATATGCAAAATGACTGGTGTTGAGTCCCGGACCTCGCTTGGCATCGGGTACAACACAACGTTTTCCAATATACGTCAAAGTTTTCACAGATAATAAACTGTATTATTATTACTGTTAGTAGACTTTACTTTTTAGAGCAGTTTTATGTCCACAGAAAAATTGAGCAGAAAAGGGACTTCCCTGGAGGTCCACTGGTTAAGACTCCATCTTCCAATGCAGGGGCACGCGGGTTTGAGCCCTGGTCGGGGAGCTAGGATCCCACATGCCGCGTGCAGTGTGACCAAAAATTTTTTAAAAATTGAGCAGAAGATACAGAGATTTTCCATATATCCCTTACACCCCAGCACCCATGCACCATCTCCCCCACTATCAACAACCCACCAGATGGTACATTCTTTATGAGTGATGAACCTACATGGACACGTCATCATCACCCAGAGGCCATGGTTTACCCTAAGTTTCACTCTTGGTGTTGTACATTCTGTGGGTTTGGACAGATGTGTAATGACATTACAGTGTCAGAGTATTCTCACTGCCCTAAAATTCCCCTGTGGTCCACCTATTCATCTCTCTTCCCTTCGTAACCCCTGGCAACCACGGATAATTTTACTGTCTCCCTAGTTTTGCTTCTCCCAGAATGTCATAGAGTTGGAATCCTACAGTACATGGCTGATAATCAATTTTTGAAGCAATATACCAAATTCTTTTCTTGGAAAGGAAACGTTTCTTTCTTTGATCAAAGCAATGCTTGAACTGCCGCCATGTGTCCGACATTTTATTGACATTACCTCATTTAATTATTCCAACATCCTCGTGAATTAGGTCTTAACATCAGCGTAGCTCAGAGATTCCAAGTTCAGGCAGGATAGGAAGGAGGGAGGGCTCTGAATCGCAACCCCTGTGTCATTCACTCCATCGTTGCTTAAGGACAGCCTAGAGTCTGCTGTTGACTTTTAGGGTCAGTGACCTTACACTCACTCTATCCCTAGCCAATCATGTGTCCTGAGACCCCTTAACATCTCCTCGGAGCTGAGATTTCATAGAAGTTAAATGTCCTAAGGTGAGGGGTCTTATTTAGGAGACAAGAACAAGGCCACTTGAGTATACAATTCGTGTTTTATCATTCTGCTTGATAGCATTTCCTACGTACAAGTGGGGAAGACCCAAATAATTTTGGACAAACGCCTTGTGCAGACACAGCTATTAGAAAAATCAAAGGAGGCAGGGCCTCATTTAATAAGCAAAACGTTCTGCCTGGTTCTATGCACACACGGGAGAAGTCTTGAACTTTCACTTGGTAGCATAATTGGAAAGAATCCTTTCCTCTCTCTTGGGCATCGTACGTGGATTTTACCCTACCTTACAGTTTTGGGCAATCAAATAAAACACAAAAAGGTTATGGGTCTTGTCATATCCTGCCTAAATTAAACAAGAGAGCGATTCAGAAATTTCTGGGGGACTCATTGGGTCTGTCCCAAGTGTGTGAATTTGTATGGGAATCCCAGAGTTTCCTCTTTCTTCAGATCCCCTTCCCTTCAGTCCTCTGGGGCCCCTTCTCATAATTAGTAGCTTGCAAGTCCCTTCCTGCCCTTCCACTGGAGTCCCTATAACCTCTCCGCATGCAAATAAAGAAGGGAATATGCGATGTCTACCTACAATAAAGGAGAATTAAAGGTGAACGAGCTCTGTTATCATTGGTATGTCCGCGTAAATGCTTGGGCCCGGGATTTCACCAAGCTTGTGTGAAAGTAACCACGTGCTTGGGTTAGCTCCTACTGAATAGATCTGAGTTTAAGAGACATAGGAAGGGAACAAGCCATTTGTATAAGATGGTGCACATATGAGGCAAACAGCTGGAGGGATGGACACACAAATATCATCAAGGGGTAGGAAAATAAACACAGATGACAAATATTTGTGTAGGACAGTCCAAAGGAACATCAGATGGACATAGCCACAGGCGGCCAAGGAAAAGCACACATGGTGAAGAGATGTCAAAGAAAGCAGAGACTGTTTTCACCCTGGAAGTGGGCATGGTTCTACGTGTAGAATCCAGGTAGGTTCCCGTGTCTTGATCGCGGAAGCAGGGATGCCGAGGTCAGCAGGAAGCAACCGCTTCCCCTGCCTTTGCGGCCCCACACTCTCGCGCTCAGGTGCTTGCGGACAATAAACGTGTCAACGTGCGTCTGTGATGTCCGCCCTGGGTTTTTCCCCCAAACAAAAGCAGGTCTGCTCTTGAGAGCTCAGATTCCATCGGTGGCGCACTGCCAAATGCTGAGCTATGCAAACAGGGCAGGTCCTCCCTCCAAAGAGGGGAAAGAGGTCTCAACTTGTTTCAGAACCTTTCTGATTACATTGATTCCATGGTGCTTTGGCTTCAAAGTTATTTTTCAAGCTGTTAGCTCATCCTAAAGTAAATACAGCTAATGTTCTGTATTCACTGCAAATGGATTCAGTACCCAGTACGGTGGTAGGATCCAATTGATCTTTGAATCCAATCAACATGATGTTGTCAAATCATCCATAAAGATTGATGTCCAAAATGTTTTTAAACATCCAAAAGAGAGAAGTTTACTTCTGTCAAATGTTTTCTTTTTTTTTTTTTGAGGCTCTCTGCATCTAACTCTTGTAAAGACAGAAGTAACCAGCAAGATTATTTATAAATAATGTAAGTACGATGATAAATCCTACGATAATCCCCGTAACTTTAACAAAAATGATTTCTTGTCTTCACAGCTTGGGAAGGATCTCATTGGACACTGTAGATAGATAGATAGATAGATGATAGATAGAAAATGAATAGATGATTGATGCCTAGATGGATAGACAGATGACTGATGGATAGATAGGTAAATAGATATATGGATGATAGATAAACAGACGCTAGACAGATGCATACGAAATTACTTGAATTTTACTATTTAATTGAATCAAGATTTATACAAACATGCCAATAGCGAACAAAATATCTGAAAACAATTTCATTTCGAGAGCTGTCTTGTTCCGTGGTGTATACGGATCTCTCCTTGGGTTTCCCTGGTGGCGCAGTGGTTGAGAGTCCGCCTGCCGATGCAGGGGACACGGGTTCGTGCCCCGGTCCGGGAAGATCCCACATGCCGCGGAGCGGCTGGGTCCGTGAGCCATGGCCGCTGAGCCTGCGCGTCCGGAGCCTGTGCTCCGCGGCGGGAGGGGCCACAGCAGTGAGAGGCCCGCGTACTGCCAAAAAAAAAAAAAAAAAAGAATGTCTCCTTCATCAGAACGCTCTTAACTTCATCACTAACTGTGATAAGAACACTCGTTGATTTGTAGTTTTTTCCTAAGATTTTTTGGCCCTCACGTCCCGTCCATTTGAATCAGGCCATCGGTTGCTCACATGCCCAGCAGAACTTTTCGAAAGCTGGCTAACGGTCCATCTGTTTCCCGTATGATTACGTGGGGGGGAAAATATTTTATTGCCTTTAAGTAACCTCAAGAGTTTTAAATATTGGCAACCCTTTGTCTCTCTTGTCAACAATTTTTAATGTGACCTTTCCTCTTTGACTCTTTTATTCCTTATGAACTTCACATGTGTTCTCAGTCCATCCTCTTCTATTTGTATGAGAATTTGCTTCACGTGTAGAACCCGAGTGGGGTCCTAGCCTCCGATCACTCTGAAAGGTTTTTCTACACAAGCATGTGACGCGCCACCTATTAGCCGTCGTGCGGTAAGCGGTGGGTGGTTCCACATCACGTGATAAGCCTGCTGTACCTCGTCTAGAGGACACTCCCCACAGATGACAGTCAGGTACTGAATCATTCTGAACACAGCAAACGGCTCCCCCAGATTTCCAGGTCTTCCTCAGGGAGACCTCATGCCACCCCTCTTGAGAACCAGCGCTCTGAAGACTTTTAGGAGAGGGAAGAGGGTGGAAGGCATTCAGAAAGGACTCCTTGTAGACTCAGAATGTATACAAGTATCAAAATTAAAACTAAAGAGTGGATGGAAAGTAAATTTCCGCAGCCACTGTGGAAAACAGTATAGAGCTTTCTCCAAAAACGAAAAATAGAGCTACCATATGATCCAGCAATCCCACTCGTGGGCATATATCTGGAAAAGACAAAAAGTCTAATTCAAAAAAATACATGCATCCCAGTGTTCATAGCAGCACTGTTTACAGTAGCCAAGACATGGAAGCAACCTAAGTGTCCACCGACAGATGAATGTATAAACAAGGTGTGGTACATGCATACAATGGAATATTACTCAGCCATGAAAAAGATGATGGACCTAGAGATGATCATAAGTAAGTCAGACAGAGAAAGATAAATATCATATGATTTCACTAATATGTAGACTCTAAACAAATGATACAAATGAACTTATTTACAAAACAGAAGCAGACTCCCAGACATAAGAACAAACTTATGGTTACCAAAGGGAAAAGAAGGTGGGAGGGATAAATTTGGGAGTCTGGGATCAGCAGATACACATTACTATAAATAAAATAGATAAACATATATATTCTTCTTCAGATTCTTTTCCATTATAAAATACTGAGTAGAGTTCCCTGTGCTATACCTACTGTATATATAACACAGGGAAGCCTACTCAGTATTTTATGATAACCTATAAGGGAAAAGAATTTGAAACAGAATATGTATATATGTATACATATAACTGAATCATTTTGCTGTACACCTGAAAGTAACACAACATTGCAAATCAAGTATACTTCCCATTTGGGGCCGTGCACACGGTGGAGCTGACCCAAATCTCCCTCCCCCCCATGGAAGCCCAGGGGAGGGTGTGGACGCATTTCTACAAGGAGCCCAAGGTTTCCCAAGACGGATGGCATCCAGACATTCAAGCCTTCCCAAGCATCTCTGTTAGACTGAGGCCAGCTGTCAAGGATGGAAGACAAAAACCCCTGACCCAAACGCCAAGCATCGTGAGCAACCCCCGGGGGAAAGACCACAGCAGTGATCCCGCAGAGGCAGCAGGGAGCGGTGGCGTGAAGCGAGATCTTGATTCCCTGCCCCGGAGTTGAACCTGGGGAGCCTGGATGAAAACCAGGAATGCTAGACACCACACCCCCTGGCTCTTGCCCCCAGTTAAACATGCATTTCTCACAGAGGTAAAACTGTAAAGACAGGTGCAACGTTTATTGTTAGGGACACAGCACAACAACAAGTGGGAGAGCGCACAGAGAAACAGTTTGCTTAGTTAAGATAGAAGCAGGGCAGAGACGCACACCGAGAGAAAGGGTGTGGGCATCCCCCCTAACCAGGAGAAGCCCTTTAGTAAAGAGGCGGTTAAGTCACGTATACAGGGCAGTCCTTCCGGGTCTCTGTTTACCTTTGGCCAATCATCTGGTTTATTTTTCCACACCTGCCCTGCCTAGGACCCTCCTCAACACACATGCACAACTTTTTTTCCAAGATGGATTTCAGCCCAGAGGCCTATGGGACGGCCTTAGCATCACCTATTATGGGGTGGTGCCCCTTCCTTTTTGACCCCCAAGGAGCCTCAGTAGTTGTGACGCACGGGCTTAGCTGTTCTGCGGCATGTGGGATCTTCCCGGGCCAGGGCTCGAACCCATGCCCCCTGCATCGGCAGGCGGATTCTTAACCACTGCGCCACCAGGGAAGCCCTCATCTTTTTCAATAACCAACTTCTTTTCTCTCATGCATGGTGACGGCTCTGGATAGTGTTGACAGGGAAAGGCCACCTCTGAGAGAAGAATATGATTTTTACAAGCTGCTAATGACAGAACAGCAAAGTAGAAAGAGGGTCAGTGAAGCACAGGGATACGGCCACACTCCTTGAACCAGAGGCAACACAGAACACATCTCGTAAGCCCAGGAATTTCAGCAACAGGTGCTGCCTGTGATTTGAAGTCTCCCCAGCTGCCTCATGACAGTACAGACGAGAGGAGGACATTTCCCTCTACCCTTCCAGGCTCCTCTGGCTGGTCTAAGAATGAAATGGACATGAGACAGATGAACAGGAGAAAATCACACAACGTTTAATCACACGTACACATGGGAGAGACCCAGGAAAACTGAGTCACTCACCAAGATGACTGAACCCCTCCCCTTAAATACCATCTTCAGTTAAGACAAAAGAGCCTGTTGGGATAGTGATTTGGGACCTCAAAGGGGAGGAAGGCAGTTCCCATGGAGACGGAGAAGCAAGTGTTTGTAAGCAAGTGTTTGCTGGGCCTGCAGAGACAGGGGGACACAGAGAGGACTCTGATCTCTGGGCCCGGCTGAGTTTCCATCCCCCTACATGCCTGGTCCGTATTCTTTGCAGACACGTCTGGCGATGCTCTGTTCTGGGAACAGACGTTTATCTGAATTTTCTAGGGAGTTAAGTCGGGGGTGGAGGTGAAAGAAAGACCTCGTGAGTCTTCTGTTTCTTAAGAGTCGTCAACCACCATTTATCCTCATTATCAAGCCAAAGAGATGCATTTTGGGGCCGCAAATCTCACTCCCCTACATGATACATCGCTATTAAATTCCTCTTTCGGATGAAAGAAAAAAAATCCTCTCCAGGAAAACAAATCCCGCGGCTCCGCTTCCAGCTAAGTGAACTTGCTCCTAGGCGGGAGAGAAAAAAAAAAATAATCCTGCTGCCTCGCTGTGTGGACTTACACCTTTTACTCATTCCCGAAGATTGCACTGTCATTTTGGGGAACCTCCCCAAAGACCGGAATTTTCTTAGCAAGTATCATTCTTAATGCAAACCATCTGTTCAATTAAAAAAGAAAACAGAATGACCTCAGTTTGCTTCAAAATAGAGGATTCTTTGGTTTTACACCAAGAGGCAGTGCACTAATTAATTTTCTAAATGCTGACCTCGTTCGAATTATTTCAGTGCTTTTGATGAAAACCATGTGTCAGGATGGGGTGTGTTTTTACTCTTCTATAGGCTCCAAACTGCTGGGTGTTTTGGTGAACAGCAGTGTCAGGTTACTCTCAGAACAAAGACCTGCAGTGTGAACTTGGGGGAGGCTGGGGTGGATTTTAAGGAATAAAGTGAGGGGAACGAGTAGCAGAGGTGAGAGAATTAAAGAGAAATGCGCCCAGTTTGTAAATGTGTTTACAGCTGGCCAACCTATGCCAATTATACAGCCGATTGGAGATCAGACCCAGAAAATGGGGGAAAAGAAAATGTGAATGACCTCATGGGAGAATAAAATGAAAAACTGACAGTGATGAATGAGGGGCTGCAGTGGAATTCAGCAGGGGTGTGTGTGTGTGTGTGTGTGTGTGTGTGTGTGTGTGTGTGTGTGTGTGTGTGTGTAATTGATGATCAAAACTTTACAGGTCATTGAAGAGAATGTCACTTCAAATTACAATTAGGTTTGAATAAAGAGATTTATAACTTACTGGCTTATCTTAGGCTTGTCAGTCAAATGCTTTTCTGAGACCCAAAAATAGTAGTGATATTTCAGAATAAGGAGGAAGAATAAAACTAGAGCCCCAGGGGTGGGCCACGCCCTCCCAGGATCCTAAGTGTCAATCACGTTTCCATAGTAACTATACTTTCCTAATAAGGAATTAAATGAGAAGAAAGCTATGGACTACTGTGCATATATAAGTCATTTTAAATATTTTAATATTTTCTTTCTGCACCTTTGGTGGATTTTCTTAACACCATATATAGGATTTGTGAGCAAGAAACATCAGGGCCCTTGGAAAGGTATAAGTAGGGAGAAGTGGTCTTGATTAGATGGCATAAATTATGATTTCATGTTTTCTATACCATAACGAAGGCTTAAGGGCTGCAACTAATGTAATCAGTTCTGATGAATTTGAAATCCATCTACTCGGTGTTAGCACCCGATAAAGCCCAGACATTGTGAGGTCAGGCAAACCGTGACGATGCAACATTTTTGAGTAAGGAACTCCGACACATAATGTTGTAATGTTTGGTTTTCTCAGAAGTATGTTTTGCATAAATGGGGAAAAATATGGACAAAGGAATTTATCAAAGACACTTCAGTGCCAACTTCAAAGCTGAAAACACTTGGCGCTCTAAACATTCACTTACGTTGTATCGCGGTAGGTGGGGAGGGACATATTGGTTCTTCAAAAATGAATTAAGAAGGGGGCTTCCCTGGTGGCGCAGTGGTTGAGAATCCGCCCGCCGATGCAGGGGACACGAGTTCGAGCCCTGGTCTGGGAGGATCCCACATGCCACGGAGCGGCTGGGCCCGTGAGCCACAACCATTGAGCCTGCGCGTCTGGAGCCTGTGCTCCACAACAAGAGAGGCCGCGTCAGTGAGAGGCCCGCGCACTGCGATGAAGAGTGGCCCCCGCTCGCCACTAGAGAAAGCCCGCGCACAGAAACGAAGACCCAACACAGCCAAAATAAATAAAGAAATTAATTAATTAAAAAAAACAAATGAATTAAGAAGATAAATGACTTAAGAAAATAAAATTAAGATTTGGGGAAAATGCCATATTCAACAAAGGTTGGAAAATGTTCTTATTCTATTAGAAAGAAATGCTCTCATAATTTAACCGGTAAAAATCTCAAGGGTGATATCAAATATAGAAACAGTAAGAAGGAACACTCCGTGGGCTGATCTGCACTTCGGTGATGTTAACCCGTCAACCTGACTAGATAATTACCAAAGGCCACCTTATTTTACATGTAGAGATGAAGACTATGCCCCTTTTAATACGATTGCTGAAACATAGAGAAAACAATGAAGGGATATACAATTATGTATATGGTAGACGCCACGTCACTTGGAGGACAGGAGCTGGACATATACTGTTACATATACGGTAGAGTCCACTCCACCTGGAGGACAGGAGCTTGGGCATATACTATTATATATATGGTAGACTCCAGTTCACCTGGAGGACAAGAGCCAGGGTATATACTATCACATATGTGGTGGATGCTACTCCACCTGGAGGACAGAAATCTGGGCATATACTATTACATATACGGTAGACTCCACTTCACCTGGAAGACTGGACCCTGAACATAACCTACCATATATATCATAGTAGGAGAGCCCTGACCATAATGACACCATTAAAGTCGTCCAAGGACCTTTCCATTCCAGATATGGGTGCACGTGGATTTGGTCAACAAAACCCTACACAGAACCCCAATCCAGTAGATGCAGTCACAGGCTCAACCCCACTTACCTGGTGTGAGACTATCAAATAGTGAAAAAAACTCATAGGAAACTCCAGCACCCAGTTTGGGATTCCGAGTTATGATGTGGACTCTTTTTCGGGCACTTCCTTGGAAGTCACCTTGAGTTGCTTTTCTGCAGAGCGGACGTCTTCCTTGGAGGGGACACATGCACTGGTGGTGAGGTGATGTCAGTTGCTTCTGTGTACCTTTGCGCTCACCAGGGCTCTCCAGAGAAACAGAACCAACAGATACACCTGCACACGCAGGTGTGTTTTAAGGGATTGGCTCATGTGATGATGTGAAATCTGTAGGACAGGCCGGCAGGCTGGAGACCCAGGTACACGTTGAGGTTGCGGCCTTGAGTCAGAATTCTGCGGGGCAGCAAGCTGGAAACTCAGGTAGAAATCGCCTTTTTGAGACCTCCCTGGTGGCTCAGTGGTTAAGAACCCGCCTGCCAATGCAGGGGACGCTGGTTTGAGCCCTGGTCCGGGAAGATCCCACATGCTGCAGAGCAACTAAGCCCATGCGCCACAACTACTGAGCCTGCGTGCCGCAACTACTGAAGCTTAGAGCCTGTGCTCTGCAACAAAGGGAAGCCACTGCAATGAGAAGCCCGTGCACCGCAACCAAGAGTAGCCCCTGCTCTCCACAACTAGAGAAAACCCGCATGCAGCAATGAAGACCCAACACAGCCAAAAATAAATAAATAAATTTATTTAAAAAATAGCCTTTTCTTTGGGAAAGACCAGTAGTTGAAGGTCTTCACCTGATTAGACGAGGCTCACCCACATTACCCAGAATCATCCGCTTTATTAAAAGTCTACTGGTTGTAGATGTTAATCCCATTGACTAGACACTTTCACCTGGTATTTGGTATTTAACAAACACCTGGACTAGGTATTGACTGGACAACTGGGCTTTATACTCTGGTCATGTTGTCATATAAAATTAACCAGCACAGCCTGCATTGAGATTGTAGACCGGAGGAGAAGAGGACAGGTAATTACCACTTGGCTAACAAGAGAGCATCAAGGACGTACGATGGTTTTCTTGTACGTGACCATGGCAGGGCCACCAGCTGTCCGGAGGTCTAGTCAGTATTATTCTGGGTGTGTCTCTGATGGGGTTTCAGGGTGAGATTAGCATTTGGATTGGTGGCATGAGTTAAGCACGAGGCCGTCCCCAGGGTGGGTGGGCCTCGTCTAATCAGTTGAAGGTCCAAATTGAACAAAGAGCTGCTTCTCCCCCAAGTAAGAGAGAATTCCTCCTGCCTGACTGCCTTTGAACGGGGACATCAGCTTTGTCTTGCCTTTGGAGTCAGCTGAAACATCAGCTCTTCCTGGGTCTCCAGTTTGACAACTCACACTGCCTGCACATCTTGGGACCTGTCAGTCTCCATAATTGTGTGGCCTGATTCCTTGTAATATATCAATCTCTCTCTCTCTTTATATATATATATATATATATATATATACACACACACACACTCACGTATATATAACCAGTAGAATGTGTGTACGTATAGATATATGAACTGTAGAATGTGTATATATAGAGATATAAATGTATAATCAATAGGATGTGATATATAAATAAAACCAAGATATATACATAAAAGCAATAGGAGGGTGTATCCACCTATCTATATAAATAGATATCAATATCGATATAGAGATATATAGAACCAGTAGGAAGATTTGAACCTATCTATCTATCCAAAACCAATAGGATGCTTGTATATTTATAAATATCTAATCGATAGGATGGGTGACATATATATCATATATATGAGATGTATATATATATATATATTCAATAGGAGGAGGTATATATTTGTGTGTGTGTGTGTATATATATATATATATATATATACCCACACATATATACATATGGTTTTATATATATATAAAACCAATAGAAGGATGTGCATCTCTCTCTCTATATATATAATATATAACCAATAGGATGCATATATATGTATAACTATATAAGCAATAGAACATATGACAACTTACTATATATATTTGTGCGTGTATACACATATATATCCCAAAGGATTTTATATATATATCTCCAATAGGAGGGGGTATGTATACATATAACCAATGGGAAGATGGGTATATATTTATATATATAACGAATAGGATGTGTGTGTGTGTGTCTCTCTCTCTCTCTCTCTCTCTCTCTCTCTCTCTCTCTCTATATATATATATATAACATGTAACTCCATGGATGACCCCTTACAGCTGTCCTCTCTTGCAGCCCCAGGAAGAAGCCCTGTGTAGGGACAAACAGGGCTGCGGCGCCCTTCCATGTCAGGCCTCCTGATGGGGGAAAGTTGGGTGATGGCTGCACACAGGTGCAGTTAAAGCTTCCCCGCTCCACATTTTTTGACAAAATGATGAATGCCTCATAATAACGTGAGGTTACCGTGTGTCCATCATCGCGCTAACCCCTCTACAAGCAATCCTGTTAGTATCAGCACACCTAGTTAAGTCCCTAACGCATGCTGTGTGCGGAGTCTCCTAAAACCTTGCTAAGTTTCAGCTCACGTGGGCCACTCAGCCCCGAGAGGGTGTCATTATTAGGAATCCCATTTTGCAAATGAAAAAACTGAGGTTTTATAGAGGGGATAACGGAGCTGGAGGCTGTCCCCATGCTGGGAATCAATCAGATTCTCAGGTTACTGTCTGTTGTCAGCACCTCTGTTTACTGTCTGAACCCCTCTGTTCCTCTTTTCAAGGAATAGTTCCCTTCTTGTTATGCATATGAAGAAAGAAAGATGCCTGGACCTACCTTGAAAATTCGCAGTCGTTTGCTTTCATGAGTAGAGAACAAGAAACCAAGTCAGGGGCACCATGCTTCTTAGAGAGTAAAAACTTGTTTGGGAGGATTTCTCCACGTAAAAAAACTTCAGTCAACTGGCCCTAAAGCAATATTCCTAACTTAGTGCCAAATGGTCCAAATGAAGCTGTAGGAAAGCGTTCAGCCCTCGGGCGGACTGGGCTTCTTCCTGCAGCCGGACCCCCCAGGGACTCCACTGGCAGCCCCCGCGGTGAACAGGAAGGGAAACAGCGGGCTTAATGCCCCCGTGAAACCCTCCAGCCTGCTTGACCGGAAAGGAGGCCTGTTACTGGCACGTGGGGAGAAATGAGATGCGTGAACCTGTTTCTTAGCAGAGAATATACTTTTACTAGAGATGGGGAATGAAAGAAAGTCGGCAATAACACACACACACACATACGCACACATTTTATATATATACACACACACGCACACATACATACATACACTATGTATATACACACACATTGTATATGTAAACACACATATATAGACACACATATACAAACATGCATTATATATACATGCACGCACATATATAAACACACAGTATATACACACACTCATATAAATATACACACCCACTGTATATATACACACACATATATATACACATACACTATATATATTTACTTATATATAAACACACACATACTATATATATATACACATATATATACCCACAGTATATATACACTTATGTATAAACTCACAGACACACTATATATGAACACACAAATATACACACGCACATATATACACACATTATATATTACACACATATAAATATATACACACTATTTACACACACACATATAAACACACAAACTATATAGATACTTACACACGTTTACACACACATATCCACTCATATATGCACACATACAGTGTGCGTATACACAGGTATATATGTATATGCAAATATATAAATACATACAAGTATACCTACAAGAAATGAGTAACAATCTTCACCAAAGAGCATGAACTAGACCTTCCAAAGCAGCACTGTTTACAACTTCCCCGACATGGGCAGGAACCCAAGAGTCCAACAACCATCTAACGGACAAAGAAACCACCGTGTGGCCTGCATATTCTACAGTGATGAGGAGCAACAAAGGAGTACTCCATGCCATGGCACAGACGGATTTTCCAGGCGAAATGCTGACTGAAAGAAGCCAGACACAGAAACACGTACCTCTCGGCCCCGTGGAGGGAGGCCCTTTGGATGGAGGCCCCGTTACCAGGCCAAGCTCTCTTGCCCTCGGCACCACGAACACAGTCTCCTTGGTGAGGGCTGCTGGAATCCGGGCTGATCTTTGTTTCCCTTTCTGGGTGCAGGTAATATTTAAATTTGTTCACATCATGGAGGAAAGTCCAGTTCTCTGAAATAAACTGACAAGAAGCAGCTTAACAGGAGAAAAGGTATACCCATGTATTCATTTTTAATAGGAATTTATTCAAGTTTAATAAAAATAATTAAAATTTTTTTCCCTGAGATGCAATGGGGGCATCTCCAAAAGAAAAAATACAGAATGCCAGAAAATATAAAGTGTAGTGAGATTTGAGAGGTTATATACTGTCTTTATAGGGGGAGTGGGGGAGGGTAGGGGCCTTTCAGGGGACAGTGGATGGTTTTCAGGAAAGATGCTGGGTCCTTAGAAAACACGTGGCAGGTGTGACCATTTGTGACAATGTCTGGGTGTGGGGCTGCTCTTGAGACGAGAGTCAACCTTCCTGGTTGATGGAGCCCCTTCCTCCCCCCATCCTGGGAGGACTGATGACAGTTGAGCTCCTTCTGGGGAAATAGGCGCGTACATTCCAAAAAGCATCTTTCTGCATATGCTGATTTTTCTAGTGCCTCCCGTTCAAAATAATCAATATACCAATGCAACACATATTGGGGTGGCATGTCCCAAATTCCTTCATTCACTTTTCCCCAAGGGAGCTTTGTTGCTATGCAGTGTTTTTACCTGAAAAGAGCACGTGCCAACGTATTTCTGGTGTCATGTGTGTGGACCCAGAGTCCCTGTGTGTTCGAATGTGAGTGTATTTGCGTATTTGGTTGGGTGTTACTTTTAAATGTGATTGTATTTTCATGGTCTTGTTTGCCTGCTATATAACAGTGTGGGGTGTGTGTGTGTGTGTGTGTGTGTGTGTGTGTGTGTGTGTGTTTGGTATTGCTGGGCCATGTGGAATGCATAATTCATAAAAACTGTATTCTTTTCTTATGCTAATTTAAATGGATTATACTGTAGAGCTAATAATGTCTTCTATTAAAATGATTGACATGTGAGTTATTGAAGCCAGGGGCTGCGAGTTTCAGTTTTCCTTTGGACAACTCTTAATATTTATTTTATTATGCTTGAAGCTCTACTCACTGGATGAGTTTCTTTCCTTCCTTCCCCCCCCACCCCACCCCCCGCCTGCCTTCCTTCCTTCCTTTTCCCTGAATAGCTTCACTGTTGCATGATTAGTTTTTAGTCCTTTTCAACTTTCTTTTGGATAAGGAGTCAAACACGCTTCTAACTTCAGCCTGCGATTTCTTTTCCAGACATTTCACCAACTGCCCCGCACGGTTACTCAACACTGCTTGTCCCCTCCCTCTGTTTGAGAAGAGCTCTGTTTCATACATTAATTGAGAATAAACTCAGACGTGCTGGGCTGATTGAGAATAAACTCAGACGTGCTGGGAGAGGGCTGATGTTCTCTGTGGTCCTGCAGCTCCTGTCTTCATCCATTCGGAATGTCTCACGCCCCAGGAGGCAGATGCCTCTGGATGCATGGAGAGAATTCAGGTTCATGCCTCCAAACGGAAGCAAGGGGAGAAAATGCGTGAGGCAAATGAGGCAGAAGTGAGGGGGTCCGATTCCCTCACTTGCCTCCCTGCTGGTGAATGCATTATTCTGCTCCAAGGAAATTGGAGAAGGAGGATGGGGAGGGAGGGATAAATAAAACCAATAAATCCACACGGGGGCGGGGGGGGGGACTTTGAAAGTTATCCATGAAGGAATTAAAGAATAAGATGTAACTGATTAAGCCCTACGCAGTCTCTGTCTTCTTATGGATTGATGGCGTCAGACTCCAGCTACAGAGAAACAGAGTGGGGGGTAGACTGAGCTTTAACCTAATTATCTACATTCTGGTGCACATCCTTTGTTGTGCGATGCTGGGTGGATCCCTTGATTCTCTGGAGTTCAGCTTCCTTAGCTCCGTAACAAAAAGGTGTACCTGTATCATCTTGACTGTTCCTTATGAAATTCTCTGAGTCCTACAAGACAAAAAGCAAGATAATTTCCCCAAATCACTCTTTTTTTTTTTTTGTAATGTAGAATGAGTTCCCTCCTTTCTATGTTTTGTTTCTAATAAAATTTGGGGAATGAGATAGTGGACTTCTATGGGTTATTCAAGGTGGTGATGACCCCCTCAAAGGTCAGAATGGATGGTTCACTGCAGAGAAATGTTGAATGACTCATTTGCCACCAGGACGGAGTAAGAAGTATAGTGTGTCTTCACCCAGCCTTTGATTACATACTACATACGACTCTTTAGTAAGAAAGGACAGAGCATGTTAAAAAATGTAAACATCATGTAATAAGAATATCCAGGTAGATAAATGTACATTGACAGATGAATGGATAAAGAAGATGTGGTCCATATATACAATGGAATATTTCTCAGCCATAAGAGAGAATGAAATAATGCCATTGGCAGCAACATGGATGGACCCAGAGATTGTCATCCTGAGTGAAGTAAGTCAGACAGAGAAAAACAAATACCATATGATATCACTTATATGTGGAATCTAAAATATGACACAAATGAACTTACAAAACAGAAACAGACTCACAGACATAGAGAACAAACTCGTGGTTGCCAAGGGGTGGGGCAGGGCAGGAATGGATGGGGAGATTGGGGTTAGCAGATATACACTATTATATATAAAATGGATAAATAATAAGGTCCTACTGTATAGCACAGGGAACTATATTCAGTATCTGTAATAAACCAGAATGGAAAAGAATATGAAAAAGAATGCATATATATGTATAACTGAATCACCTTGTTGTACAGCAGAATGTAACACAACGTAGCAAATTAACTATACTTCAATAAAATACATTAAAAAAAAAGAACATCCAGGTATTGATAGAAACAGGCTTAAATTTAAAAAGAGAGGAAAAAGAAGCGACCTTGAATGCTAATTGTGTATCCAACAAAGTGGATCCCACTAAGAGAAGGATAAAATCCAGTTTGGGAAATCAAGGGACTCTTCCGAACCACAGACAGAAGGGTAAAACACTACGTTGTAAATGATCGGTAATGATTGATGTGTTAAGTGCTAGGAATTTTAAACGTTTGTTGCTTACGAGTTCTCAGCCCCAGAATCGAGCCTTCTGGCAATAAATAAATAAATAAGGCAGAATCATGGCTCGGTCGCGGGTTTGACCTGTGCGTGTACTGATCTCTATGACTAAAGAATAAAAGGAATGAGAAACATGGCAATACGTTCCGTGTTTTAGGAATTGGTTTTTGTTTTGTTTTGTTTCGTTTTGCTCTTCTGACTTTATCTTGGCCTCAGTTACCCTGTAGCCTGACTTACTGATTTCCTTGAAATGTGACAGTATGCATTGCTCCATTCCAAAGTAATTCCAGAGAGAAGATTTGAAACTATAAGTATGATTATTTCCTATGCCTGCCAAGAATTCTGTTACTGTTCTGATTTTCCTTTCTTTTCTAATCTATCCATCCTCATCTTAGGGAATAATTTTTCATGGAGTTAAAATTGGGATCTCTTCCTAACCACAGTGCGTTTTATACAGAATGCTGATCAAAGGGGACTTCCCTGGTGGTCCAGTGGGTAAGACTCCACGTTTCCAATGCAGAGGGCCTGGGTCGCACCCCTGGTCGGGGAACTAGATCCCACATGCCGCAACTGAGACCCGGCACACAACCACAAAAACTAAAAAAAAAAAGTCAACCAAAGGATTATCACAAGACTCTTGGAGCAGGTATACTTTTCCTTCTTTTTTTCTTTTTTTTTTTGCGGTACGTGGGCCTCTCACTATTGTGGCCTCTCCCGTGGCAGAGCACAGGCTCCGGATGCGCAGGCTCAGCGGCCATGGCTCACGGGCCCAGCCGCTCCGCGGCATGTGGGATCTTCCCGGACCGGGGCACGAACCCGTGTCCTTTACATCGGCAGGCGGACTCTCAACCACTGCGCCACCAGGGAAGCCCGAGCAGGTATCCTTTTAAGTGGTCCATACCTTCTCAATAGCTTGAGCTGAGTTGCACCACACGCAAATGCTGCTGAACCGGGCAGGCTGTACTGGGTCACCGATCCACACTGGCTCGATCGGTGGATGCAGGAGTTTGAGACAAGGCTTCTGGCCAGTGCTGGACAGAGCCGGGGAGCCGTGGTGTGATGGGTTAGTTATGGGCGGGTGAGCCTCGTCCAGAAACGTCATGTGGTTCGAGCGTGTGCTGGAGTCCATGCCATTGTCTCCAGCTGAACCCATTGAATTGCAGGCAAGAAACAGAACGCCAGCCAGAGGGCTACTGTATACAGTATTTCAATTAATTTGTAAAATCAATTCAGTACACATGTTCACGGTCACTGTCAGGTATCAGCCCGATCTGCCAATTTTCTCCAACTGGGAGGTGGACATGGGAAGCTGAAGGGTAGTCAGGCAGATCATTTTGTGCTCACAAAGGCACGTGATGGAAGTGATGTGAATGTTTTCTGGCTTGAGATGCAACAGGATTAGAGAGGTCGTCTCTATTTTTATTATTATTATTTATTTATTTTTGGCTGTGTTGGTTCTTCGTTGCTGCGCGCGGGCTTTCTCTAGTTGCGGCGAGTGGGGGCTACTCTTCCTTGCGGTGCGCGGGCTTCTCATCGCCGTGGCTTCTCCTGTTGCGGAGCACGGGCTCTAGGCGCGTGGGCTTCAGTAGTTGTGGCACGTAGGCTCAGTAGTCGTGGCTCGCGGGCTCTAGAGCACAGGCTCAGTAGTTGCGGCGCACGGGCTCAGTTGCTCCACGGCCTGTGGGATCCTCCCGGACCAGGGCTTGAACCCGTGTCCCCTGAATTGGCAGGAGGATTCCCAGCCACTGCGCCACCAGGGAAGCCCCATCTCTATTTTTAAAAGGGGTGCACCTCCTTGGAAGTGTGGACTTGACCTCAGACGGGCAGTGTTCTCTCCTGCAGGCAGGGTAACGCGTGATCTATCAACCTGGTCTCTACGGATTTATTTTTCCTTTGTTTTATTTCACCACGCTCCCTGGATGGCACACTGTTCTTTCTGGATATGCTAATACCTACGTTCAAGTCTGGTTCTGTTCTATGAGTCCCTCTGTCTCCTTAAGGTGAAGATCTCTATCTCCTTCTGTTCTGATATCTTCCTTCTTGCAATTCTTTATGTCCAAGTATCCATGTATCCTGCCCACAGAGCCATCTTCAGAAGAACTCCCGAATGCTCAGTCTGATTCTAAATGATGGCAACCACGTACTTGAAAATTTGTGGAAGATTTTCCTACACAAAAATGATGTGTACTGACTGGGTCATTTTCTTACAACTGTACCTCTCAAATCAGGGATGAACTTAACATTACGAGTTGGGAGGAAAGCTGTGACCTGGATATTGAGGGGTGATCCCACGATCCCAGGGAAAATAATCTATCGCAGAGATTATGGGTGGTGATCACCTCTGTCCAGGAAAAACAGTCTGTGACCAAGATGATGATCTGTGATCACTGCGCTCACCTCAGTCCAGGAGAAATAGTCCATGACCGAGACGGTGGCTGGCGATAATGTTATTCCGAGTTTGATTACAACAGGGGTTTGAAATGTGGGACTTTCCGTTTCATGCTCTCATCCAACAATGCTTGACTAGCTAACAGACTCAACACTTCCTGGCAAGTGCACGCTTGGCCAAACTGCTGAGTAGAGAGAAGACTGAGCTTGTCTGGGGGACTCCGGTAGTTCCTTCCCCTGCAATCACTCTGCCCTCCCCCAAAAGAGAAGCTTCTGGCATCCCCCTGCCCACCTGAGATGCTCAGTCTGCCTGGGCTGCCTACACAGTCTTGCATGTTCTAGAAATGTTTCCCCTTCTTCCTCAGGTCAATCTATACATGTCCCATTGATCTGTTTCTTCAGGTGCCTGATCAAGGATCCAAGCAATGTTGCAAACACGTTCTCACTAATAACCCTGGTGGCTCCTGGATCAATGTCTCGTGCTTACAGCTGTGCTTGCCTCTAATCTCGGAAATTTGATTGCCTCGGATGGTTGTGAAGGTGGAACAGCAAAGGGCCAGGGGCCCATCTGAGCCTCTCCTGAAATTCCGCCACGCAGATGCTTCTTATCCCTCTGACAATCCCATCCCCGCTGCTTGTGATTCAGTCTCCTTAGCCAGATTGAGGTGGGACGTTCTCCTCTAAATCGCTGAGTAGGACTGAACTTGGTTGAAGACATTAGATTCCTTTTCTTTCTCTCTTTGAATAGAATGTTTTCTTTAAGCAAAGAGCCGTGTCTATAGAAAGTTTAGCTTAGAATTATCGTTTTGTTTGAAACTATTATTTCTTTCCAAAAAATTCAATTTCTAGAAAGTTCCAATCTTTGTTTCTGAATGAGGAGTCTCGTCATTCTGCCCTCTGTCTCTGATCTTTTTTTCACGAATGCCCTTTGCACGAAAAGGATGGAGTATGCAGAGCCTTATGGCTGCCCCAGGAGAAACGTTGCCGGAACTGCCGGCTCTGATACGTTCATACGTGTTGAAAACTGTCCTATGAGATCACAGAGCCGGCCTGGAGTTCCTTCCCCAGCCAGAGATGGAAATACCAGATTCCTCATGTTCACTGGACCACAACTCACACAGAAAGAACTCACTGCCTAGCTAGAAATGGAATATTGTGAGATTATATAAATATATATAAATAATTCCACCATTTGGCATAATTCCCAATATGCTTTACGGATAACCTCTTTTTATGGGTGGAATTTTGTCTCTCCAAAATTCATTCGTTGGAGTCTTAAGGACCAGTACTTCAGAATGGGACTGCATTTGGAAGTATGGTCTTTGCAGACTTAATCAGGGTAAAATGAGGTTATTATGGTGGATGCTAATCCACTATGACCCGTGTCCTTATGTGAAGGAGACATTTGGACACAGAGACATGTGGACAGGAGACAGCCATATGAAGACGGAGGCAGAGATTGGGGGGATGCGTCCACAAGCCGAGGACTGTCAGAGATCCCCAGGAAACCACCAGAAGCTGGGAGAGAGGCGTGGAACGGATTCCCCCGCAGGGCTTCCAGAAAGAACCAACCCTGCAGATGCCTTGATTTAGGACTCCTGGACTCCAGACCTTCGAGAGAATACATTTCTGTGTCGAAGTCACCCAGGTTATAGCACTTTGCTACAGCAGCCCTGGAAAACTAATACGCACATCATCTTGCCCAAGGTTTGAATTTTTAATATTTCTTGAATTTCAGTTAACGTGTGAGAAATTGAGGAACTGTTCTTGGTCTTCTTGTGTTTCACCCCATTCCTGTGTTCCACCTTCTCCGGAGCAGAGGTCCTCAACTGGGGGGAGAGAAACTGGGAAGTTTCCCCCTCTCCCCCTTTTGAGGTCTTGTGGTTGGGTTAAGAGTAAAATTGACACAAGACAGATGAACAGGAGAAAAAGAAACATTTTGATTCGTGTTCTTGGAGCTCTCATAGAAATGAGACTTAAGAAGTGGTCACAGCAGGTGGCTTTTACACTATTTAGACAAAGAAACAAGAAACTGGTGAGGAATTGACAAGACAAACTTAGATTGGATGCCTCATTGAGGAAGAATCTAAGCACAGTTTGGGCTTGGCGTGTTCAATTAATAACGTCACAAGGTTTGTTGATACAGACTTCTCAGCCCCAATTCCCTATCTCTGGGAATAAGGATGTCCTTCTGTCTCCAGATGGAAGGTGGTCACCTTTCACAGGGGAGATGTATTTCCCACTTAATAGAGACAAAGAGGAAGTTCAGAGTGTCCCTCGTACATTGGCCATTTCTTAAGCAACTTTAATTAAAAATAATCAATACGCCATTGAGTCCTATTTTGAGGTGGCCTGACCTGATCCCCAACACTACGCACCTCAGGGGACACTGGGCAGTGCCTGGGAACATTTTTGGTTTCACAGCTGGAGGGGGAGGGCGTACTCCTGGCATCTGGTGGGTGGAGGTCAGGGATGCTGTTCAACACCCCATTATTGAACAGGACGCACAGCAGAGTTACCTCGTCCCACATGTTAGGAGTTCAGAGGTTGACAAACCCTACCTTAGAGAACCCCAAGCTTTGAAAAATGGATATTAAATTTGGAAAAGTCTGATGGTATTGCAGAGGCTACTTAGGGTAACTACAGCCCAGCTTCATCCTATCTCAGCCAGCAAATTACATTTTCATGGGAGACACTAATTCCCAGGAAAAACCTTTACCGAGGTGCCAAGGACAGGGCTCGGGGATCCCACCACCCACGGGCTGCAGCCTGTGGAGCAGTAAGAATCCTGCTCGTCAGTCACCCTTTTGCTTCCATTGGGTTCAACATCCTGGGACCTCATGTCCCATGCTTCTGCCGTATCCCACAATGTGAGAGAATCTTATACGACAAGAAGCACACCGTATGCAGTAAGTAACTGTCCTTTGAAGCTGTCATTTTGGCTGTCTTTTTCATATCTTCAGGCCATTGAAGATATACATATTATCTGTTGTTTAAAATGTTTCCATTAAAAGACAAATATCGTATGATATCGCTTATATGTGGAATCTAAAAACAAAAAAAAGGGTACAAATGAACTTATTTACAGAACAGAAGTACGGTCACAGATGTAGAAAACAAACTTATGGCTACCAGGGGATGGTGGGGGGAGGGATAAATTGGGAGATTGGGATTGACATATACACACTACTCTATATAAACTAGGTAGCTAATAAGGACCTCCTGTAGAGCACAGGGAACTCTACTCAATACTCTGCAATGACCAATGTGGAAAAGAATCTTTAAACAGTGGATACATGTATAACTGATTCACTTTGCTGTGCACCTGAAACTAACACAACATTGTAAATCGGCTAGACTCCAATCAAATTTTTTTAGAAGTTTCCATGAACACTTGGACAAAACAACCACGCTCGTTTCCTCGTATTGCTGTAAAAAATGATCACACGCTGAGTGGCTTAAACAAGAGAAATTTGTTCTCTCCTAGATCAGAAGTCCGAAATCGTGGTACTTCAGGGCCACGCCTTCTCCGGAGGCTGTAGGGGAGAACCTTCTCTTGCTTCCTCCAGGTTCTGACGGCTCCTGGCAATCTTTGGAGCACCTTGGTTTGGACATGCATCACCTAATCTCTGCCTCGATTGTCGCATGTCTGCTCCCTGTCTCGTCTCTTCCTAGGAGGACTCTGGTCACGTGGATTAAGGGTCCACCCTACTCCAGGATGACCTCATTTTAACTCATTACACTTGTACGTTTCAAATCAGATCACATTTAGACGTTGGGCAGATGTGAATTTGGGGGGAACACTGTTAAACCTAGGGTAACCATCTTTTGGGGGAATACTGTTCAACGTTGTAGAACCACCAAGCAGATATTATTAAAACCAGATGGCAAATATCTAAAAATATCTGCTGAACTTGACAACGTCCAAGTACAACGCCCATCCGTTGTAACTATGAGTGGATAACATGCATCTATCTGTTCGACTTGCACTTGGTTGTTTTAGTGAGACTGTGTTCGATTTTGTTCAGACCATTTCTTACTGAGACCAAGCCCATACCGTCGCCCCACAACAGACCAATAAATTGAGAGGAGATTTGTTAGGGCAAGGAATAGTGAGCTTATTTATTTATTTATTCATTTTGGCCACACCGCACGGCTTGTGGGAGCCTAGTTCCCCAACCAGGGATCGAACCCAGGCCCCCAGCAGCGGAAGTGTGAGTCCTAACCACTGGACCACCAGGGAAGTCCCAGCAGACCTAGGAGATGGGGGACTAGTGTCCCAAAGAACCATCTTGCCCTGGTTTGCTTGCTGGTTTCTTTTTATAGAACAAAGAGCAGGAGGTGAAGAGGTAAATTTCAAAAAAAAAAGCCATACTTATTGCAAATATTTCCTCATTCTGGCCAGACTCCTGGGGGGATGTTAATTTCTTCTTTCCTGCAGTCATTCACGGGTGGGTCTGGTTGGTATGTTTCCTGTGAGCTGAACAAAGGTATTTTAGCTTAACCCTCAGGCAGGGGAGACAGGGTTCCCAGAGACTGGCTATTATGTATATGTTAAGCTGTAGGCAACATCCCTTTAGTGATTAACTTATAGCAAAAACAGTAGAATGCAAAGGTTAAAGTAAAAAAAAAAAGATCCAACATGTAGTCAGACTGGTTCTTCCCTGTTACACTTTCTCCCAACCTTCGTGACATTGATGATGGAAAGTTTTCTGTCCTCTCCATTCTTAAATCCATACGTTGGTCTGGACATGCATCTTGGCATCCTTTCTCCTGCCATGAATGTCCCCCAGAGTTGATCTAGGTGAGACACGAAAAGACAGGAGAGACATCAAGAGTGAGAACTGTCATCTGGAATCACAATCGTGGGCAAAAGAAATCACGCCAGAGAGCATATTTTCATCACTTTAGTTAGAAAAAGATACACAGAGTCTAAGGGAAGCACCCGCTGCTTTCGGGATGAACGCAGAACAGGAAACAGCGGGCCTGTTTTTGGAGACACTTCAGAAAGGATGTGCGTGGTCTGACCCCTGGCTTCGCCAAGGGAACAGGCCACGTCCTCTCCCTCAGGGAGGAGAGGAGAGAGACAGGAAGGAGTTTCTCTCACTCTTTTCCTTGTGGAGAATTAAGTAGCCATCCCTGCTCCCTATGGAAACAAACGTTTTCCTCCTGCAGTCTCTGCGTGCTCTGTTCTGAACGTCCTCTCGGTGAACTTGCGTGATTGCAACATCACCAGCTCTGAAGACCTTTGATATGTTTGCCCTGGAATTCACTAACATTCCGTTTGTTTACAACGCGGCTTTCCTGTCCAGCGTCCCTCAAATTCCACACGTCGGGACCGGCCACCTACAGGGTGGAGCGAGCCGATCCCGTCCACAGCACAACGACAACTGCTTTGAAGACTTGAAGGGAAGCAAAACCACAGAGGCGAATCCACGGAGAGAGGCAACGCCCGTGAGCTCACATACGGTGGGAGGCGACGGAGGATTTCAAAAGTGCCAGAGGCTTCTCTCGGCAGAGGTGGGGGACTTTGATGTGCATTGCCAGATGCACTTAAGGAAGGAATGAGGAAGAAACCAAGAATCCCCAGGGTTTCCATGGCATCACGTCTGCTGCAATCCTTCCGCTGCAAGCTGTTTCCTCCTGTCCCAAGCCAGGAGGCGGAAGGATGGTGCTGGGGTCAAAAAGCGGCAAGATTAAATGCGGTTCCTGACGTGCAGAGAGAGGATTGCAGAGAATCAAGTCCTCCTTGAGGGCATGGCCCCCAACCTGCTGGAGAGGTGACGGCTATGCACTGTTAGCAACAAACACTAGGGCCGGAGTTTGGGGAATGGGCATAAAAAAGGTGGTACGTAAATACCATGGAAGTTTACGTAGCAAGAGTAAGAAATGGCTTGGGAGCAACCGAGATGTTCTTCAGGAGGTGATGGATACATAACTGGAACTGGAACTGGATGGATACATGCATGGAACTGTGGTCCATCCAGGCCATGGAATATGAATCAGGGCTAAAAAGAAATGAGCTATCAAGCCATGAAAACACATAGAGGAACTGAAATGCGTATGACTTAGTGCAAGGGGCCAACCTGCAAGGGCTACAGACTGTGTGATTCCAGCTCTAGGACATTCTGGAAAAGGCAAAACTAGGGAGACAGTCAGAGGATCAGTGGGGGTACCAGGGGTTTAGGAGGGGCAGGTGTGAAGGATGGATGGGGGACCACAGAGGATTTTTAGGGCAGTGAACCTACTCTGTATGATGCTCTAATGTTGGATACATGTCACCATAAGTTTGTCCAAACCCAGAGAATGTACAAGACCAAGAGTGAACCCTGAAGAAACCTATGGGCTTTGGGGGAAGATGACGTGTCAGTGTAGGTTCATCCATTGTAACAAGTGCCCCTTCTGGAGGGGGATGTGGGTAATGGGAGAGGCTGTGTGTGTGGGCACGGAGGAGGTCTATGGGAAATCTCTGTACCTTCCTTTCAATTTTGCTGTGAACCTGAAATAACTCTTCAAAAAGTCTCTTTACAAAAAGAGAGAGAGAAAGAAAAGGGATGGAGTACTGATGCATGCTACGTCATAGACAATCACGAAAACACAATGCTAAGTGAGAGAAGCCAGTCACAGAAGACCACACGTTGTAGATTTCATTTGTATGAAACGTCCAGAAAAAGCAACTCTGTAGAGACAGGGAGCAGATTGCCAGAAACTGGGTGTGGGGTGCTTAGGAACAGGGTTAACTATAAACGAATACATGGGAGTTTGGGGGGCAGTGATGGAAATATTCTAAAATTGTTTTATGGCGATGGCTGTACAACTTGGTAAATTTGCTAAAATTCAGTAACTCTTTCGCTTCACACAAGTGAGTTGGATGGAATGTAAATTACACTTCCATTGTTTAAAAGAAAGCGGGTGGGATCACGTCGTCTGGCAAGTGTCACGCTGGGATCGATCAAATAGTAAAGTAATATCAGCGGAGTTCTGAATCTTTTTTTACAGAGCCCGGGCTCTTAATTTTTAGGACTGAATTCTAGAGCTGGCTTTTCATGTTCAGCTTTATATAAGCACATCTCCAATTTAGCCTGACCCTTAATTAGAATAAATGCAGCCCTGCATTTAGAATTGTAAGATGGGATTGGATTTACAGCTTTGCACTTACAGCCATTTAACTGTTGGAAGATTTGGTCGAGTGTCAAACTGTATAATAATACATATATCTCAGGACCCTGGAAAGGACTGCATATGTGAAAAGTATTTGCAAACTGTAGGAGACGTAAAAAATTTACACTTCTTACTCCAGTTAATGTTGTTTTTTATTATTGAACATTTACACATATTCTGCCCTAGTCCTCGGTTCTCTGACTGCAGACCTTGGGGCTGGAAATGAGCTTTTAATATAAATGGCTATGTTATCTTTTAAATTGCCAACTCTTGTGTTTCAACTACGGATCTTTTGGACAGAAGTTTCAAAATGGCAGATGTAGACATTAGTTTCATTTTCAGTTATTTTTAGCCAATTGCTAAGTGAAAGAAATGATCTAGTGGTAGAACGTCCCCATAATATTTTATAAAATCACTCATATATGATGAGTTAAAAAAATAAGATTATACTTCT
The DNA here is from genome assembly GCF_937001465.1 of Orcinus orca. Taxonomy (NCBI): domain Eukaryota; kingdom Metazoa; phylum Chordata; class Mammalia; order Artiodactyla; family Delphinidae; genus Orcinus; species Orcinus orca. The sequence goes on from NC_064580.1 coordinate 1,770,388, forward strand.
TTCTCAATTAATCTTATCTGTACTTTTATACCAGTGGTGGACTTGTGAAAAGAAAGTTGTGTGCAATTAGAGTTTAAAATATTTTAGGGAGACAAGTTTTCCAAAGTATGAGATCAGGTAGCCTGTCAAAACTGGTTATAAAGAGAAAGGTTTGGGAAATAGATGATTAAAACGGTTGAAGAAGGATGATCTATTTTTTTCTCCCACTTTGGGCTTAAAATCTCTATATGGGAAACGTCAGAAATATATTTTGGGTTCATTTGTACATGAAACACGTATAAACAATATCAGCAGTATCTTTTTTATATAAATTTATTTATTTCATTCATTTTTGGCTGCGTTGGGTCTTTGTTGCTGCACGTGGGCTTTCTCTAGTTGCGCGAGCGGGGGCTACTCTTCGTTGCAGTGCGCGGGCTTCTCATTGCGGTGGCTTCTCTTGTTGTGGAGCACGGGCTCTAGGGCACGTGGGCTTCAGCACTTGTGGCACACGGGCTCAGTAGTTGTGGTGCATGGGCTTAGTTGCTCCACGGCATGTAGGATCCTTCCGGACCACGACTCGAACCCGCGTCCCCTGCGTTGGCAGGCAGGATTCTTGACAACTGTGCCACCAGGGAAGTCCTGTACAGTATCTTTAAATCACTCTGCAATGATGGCCAACTCAGCTTTCAAAATCACTTTCGTCTTTTCGACAAGGTACACGAGGCAAGTTGTTGCAGATTTGTTTTTTGATGTTGATGGGAATCGTCAGGGTGGAGAAATCCATTTTCTCTGGAAGTGGTGTGGTGATGAGAAGATAAAGAATGAAGGGGGTACAGAGCCAGGGCAAGTCTGCCGAGGGACTCTCTGAAATGTACGTGGATCTCTGGAAGGGCAAAGGTTAACTCAGGGGATTCCCTCTGTCTCTAGTTGACTTACGGTGCAGGGGTACAGCTTCCGGGTTGTTTTAGCACCTTCAAATGCACCTGGGTACATTTAAATAAACATACACTTTTTAGAACAGTTGCAGATTTACAGAAAATTGTACTGTCTTGTACAGAGAGTAGTTTTATACCCCATACCCAGTTTTCTGTATTAACGTGTTGCATGAAGATGGTACATTTATCACAGTTGATGAGCCTATATTGTTATTAGCTAGACTCCATACTTTATTTAGATCTCCTCTGTTTTTCCCTAGTGAGCTTTTTTTGTCTTAGGAGCTCATGCAGGTTTGCACATGACATTGAGTGTTTCTATCTCTTCAGGCTTCTCTGGGCTGTGACATTTTCTCAGACTTCCTTTTTTTTTTTTTTTTCTGCTACGCGGGCCTCTCACTGTTGTGGCCTCTCCCGTTGCGCAGCACAGGCTCCGGACGCGCAGGCTCAGCGGCCATGGCTCACGGGCCCAGCCGCTCCGCGGCGTGTGGGATCTTCCCGGACCGGGGCGCGAACCCGCGTCCCCTGCATCGGCAGGTGGACTCTCAACCACTGCGCCACCAGGGAAGCCCAAGACTTCCTTTGTTTTTGACGACCTTGACAGTTTTGAGGAGGACTCTGGGCAGGTATTTTATAGAATATTCCTCAACTGAGATTTGTCTTGATGTTTTGGTCATGATTCAACTAGGGTTATGGGTTCTTGGGAGGAAGACCACAGAGGTGAAGCGCACTTCTCATCACGCTGTGTCCAGGGTGCCTGCTCTCACCCTGACTTATCCCTGTGGATGTTGACCTTTGTCACCTGGTGCAGGTGTGTTTGTCAGATTTCTCCATGGTGAAGGTAGTTTTTCCCCTTTTCTATGTGCCAACTAACCTGTCATAATGCTGTGAATAGACCTCTATTCCACGAATAAGGACAGAGACCAAAGAGAAAGATAGATGGACAGATGATAGATAGATAGGTAGCTAAGTAGCTAGATAGATAGAGATCAATATATTTATATTCAACTATCTAGCTATCTATCATCTATCAAATCTATCTATTCACCTATGTATGTATCTATTTACCTATCAACATCTATCACTATATCTATCAATATCTATCATCTATCTATCTATCTATCTATCATCTTTCTGTCTATATACCTACCCACCTACCTACCTAGCATCTATTACTAATAGCGTTCTCTATTTGGATGTAGGAACATGGTTTTCATCCCCCTAGCCATTGTGGAGATAGCTCTTCCATTTTCATGCATCCGCTCCATCAAGGAAGATTCTTTGCTCTGTAGGATTACCAGCATGGAGACACAGGAGAGGACTCCCCAGCGCAGTCCACAATATGCATTTACAGTCCTTGCTCACCCTCAAGTGCCTTCTGCCTGGAACTGCAGTCTGGAATGAATAGTCTACACATCTGACACAATCCTTTCTCCCAAAGGCAAGTAGAACATGGCTTTGTCAGACGCAGGGCCAAATCGCTTCCACCCAGAGCATCTATATTTTCCTACAAAACATTGCTCGAGATTAAATTCTACCAGCATCGATAGGATCTTTTAGCTCTATGTTATTTCTCTCCTTCCCCTATCCTCACTCTGTCCTACTACTAGCCTTATTGCCATGGTGCCTTTGCCTCCATCCAAATTGTATGGGTCCCTCCTCACCTCCCTGGTAGGTAGGTAGGTGGGTAGGTAGATAGATGGATGATATGATGGGTAGATGGATGGATGGATGGATGGGGGGATGGTTGAGATGCTGCTTTCAAGAGGGATTGGATGACCACCATCTTGTCCGTTGGAAGTTAAGCCAGTGTGTTTCTACTGCCAGGAGTACTTGCATTTTGGTTCAATGTCTGTTTAAGAATTTGTTTGTCTCCATGGGAAGGGGAGATCAAGAAGGGCAAGTGTGTTGAAGTGTATAAGGAAGATCCTTCTCAGTGACTAAAGGCTTCCCTAATCACAGCTCCTTGTAACAGAAGACATCATGTAATTATGTAAAGGTTCCATCAGAAAATGAGAGTTCCGCTTGTGTCTCTACCACCATGGTTTCCTGACCTAGGATGAGTCATTCCAGGTCTTTAAGTTCTGGCATCTTGAGGGGTCAAGACCAGAACACCGATGCCATGAGCAGCTGTGTGAACACAGAGGGGTTCGGTGGTCACATCCCCTAAACGTCTATATTGAAGCCACAGCAAAGATTCATTTCCTTCAGGTCGCCGTGTACCCATGAAGCATCAGCAGGGATTCTGCTCTCTGGAGTTACTTCTGCTCAAAGGGGATGGTCCAGAACTAGGGTCACTGCCACCCTCATCTACAAGAGGTGCTGTGGACCTAGAAGCACAGAGCAGGAAATATTTGATGCTCAGTACACACATGACAGCCACAGAACCCTTAGAAATGCCTTTGTGGTCATCACTTTCATACTTGTGTCCCAGTGGAAGAAGGGAGAAAAAGGGACTCAGAAAGTGACCACAAAAAATGCCAATCACAGGCAACTCTTGGTCAATGTTACTGTCTTTTTTTTTTCTAGTCTACGTTCAGATCATCACGAATGGACATTTGTGTCCATTCCTTCCTCCATGAATGATACACAGACGTACACTTCAGATCCCAAGCTTATCTTTGAGATTTGTATCAATTCTAAAAAAAAATTTTAATACATGTGTGGGGGAATGAGCCACCACCATCTTCCCAATGAGTAAATTTACAGAGACACCGGTCTTGCCAAGGACAAAACCCAACAAACAAAAAAATGGTCCACACAAAAAATGACATTAGGGCCGATTGAAACCAGATGCCCGCGCGGATTTCCCTTGGAGAAGTTCTAAATTTTGTTTGGAAATAATAAGAGTGCATAATTCAAAATCCCTCCCTTTTGTGTATCGAGAAAGGGAGTGTGGGTTCAAAGGTTGCTATTGGGTGGTTACGTTTTCTGTTATGAATTTCTGCGATTCCATAGATACCGGGAGAGTTCCATGTTCGTGGAGCCGCGCGCGCCTCGCATCTGTTTTTCTCTGGAGCTCAGAGCACGATCATCGTTCTCATTTGGTTAATTATTTGTGGGGATTCTGTTGGTGGTGGATGACTCAGGACATCATTTCAGACCAAAAGTAATGAAATTGGCAAGAAAAGTGTGTTTGTTTGTTTTTTCACAAACTTAAGAGTTTTTTGTTTTTTTTTAAACAAGAGTCTGTTCACTTCCTGTAAAGTAACCACTGCTGTGGTTTCAAAGATGCAAGACAGTGAAGGGATGTGTCTGATCTCCTAACCTGGCTACTTCCTTGTTCTCCCGGGGAGTCTGAGGCACTTGTCCCGACGACTAGCTATTTGCAGGACACAACGGCATCTACCAGTACCCCTCAGCATTATGGGAGTAACTCGTGTTTTTCCTATTCAGGACAATAATGCCGTCAGTGAGTCAACTTTGCCGGCAAAATCGCATAAGACCCAAAGACAAATCGTGATACATTTAAAAAAAAAATTACCTTAAAAATCATTCTGGGTGTCCTTAGGAGCTAAAACTATTGAAAAAGTTGAAAGTGATGCCTAGAATTTCTGTAAATATTGGCCTTAAAGTTGGTCGGTTTAAAAAAAAGGGGGTGGGGCTTCCCTGGTGGCGCAGTGGTTGAGAGTCCGCCTGCCGATGCAGGGGACGCGGGTTCGTGCCCCGGTCTGGGAAGATCCCACATGCCACGGAGCGGCTGGGCCCGTGAGCCATGGCCGCTGAGCCTGCGCGTCCGGAGCCTGTGCTCCGCAACGGGAGAGGCCACAGCGGTGAGAGGCCCGCGTACCGAAAAAAAATAAGAAAATAAAAAAAGGGGTGGGGGAGAGGAGTTTATGGGATGCTTTAGAAAATGGTGTATATAATTAACTATGATTGTTTAGAGGGTATTAGGTTGTGGTTATGGGAAAAGGATCGGCTTTCAAAGTTTAGTAAATAGAAATCCCACAGTTAAGTAGATACACATTCTCAAGGGAAGTTTTCTTTGGCAGGAACATGTCCGTGGCAGTTGCTCTTTGCCAAGAGAAGAGCCCTGTAAGCTGGAAGGATTTCCTGTCAAGGGTATTACAGGACAGATACAGTGCTGTGTTCCTTTTAGGATTGTTTGCAGGAATTAATTCTTCACACTCAGGGTAATTGCTGGGTACTTCCCAGTAACCAAGAAATTGTTGGTTCTACCAGGGAATCAGAGCTCGCTTTGGATGGTATTGGGTACGTTTGCTACGGCTGAGCACAGGTGCCCTTGCATTATTACATGAGGGAGGGCGGTCCCCATGTGGCCATGGGAAAGATGGGGTGGTCCTCCAGTGTAGGTCCCCTGCCAATAAGACCCTCCATCTTCCGCCTGGGGTGGCTTCCTCGACTACATTTCCTCCTTTCCTGGTTCCCCTGAACGTGGTCAGGGATGGGGGTGGGATGCCGACTCCGAGTGCGGGGTCTTATGTGGTGTCCTTTCTGGGGACCCTGCAGGCATCTCACTATGGTGGTCTTTCTTCCTTCTCATGCCCGCGTGGCATGTCTGTGACAGCTTGTGCTGGAGGGCATCCCATGCTCCCAAGTAAATCTCAGCTGACACACAGCACGGTTATAAGCAAACGACAGAAGCATGCCTGGCGTTGGTGTGTCTGACGTTTCAGGGTTCAGAACTCCGACGGCAACGTTTCAACATCATGCTTGGGAGACCGGCCAGTCTTCTCCGTGCTCTTAAATTTCGAGGACTCAGATATGCAATCTTCTTGGTTCCACGTTTTCCATGTTTTTTACCTCCAGTGGCGCTCCTGGACGCTTCCCAGGGAACAGAACAGTTGTTTGCTGTTTCTCTGGATTTGTTCAAGAAGGTACTGGAGAAAGGTCTTATTTCCAAGTTTCCTGATGAACCTGTGTTCCGGTATATAATAGTTTGCATCTGCTAATCCCAAACTCCTGGAAAAGAATAGGAAAAAGAATGTATATATATGTATAACTGAAGCACTTTGCTGTACACCGGAAACTAACACATTGTAAATCAACTATACTTCAACAAAATAAATTAAAAAAAAAAAAGATCCATTCCGAGCTAAAGGGTCCTAGAACTCTGTCACTTCTTTCCAACCAATCCTCTCTCTCCAAATTTTGCTCAGAAATCAGCCTTCCTTCCTGGGTTGGTGGGACCCAGCCAGAGCTCATGGATTACACACTGGGAAACGGCTTTCCACCAAAAGTCAACCCCAGGCGACCTTGTCAGTGTAGGTCCAGCCCATGAACAGCCGTCGAAAAGGGCAATTCATGTGGTCATTTCAATGCCAGGGGCCCTGGTTTCCACGCAGTTGGGCCAAATTGAAGCCCAATTAAGCGCTCAGCATGCTATTCCAATTATGGTTTTCTTGCGCCAGATCGTGTTGTTTTCCCCCCAGTAATGATCCTGAGGCAGTACAGGGGAAGGTATGTCATTTTCCAGGCATCTGGGGGTATTTAGTGGGCCTTCAGGGTGAACATAAAAATAGTCTCTTTTAGAGAAGGAAACGGTCTTTGCTTAAAATGTTGATGTTTTGTTCATCACGGATTGTTTTTGCGTTCATCTGATTTATTATAATATTGCATTAAAATATTACGTGTCTTGACTACTGAATTTTTTGCTGCCCCCTGAAAATTTTGCCAAGGTGACTGCTTCTCTCACCTCACCCTAGCCCTGCCCTGGGCACCAAGCTGGTTAAAAAATTATATCTATCTATCTATCTATCTATCTATACACACACACACACACACACACACACACACACACACACAGAGTTATCTATAGCTGGTTACAATACATTTATGTATGAATACATATATTTTTAGAGATATGGGAACATATGTATAACTGATTCACTTTGTTATAAAGCAGAAACTAACACACCATTGTAAAGCAATTATACCCCAATAAAGATGTTAAAAAAAAAGATTGAAAAAGGCTTGGACTATTGAATTCTGTCACCGATGTGTTTCTGGTTCTTATTTTAGAATAAATGATATCCATATCAGATTATCTAGGTGATTAGCACAATGGATCTGACCTGAAAGTAGGAAGCCTTCAGCTCAGCTGTTCCCTGAATCTGACTGATTTAGTCCACATGCTCCACCCAACCCAGGAAGGGAGCCAGCCTCTGCCTCACTCCACCAAACAGTGTTCAGTGTTTGGGTGGAAAGGAAGATGCATTCCAGCTGTCTCCAAAAATGAAGAAAATCAGAAGATTTTCCCCTGTCTTCAGTGAAATAAACCTGACCTTCTGGTAGGAGAGTCTTAAATCGGAAATGGTTTAACCGAATCACAACAGGAAACAGCTCTGGTTACAGCCCAGCTTGCTTAGGTCCTAATGGGTGAAGAGAGCATCCCATCCCTACTTCCCGAAACTCTGGGTATAGCAGGTAGTTGTCCTAAGGGGCCTTGGCAAAGGGTGTCGGACTTTGCCTTTGGGATTTCTGCTGTCAGAACTGCCTAAAGAAGAATGAATATTTGCCACAGGAAGAAGCAATAATCCAATCATTGGGAACCCTGTCTCTCAGTGTAGTTAATTTCTATTTAATTACCCAGTAACTACATGTAAAATAAAGAACAGTTGGTAATCAAAAACAGGTGGATAAAGGATGAGCAATGGTGCAACAGAATAGAATTACTGGGCCAGAACAAAGTTGGGGGAGAGTGAGAGACACGATGCTTCAGAGAAAACATGGCTGGGAGCGGAGTGATTGTCGACAGGCAGCTGTGGGTCTCCTCAAGCTTTATATCAGCTTTTCCTTGTGTTTGTTAGCCATCAATACACTGATTTTAATCACCAAAAAATTATGTATATATATTATATTTTATACATACATTTATATCAATATATAAATTTTAAATGTATACGTGTGTATTACATTAACCACAACTGGTTAATTGTATCCAGCTATACTGTGTGTGCCCCTGGGTGTACGTGTATACAATTTTTAACCAGCTATATAGTGTACACTTATGAATATATTATATATACATATATTTTATATGTATTAACTATAATATATGTATATACAGATATAATTTAACCAGTCATATATACATACATATGCATATTATACGTACAAACATATGTATATAGTTTTTAATATGTATAAAATATATTGTATATTTTAACCAGCCACACATAAGTAAATACATAATTCTATATGTATAAAATATAATATGTATGTACAAAAATAGATGTCATTGTAACCAACTATATATACACATATGTATATATGTATAAACATATGTGTGTGTATATTATGCATATACATATGTGTGTGTGTGTATATATATATATATATACACACACACACACACACACACACACACACACACACATCTATATGAATTTTTAACCATCAGTGGTGCCCAGGACGGGGCTAAGATGAGGTAAGAAACTATTACCTGGGCAAAGAATTTCGGGGGGACATAAAAAACGAAATTCAGTAGTCAAGTACATAATATTTTAATTACACACACACACACACACACCCCCTCTGCTCCGAGACCATAAGTCTTCCCACAAAGCAGACAAGGTAACATTTGCAGCCAGCCCTGGTATGTAAGTAAAGAAACTGACCTTGTTTAAACAGAGGCCTGACTTCTGACCTCAGCTCCGGAGATGACCTCGAAGTCCTGGGAGTGTCCTGCCTGATAAGAGTGTCTTTTTCTTTGCCTGGGGACCTTGGATCACTGGATTTAGGGTCTAAAATGTGACATGGGGTGGGCGGGGGTCAGGTGCTACCAGGGAGTTTGGGGGTGAGGGCTGGTCAAACTGGCAGGGATGCTGTGATGTAGGGTGGGAGCTTTGGGTCCTGGCCAAAGTTTCAGCTCCGACCTCCATAGCGGCTGAAGGCTGGGGTCCATCATGCAGGCCGTTGACCATGGAGCCCTCGATAAAGTCTGAACACTGAGGGTGGGGTGAGCTTTCCTGGTTGGCGATGCTTCCTGCAGAGGTATGATCACCAGGGGTTACCAGGAGGAGTGTGTGCTCCACGGGGAGAGGACCACAGGGGCTCTGCGCTGGGTGCTTTCCTGGACCCTGCGCGGGGCACCCCTTCCCCCGGACCCTGAGCTGTGCACCTCTTCCTGTGGCTGACTCCACTGCGTGTCCCTTGCATGGAATACACGAGAGCCCTAAGTGTATAACAGCTTGCCGTGAGTTCTGGGGTCCCTCTAGTGAATGATCAAACTCAAGCGTGGTCTTGGGGACCCCCAAAGGTTGCAACTGGTGGTCTGTGGGAACCGTTCCTTCTAAATCCGACCTTGGCTAAGTCTTGCACTGACGCTGTCTTGGCCGGATCTAAAGAAATGCAGTGCCTGGAGGTTTCTTTGGAGCCTGGGTTTTTTGTTTTTTTTTAAATTTTTATTGGAGTAGAGTTGATTTACAATGTTGTGTTAGTTTCAGGTGTACAGCAAAGTGAATCCACTCTATTATTACTTTTTGGTTCTTTTCCCATGTAGGTCATTACGGAGTACTGAGTAGAGTTCCCTGTGCTATACAGCAGGTTCTTATAAATTATCTATTTTACATTTAGTAGTGTGTATCTTCCAGTTTATCCCTCCCCAGCTCCCCCTTTCCCCTTTGGTAACCATAATTTTATCTTCTATGTCTGTGAGTCTGTTTCTGTTTTGTAAGTAAGTTCATTTGTGTCATGTTTTAGATTCCACATACAAGTGATATCATATGGTATTTGTCTTTCTCTGTCTGACTTACTTCACTTAGTATGATCATCTCTAGGTCCATCCATGTTACTGTGAATGGCATTATTTCATTCTTTTTTATGGTTCAGTAATATTCTATTGTGTATATGCACCCCATCTTCTTTATCCATTCATCTGTCCATGGACATTTAGGTGGCTTCCATGTCTTGGTTATTGTAAATAGTGTTGCAATGACCATTGGGGTGCATGTATCTTTTCAAATTATAGTTTTCTCTGGGTATATGCCCAGGAGTGGGCTGGCTGGGTCCTATGGTAGTTCTATTTTTAATTTTTTAAGGAACCTCCATACTGTTCTCCATAGCGGCTGCACCAATTTACATCCCCAACAGTGTAGGAAGGTTCCCTTTTTGGAGCCTGGGTTTTTGATCATACTTTTCTCTTTTTCTTCACAAATACGTGTGTGTCTGTGTGTGTGTGAAAGAGAGAAAGAGAGAGATTAGCAAGACAGACCCCTTCTTATTTTTGTGTGGTTTGCAGCCATCTACTGAGATTCTAGTAATAACGTTGTCCCAGGATTGAAATTTAAAATGTCCACCAGAAGCCTTGACGTGGATGGGACCTTTGGCGGCTTTCCTATCTTCCTGGCGATTTATCCTCTTTGCGGACTTGTAGCCACACATCTGTTTGTATTTATATCCAGATGAAGCAAGTCTGGGAGGCTCTCATTTACAAGCTGACCTCGGAGATATTGTAGGTTCACTGCAACCAAGTAACTATCGCAATAAAGCAAGTCCCACGAATGGTGTTGGTTCTCGGCCCGCTAGATTGTAGTCTAATTAAGTGTGCGGTATCGTGACATCGAATAAAGCAACGTACCTTCATTACAAAGTATTTTATGGCGAAAAAACGCTAACCGTCCTCCAAGCCTTCAGTAAGTTGTAGTACTAACTTCAAAGCTCACTGATCACAGATGATTATAACTAACACAATCAGAGTGGACAAGTTTGGAATACTGGAAGAATTACCAAAATGTGACCCAGAGACAAATGGTTTTGGAAAAATGGCACTGATCGACTTGCCCAATGCAGCGTAGGCACAAAACCTCAAATTGTAAAAAAATAAATAAATAAAAGTGCAATATCTGTGAACGCAATAAAATGAGATATGCCTGTAATTTTTCATGGGGGGATTTAGGAAGGGCACAAACACCCCATCACACTGACCTCGGTTAATCGTAAGGCACATCTGAATTGCTCACGCTTGTAGCACCCCATAGGCAGTTGTGTATTTTTTTTAATTATCTATTATTTATTTATTTATGGCTGTGTATGCCTCTTCGTTTCTGTGCGAGGGCTCTCTCTAGTTGCGGCGAGCGGGGGCCGCTCTTCATCGCGGTGCGCGGGCCTCTCACTATCGCGGCCTCTCTTGTTGCGGAGCACAGGCTCCAGGCGCGCGGGCTCAGTAGTTGTGGCTCACGGGCCCAGACACTCCGCGGCATGTGGGATCTTCCCAGACCAGGGCTCGAACCTGTGTCCCCTGCACTGGCAGGCAGATTCTCAACCACTGCGCCACCAGGGAAGCCCCAGTTGTGTTTTTTTTTTTTTTTTTTTCGTCATTGATCCAATTTACTTCCAAATAAACTTGAATCCCAACCTGGCTGGGAATTTTCACAAGAGAGGTGATACACTGCTATGACCCATCCCGTCTTCTGGTGCAAGTGATTCTGAACGGTTGGGAAGTTTAGGAACAAAGAAGCACTTGTACCGAAACCAATCCATTTTGGAGACTGTCTTTAGACCTGTCTTCTCTCTGTATGACTTCGTTTTGCGTTTGGTGAAATTGGAAATGAGTTATAAGGTATGGCTGGGGTTCTGGTTTTCCAAGAAAAATAACGGACAAAAATCTAGAGGACTTTTGCAGACGCAGGGTTTTGGTGGGTGAGGCCGTGAGCAGGGCGGCAGCCTGTGGTCACATGGGTTGAAAGCACAGTCTGGGATGTCAAGACATGGGTTCTCCCAGGAATACCTAAACCCACATGCCATATGGCCGGTCAAGCCGACGCTTGGCAACGTAAAACATTCTCTAATTTGCAGAGCAGAGAAAGACACATGCATCCACCCAGTACGACCGTTTTTATGGACCTAGGCAAATATTTCACAAGCGTGTGGTGGCGTGACATGCTCTGGTTATAGCTGACTTATAATCTTTGAAAAGAACAAGTGTTGACTTCCAGGACTTTCATGCTCTATAAACATAATCTGTTTTACCTAAAACGTGGATTCCCTGAGGCTGCAGGCAATTTTGCCCTAAAGGAACCCATTGGATGGGTGAAGCCATGCAGATCCCGAGCCCCTGAATTGAAACAATCTTGAAGATTTGAAAACGGTTAGGATTTGACCATGTCTATGAACTCAAAAAACATTGGACGAGATCAAAAAAAAGTCATGGGCGACTTTTTGCTTTCACGGTGGTGATGGACACATTTCCAAGAGAGCGTGTATCTTTTATATTTGTACTGGCTTCTGCGTTTCCCCTGCAACAAAGCCCTCTTGTGAGATTTTAAACTTATAAAAGTATATTATGCCTGAAAGCGTGCCCTTGGGACTGTTCACAGCTGTATGACTAAATGATGAATTTATTACAGTTCCTGTAATTCCTCCAGTCTCACCAAACACAGTGGTTCCTCAGGAATATGCAAGTTCATAGACGCTGAGCTAGCATTTCTATAAAACTGTTTATTTTTTAACCTGAGGAGAAAAGGAGTTACATGTTGGCATCAGTACGTGCCGTTTTAAATCCTTGACGCAGTGTTTTGACATTTTGACGCAAAATGGATCGAGGAATTTTCCATGAATAGATTTGAAGGGGAATTTTAATTTTTTACAGCGCACCTGAGAAGCTAACATTACTTTGGAATCAGTTCACCCGCAAATATGATTGCCTTTTATTACTACCTGAGGAAATGAGAATAACAAAATACCTCTTCCAAAATGATAGCGTGATTTGAGAGAAAACCGAAGCTCAGCGGATTTCCTTAGTCGCCTGAAGTTTTGCGTGATTTCCTAAATGGTTAAATCTTTATGGGTGTATTGCCGCCATCGACAACGTGCCGAATCAGACTCGCCCATGAGCTAACGGTTTCTAAATGTTAAAATACTTTTAAAAATTCAAAGGGAGGGTGATATTTGTTGACATAGCATTTTATTGGCAAACAGCTGTGCTCATTCATTTATGAATCACCTGTGGCTGCTTTCGTGCTATGATGAAATAGATAAAACCACATGACCCACAGAACTGAAAATATTGACTATCAGGCCTGAAAACGTTTGCTGATTTCTGGTTTTACGTAGTGAGTTAAGCAACCACTAATTTTGAAATTCTGTAGGTTAGGGAGCCAATAGATGTAGGTAGATGTCAACCACCCATTCAGGGTTCTTGCAAATGACTTGAACAGGACATGAAAACATTCAGACATTAGAAATGAGAGATCCAGAAAGGAGAACAGTCACATATGTTGGCACGAAGAAAACCCCAAGGAAGAGATGCAAGTTGAGCGAGATCTTTGAGGATAAGGCAAATCTTGGAAGAGAAAGCACCTCGTTAATTTAGGGCATCTTTTTCCAAAGCAGGTAAGGTGGGGACACCATCCTTACAGGTGGGTGTTTCTGCCTGGGGTGGCAAGAGCAGTGGCCTTTGGCACTGGGGCCATCACCATCCCAAATCTACCTTTCCTTCCTCCTTGTCACCTCCTATCCCGTCCCGAGCCAGAGGGTCTACACAAACGAGTATTGTGCCTATGAAGAGTTGGACTCTTTTCATCAGTTTTAGCGGAAACTAACAGAAAATAATCATCCCCACAGGGTCATACAATGAGGAAATGCATGCTCGCACACAATGAGGAGCTCTAGGCATGGAATCATTGGGTTTGGCCATCTTCCTCGTCTTGGCTTTGCCTACAGGCTAACTTCTCTCGTGGTGTTGAGATGTAGACTGGACATCCCCGGGGATGTCCACAGGTGGCAGAAAGGGACCCCTCTTATCCTGTGTCCCTGTCCCGGGGAGAGGGAACTTTATCTAATAGCTCCCTGGAAGACCTGATCTCCTGTTTTTACGTAAAGTTGTGTTATATGCCTACACTTAACTCATACGTGATGTGGAAAATGGAACCACCCATGGTTACCTTGATACAATCAGCATTTCACCAAAATCCTCCCTTGGACTATATGACCTCAGGAAGGAGAAATGGATACCCCCCCAAAACTGGTGTCTACTAGCAATAAATAAGGGGAGATTGGACGAAAGTTGGCATCAAATACTCAATAAGAGTTTCCTAAATTGATATAGGACCTGTATCCTGAAAAAACAATCATTTTTACTCCAGAGCTGTGAGTACCAGGATACCCCAGCTTCTTCTAGGACGTGCAGCTGATTGTGAAGACTCAAGTGTCAACGATTTTTTTTTTGCTTCTTTCTTCAGAAATCCTTTGGCCTATTTCAATTTCCTTTCTTGCGTAATTTGTTAAAATTAGCCAGGACAGCTGTGCAAACACTTGCCTCGGCTAATTTCAAACTGGCGTGCGTCCAGTATCATGGAAATTCCAACTCCTATTGGTCTGAATAACTGTGGTCCACAGGTACAGGCAACAAGGCTGTGGTCATTCCCCCAGTCAGATTTCACAGTTGGTAGATCTTGTGATCTGTTTAGTTTCACTGGTAGCCCCTATCTTTTGTCAGAACCGAAGTGTGGGAAGCCAGCCCAGCTCTGAGGTCAGCTTTGGGTGCAGAGAGGAAGACACTCCATCCAAGTTCCCTTTTTGTGAAGCACTGCTTTCTTCATAATGCCCTTGGACCTTACAGAGTGACTTCTCTTTGGTCTCATCGTGTAGAGGCAAGGAGAAGCCCTACAATTTATTATCTTTGGATGAAAACGGGGGAGAATTTGTCTTTTCAAAAATGGAAAGAAAAGAATTTTCTACTTATGAAAATCCCTGTTGAGGTGTAGGAATAGGCTGGTCAGACATAGTAATACAGCAACAGTATTTCACAGGGTCAGAAACCCTCCATGTAATTCCATTTTCATTTGTGTCTTGAGAAATGGAATATTGCCGGCCATATCAGTAAACAAAGAATGTCAGTCATCAGCAATTTCAGCCACAGCATATGGTGAGCCGCTGAGCCCTGAGGGAACCCAGGAAGGAAAAGAAAGAATTCCTGCCATCTAGCAGCCATCAGGCTGCAGCCGCTCTCCACGGTGAGCCCTGAGGAAACTCAGGATGTGAAAACACAGGACCCTGGCCCCAGATAGCTGAGGTGCTTATCAAATGAATGCTTTCAGTGAGCCCAGACTCTCTTGCATCTTCTCACACATAGAAAAGCCCTAAACTCCTTAACATAAGATATCTGGTTTTCTTCCATTAATAGTGATCTTTTGTTCCCACTACCTGCCCTTTGTTGCAAAGTTTCGATATAACGTAGCTACGCCTTCACCTCCTCGGACCAGTTCTCTCAGGGTTACTTGACATGCTGCCTCCCGGGCTTGAAGTCCTAAAAATTTTCGCCGAATAAAACATGACTCTCAACTTTTAGGTTGTGAATATATATATATATATATATATATATATATAATTTTTATTCGACAGTCTCAATGTTAGAGATTAAATGATGCAATTATTTGGATAGTTGCAGGTATAAAAGTTAATGGAAGAAAAATTAAATTCTGCTGTTGTCAGTAAAATGTCAACCTACTCTATGTAATTTTAGTAGACATATATTGAAATCTCCGTTTCACATTTCATCTGTGACCATACTGGTATCTGTTAGAAATAGACCACAAAGATGCAATCAGTGTTTTTAAAAAATATCTTGTTAGATTTTAATTCTTTGGGGCTCTGAATTGTGTCTTCTAACTCCCCCAAATTTGAGTCTAGGTACTTTTGGGTTAATTGATTGCCTGACATCAGCCTGTAAAACTAAGCATAAGAAAAACATTAGATGCTATTACGAAGTGCTCAAGAAAGTGTAATAACTCACACCTGTGTCCTTCAACCTTGCATAATGTCCTATTGTTAGGGTTCATTATTATCTGTCAACTTAGTCCTTTTTCCATGTAAAGTGAGATACTTTATAAAGTTTTCGTCCATCAATTTTTTTTAAAGATTTTTTTTTGATGTGGACCATTTTTAAAGTCTTTATTGAATTTGTTACAATACTGCTTCTGTTTCAGGTTTTCCTTTCGCTGATTTGTGTTTTTTTTTGGCCGTGAGGCACGTGGGATCTTAGCTCCCTGACCAGAGATCAGACCCACACCCCCTGCCTTGGAAGACAAAGTCTTAACCACTGGACCGCCAGGGAAGTACCTGTCCATCAATTCTTAAAGTTTGAATTTCCTATTATCACATTTGGATAAACGTATGTCTATACTATCTACTCTAGTGAGCTGCAAATTACATTCTGATACCTGAAGGGAGTGTATATAAACCTTTATCCCAAGTTTGCAATTTATTCCTAGCTTATTTACAGTAGAAACAATTAAATACACGAAAATGCGAGAATGTGAAACACGGGCATTCCTATCGGCACCACCGTGGGTTGCTGTCGATTTTTTTTCTTGGTGTACCTCCTTCCTTTTCAGCAATCAATATTGCGGTGATTGTGTTGGAAGCAATGGCTTGACTTTTCCGCCGTCTACTCAGGCTGTCCCGTGAGTTACATGCGCTGTCTGGGAGACACATGTGGCATGGCCAAGACACAGCTCCATCACGGAGATGGTGTTGCTTGGTTGTTTGTCACTTTGTTTCTCTCTGCTCTCCTCCTAAAAGAAATAAAGGGTAACTGAGGCTTTCTATTTCTCTTCTAAATATACACTCAATGATGCTTCTCTTTGAATGACGAAAATGTTGGGTTTACAGAGCCATGACAGCTACCCTTGGGGTGTCTCCTTTCTCGGAAAAAAAAAATGTTTGTTTTTTCATCTGAAATGAAAGCATTGAGCCTTTCAACTCAAGGGAAAAAATAAACATGGAGTAAGTCTTCTCTGGTGTTGATACAATTCATCCTGAGTCCTTTCCCAGCAATATGGTGGCTATATTTTCCTAATCATACTTGGCCCACATGCACCAGGAGGAAGTGGGGGGCACCGGGATAAAGAAGGATGTTGAGGCCAGGAAAACTGTCCTGGAACTGACCATTTCTGTGTCCTTGACTCTCCGGTTACCTCGTTAACTCCTGTCACCTCATCTATAAAGTGGGCACCATTCTATCTGCTTTCTCCTTTTTCTTGTAAGGTTGGCATGAGTTCGGCTTCAACAAACATGCATCTCCATTCTTCTTTTTCTTCTCTCATCCCATCTCCCTTTCTCTTCTATGGGCAACTCCCTTCCTTTTCTTTCTCCTGGTGGGTAAAATGACAGAGAGTAATTGTTTAATCAATATTTTTTATTGAAGTAGAGATGATGTACAAAGTTGTGTTAATTCCTGCTGTACAGAAAAATGATTCAGGTATACATATACATGCATTCGTTTTTTCATATTCTCTTCCATGATGGTTTATCCCAGGATATTGAATAGAGTTCCCCGTGCTCTACAGTAGGACCTTGTTGTTTATCCATCCTGTGTATAGTAAGTTGCGTCTGCTAACCCCAAACTCCCATTCCTTCCCTTCCCCGCCCCCTCCACCTTGGCACCCACGAATCAGTAAGAGAGTATTTTAAGTAGGAGCTGCCCTTAGGAGTCCTGGCTACATGGCCCCCAAATTAGCAGCTAGCTGCTCGCCTTCTTCAGGGGAGTGAGTCTGGGCGAAGCCTGGAGGCTCATTGACCACCACCGTATGCCCCTTGCCCCGGGGCTAGGAGCAGTTATCATAAACTGGCTCCCGATAAACTCCAGACAGGTTGTATCTTAATCTTGTCTAAGATCAATGAGACACTCGTTTCCTCCAGTCCAAGGGAGCGTTGCTGTTTAATGTCCACCAGCCACACTGAGGAAAACGGGGGGCGTGGAAGGTATTTTCAATAAATACTGGGATGTGATTGGATGAAGCTGAGTTGAGCCCGTGATGAGGTTCCCAGGGCTGCTGGAACAAGGTACCGCGGACTGAGTGGCTTAGCTCTACAGAAATGTGCCATCTGGGGGCTGGAAGCGCAAAACGAAGGTGCTGGCAGGGCCACACTCCCTCTGAAACCCGTAGGGGAGGATCCCTCCTCGTCCCTCCCAGCCTCTGGGGGCGGCCGGCCATGCTTGGCGCTCCTGGCCTTGTAGCTGCATGTCTCCAATCTTCTCCCCGTGTGCCTGAGTCATCACATGGCATTTCCTTCCTCTTAGAAGGTCAAGTCCCACCCTGATGACCTCATCTTGGCTTATTTGTATCTGCAAAGGCCCTATTTCCAAATCAGGTCACATTCACACATATGGGGCTTCAGACTTCAACCTAGCTTTTTCAGGGACACAGTCCACCCAATAAAAGGTATGAGAGACAAAGCAACAACAAAACGATATAGATTCATAGAAGAAGGGGACCTGGTATCGGAGTCCATCGGGTTGACTGCAAGGCCAAGAACGTGTAACCTAAACTCAGTTCCTAAGTGTTCAAAATATCATGGAGTACCAGATACAAACTGAGTGAGTCTGCAGGGCTTAAACCTCTTCGGGTCAGCACACTCCTGACACTGAAGCATCAGCCTCGTCCTACAGCAAGACCAAGCCACGTACGCACACGAGACACGTTCTCAGAGCTCTCACCAACTTCAGAATATCTCCGGTGTCCTCAGATCTCCATTCCAAGGAGGGCCAGCTCGTAGACGTTCAGCTGACAGGCGGTTCAGAGCCAACTGAGACCTGGAGAGGTTGGGGGGATTCCAGGGAGAAACGGAAAATGATGAAAGTCTTGGCAAAAGGCTACTAGAATATGTCTAAAGAGAGAAACACCCTTCGGAGGAAATGGGACTGGTTAAAGGAGCAGTCTTCAGTCCACGTCTGAGCGACTGAGCAGGGTCCAGGGTAATATGCCACGTAACTGCAAAATTTTAAAAACTCTCAGCAGCTCCCTCAACCTGTCTTGGTAGCCATTGCCCAGAAAACTCGGAAGAGTGTTTACTGACTGTTGACTAGCTGTCCTGGAGGAGAGGACGATGAGAACGGAGAGGAAAGCTTGAGCACTAGAGGCTTATAGACTCGCACATGACACGGCTCAGGCTGCCACATCAGGGGAGCCCAGACAGGCTGGCTTATTCAAGAGACATTTATTGTCTCCCAGTTTGGAGGCTGGACGTCTGAGATCAAGGTGTCAGCAGGGCTGGTTTCTAGGGAGAGGTCTCTTCCTGGCTTGCAGATGGTGGCTTCTCCCTGTGTCCTCACGTGGTCGTGCCTCTCGGTACATGCAGAGAGATAGACAGAGAGAGAGAGAGAGACAGAGAGAGAGAGGGAGAGAACACGCTCTCTTCCTCCTATAAGGACACGAGTCCTATCAGATTAAGACTTCACTCTGAGGACCGCCTTGATACTTAGTTACCTCGCAAAAGACCTGTCCTGCCCTTGTTCACTCTACCAAGTACAGTCACACTGAGCATTCCTGTTTGTAGCAAGTTTCTTCCTGCATATCAAATACCGAAGCCAAGATAAGCAGATATACATGGTGTATGTCATCTCTACACCCAAAAACATGAGTTCATTTTCACAAATATAATTTACCAGGGAGGAGAACTTTGCTCTGAACCAGACTGTCAACCTCTCTTGTACTTAGGAATCACCTAAATGTTGGTTTTACCTTTTGTTTTAGTGTGGATTTATCGTCCACTTGTCATGTTCAATGTTGGCGACCCTTATTCTATGTACCAAGCAGGGGGGCCAGGATGGTTCACTTCCCCAAAGCCCTGATCCTCCAGGATGCTCTGAAAATGGAATTTATATCCCGTCTCACGGAGTTCCTGCTGTGTTTGTGGATAACATCACCATGTCATCATTAAAGTGAGATGCTGCTTTGCAGGGGTGGATTGTAAAATCTTCTCCTGGCAGAGAGACCTGCGTTTGGAATTTCCCTTGGAGCACGAGGGACTGTTGCTGGGATGGAGGCTTAAACCACATGAGACTGGTCTTTAAAGAAATCTGGGAGGGCTTTTCCTTCATTTGAAACAGGAAACGGAGAGCCCCGAGGGGGAGTCAGAACGGTTGTCGGGGTGACTCTCTCTTGCAGTTGGGGAGAACGGAGGGAGAGCTTGGGGATCTGAGGTCTCCTGTGAATCAGGTTTGGGAAAAACAAGTCACTGAACTTGTACCAGGAAACTTGGTGTAACCAGGATTTTATTGCCCATCTGGAAGATGTTTTTAGGTGTCCAGAGCCTTTAAAATGAATATCTGTGCATTTTTGCAAGCAGAAACACGCTCACTACACACCAAAGACATCAGGGCTTTGCATTATCGTGTGTAGGGTGAAGGATGCCTACAGCATGGATTTTTAACCCTCCTTTTCAAATTCCTGTGCTAAATAAGTATAGGATTCTCTAACTGGGTTGAACCATAGCAGAGGTGAAGAATAAAAGGAAATGATTTGGAAATGTCCTAATACTTAACAATTTAGGTCACTTCACCACTTTCTGGGACAGAATCTTTGGATGGAGTTCATTATTCTCACTTCATATCCCATTAATACATCATCTCTAGATTATGCTAAACCGCCCATTCATCACAAAACCAAGAACACGTTTCTGCAATAATTCTTTTCCATCTTGCTGTACTGTATTTGATTTCCACCGTGCTACCCCAGGCTTAAGGACATGACCCAGGATGTGCAGCGGTTGACAGAACATACCCTCACAATGCTCTTTTAAAATGATTATACTTATAGGGACTTCCCTGGTGGCGCACTGGTTAAGAATCCGCCTGCCAGTGCAGGGGACACGGGTTCGAGCCCTGGTCCGGGAAGATCCCACATGACGCGGAGCAACTAAGCCCGTGCGCCACAACTGCTGAGCCCACGAGGCACAACTACTGAGCCCGTGCGCCTAGCGCCTGTGCTCCACAACAAGAGAAGCCACTGCAGTGAGAACCCACGCACCGCAACAAAGAGTAGCCCCCGCTCGTCGCAACTAGAGAAAGCCCACGTGCGGCAACGAAGACCCAACGCAGCCAAAAATAAATAAATAAATTAAAAAAATAAAATGATTATACTTATAATAAACATCTTTTCATATTAAGCATGTGTATTCAGTGAAATATCAGAAATGAAGAGCTATGAGCCGGTGTTTGTCTTCAAAGCAACTCAGCAGAGGGAGTCTTGGGAGCTCAGAGGTCTTTGTTGGGGCCAAATGCGTAATGTGGGCAGATAAAGATAAGGTGAATGTTTCCGACGTCTGCGTCAGACTTGGGCACCAGATAAGTTAAAAAACCCACAGCAGAGGCTTATGCACTTCAGAGTGCCGCTTGCGAGAGACCAATTCTGAAATCCTTCGCTCTTGGCTTTCCAAGAGTTCACTCGAAAAGCAAGGTCTTTTTCGGGAAGCAACAGGGTGAGCTGACATGGAAAGAATGGGAACAACAGTCCCATAGTAGAGGGGATTATTTTTTAATGAGTTTAGTGTTTTTACTGTCAATTTTCCAAAGTACCACCAGAAGCCAGCATCTTCCTTTAACCTCGTTACCGGGTTAGGGGCCCAGGAATTCGTCTGAATCCCTTAGACTTTCTCTTTAAACAGTGACAAGGATGCCGGGCGAGATAAGGTCCCAAATGGGAAAGCCAAACTTGGTTACCGAAGCTGTGTGTTGGAGTGCCCTTCCTAAGCTCTTTACTCTGAGGTTGTTCAATGTGTGTTTCTGATGAGAGGCTATTTGCATTTTCCTTGACAACAGATTATGGAAAGCAGGTGTTACATGTGTCGATTTATTTTTTTTTTCATTTTTTAGGATTCTAATTTTTATTTTTATTTTTTTTACATCTTTATTGGAGTATAATTGCTTTACAATGGTGTGTTAGTTTCTGCTTTATAACAAAGCGAATCAGTTATACATATGTTCCCATATCTCTTCCCTCTTGCGTCTCCCTCCCTCCCACCCTCCCTATCCCACCCCTCCAGGTGGTCACAAAGCACCAATCTGGCCAGGAAGCCTGTGCTTTACGATAGAATGGTGACCGGTTTCCCCAAAGGTGCGTCAGGAGGAAGCATCGTGCTTTCTTAGAGACAGAGCCATCCACGCTGAGTTCTTTTATTGTCTTTAAAGATGGGCACCTAGGGCTTCCCTGGTGGCGCAGTGGTTGAGAGTCCGCCTGCCGATGCAGGGGACACGGGTTCGTGCCCCGGTCCGGGAAGATCCCACATGCCGCGGAGCGGCTGGGCCCGTGAGCCGTGGCCGCTGAGCCTGCGCGTCCGGAGCCTGTGCTCTGCAACGGGAGAGGCCACAACGGTGAGAGCCCCGCGTACCGCAAAAAAAACAAACAAACAAAAAACAAAATAAAGATGGGCGCCAGTTCTCTTTCTGGCTCTTCTGAGCGCTCATGGGGCTGGGGAACCTGGGCAGGATGCTTGGCTGTCTCTCACTTTGGGTCTAGTCATCAGCCTGCCGGTGTCTCCTCTGCCCCAAGGCTGTCTGGACCTTTAGCCAGAGGCGCCGTGGATGCCGGTCCCATCATCCCAACCGCCATGACCACAGAGAAGGCCAAGTGAGAGACCACAGCTGGACCCGGAGAGGGTCCCCGCCGGGCACACCCGTGGCTAAGTATCGCTGGGGCAGCAGAATGTGTGGGGACCTGGACACGGAGACCCAGACCCAGACACGGAGACCTGGCGTGGATTCACCTCTGACTGGCCAGCTTGGTTATGATAGCGTTTTTCTTCACGAAGAATCTCATATGCATTTGAGACACCCTGGCTTCCCTTAATCTTCAGATGCAGCTTGGCTTTTAAAAACTGTATCTAAGACCTAAATAGATATGTCTCCAAAGAAGATACACAGATGGCCAAGAGGCACATGAAAAGACGCTCAACATCACTAATTATTAGATAAATCCAAGTCAAAACTGTAATGAGGTATCACCTCACACCAGTTAGAATGGCCATCATTAAAAAGTCTACAAATAACAAACGCTGGAGAGGGTGTGGAGAAAAGGAAACCCTCCTACACCGTTGGTGGGAATGTAAGTTGGTGCAGCCACTGTGGAGAACAGTATAGAGGTTCCTTAGAAAACTAGAAAGAGAAGTACCATATGACCCAGCAATCCCACTCCTGGGCATATGTCCAGAGGAAACTCTAATTCAAAAAGACGCATGCACCCCAATGTTCACTGCAGCACTATTTACAATAGCCAGGACATGGAAGCAACTTAAATGCCCGTTGATAGAGGAATGGATAAAGAAGATGTGGTACATGTATACAATGGAATATTACTCAGCCATAAAAAAAGAAGGAAATAATGCCATTTGCAGCAACATGGATGAACCTAGAGATTGTCATACTGAATGCAGTAAGTCAGACAGAGAAAGACAAATATATGATATTGCTTATATGTGGAATCTAAAACAACGGTATAAATGAACTTATTTACAAAACAGAAATAGAGTTACAGATGTAGAAAATAAACTTATGGCTACCAAGGGGAAAAGGGGGGGAGGGATCAATTGGGAGATGGGGATTGACATATGCACACTACTATATATAAAATAGATAACTAATAAGGACCTACCGTATAGCGCAGGGAGCTCTATTCAATGCTCTGTAATGACCTCTATGGGAAAAGAATCTAAGAAAGAGTGGATCTGTGTGTATGTGTAACTGACTCACTTTGCTGCACACCTGAAACTCACACAACGTTGTAAGCCCACTCTACTCCAATAAAAATTAGTTTAAAAAACTGTATCTTTAAAATCTTTTTTTTTGCCCCGATGTTTTCTTTTGCAAAGTTTAACAGACCAGCTGATACAAAATACACCAACCCTGCTTCAAACACATCCTGACGAGAGCCAGAGCCTCAGCAGGCAAAGCAACGTTCCTCCGGCCCCAAATCCTTAAGGGGTTTAGGAGACTGCAGCTTAGCACAAATAAACATCTGCTGTCTTCTCTTCCTTTGCCCGGTCCTTTCAAGTCCAAAGGTTTATTATTACTGTTATTGTTATCATTATCATCCTTATTTCATCCTCCAGTAATCTACAATAATAGCTCTAAGAACTCAGTGCTTAGCAAACCTCTGAGCCCCCTTGATCCTCCCGATTGCAGTGATGAAAACAGATGCTCTTTGCTGAGCAGAGTGTGTTTCTGCCTCAAATCCTAAAGCCATGATGTCCAGACCCTACAGGACTGACTCACGGGTTGGATTTATTTTTTCCACAGTAGCCTTGAGAGCATCAGTGTAGGCAACGCTGGCTTTCTGGAAAAGCATGCATGATTCCATAAGAACAGTATTTATGTGCCGAGGAGCGCTGGAGATGTTGTTTTGTTGTTTGTTTTTTGTTGTGTTTTTTCTTTCGCCATTTCTAGCATCAAGCAGACTGCATTCCTTGTAAAGGCACCAGTTCGGCTCACCCTGGTGCACACGGTGTCTGGTTTGGTACCGATGATGGACAGCTGTTGTTGTTGGCGAGGCATGGCCGTTGATGACGGTGGTCCCGCTGATGTGCAAAGTCTGAAGAAGCTATAGGGTGGGTGTGATAAAGGAAGGAAGTGAGAAAACCCACAATGGCTGGGATGCTGGGATGCCGAGAGTCCCAGCTGGGTTTGCCTCCAGGTTGGAATATTTTGCTGTCCATCTAGTTAAAACGGAGGGGCCCTCTCCTGTACAGCACAGGGAACTATATTCAGTATCTTCTAACAACCTGTAATAGGAAAGAATATAAAACATGGGTGGACCTAGAGATTGTCATACTGACTGAAGTAAGTCTGACAGAGAAAGAGAAGTATCATAGGATATTGCTTATATGTGGAATCTAAACAAAAATGATACAAACGAACTTATTTACAAGACAGAAATAGTCACAGATGTAGAAAACAAACCTACAGTTACCAAGGGGGAAGGGGGTGGGGAAGGATCGTTAGGGAGTTTGGGATTGACATGTACACACTACCATATTTAAAATGGATAAATAACAAGGACCTACTTACTGTAGCACAGGGAACTCTGCTCAACCTAAAACGGAAAAATAATTTGAAAAAGAATAGATACATGTATATGTATAACTGAATCACTTTGCTGTACACCTGAAACTACCACAACCTTGTTAATCAACTATACTTCAATCAAAAAATAAATAAAGGGGGAAAAAAACCTGAGGGGCCCTGCCTGTATGCATGCATTTCCATTACTACTGAGAAGGCCCTCCTTCATTCCGTTCTCAGGGAATAATCTGGGGGCATCTACGGAAAATACTCAGAGAGAAAATGTGCCGTTACGGGGATCTTAATCCTTCACCAAGGCAAGACCAGATGTGTAATTGATAAACACTACATTTTCCCCCGTTGAACTGTGTCCCACATGCCTGACCATATCTGAAGACTTACATCCCCATGGGTTCTCATAAAATACCCAGGGGTTCCCTGAAAACTAGATGATTAAGGGGGGAATCTAACCAATTAACCTTAAGGAAAGAACGCAATGCGTCCTCCACAACGCTTCTTTTTTTCTTCCTGGTAAAGTCCTGATTTTTTGTGTGTTTCCCTCCGCACACACACACATACACACATGCATGCGAGCACACACACACACACACACACACACACACACACTCACTCCGCTCATTCCAGATGGCAGGCGATACACAGTTTGTTTTTTTTTCTTAATGGCTAGCATTACTTTATATTTTAAATTGCAGACCAGGGTTGTGAAATGCTGCCTCTCAGCAGGGCTTTTTTTTTGGCTTTAGAAAAAGGTCCTTTGGAGTTTATTTATTCTGAAGAAGACATCAAGCATTTGGATGGAACCTACGTACCCCAAAGGAGCTTTGGCTTCTTTGCCGAAAAGCCTGTTTCTGGCCTCTCTCTTCAGCTGAACTTGAAAGCGGCTCTATCAACATGTGCGATAAAAAACCTTTGCATCATCCTTCAGGCCGAGCTCTGCAGCGCCTGTGGATCTGTCGCCAGGAGGCCTGGGTCTCTCGTCTCTCCTTTATGCTGGCGAAAGCTCAAGCTAGGTTTCCAGCTCCACACACCAGAAAACCAGCCACGTCGTTCAAAGACGGCTGGGTGACTAATTGCGATTCCTGAAGCCTGAGTCGTGTCCTGTTTCTTTATTCTTCTCTCAGTGGGGTTATGTACGTGCAGCATCTGACATCTATTTTCCTAGACTTTTGCTACCTAGCCTTTAAGTAACTTAAGAAAGAGGACTTTGATAATCTCTAGAGACGGTCATACTAAGTGAAGTAAGTCAGCAAGAGAATGACAAATAGATGATATCACTTATAGGTGGAATCTAAAATAGGACACAAATGAACTTGTTTACAAAACAGAAGTGGACTCACAGACATGGAAAACAAACTTACGGTTACTGAAGGAGAAGCAGGGGAATACATTAGGAATTTGGGATTAACAGATACACACTAGTATATATAAAATAGATAACCAATTAGGACCTACTGGATAGCACAGGGAACTATACTCAATATTTTGTAATAACCTATAAGGGAAAAGAATCTGAAAAAAATTATTTCTCTATATAGATATTTCTATATACAGATACAGATATATATAACTGAATCAATTTGCTGTACACCTGAAACTAACACAATACTGTAAATCAACTATATTTAATTAAAAAGAAATTAATTTTTTTTTTAAAGAAATTAATTTTTTAAAGAAGAAAGATAACCCTGCTATCCTCTTGTTTTCTTTTGGGCTTTTTTTCCCACCATTAGTTAGAACCCATGCTGCCAGAAAACACATGCGTTGCTACCCAAAAACAGCCGTGTTCTGCTTCAAGCCCATGGCTTTTAGAGGAGACCCCCCTTCCCCTTTAGATGCTGGGATGGGGGAGGGGCTCACACTTGGCTCTCAGCAGCCTCCCCGCTGCCCTGGGGAGTGAGATAAGGCCAGAGATAAGATCAGCTCTTCAAAGCTCTTTTAATTGGAAAGAACTTGAGTTGGGGTTTCTCCCCACACCTAATGTTCCAAAGGCAAGAAATTCTTAAATATAGACTCACTTTCTGTTTCTCTCCAACTTTTTGAGCAGCCCATAGATTTTTTTTTTTGTCTGTATAAAATCACTTTTAATTGAAAGCACCAAAGACTTGTGGAAGGAATTCTTGTTACTCCTTTCTCTGCAGCTCAGACTTAGTTAAGTTTCCATAGTAAATTGAGATGAAAAATCTTACAGTTCTAATGCAGGCTAATGATGGAGTTGTGATTGAACCCTAGGGAGGAAAGCCTGTAGAATCCCACCAGCCCCAGGACATCTTTGGAACAGTGGGTGGCGACTAATGACTGAGGTCAGAAGCCTAGAGTAGGGCAAGGAGGAGATACTGCAGATGGCAAAGCACTGGTCCTTGTTCATCGCCACCATATAAATCCCAGGGACAGCCCGGGAGAAGCTACCTCATCATGCTCCCTGGTTTGGCATCCATCGTTTGACTTGGCCTCCACCATGACTTGGAGGTCCTGGAAACACCCCCCGCCCCAAGTTCAAGTCATTTAAATCCAATTACCCTTGGCTGCTCTCAGGGTGGCCTCGGTCTTTCAGAGAGATGTCACCCGTCCCCACTAAGCCTTCCTGCAGTAGGTGTGAGAGGTGGAGATTTAAGACCACCGTGATCTCTGTTCCCATGATGATACTACATGGCACAAGTCTTTGTGCAGATGGAATGAAGGTTGTAATAACTTTGCTTAGAGGTAATCTAAAGGGAAATGATACAGATTGGCCAAGTCTTGTCACACGAGTCCTTTGAAAGTGGAGTGTTTTTCTCTGCTGATTGTAGACGGGAGAGATTCCAAGGGTGAGAAGGATTCTGTCCACCCTTGTGGACTTGAAGGTGGCGGGGCTGCATGGCGAGACATGAGGGTGGCCTCTAGAAGCTGAGAGCAGACCCCGGCTGACAGCCAGGAGATCAATGGAAACCTCAGCCCTACAACAGCAAGGAAATGAATTCTGCCAACAAGTAGGGAACAGGAATGAGTAGGAAGCAGGTTCTTGCCAAGAACCTTCAGATAAAGACCCTACCTACCTGGCCAACACCTTGATTTTGACCTTGTGAGGTACCAAGACACAACTTAGCCAAACCCAGTCTTTGGGACTTTTGACCCACAGAGAATGATAAATGGGAGTTTGGGATGAGCAGATGCAAACTAGTATATACAGGATGGATAAACAACGAGGTCCTCCTGTAGAGCACAGGGAACTCTATTCAATATCCTGTGACAAACCATCATGGAAAAGAATATGAAAGAAAGAATGTCTCTATGTGTATAACTGAGTCACTTTGCCGTACAGCAGAGACTGACACAGCATTGTAAATCAACTCTACTTCCATAAAAAAAATTTTTTAAAAAACATTAAAAAAGATAAATAAGTAAGAATAGTAAGCGGGCATTGTTCTAAGCCATTGAGTTTGTCATAATTTGTTATACAGCAGTAGAAAACTCATTAGACCATGACCTTGCCTTCTATTACCAAAATTAGGGCAAATATGTCTCGTTGTACATCTGCGATTAACACAGTTATCTCCCATATACACAAAGGGTTACCTGTGATGAGCAGTACTGAGGTCTACCACTTCCATAAAAGAAAATAGAATTTGCTTAGACATTCTTTTTATTGAAGTACAGTTGATTTACAATATTATATTACTTTCAGTATCTACAACATAGTGATTCAATATCTTTATAGATTACACTCAAAGTTATTACAAAATAATGGGTATATTCCCCTGTGCTGTACAGTATATCCTTGTTGCTGTATCTATTCTATACATAGTAGTTTGTACCTCTTAATCCCCGACCCCATCTTGCCCCTCCCCGCTTCCCTCTCCCCACTGGTCACCACTGGTTTGTTTTCTGTATCTCTACAGTCTCTTTAAAGCTTATTTTAAGGGTCTCCTCCACCGAAGTTAGGAAGTGTTTGAAGTGTGGCACTGAAATACCTCACAGCAGTTTTGGGAAAGCATGGTAAATCCAGGCAGGAATTCCTGCTCTGTGTCTTTATGAAACTTAACTTCTAGTGACACCCTTTTATTTATTTATTTTGCTGCAATGGGAACATAGGCACTAAATAACTTTTAAGGTGTATCGCCACTCTGAAATCATTTATAATGTTTGTAACATGGAAGGCTCACCTTCCAGCATCACCTTGAATTCTGTTCCTTGCATAGGCTGGCCTTACCTGTTGGGGAAGAGTTTTGCGGGGCTGGGGTAGAGAATGAGATTGCATTTCTGGGTAGGGTTTAAAGAGCGATGCACATTTTTTAGTTTATAAATATACAGGTCAGCTTTAAGGAGAAGAGAGGGCTCCAGCATGGCAGGGAAAAGGTCTGCAGAGCCCCAAGAATATGGGAGGAATACCAAGGCTTTCAGGTGTGTGTGTTTAAGAGGTTTGAAAGATTGAAATGAGAGTTCCTCCAGGTGCCTGGAAAATTGCATCTCTCTCTCTCTCTCACACCTGCTCTGTGGCACTGCTGTGTCTTTAGTTTAACAAGCATGCGAAGATGTGATTTCAGTATAAGCCATCTCAAATCCGTTGATCCCACGTGGAAGTAGGTGGTGTAGAAATCACGTCTAAATGAGCATGCATTTGGCTGTCATAGGCAGTATTTTGGTTTGTGGAAGAGAATTGCAGTGTGTGTGTGTCAGTGTGTGAGAGTGCAGGAGGGGACACACAGCCTGGGATGTCCAGGGGCAGGTGGTTCCAATAAGCAGTGTGGCTACATGGTAAGGGAGAGTTAATTGTATTTTCTTTTTCTAACAACTTTTTACAACTATAACTCACACAACATACAATCCACCTACTTAACGTTGCACAATTCAATGGTTTTTCGTATTCTCACAGCCTTGTGCTACTGCTACCAAGTCCAAGTTCATGCAGCTAAGACAGGCCAATAAATCAAAAGACAAGGTGCTGGGGCAGGCGGACTCTCAACCACTGCAGCACCAGGGAAGCCCTCAGGCTTCTTTTATACTAAAATGGGAGAGGGTGCAGCTGGGTGTTGCAAACCTCTTGGTGCGGGAATCCTTTGTTCTTGCAGCTGTCCACGTGGGTCAGGTCAGGATGCTCCTAAAAGCCTCCAACAACACAGACTTATT
The DNA here is from genome assembly GCF_937001465.1 of Orcinus orca. Classification (NCBI taxonomy): domain Eukaryota; kingdom Metazoa; phylum Chordata; class Mammalia; order Artiodactyla; family Delphinidae; genus Orcinus; species Orcinus orca. The sequence continues at coordinate 1,800,160 of NC_064580.1, forward strand.
CTCTGTCCTGCAACTTTTTATCTCTACAGGAATGAAGAGTGTTAATACCTTTAAATGTCAAGCCTGTGAGGCAGAGCCTTGAAAATGAGCAATTATGTATATTTCCAGCTAAAGGCAACATTCTTTTACCAGAGGTGCAGAGCCAGCATTACTAGGCAGAGGCAACAGAGCACAGAGGTTAGAGCTAAAGGAACAGAGCTGATACCGAGTCACGTGTGCTCTGCACTGTAACATAACCATCCCCTGCAATTCATTTGAGAACATTTTCATCACCCCAACTAGAAACCCCAGTCTCTCGCTATCACCGCTTTATCCCTCTATCCCACACCCACCCCAGCCCCTGGCAACCATGAATCTGCTTTTTCTGTCTCTATGGACTTGCCTCTTCCGGATATTTCAAATCAATGGGATGATAACCTTTCTGAACTGGTTTCTTTTACTGAGCGCGTTTTTGAAGTTCATCCGGGCTGTAAAGTACTTCCTTTCTCTTTAAGGTTGTATGATACCCCCATTCTGTGTCTAGACCACATTTTAGTTATTTCTACTTACGATTCAAAGAGTCGGTAACAAGTCTACAGACTCTGTCTGGGTCAAATTCTGGGCAGGATTTCTTTTAGCAGAGCCTAGTGTTTGGACCCCGCAGGGCACGTGGCTGTGTTTTTTACCCCTGTTAGGAACAAAGAGTAACATTTATGTTACTCTCTCTTTCCCAAACCCGGCAGCGTGTTAGCTTCCAGAGTAACCTAGATGGGAAATCTGGGCTTGGCCAGTGGAGACATCTATGGGGCAGCGATCATGACGCAAACAGCTATTTCATTAAGGTCAGACTTAGTTTAGGAGAAAAAACTGGGATACGACCCATGATGGACTTTCCTTGTTTCCCCGCAGAACTGAACCTACGTACCCACTCAAATCCTGGTGAGGCAGAGAGATGCCTGAGGCCAAAGAAACAAGGAAACAGGTGGACCCTCAGAGGAGGGGACCTTCCATGTGACCGTCCTCACTTCTGACACCAACTGTGAGTTTGGAGGAATCTCCCCGAACACTCCCAGTCACGGTGTGAGCTGTTGCAAACTGCAAGGTCACAGGCTCACGTGGGCACAAGTCTATGAGGCCTCTGCTTGACCACGAGAGAAACCCTGATATTTCAACACAGCACAGAGTCTGTTGCTCCCCTGCGGTGACTTTGGGGGTGTCTGTGAGACCCTCACCTGTGTCTTTTGAGAAGCCAACTAATGCACACCCCTCCCCACTGGATTGCAAGCCCACTGCCAAGTGCACACGGGTGTCAGAGAGAAATAAAGGCTTCTGCTGATCGCCTTTCCAGCTGGACTGGAAAGGGGGCTCGGCGCACGGACCTAGCAGTCTCCCCTTCTCCCCGCAGTGAGCTGATTCTCCCAGGTGGAACTGGGGCAGCTGGGCAATTCTGTGAAATCCTTCCCTTCACAACTGCCTCTGCCTCGGTGATGCCCCCCTGCAGGAGGAAAGGGATGGGAGTGCACACCTGTTGCAGGTGCAGGAAGAGAGAGACAGAGACAGAGAGAGAGAGAGAGGGCGGACGGAGAGCCAGCAAAAGAAAGCTCTCAGACCTCCTATGATTTCCTCCAGAGGTGTACGAAGAATCCCTCCCACCTCCTGAATTCGAAAGGGATGGTAGGAGACAAAATTAAATTTGCTTTATGTTTACACCCAATGAGTCATGATTGTTTAACACACCAGTTACATACGCTTCCCCCAGAAGAGTCCTCAAGAAATACCAGGCATATAGCGTCGTAAGTTGGATTTCAGTGGTTGTAGGGGTGGTTGTAGGGGTGAGAACGCGGGTGCCGCAGTCATTGGAGAATTCCTCCCTGCTCCCCTCCAACCATGCATTGCAATGAAAGGGCAGTGATGAAAGCTCATGTGGAAAAAAAATGAATCGAACCTGGTGGTCGTCAGAGCCCTTTTCATTTTCAGAGTCGTATCCTCTGGTCTGTGGCTGCATTTCTGTGTCTCACATTACAAAACCCCAGGCTCTAACTGGGTGCCGGTGGCCGTGTACTCAAGACGTAAGAAAGATGAAACATCTTGAACGTTCCAGGAAGGAAGGAGAGGGGCATTTATGGTCTTGACTGTAAGTATTCTAGGTGTCTGGAGAAGGGTGAGGGTACATGCTACTACAAAGACCACGGTCAAGTTCACGGGGAATTTGGAGCTTCTTGTGAACGCACAGATCAGTGTAGGTCTGGACAGGTAGAGGGGGCTGATGGGAAAGGATAATGTCCTACAGGAGTCAAGGTCATTGAGGGCTGAGACAAGGCGGATGGCCCCTACTTGTCCAGCCATGAGAGAGGACGGAAGCCATCTTCCTCACTGTGTGTCTTCAATCCTGACATGAGGTGTCCACCTCCCAGCCCAAACGTCTCTCCCTGCCTGGGCTTGTGGGTTGGTGAGCTGCCTCTGGGCGGAATGCATTGTTGTTTCAGTGGTCAGTTTTTGTGTCTCTGATATCGTCTCCTTGTAACAGCCCAGCTTGAGTTTTCCAATGAGGACGTGGGACATTGAATGACAATCGTGTTCTGCCACGTGGTCGGGCTGACACCTGGGCCCTGGCATTCCTGACGAGGTAGGTCCCTCCCTCCACCAACGCTCCTTGCATTCTCTGGCTTCCCTCTGACCTTCAGTGATGCTCCTTGATTCTGCACGCAATGTTCTCACCACACGCACCTTCCCAGCTGTGGGACCTGTGATATAGAGGCAATAGCATGACGGTCCATTGCAGACCTGCCTTGCAGCTGAAATAACCTTCTAGGAAAACTGTTCTGACGTTTTGATAAATAAAAACCTCTTGACTAGGAGCCAGTAAAAATACCCCTGATACTGAATTCTGCTGTGCCGCGGTGAGCTAATCATAGGAGGTCACTTCCATTCACAGAAGCATTAGCAGAAAGGAAAAGTCCTCAGGGAACAAAATGAGACGCATCTGGCTCATCCTTGCATAGAAGGAGAGGCTGGGTTTGCTCAGCCTGGCTGTTTTGAGTTTTCAGGGCTGGTCTAGGTGGCCACTGGTGGTGGACCCTTGCAGGGGTCACTAAACTGAGGATGATTCAAAGAATATGAGTTAGACCCTATGGTGGACAGTTTGAGGTAATGGTTGTGTTCAGTGGTTGTGTTTCTGTTGGTTGCAGGTGGTGATTAAGGGCTTACACTTGCATTAAGGTGATCAAAGGTTTCATGAGATTAACCTGGCGACCGCAGGCACGATGGTCTGTGGCTTCTCCCCGTCGCTGGGTGTATATTAGACTCCTGGGGAACTTATTAAGATGGAAAATATGCAGGCGAAATGGTACTTTAATTACATGTTGCAGACTAAATATAACCCAGAGGAAACCAGTCTTGTGACGTGCACCAAGAACCCAAAACGTTTGCACGGCCTCCTTGTTTCACATCATCCCTCAGACCATGAGAGCTATTTCGTGTATGTTTGGCTAAATCGAATACATTTTGTGTCTGTAAATGCACAAGCAATGCTTCCTCAGAGAAAAGTGTTTATTTTCAGGGCCACGTAGAGACATTTCCCCCAAATAGAAGAGCGCGCTGAGTTTTTCGACGACCCGTGGTTGCGTTCAGCGCCGTAGCTCACGCTTGGATGGCTGTCTCACACGGAGCTGAATTTTTAAACTTTCTGAGATGTCCTGTCCATAAAAGCAGATTCAACCTACTGACTTCCAACTCTTCAAGCTAACAGACTTAATTACTACATGGCATGTAGCATAGAAGCTGGATTCTTTTTCTAACTGAAAAAACCCACTTTGAAATCAAATGTAGTTTCAAACACAGAGAATAAAGAGAGACGTAATTGTTTGCACTTTGAGACACCCAATCATATCTCTCTATCCCCACCTATGTATCTGTCTATCTAGCATCTATCTGTACATCCATCCATCCATTTAACCATCCATCTAAATATAGTGTATCATCGATATCTATGTATCTATGAATCTACTGAGTGTATATTTTTTCTTGCATTAAAAAAAGCATAGCAAAAATGTTGGCCACATGATTTTGGGGAGAAAACGATTTTCTTTTACGGAATAACGACCTGCTGGGATCATGGGCTTTTAAAGACATGACATGCCAGTTTTCTGAGGATCAGTTACTTTTATTGGCCCAAGAAGCACCCAACAGTAACCCAATGGAAGAATAGGATTTCTCCCCCTGTTGGGGGGTTCCTTGATGAATGTCTCTTCATTCAAGCTGAACTTGTACAGAAATAAAATGGGGACGGGGCGTTTCTCTCCCATAGCCCCTGAATTTTCAAAGCATCCATCTTGTCGGTCTTTGGGAAACATATTCACAACACTATAAAAACTTGGATTCAAATCCTTACAGTGGAGCCCATACACATGGGCATTTGAGAAGGATAAACCCAAGTGGTTATAGTGTAGCGTGAATCTATTTTGGGCTTTGAATTATTCAGTTTGGTGATTCACAGTGGGTTAAATGGATCATTGCCAATTCTCCACTCCCCTTGTTGGTCAGTACCCATGCCCAGGGGTCTCGTAGCTATTGCCCCATGGTTAAGTTTAACTGTGGGACTGAGGCAGATTCAGTGGATTTCTTTCATCCTAGCAGAAATTAGTTCAGTTTCAGGGTTGAGTGTAACATCTGGACGCGGGTTGTTTAGCTCTCCTGAAAGCCCGATCTTCCGGTATGCAAAGAGGAGATCTATATAATTAGCTTGAAAATTCTAAGGAGCTTTCATCAGGCTGCACAGCTGTGTCATGCTTGTGGGCTTCGTCAAACGTGGAGAGCAAAACATTCTTCATCCCCTCAGCGACACACGTTCGAACGCAAGCCTGGTTTAGACGTGTTTGTTGTCACACGAAATCAAAATAAGGAACGTAGGAAACCTTTAGGAAGGGTGAGAGCTCACCCTGTATCGTCTTTAATTTGGCAAATGTACACAAAACTCGTGAGGACATTTACAAGGTCAGTTCAACCCACAGAGTGGAAAACATTCAGGGTGCAGTCTTGAGAAACAGAACAGAGATGCTGCCTATGGCTGGTAAGGAGTTCTGTGGGGTTTTGAGCACTAGTCCCCAAGCAGGAGCTGTACTTCCACCTCCCTGGGACACGTGACGATGTCTGCGGACACTTATGGCTGTCATGCTGGGGGGAGGGGTGCTCCTGGCACGTGGTGGGTAGAGACCAGGGATGCGCTCCACAGCCCACAGGGCACAGGATGCCTCACCCCAGCGTCATCTGGCCCTAAATGTCACCCTTACTGAGGTTGCGAAACCCTGCTTTAGCACGGGAGACTCTTCTGCTATCTGTTTATCTGTTTATCTATGGTGGCGATTCACAGCCCAGGGGCAAATTTTCCTTCCAGGGGACATTTGGCAACATCTGGGGACAGTTTAGAAGCATTACAACTGTCATCATTGACCAGCTGGCGTTTCATAGGTGTGGGGGGGCAAGGAAGGATGCCTCTCAAAGCCCTCCCATGCACGGGGGACCCCCCCCCCCCCCGTCCAGAGTAAAGAATTATCCAGGCCAAAGTGTGAGTTGTGTTGAGGGCAAGAAAGCCTGTTTGAGGGATGACACGGCTAAGAAAATAGAAGACATGGACCACGTGGGCAACACCGATGGAGGAATCCCGAGAGATGTCCCTGGAGGTATTCTCTGCTTTTGTTTTGCATCTGCGTGAAAGGAGGGCAGAGGAGAGAGAGAGAGAGAGAGCGAGAGGGAATAGCTAGGCATCGGATGCCAGGGGACCGTCCTGGGGTGAGGCCACCCAGGACGAATTGCCACTCACAGGGAAGCTGAAAGGATCGGAAAGGACACTTTCATATTCAAGTTTTAACTATACGTGCAGGTTTGCGATTGGTCTCTCCGTCATTCCCCAAACTTTCAGCGAGGTGTGGCATACACAAAGGTCTCGTGCGACTCATGCTGTGTACTGATTCCTTCGCTGAATTTTCCGATGGTTTTTGGAGGAAAGGAAAGTCGTGCTTCCTTGACTAATTAGAAAAGGGGCAAAAGGGGCACGTGTTGGATGTATGATTAACAGGGTGAGTAGCGGAGGGGAGCCTGCACCCCGCATCTTCCTCGGACTGGAATCCCAAGCTGCTTAACGTTCGTCACAGGGCAGGGCATGGGGTGAGGCTTAGTTAGAGCTAGAAGACCGATAGGACCACGAAGGAAACACTCATGAGATGCCTCTTTTCCGATGACCATGTCATGAAGATGACCTTGAGAAGTGATGTCTTTGGTCGCTTGGCTGTCAGATCCCTTTTTCTCATACCTGGAGAGAAACCTGATCCTAGCTCTATGGGGATGCTCTGGGATAACATCTCTTGGCTGTAGGTGGTGGGCTTGCCTGCCGGCTGAAATAACCTTATAAGACATCGTCTTGCGGTCTCAGGAAGTGAGCCCTCTTGGAGCAGAGGCGATAAAAATACCCCTTCTATTTCATCCTGCTGTGCGAGGGTAAGAGAAATCCCAGAGGTCATGTCTACACACCAAAATGTTAGGAACGGAAAAGTCCCCTGAGAACATAATGGCTCATCCCACATCTAGAAAGAGAGGTCAGCTGGCTTGTTTCCAGATGGAAGGCTAGTCTCTAAATCCAGCCCATATTTTCTCCACCCCCATGGCTGCTGGAAGGAACATGTGGCAGGTGTAGACTTAGAGTCATTTCAGAGATAACCAGAGAAAATCCGCCAGCCGTAAGAAATTGAGATGCAGTTATTAATTACAAGATTCTGTCAACCTTCATTTCTTAAGGGTAGCTTTTATAAAAACATTATTCCATTTCATTAAAAGCGGTGGATGCCATGACTACATCCCCTAGAGCCTTAAACCTAATTTGAACCCATTTTTTATTATTTGTAGCTGCAAATCTTTCTTGGGCAAAATTTCAGAGGTTTAGTTGGAAAGACAAATTCCTGTATAAATTGGAATGAATAGAAACAGTAACAAATTTATATGTATACATATATGTACGTTATCTATAGGTAGAAGTATATATGCAACATATATAAATATATTTATATACATGTACATATATAAAATAAGATGCACATATTAAATATATTTACATACATAGATGTAATATAAATAAATAATATATAAATGTGTATACTAATATTTATAGACGCTAATGCGTGACACACACACAATATCGACGGTGAATTTAGGGGTAAGGCAGTAGATCCCAGTTTGCCTTTGGTTTTGAGCATCATTTTATAATAGTGTATACTAATATTTATAGACGCTAATGCGTGACACACACACAATATCGACGGTGAATTTAGGGGTAAGGCAGTAGATCCCAGTTTGCCTTTGGTTTTGAGCATCATTTTATAATATGTAGTAAATTATCTACAGGGTCTTCATCTGGGAAATAGAAGTCTAGGGTGGGACCCTGTTCCCTGCCTGAGTTTCACCGTCTAGTCCATAACGGATACTAAACTATGTGTGAAGTGAAAGAACGTTTAATTCAGGGAGGGATCTGGTGTGTCGCTCATCATAAACCCACCCATTTTCATGGTTTAGGTTTTTCCCAAGGCCGATATGGCTCCGTTGGCTTGTGTTAAAGCTGCCTTTACGATATGCGTTCTGACCTTCATATACTTTCAACGATTGGAGGGAAGAAAGAGGACGTGTGTCTGTGACATCTCTGTGAGTGTGGCCACGTGTCAGCTCCCTGCTCGGAGGTACCATGGGGCCAGCATCCCGCCAGGGATAAAATGACCCCTGGAAGCAGGGCGTGAGTGTCTGATTCAATGGGAATGACAACAGTTTTTCCTCTCTGCTTCGTGCTAAATTTAGCGATTGTGTTGTTTCACGTTGCCCCCCAGGGAAGCGAAGTCATGTTTATTTTGGATTCACACCTCCGAGCAATGACCTTTCCAATCCTTTCCAATCCAGTTGCTAATGTTTCTGACCTAATGACATTGTCCTACCCCCAGAGAAAAGCCAGTGAACGCCAGAATACGTGTACATGACAAGGCACAGATTCAAAGCAAGAATACGATGGTGACAGCGGAGGTCCTGAAGAGAAGAAAGGACCCTTATTCTTCAGTGTCTTAGAATCTAGCTGGAAAAAGAGGCATTTCTGCAACCGGCAAGTAATCAAAGAACACAAGTGCGGTAAGAGAGGTTATAAACATTCACCGTGGGAGTTAGGAGGACAGAGAAGTTCATCCTGATGTGGGGGGATTACCAGACATTTCAAGGAAGAGCTTGCACTAACTAAGCCTCTACGGTTGGGTTTTAAAATTTCAATAATATGAGAAGGCTGGAGATTCTTCAAACTGGGACTAGAGAGGGGAGATGCAGAGGCCAGCGTGGTGGATTCGAGACCAAGCAGAGACGGAACTGACGTGAGGAACCGGGGCTGGTTTGCAGGACGTGAAATGTCTGCTCAGATCGGGGATGCCTCTCTTTAGGGACAGGGGGTTATTGGGTGAGATGAGGGCTTTGGGTCATTTCTCTGCTGTGGAGGCTGCAGCTGATATAGAGAAGAGACCTGACCTGGTGAGGACGTGGTCCCCTGTCCTGTTTGGTCTACGGGTCCCGGTTGAAAACTGCGCGTGCGCTACTTGAAAACATTGCCTTTGATGGTCAGGAAACTTGCTGTTAGTTGACGCTCGGCTGGTTGCTCATGGACGTGGCCAGAAAACTCCTGTCTAGGTTTTGTTTGCACGTAAATCCCTGAAGGCTGCGTGGAGTCAGGCTCTTGCACGTGCCTCGAAAGAATGAAACATGATCGGAAGTGGACCATGGAATCCTTTCACCTCTTCCCCGCCGAGTTCCGGAACCCATTAAAAAAGCAACAACTCAAGTTCTTTGCTTTGAAATATTTTGTTCCACGACCCATAACCGATGGTGAAAAGGATTCCGGCACCAAGAGCACTAGAATCTTCTATACCACGTGGCTGCCCTTGGGGGGATCCCCCTTTAACCGTTTTCCCCGTCCGTGGCATTCTACCAGCGCTCTGAGACCCTGGGCTGCGGGATTTTATCGTTCTGTTCAAGCCATGTGAGAGAGCCGGGTGGGAACTGCGGTTTCTCCCTCCCCGGAATCTCAGGGGAGAGCGAATTGCAAACTTCTCCAGAAAGGAAAGAGCAAGGCCCTGGGACACATCACGAAAATCTGGTTCCAAAGACAAACCGATGTTAATGGGGTCCTCACTGGGGAGGTTAATCCTCCCTCCTCTGTCCCAGATAAAAATCAGTGAAGTCGGGCAAAAATCGTTCTTGGTCCTGTGCCTTCTTTTTTCCTGTGAAATGTAGGGGAGCCAGAAACGTCTTAAATTAGCACAATATGTGTGCCTCTCTGCCTCGGCGGGGTTTCAGCAGCCTGCATTCCTACTGATGCAGTGATAAGGAACTCTCTCTCTAGGGTAAGAGCAAGCAGTGTGTTCGGTGAGGTCCCACAAACGAGGCCATACCAAGTATGCTTCAAGAACTGGCAATAAGTGTCTTTAGACATATGACTGTATTTATGTTTCTTAGTAATTTTAGGCTTTTCGCTTTTTTTTTTTTGTCTCGGGCTCCAGGCACTCCTTGACTTGCGGCCACAGAGGGATTCTAAATCTCTGCCTCCGTCTTCCCGGGGCTTCTCCTCTGTGTCTGTGTCTCTCCTCTTCTGTGTCTTAGAAGGACCTTGTCATTGGATGTAGGGCCGCCTTCCTCCAGGAGGACCTCATCTCAGACCCTTCACTTCAGCACCTCTGCAGAGACTCTGGTTCCTAAAAAGGTCCCTCCCGTTCCCAGGTCCCTGGTGTCAGGGTGTTCATTTGTCTCTCTGTGGCCACCATTCAACCCACTGTACTCTGGTTGCTCACTAAGGGAGGTGCATACCGGCTGCCCGGTGCTTTGACAGGTTGCGAGCTTTGGGGATACGAGGGCATCTTCCCATTCAAAGCTCCACCCGTTCTAAGGAACTTAGCTCTTACTGAACTCTCTCCTTTGATCTTCTCCCAAGGATGTGTTTAAATGACGTGAAGTCTTACTATTTCTGCTTTCTTTCCTTTTTCTCACACTGGGGCGTCTACGCTACTGCTGATTCCCCGAGGAGTAGGTCACACATTGTCAGAGTCGATTATATCACCACCAGCACTGTTTTTTCACCAATGCCCTTGTACTGAAACCAAACAATAATAACAGCAGCACAAGCAACGATGACATGTCAGCTTGTCTTAAATCTAGATGACGTTCCCCACTTGCCAAAATCATCCACTTACGGTCACTGCAAGGTTAGAGTAGGAAATGGGTGTCTAAGAGTTTTTTATAAAGATTTGCACCTTGGTAGCACTAGATATTTGCCCAGAGTATAAAGTAATTCAACTGAAGGACCATAGGTCTAAATTTCAGAGCTGGGAAGGCCCAAATAATTGCCCAGTTCTTATACGGAGTCCTAGCTCTTCCTAAGGTGGCGGAAGAGGGAGACGTTTTCGCCAATCTGGACGCTGTTCAGGAGAGGAATTTCCCCCAGAAAACACAGGAGCGTTACCACGTGCTCCTCCAGCAACACCTCTGCCTGCGGTGGGGCTGCGTAGGGCCGTGGCACGTTCCGCGAGCCCTTGTGTTTCTCCGTGCGTGGTCTCTGGGTGGTTGTCCAATTCTGTGCTTAGAAATGATTCTACCCTCTATAAGTTGGTGCAGCCAGTATGGAGAACAGTATGAGGTTCCTTAAAAAAACGAAAACTAGAACTACCATACGACCCAGCAATTCCACTCCTGGACATATACCCTGAGAAAACCATAATTCAAAAAGAGTCATGCACCCCTATGTTCACTGCAGCACCATTTACAATAGCCAGGTCGTGGAAGCAACCTAAGTGTCCATCGACAGATGAATGGATAAAGAAGATGTGGTGCATATATACAATGGAATATTACTCGGCCATAAAGAAGAATGAAACAATGCCATTTGTAGCAACATGGGTGGACCTAGAGATGATCATACTAAGTGAAGTAAGTCAGACAGAGAAAGACAAATACCACATGCTATCACTTGTATGTGGAATCTAAAATATGACACAAATGAACTTATCTACAAAACAGAAATAGAGCTACAGATGTAGAAAACAAACTTATTATTACCGGGGGAAGGGGTGTGGAGGGATAAATTGGGAGATTGGGACTGACATATACACACTACTATATATAAAATAGATAACTAATAAGGACCTACCGTATTGCACAGGGAGCTCTATTCAATGCTCTGTAATGACCTCTATGGGAAAAGAATCTAAGAAAGAGTGGATCTGTGTGTATGTATAACTGACTCACTTTGCCGCACACCTGAAACTAACACAGCATTGTAAGCCCACTCTACTCCAATAAAAACTTTTAAAAAATAGTAAAAAATTAAAATTAAAAAAATGATTCTACCCTCATCCATCCCCTGGAGGACAGAAGGTCAAGGAGTCCATGTACCTTGGATGGAGCGCAGAGTTAAGACTTAGTTGATCTGGGCATGGAACTCTTTCGTGGTGTTTATCCATGTCTCTCTGAGCTGTCCAGCATGATGCTGGTGTATCTGACATACTCCAGGAGCTCCTATAAAATGAGTCAAACCAACAACGAATGAATGCATTTGGCATCACATAACCCAAACCCTTCAAGGCATTGCAGACAGTTCCAAACAGGGCGTTCAGCGTTCACACACGTCAACCCAATGTGTAAACATGTTCCTTGCCAGAAACCAAACATGTGAAAGTGATCACCAGGCACTCTCTCTAAATATATCGACAGTTCCCACCCCTGAGGACAAGTCCAGATTTTACCTTTATCCTTTCCAGACCCTTCTGGCTTGTCGTCTTCACTTTGTGTTAGCTGGGCTTCTACATTTATTGTCTTCGAGAAAAAGGACGGGATTTATGCACGCCGTCTGTCTGCCACGATTCTGAAACGCCGATGATAAGAACGGGTCCGCATGTGTTTCTGGTATAGTTTCCACTGAATGCAGATTTCTACATTCCACCGCGTTCCTTTTCGCTCTAACACACTGCCGTTGAATGAGTTTTTGTGGAATGAATGCCGTTGTAACTAGATTCTGGGAACACACGAGGGTAGGAATTTGGTACGGTACTGCAATGGGATCCTCCCATGTTGCCTGCTGGAAGGGCTTGGGTTTATTTTCTTTTACTTCTCTGGGCATTTGTGTGGCTGTTCTCTCTACTCTTGGGTTGAATCATAAACATCAACTGCACATACAAATTTCAAATCATCCGTTGTACACCAGAAACTCATACAATGTTTTATGTCAATTGTATCTCAGCTTTAAAAAGAGAAATGTCATCTGCTTAATGTTTTGTGTCAACGTATCTCAATTTAAAAAAACCAATACATGTTATGTGCTCCTTTCCTATAATTTTGTGTTTCTCTGCATAGGGGGTGTAGTGGGTTGAATGACGGTCCCTAAAAGGATGTTTCTCTCCTAATCCCCGGAACTCATGAATGGGACCTTAGGACAAAACAGTCTTTGCAGGTGTAATTCAGCTAAAGCTCTTTAGACAAACAAATCATTGTGGATTTTCCAGGTGGCTCTAAATTCAATGACAAACGTCTTTATATGACAGGCACAGAGGACAAGACAGACGGGACAAGGCCATGTGGCCGTGAAGGCAGATGGTGGAGTGACACGGTCACAAGTCAAAAAACATGCCAGCAGGTCTCAGAAGCTGTAGGAGGCAAAGAAGACATTCTACTTCTGGGGTCCCTAGGGGCCGGTGCATTCCTACCCACAGCTTGATTGAAGACGTCTCGCCCCCAGAGCTGTGAGTGGATAAATTCCTGCTGTCTTACATCACCCTGTTTGTGGTCATTTGTTACCACAGCAGCAGGAAACTAACACAGGAGGTGACTGCATTCTTTAGGTTGTGATGATGTCATGCATTCTTCTGTCTGAAACAGACGTTTGGTGAAAGTCAATAGGAATAACGTGACTGCTTCCCTCAAGCATCGTTTGTCATGATGTCGGTGCACGAAGGACCATTCTTTTCCTGTCATGGCTAGTTCACGTGATATTCAGCCATGATTTAGTACAGAAATTCCATGCATTTTGTTTCTCTGCATCCCGCTTCTTCAACAAATGCGACGCCTTTTGCATGCTAGTAAATGCTTCTTGTAAGACTGCATGTAGACCATTAATTTGACTGTGTCACCCAATATTTAACAAGTGCCTACAACGAGCCCAGCTTGGGCACCGGAATTGCAAGGATGTGCAGAATCCGCACGGCCCATGTTGGAGGTCACCGTTCAGGAGAAAGAAAAACTGGGATTTCAGTCAATTCTTGTTATTTGCAGTAGTTAAGTCCTATAAAGCTACCACCGGTGTCCTTAAGGGAAATGCAAGATTAGGTTCCTACAGCCTCTGATTTCATTTTCATCAATGATCAATACCTAACTTTTTTTTTTTTTTTTTTTTTAAATTTTGTCTGTGGGGTTGTGGGATCTCAGTTCCCCGACCAGGGATTGAACCCAGGCCACGGCAGTGAAAGTGCTGAGTCCTAACCACTGGACCGCCAGGGAACGCCCCAATACCTAACCTTGTTTGACGTGTGTTTTTGTTTAAAGACAGCGTATTGAATAGATATTAGTGATTCATCCATGTTGCTTTCACGGCCAACAGTGCTAGATAATCACTCAAGCCCGAACCAAGCTTATGCAACGTGTGGATTTTCTCCATTGGGCACATGGCAGCCTTCTTGTGCTTAGAAACAACAGACAGCTCTTCAACACGATGCGCGGGGCAGTCTTACACAGCAAAATCATAAACAGAAGGCACCCCACTGAGAAAAACATGGCGCTCAGGAGCCCCTGAAAAGGAGACCTGTTTACAATCTAAGAGCTGAAACAAGAAGGTAGAAGTTACCCTCTTCAACCTCAGCCGGAAATGTGTGTATCAGGAGACTCTCTCTCTTTTTTTTTTTTTGGGCTGCCCTCTGTGTGTCGGCCAAGGACAGCAAAAGCACCAGGGGTATTGATCTGGGGATTACAAATCCACTTTAACAAGTAGGTGAATTCACGAACATGGGATCTGTGAATAATAAGGATGCGTTGTGTTTGGAAAGCAACTAGAGAATAGCCATAAAGCTCAGGTCCGTCAACTTTTTTTTTTAATACACATCATTAACTGTTTGGGCCGTTAGTCAATTCTACGCCTTAGGAGTTTTGCTGTGTTGAGCTATTTTGTGAAAAGTGTGTTGTGTGAGAGCCATGGTGTTAAGCGTTTTACATGCCATTTTTTGTTTGTTTGCTTGTTTTTATTTGCTCCACACAAACTCTGTGAAATAGTCGCTACTGGTTTTTTTTGGTTTTTAAAGATGACACCGGAAGGAATTAGGAAACTTGGCTAACCTTGAAAGCGGTTGCTCTGGGACTCGATCCCAGGTCAGACAAACACCCAGAAGTTACTATTAGGGATGAAAGGGTCCCCGACCTCCGTCTGCTTTTCTAGGTTTCCTGTCGGTTTTCCCCCAGTCTCACTTCTGCAAGCCCTCCTGGCGTCCATTTGCTTTGCCCATTCCCTGCCCCTTCTCTCGGACAACACCCTCTTCTCTCGAAGACCGACTCCTACAATTGGAAGTCCCAGCTTCCAAAAATCATTTTGCCCCTGAAACCTTACCAAGTTCCTCCACCCCAGATAAACTTGTCCTCTTTCCTTCTTCCACACGCTTCACTCACACGTTACACGGTCCTCCCCAGTCTCCCTTGTGTCAGTTACCTGTCTGCAGGTGACTCCATTGCAGAGGCAACGATTGTGTTGTGCATGCTTGGATAAGCTCTTCACATATCACAATATACGTGCAGTCCCGCATACTTGTTGCACCGATTGAAACCTAACATCGTAAAGACAGAAACATGCAACATGGGCTCAAAACACTTAATTGCAGGTTTCACATATGTGAAGTCACCTAATCTACGAGTAAGAAGGGTATGATTATGCATCCTGGGAAAACGCCACCAAAGGACTGTTTTTCCACCTGGAGTCATGAAGGCCAGGATGTTGCTGGAGTTGTTACAGACCCTGGGATGGAACACGAGCTCCTTGCGTTGGAATTCTGATGGCACATTTCCTGACTGGGTGACTCGGGGCTACTTAGAACAGTCTCAGAACCAAAAAAGAGAGGTAGCGAGAACCCCTACCTCACCGTTGACCGTAAGGCTTAAAGAGAACAGGTAAGCATCACATGCCTACATTGCCTTTTGTATTACGAGCACTCTGCCCATGTTGGCTGACGCAGCTGTGAGTATCATATTAACAGTGATCGTTTGCCTGGGGGGCACGTATTTTAAAGCTGTCTTATCTTATCTGAAAGGAGGCTCTGATTTCAACTGCTAGGCTAAAAGAAATGAATGTGGTTTTCAAAATTGGCTTTTCATTGGAGTCTCTCAAATGGAACATCTATGTGCTCAGGTAAGTGAGATCCAGGTGTCTCTGCTGGTTCTGACCCGTGACACACACCTGCGTTGATCACCGTCTCCTTGGCTCTGATAGAAGCACGGGATTGTTTTCTCTGTCTCTCGCTGAACCAGAAAAGGGGGATTTAAAGCATTTGGTGGGCGATCTTCCAAGGGGTGTCGAGAGCAAAATGCACACAGCAACATATATCTGCTATTATCTTGTGTGTGGGGGAGCCAGAGGGAGGATATTTTTAGTTTAGTTTAGTTTTGTTGCAATGTGTCATGTTTTTTCAGGGTTGCCCATTTTTTAAATTGTGGTAAAACACACACAACGTACAATGTACCCTCTGAACCATTTTTATATGTACTGTTCAGTATTGTACTGTTAACGCCCAATCCATACATGTGTCCTCTTGCAAACATGAAACTCTATACCCACACATGCCATTTGCTTTCATTTTCACATTTTTTTCATTTTAATTTTTTTAATTGAAGTATAGTTGATTTACAATGTTGTGTTAGTTTCAGCCGTACAGCAAAGTGAGTCAGATGTATATATCTGTACCTATACGTAGATATATTCTTTTTCAGATTCTTTTCAATTCTACGTTATTACAAGATATTGAATGTAGTTGCCTGTGCTCTACAGTAGGTCCTTGTTGCTTATTTATTTTACATATAGTAGTGTGTATATGTTAATCTCAAGCTCCTAATCTATCCCTCCTCCCCCTTTGCAATTTACTTCTAAATGTATGCTTGCTCCTTAAAAAGTGAAAAGAATTATTTTTAATAACTTTTCAGAAAGAAGCGTTTGCTCCTTAGACACGCGGTATATACCGCTCAGAGTATAAATGTGGGCATTGCCGGTAAGGGCTGCGTACTCTAAAATGCCACACACGTCCACCAAATTCTGTGTTAAAATACTGGTCTACCTCACGTGTGACATTCCACAAAGATTCAAAAGCAGAAGATGGCATAGTCACCCCTGTCAAGGAGGAGATGTGGGTGTGTATCTGTAGGCTACAAGGAAGACAAGTTGCTTATTAAACTCTAATTCAAGAACGGGGTGATGGCTAGGACAAGGCAGGGAAGAGGAAGGGCGAAAAAGGGTTGGACCAAGGGATGAATCATATTCTCTGAGTCAGTCTAATTCTGTACACGCCAACGTGAAAATATTTATGGACATTCTCCTGACCTTCTAGCTGGAAACCTTGTATAACCTTTACCCTTAACCTAGCAGAAGTTACAAAAGCCAGCTACCCACCAAAATTACCTCAAATAGACACCCCCTAAGCTCTGATGGAGAGAAAAAAATTCAAATGCTTGTTCAAGCTCTCATCCCCCTTGGTATATAGCGAGGTCTCAGAGAAGTGGAAGATAGGACCGATATTCTTGATAATCTATAAAAAAATGCTGAGGTTCCCAAAATATCTAAGCATACAATAGATCAAGAGGGTTTTTTAAAAAATAGTACATAATTGTATAAAATAAGACTGCAGAAACACACCATATAAGTAAAGCACATTTCCAGAGTTCCAGAAAAACATTCTCAGATCACTCCAACATTTGATTATTGGGTCTGATTACAAAAAGAGTGTAAAAGTTTGTGTAAATTGTTGAAGATTGTAAAGGGCATGAAAACACACAGATATACATGTGCGCACACGTACATAACAATGTTCATAACACATTGTTCGTAACACATAACACGTACATAACGATGTTCATAACACGTTGTTCGTAACACATGTACATAACGATGTTCATAACACGTTGTTCGTAACACATAACACACGTACATAACGATGTTCATAACACGTTGTTCGTAACACATAACACACGTTCATAACAATGTTCATCCTTTAGAGGCCTATTAGGGGAAGGAAAAACACTTACCCTACCTTCTTAGGTTCTATTTCTGGGACCCTGTAAATGAAACTGACAAAAGGCAGATTAGCAGGAGAAAAGGCATACCCATTTCATTTGATATTAATATTCTTAGGTGGCATGGAGACCTTTCTAGAAAGAAGTGAGAACCCCAGAGAAGCAGTTAGGCTTGAGAGATAATATACCTTTTTGACAAAGAACCATACATTTGTAGAGAAGTCACAAGGCGAAAGGAAAGAAGCTTAGAGCTTTAGGGGCGGCAAGATGTGGGAAGGTAAGTATACGGGGGACATGAATAGGAGATAAGGGTTATCTTAGTAAGGTTTGTTATACAGATTCCTTTCGGTGCTGTCTCTGGGGGTGATGAAAGTCTATAATCTTCTCATTCTGCTCTAACACAAAGGGAAATTAATGCCCTCCTTTTTGGCCTACAGGGGGAAGGCAGACAGTTGTTTTATTGTTTTTTTTTTGTTTTGGTTTGTTTTTGTTTGTCTGTCTTGCATCTGCTGTTTCTCAATTGTTTTCAGCTCAAAATAATCCTTAAACTAAACTGGCCTGTTTTGGGGTGGTGTATTCTGGTGGCTTAGAGGTTGGCCTAGGATATAAGATCCAAACACACGAAACGTCTTGTAATGTGAAAAATGGTCAACACGGACTACGAAGGCCGTGTGATTCACAAGGGAAGCAAAGTTACTGGAATTTGGGCCTCGTCCGAAGACATTTCAAATACAGTTTCCTTAACACACCCACTGTCTTAGGTCCCAGATGGTGTACATTCGACGTGATGTGATACATTTGGTGACACAGTACTTTTTCCTGGTCTTACCTTACACTCCTACGTATAGCATTTTATATTTTCCCCAAAGACCTTGTCTTTGATTTTAGTAAAACAGGTGATGTGGTCCCGTAATAGGACCATTGCTGGTACCATATTCTGGGGACTCTCTTGGGTCTTAGACCCTTGAAAGCAACCTTTGCGATGTGTGCTTCATAGCCGGTCCAAGAAGAGACGACAATAAATGTACCTGGAATCAGTGTGGCCATAAAATACCTAGAGGGAACTCTGCGAAGTGCTGGGAACACAACAGTGGGGGAACAGCAGGAACCCTTGACTTGTTTACACAGGTAAGAGGGACATCGTCAAGGGGAAACCGAGCAGGGTGGGTGTGATGCGAGCTTACGGAAGAGGCCCTGCTGCTACCAGACCTCAGAGGATGAACTGGAGCTTACGAGATGGAGTCATGGGGCGAGAAGGTCCGGGACAGAGGAACGTGTGAGATATGCAGCTGGGAGTGACCCTGAGCTGTTCAGAACACAGGGCGAGCTGCAGTGTGCTCGGGGCAGTGGGCAGACACGAGGCAGCTGGGAGGACGAGAAGAGATGAGCTGGGGGCCAGGGCGTGCCAGCCCCAGGGGTGAGCGCTGGGAACTTGTCCTTAGTCAGCAGGGGGCCACCCAAGATGTGACGGTTGTGTTATTGTTACAAAATCGGGAGACATGTCAGCGGGGAATGGCTGTGAAGATCACGATCACGGTGGGGCTTCAGAGCCGTTCATCTGTGTATGGAATGGTGTGTGCATATACATACATGTAAGAATATACATGAGCCTATAGCATCAGCATATATATATGAGAATATGTATAAGAATGTATGAGGAAATATATATGAGAATATATGACAATATATGCAAGAATATATGAGAAAATACATATGAGAATATGTATAAGAATATATGAGGAAATATATACGCGAATATGTATGAGAATATATGACAATATATACAAGAATATATGAGAATATGTATAAGAATATATGAGGAAATATATACGAGAATATGTATGAGAATATATGACAATATATACAAGAATATATGATAAAATACATACGAGAATATATAACAATATATTAGAAAAGCATATGAGCATATATATAGGAATATGGATAAAATATATATGAGAGTATATACACGAGCATATATTTGACAAATATATATATAAGAATATGGGAGAAATGTATATGAGAATATGTATATGACAATATATATAACAATATATATAAAATATATATGAGAATATATATAAAATATGTATGAGAATATATACATGAATATATATATGAGAAAGCTATAAAAGAATATGTGAGGGCTTCCCTGGTGGTGCAGTGGTTGAGAGTCCGCCTGCCGATGCAGGGGACACGGGTTTGTGCCCCGGTCCGGGAAGATCCCACATGCCGCGGAGCGGCTGGGCCCGTGAGCCATGGCCTTTGAGCCTGTGCGTCCAGAGCCTGTGCCCCACAACGGGACAGGCCACAACAGTGAGAGGCCCACATACCGCAAAAAAAAAAAAAAAAAAAAAAAAGAATATGTGAGAAAATATATATGAGAACATGTATGACAACATATAATTTAAAACACATATATGAGAATATATATTACAACATATACATGAGCATATATATGAGAATATAAATGAGAGAATATGTATATTTTTTCTCATTATTCACAGTAGTTATGTTCAGTGAGATCACTGCAGACTCTGAATTAGGGCATACTAAACCATGGCTTCTGGGGAAATACAGACTTAGGGTCTTGTGAGTCTCCAGTTACAATATTTTCATCAGCCGATCCGTAACACACCCTGGTTTTATGTGTTTTTCTTTTTAAAGACACTGTATAGAGTACGTATTTTCATTCATTCATATTGGACTCACAGCCAACAGCGCTGAAACTTCTGCCTGAAGGAAGCTTTTCTAACACAAGCATTTTTTTCCCTAAGACACATCACGACCTTCTCATGCTTCATGAACGCTGGGCAGGTATTTAGTGCTATGCTTGGGGCCCACTTTAAACAGCAAAACTCACCCCAAAAAAAGCACCAAAACATGGGAAAAACAATGCACTCCATAGGCTGCAACAGGGACACTTGTTTTCGGTAAGAGAGATGACACAAGAAGACAGTGTCATCATTTACCCTCAGCTTTGGCCACGCAAGCTTTTCACTACACAGCATGTGGCCACAAACAGCTGTGCAATCAATAGTATTGATCTGGGCATTACAAATGGATGTTAGAGAATAAGTGAACGCACAAATATTGATTTCTTTTTTACTGTAGAGCACAGAGAACAATATTCAATAGCTTGTAATAACCTGTAATGGAAAATAATCTGAAAAATATATATATATCCGAATCACTTTACTATACACTGGAAACTAACACAACATTGTAAATCAACTACACTTCAATGAAAACAAAAGAAGGATAGCTAGGTCTAAATAGTCAATCAGGGGAATAATTGTATATTCTTTTCAATATAAACTTTTATATTTCTCTTCTTAAAATTTGCAAATGTTCCTGTGAACCTCTGTGGGAATAAATAAGGTTAAGTATGTTTATTTCTTAAAAAAAAAAAAAAAAAGAGTCTACCCCAGGAATTCCCTGGCAGTCCAGTGGTTAGGATTCTGCACTCTCACTGCGGTAGACCTGGGTTCAATCCCTGGTTGGGGAAGTAAGACCCCACAAGCTGCATGGTGTGACCAAAAAAAAATGTCTCCCCCCTACAAAAAAAAAAACCAAATATGGAATCCATGAATAATGAGGATGGACTGTGTGTGTGTGTGTGTGTGCGTGTATCTGTGTGAGTTTTGCAGAGAACTAATAGTGAGTTTCAACTTGGACTCTCCCTCCCAAGGACTGTCTTGCCTAGTTTGGGAGTTTCCAGAGGACGATGCAGAAGAGACAGGTAAAAGTGAGGGAAGAAGGATTGAGAACCTACTTGAATTACCTACTGATCTGTCAAGACCAAATTTAAATAGTCCTCCCAGTGTCCTGTGTTTCCCAAGAAGACTCACGTATAGACTGTTCTCTACACAGTGAAAAGAATCTTGACGTTGGCAGGTGTATTCATGGGATTGGTGAAGGGATTTCTGTGTCTGAGTATAGCCCCAGAGTCCTGCAAAGGGCAGGTAGACCAGTTCTACGGGAACAAAGAACTGTCCTCACTCAAAATATCAGATTAAAAGTTAAGCTTCAGGCGAGGTTGGGAGGGTTTGGGCTCATAGCTCCCCTTTTCTGTTTGTCCAAGAGGGTGGGGTTCGGGCGCCTTCCGGGGAATAGTGGTCTTTGCAACAGAGCACTTTTCTCTTCAGGATGGAAATTCCTCCTTGGAGCTCATAGCCTCCTTCCTCCAGGTGACCGAACCCATAGAAGAAGCATTGTCAGGATACCGTATAATATAGTTAGGGTTAAGGCTGGGGTATCGTATGGTATCCCCACTCACTAAACTGAGTCTTTTGCCCGAAAGTGAATGGATTGATTGACTAATCAATTAAGGTGCCTTATTTCTAGCATACTAAACATCTGGATAAGGTAAAAACTTAAAATTTTGTTCTTATAATCTTACCGAAAGTCGGGTCTGGCTGGTTGCCACTCCAAAGCCAATAAAAGGCCAGGTTGGGGGAAAGGAAAGGTTGCTTTATTTTGGAGGCCGGCGATCGGGGGGGGGGGGCAGCGTGGACGCCAGTCCAGAGGCCGATTCCCCCTCTCCTCCACGACAATCAGGGGGCAAGGGCTTTTATAGGCGGACGGAGGGGGCCCCAGGCAGAAACAGCACAGTCAGCTCTGACCGTCGTCTTGAAATTGGCCCTGCGGTGGTCTGACCTGCGACATCTTGACTGTTTTAAGTACAGCTAATCTTCAGTTCCAGGGTTAGTTTGTTTCCACTTCTTTGAGGCCAGTTCTCGGAATTGTGGCAGGTTATATCATGGCTACAGCCTGGTCATCATGCAGTTCACTTCTTCCACGTGGTGGGTGTTTCGGTGTCTACAAGACAGCTCACAGGATGTGGCTCAGAACATGATCTATAGCCCTTGAGGAGGAACTAAAGGTCCTTGACTGACTAAACTGTTACTATTTTGTCCTGTTGGACTGTTTTCCTTTGTCCCTGCATTTTCTCGCTTCTCTGATTAAACCTTTTCTTTGGCTAAAATTTTTTCCACAGACAGAAGGCAGGCCAAGGACATGGGGGGCAAGGACCACAGGGTCCTGCTCTGTTTCAATAAGTATGACAGTTGTACCATCTTATTAGTAAAGAAAGTACACATAAGCTGTACCTTTCCAAACCGATCTCAGTCTGTGCAGTGTCAATACCATACAGCTGCAACTACCTCATTCTTTTTTATGTGCTTAACATATTTTATTGGTCTTCGCCTTCTTTTTTAACATCTTTATTGGAGTATAACTGCTTTACAATGGTGTGTTAGTTTCTTTTTTTTTTTAACATCTTTATTGGAGTATAATTGCTTTACAATGGTGTGTTAGTTTCTTTTTTTTTTAACATCTTTATTGGAGTATAATTGCTTTACAGTGGTGTGTTAGTTTTTTTTTTTTTAACATCTTTATTGGAGTATAATTGCTTTACAATGGTGTGTTAGTATCAGCTATACATATACATATATCCCCATATCCCCTCCTTCTTGCGTCTCCCTCCCTCCCACCCTCCCTATCCCACCCCTCCAGGTGGTCACAGAGCACCAAGCTGATCTCCCTGTGCTATTGGCTTTTGTTTTTGTTTTGATACACGCCCTGTCTGTTGTCTGTCTCCCCAAGTGGGTGTTGTTGTTCCCAGTTGAGTTTGAATGGGGTGACACCCTACCTTCTTGTATCAGGTCTCCTACTGAAAACAAGTGTCCTATTTGCAGCCTTTTTTGTGCCATGTTTTTCCCAGCGTGCGAACCCAGTGTCATCCTGTTTGTAATTAGAACTTTCCTGTTGAAACTAGACCGTTCGTAAGTTGGACGCTGTCACTTAGAACCTGCTCGAGTAACACAGTCAAACCCCGAGATGAATTATAGGTCCAGTCACAAGCCTGGTGTTCGTGCCCCGCCCTAGTGGGTGAAGATGGGAAGCTGACATTGTCAGCACCTTCCTACAGGCATCCCTGGACAGGTTTGCTTCTTTTTTTAATTAGTTTTTTTTATTGGAGTATCGTTGATTTACAATGTTGTGTTAGTTTCTGCTGTACAACAAAGTGAATCAGTTATATATACACATATATCTATTCTTTTTTTAGTTTCCGTTCCCATATAGGTCATTACAGAGTATTGAGTAGAGCTGTCTGTGCTATTCAGTAGGTCCTTATTAGTGATCTATTTCATATATAGTAGTGTGTATATGTCAGTCCCCATCTCCCAGTTTATCCCTCCCCCACCCCCTTTCCCCTTTGGTAACGGTAAGTTTGTTTTCTCCATCTGCGACTCTATTTCTATCTTGCAAACAGGTTCATTTGTACCCTTTTTTTAGATTCCACATAGAAGTGATATCCTATGATATTTGCCTTTGTCTGTCAGGCTTACTTCACTCAGTGTGACAATCTCTAGGTCTATCCGTGTTGTTGCAAGTGGCATTATTCCATTCTTTTTTATGGCTGAGTAATATTCCATTGCGTATATGTACCACATCTTTCTCCATTCCTCTGTCGATGGACGCTGACGTTGCTTCCCTGTCCTGGTTATTGTGAGTAGTGTTGCTGTGAACACCGGGGTGCATGCATCCTTTTGAATTATGGTTTTCTCCAGATACATGCTTCTTCTTGAGGCTTTCCCCAACATCTCTGGCAATGTCTTTAATTCGCTGTCCCTTTGGTTTGCTAGAGAAGCCCCGAGTTCTGCCCATTAGCTGGTGTTAGAGCCATGCAAGAAGGATGCTTAACTGAATGGTGACACAGCCCTTCCCAGTGTGCCCTCACCCAGATAATCCCTGAAGGAACGTTCATTCTAAGGTGACCTTCTGTCTTCCCGTGGTGTCTCTTCAGCGGCCCTGAATCACCGCACAATCAAACGTCCCCGCGGTAAAATCAGCCCCTGAACTGACAGCGCCCTGCGTGTTGAAGCTTGTCATCCCTGCCATCTGGCTGAAGTAGCCCGGGGTTTATATTTTGAGCAGAAGAAGAGGTTACGTGGGACGCAGCAAATAAAGACCACAGAGCAGCTGTGCCTGTGGGGATTTGTGTAGTCAGGGATTCATGGGAGCTCTCCTGGCTACTTAGTGAAAAGGCAACCCTGGGGAAGGTGAGCTGAAGCTGGACAGTTTATAAGAAATGCCTGTGTGGTTCTCTGGACAGGCGGTACATAGGTCAGTTCTACGTACATTTTCCATAGTGAATGACCGTATGTGCAGGCAAGGAGTGGAGCTGCAGTGAGAAGTTGGAATAATATTGTAGGACTGTAAATCCTTCCTAAAAATATACAGAGGGAGAGAAGGAGGGAGAGAGAGGGAAAGAGAGAGAGGGAATTAAGGAAAACTGCAGAATGTGGCCATTCTATTTCATCGGCAAGGGTTAGAAGCCTTCTTTATGCTTTAAGTCTTGGGAAACCCGGTAGGCATTGATGGTAGATGGCACTAAAATGCAGAGGTACGTACAGACCTTAACTCTCCCGTTTCCATTTCAGACCCTCTGCAGGGACATCACGGTACAGTGGACAGAGCAGAGTGTCTGCACTTGGTGTGACCTCATTTCTGATTCAAGATCTGCAGCTCACGGCTGTGCACGTTCCTCGACAATGGACCATGTCACCGACGTGGGGAGTGGCAGAGCTTAGGTGTCCCAGCTCTGACTCCAGAGGTCCAGGTTTGACCGTTATGAGTATCACCTGGGCTCTGAAAGCCCCAGTCCCCACCTGGCAAACAGGGAAATAATCTCTCTTGTACCAGGCGTTCCTGAGAATCTAGAGAAAGGGTGAGCCTGGGGTTGAGCCAGCCTTGGCCCCTCCGGACACCTGAGTTACCTTTGACTGTCTTAATCTGACGACCCTGCTTTTCCTGTGAATATTGTAGTCGTTTTTTTAATGACCTCTGACCAAAAGCACTCCATGGTGCGGCACCATCTTTTGTTGTCAATGCCCCTTATAAATTACACAATTTACAAATGAAGAAAAGCTTCACCCCTTTGTTGTCCAAAGAATATATTGATGATTTGATTTGTGGTAAAACGTCACAGCATTCACCTAGGTTTCAAACATTTTGTTAATGTCAGCCATGTCCACGGCCATTCAAGCCTCTCATTAGTCAGCTATGCACACGGCAATCTTAGCTTCATGAAGGTAACGATTTGCAGTATTTACAGGTATGATTCTGATGAAAGTTTTTGTCTGAATAATGCCGGTCTATCCCCTAATCACAGCGTTCCCTGCTGTCGCTCGGAACGCACGTCTCCTTTCTCCTGGGTTACTGACGTCTCCCCGTGCTCTGTTGCACGACTTCTGTTTACTTGTTTCTGTATCCCTGGTGTCTGTGGCTTCTGAAATTATGCATCGTTTTACTCTCGTAGTAAGATAAGAAAATTATAATGGAGGGTTTTCCAAAACGTATGGCAGTATTCGTTGTTCCGCCTGACCCTTCCTTTGTGATCCCATGGGGACAGTCCCCGAAAAATAAAATAAAAATCTGCCAGGCCCGCCACTGCCCACGCATGTAAGTCATCCTGTTTCCTGGTCTGCTGGCGCGTTTACTGCGGGTTTGGCTTCAGCCTGATTCATCCTATAGGCATGTGGACCGAGCTTTAATGAGCTCTTGGTAGAAGCCCAAGCTTTCCTAGGTACCACCCTTAGGACGAAAGCCATTCACCAAACCTGGACGGGCCCAGCCTGCTTTATTTATCCTGGCAAATTGGTTGGCAGTTGGCTGTTTAGTTGGCACGGAGACCATATCAGGTCACTTCGGCGTTTAGCCTAATGAGAATTCCATTCATTGACCATGGATGGAATTCATGGTCCTTTGTGATTCTTAAACCTGTACCTACTGGGTCTTCTCTCTTTTGCTCGCGTCCCTGGCTTGGCAAAGGAAACTTGTGATCCGCCCCCCTCCCCGCGTGTTTTCTCGTGCTGGCTTCTGTGGCTGGGGGCAGTGGCGGCAGCAGTCAGCACATGGCTGCCATGTGCTGAGAGGGAAGTCCGAGCTCCAGAGCTGTCTTTGTGCGTCTGCGATTCCTTCTTGCCGACAGGAAAAGAAAGAATGGGGAGGGGGTCTGCGTCTGGGCCTCCTGGTGGAGAGCCGGTCCCACCCGCCAGCCCCATATGCAACCAATCACCCTGGGTCCTCTACGTCCAGGCACACAGCCCTGCAGGCCAGCTGGGACTGTGCTCTGAGTGGATTTTACTGGGCTTTGCAGCAACTTTGCATAGGTTTTCTGGGTTGGGTCTTTATTGCCCCCACTTGGGCCAAGTAACAGAGGCTTTATAGGAGGCTAAGAAACTTTTCACCAATCTCCGACCGGCACGCACTTGGGGGTATGACGCTGCAGCTTTAAATCAAAATCTCCAGTGTACCCCCTTGTATGCCTCGGGCTGACGCTCCGCATTCCTACCGTGCCAGCTAGGGTTGGATTTTTGCCCCAATACCTCTATGTTCCTTCTTTTGGTATATATATATATATATTTAATTGAATTATACTTGATTTACAATGCTATGTTAACTACCGCTGTACAGCAAAGTGACTCAGTTGTGCATGTATATATATATATACACACACACACACACATTCTTTTTTTTTATCTTATTTTCCATTATGGTTTATCATAGGATACTGAATATAGTTCTCTGTGCTGTGCAGTAGGTCCTGTTGTTTCTCCATTCTTCTTTTGGTATCTTTAGCTCAGATCCTACCAATGAGCGTCTAACAGTCAAAAACGTTAAACTTCGAAATAATGGGATACATTTTAAAAAATGTAATTATTTCTGAATCTGGTGATATTGAATAGAATCTAGTTAATTTCTAATTATTGGCCAGATAACTTCAATTCACCATCTGGAAAAAGGCAGCTTCACCTTTGGACTTACCACTTCTTGCTGAAGGAGATACATTCCTGTTAGTCACTCATCCAACTATTTCTAGGTGGGGATATTTCCTCTTTGACATGCAAGCAATCACCACATCTTAGAGAATCTTCCTGTCGTATTTCACAACCACCTTCTCTCCTTTCTCTTTTTGGTCGACCCCCTTCAATCAAGCCTTCATTAATTCTTGTCTGGATGATGACAATCACATCCCAATGAATCTTACCAGGAGCCCCATTAATTTTTCCCAATGGGAATCATGCCAATTTACCATGTCCCCATTAACTTTCTTGAAGTTTCTCAGCAGTCAAAGAATCTATGGTATGTCGTCAAAAAACAAAACCCCTAGAACTGTTCCATATCGACTGTGCCATTCATCTTATCACGGACAATTCGTCATAACACAGCACAACGGGCATCCTCAGCTTCCTCTTATACCCCACACTCCGTGAACCGCAGCCCTAAGCTAAACCGAGCCATTCACTGTTTCTCAGAGACCCAGGAATCCACATCCTTGTGTCTTCCTCAAGGTCATTTTCTTCCAAGGATGTTTGTCTGCCATCTGTGCTTGATCAAATCGTAACCCTCCTTGACTGACGCTTCTTCTAAGACCCTTTTCCCATCCAATTGTATACCCTCTTTAAAACTCTTTCAACTACCCCTGTTAATGAGCGTTTAGTTGGTGGTCCATTCTGTCCTTGGGGTCATTGGGTTATCTCACTCATTTTTCTCCACCGAATTGTGAATCGATGATCAATAGTAGGTCTTCACTGAATATGAGAAGACGTAAAGCAATGTCACGGATACATACGTAAGGACATGGAATTATCATCTCTCTCTCAGAAGTCCACGTGAATCTGACTGCCCGTGGACCTCTACAGCTAAGAATAAAGGTTGGATCTCAAAAGGAAACTCAATTCATAAACAAGTTGGCATGCCATTTTATCAGCTATTTTAATAGCAAACACAATACAAATGGCACTTCTGTCACATAAAGCTAACGTAAACAACATTCGATAGGGCGAAACCTATTGCCACCTTGTACTGCTTATAAACCCAAGACACAGAGTCAGGGGGGAAAGAAACGTTTCCAAGTTCCTAAACACAGACACATGCAGAATTTGGGCAGTAAGTGAGAGAATATGAAGTATTCCAAGTTATGCTTTTATTATTTTGCTTCTTTTCAAACCATGTGGAACTCATTAGATTTCTTTTCCATGCAGCACTCTGCTACACAGAGACAATAATGTAACTGGGAACCAAAAGGACCAGAATTGGTGGTAGGTTGATGTGTGAGAATTAGACCTGGGAAGCTTTGACCTGGAGAATCTTTCAGGAAACATGGTGGGTTCTGAGGATCTCCTGTAGAGTCCACTATAAATGCTCTGTCCCGTCCTTTGATCTCAGATCTCTCCCATATGAGTGAATCTTTATTATTCAATTCTGAGGCTTGGATTGCATACTGAGGCGGGTTCTGTTTATTGTGGTGAGCTGTTTTTTAAAAAAGTTGTCTCTCTGTGTTTGATGTAGGGAATTCCAGTCAGAAAAGAACTGTTTATATATTTATAAGGTCCCGAGTCCTGGTGAGTAACTCGGTCAAAGCCGAGGCGTCATGTCCTCGGGGAACACTTGGGAGCTCAGTTTTGGCGAGATACCTGCTTTCCAAACTCTGATCGCGTCCTGTTCTTCTTTATGAGATGTATCACGACTGTGTTTATCCATGGATTACTGTGTATTCATTAAATTTTCGCCTCCCTTTTTGACGTTTTTATTACGCTCTTTTCACCTTGTTTGGCACATAGGATATGCTCAAAAATATGCAGTTAATGAATGCATGAAGGAGATAAGCTATATAATAAGTGGTGTGTGAAGTGGACTGTCTTTCAAACACATGCACTCAGATTTGTAGAGCTTGACAATTTCCATGGTGTAAATACTCCACTAGAGTTGAGGCCAAGCTATCCATGGTTGACCAGATGGCTCTCAGAATTCCTGGCTGTTTGACTTGGCTTCTTAGAGCCAAGGTGAGCCACTGCATACGCAGTTCATCCACAGTGTGTGAGAAAGGTCTTTGGGGCATGGAAACACCCCTTCTCAACAAAAGAACATGGTTAGTAACTTAGGGTCAGAAGGATTCTTCTCGATTTAATTTTTTTATTGAAGTATAGTAGATTTACAATGTTGTGTTAATTTCTGCTGTAGAGCAAGGTGATTCAGGTATACATATATAAGCATTCTTTTAAAAAATATTCTTTTCCATTATGGTTTATCACAGGATATTGAATATAGTTCCCTGTGCTCCACAGTAGGACCTTGCTGTTTATCCATCCTATAGATACTTTGCATCTGCTAACCCCAAACTCCCAATCCATCCCTCCCTTCCCCCTCCCCCTTGGCAACCACAAGTCTGTTCTCTATGTCTTTGAGTCTGTTTCTCTTTCGTAGATCAGTTCCTTTGTGTCATGTTTTAGATTCCACGTACAAGTTATATCATATAATATTTATCTTTCTCTTTCTGACTTACTTCACTCAATACGATAATCTCTAGTTGCATCATGTTGCTGCAAATGACATGATTTCATTCATTTTTATGACTGAGTAATATTCCATTATATATATATATATCTCACATGTTCTTTATCCATTTATCTGTGGATGGACATTTAGGTGGCTTCCATGTCTTGGCTATTGTAAATAATGCTGCTATGAAAATAGGGGTGCATTTATCTTTTTGAATTAGTGTTTTGTCTGGATATATGCCCAGGAGTGGGAGTGCTGGATTATATGGTAGTTATATTTTTAGTTTTTTGAGGACCCTTTATACTGTTCTCCACCAGCTTACATTCCCAAGAACTGTGCAGGAGGTTCCATTTTATCCACACCCTCTCCGGCATTTGTTATCTGTAGACTTTTTAAGGATGGCCATTCTGACCGGTGTGAGGTGACACCTCATTGTGGTTTTGACTTGCATTTCTCTAATAATTAGTGATGTTGAGCATCTTTTCATGTGCCTATTGGCCATTTGTATCTCTAGAAAGATTCTTCTTAAATAAATATTTGCTTTGTGTTGCCTGATGCAGATTTTCTCAAGTAGAAAAGCCCTTGTTTCTTTTTTAGGGCATCTGTCAGAACCAGAGTTTTGAGCTCTACCTAAGAAATGCTGCTCCAGACACATTGTCCTTCTGTTAACAATCAGAAATGTTGTCAACCGGTGGCTTTAGGACGTAGAGTCAATAGAACAGCACAAGAAACATAAATACGAGATCTAACAATTGGGGAAGAGAATAAGCTATATTTTTTCACAGACAATGAGATCAATTAAGTAGCTCTGCTGCAAATGATGTATGTAAAAAAGACCTCCATGAGAAGATTTAGCAAAAGGATTCAAGACTTCCATGAAAAAAAGATCACAGCGTTTCTGGCAGATATAAAATCAGCTTATTAATAGGAACAATTCATGTCCTTGTGTGGGAAGACTCAATCTCATAAAATGCAAATATTGCAAAACTACTTCATATTTTCTAAAAATTCCAACTGAAATATTGATGACTTTTTGTTATGAAATCTTGGAAAATAAAATTTATCTCAAGGCAAAATTGAGCCAGAATGCAGATGGCAATAAGGGAAATACTGGGCTTCCCAGGTGGCGCAGTGGTTGAGAGTCTGCCTGCCGATGCAGGGGACACGGGTTCGTGCCCCGGTCCGGGAAGATCCCACATGCCGCGGAGCGGCTGGGCCCGTGAGCCATGGCCGCTGCGCCTGCGCGTCCGGAGCCTGTGTTCCTCAACGGGAGAGGCCACAGCAGTGAGAGGCCCACGTACCGAAAAAAAAAAAAAAAAAAGGGAAATACTAAGAAACTTGCCCTGTCATGTTAAAATATGATATAAAATACCCTCCAATAAGCGAGAGAACCAAAACCCGCAGGGGTATTTAATGTGAGGGAAACTTCTGATTACTGGGAAAATAACACATCAATACATGGCGTTAGAAAAACTGGCTTAATGAGTCAAAAAAGTTAGTTTTTTCCACCTCATACCGTAGAGCCAAGTGAGTTACAAATGTCTTGAGTTTTGATATTTAAAAATGAGAAATATTTTTAAAGTATGTATGAGAATACCTAATCTCAGAAAGAAGAAGGACTTTCTAAACATACAAAAGGATTAAAAAAAATAGAGGGAAAAAAAGAGAGATACAGCTACAAACAATTTCAAAAGGCCTGTACTTCCAATGATTGCAGTTCTCCAAACAACTGAAAAAAAAAATGAGTGGAAAAAAAACATGTGCTATATTTAGAACAAGTATTGATGCCTTGTGTATTTGCTGCACTTAGGGTGCGTTAAGGCCTTGTTATGTAAATTATTCCATTGCTCAAGCAAGAAGGCATAAACAGCTCAAAAACTAATAAACTAATTCCTCCATGAAATGGCCAACTTATGTATTTTGACCATTAATTCGAAAGTATGAAAGACGGAAAACACAGAGCCACCTTTGAGTATAAAATTAGGATTGTTAAAGCGAGAGCAGTTCTGAGGCATAAAGGTGGAAAGGTAGCATCCTTACATGCCAGTTCGGTGGCCGTGGGAAGGGGAAAGCCTTTTAAGGTTTTCGACAGCACTTCCAAAACGGTTTGCAAGAGCCTTCACTGTTGCAATGATATGTCTCAGAATTCAGAGATTTATGGGACAGTCTTTGCAGAGACAGCCCAAAATGGAAAACAATGTAGATCTCCACCAAGATAGGAGGAGATACTTAACGGCACATCCGTTGAATGGGGTATTAGCCTGACTAATGACATGGGGAGATGCAAATCATATTGTTACGTGGAAAATAAATGGACTTAAAACCATATGGTTAAGCTTATAAATATATATATATATATATAATATATATATGTATATATTTTCACAAAATCTGAACATGTTCAGAGAGTTTATCCTTGGGTAATGGGATTGTGAATTTTTGTGTATGAATATTTTCCATTTGTTCCTATATTTCTTTTTTTTTTTTTTTTGGGCGGTACGCGGGCCTCTCACTGTTGTGGCCTCTCCCGTTGTGGAGCACAGGCTCCGGACGCGCAGGCTCAGCGGCCATGGCTCACGGGCCCAGCCGCTCCGCGGCATGTGGGATCTTCCTGGACCGGGGCACGCACCCGCGTCCCCTGCATCAGCAGGCGGACTCGCAACCACTGCGCCACCAGGGAAGCCCTGTTCCTATATTTCTATATTATTTTTAGTTATTTATAAAATGTATACTGTAAAATAAGGGTTTAAATCTCAGTGGAGTACAAGCTTGCTATGTGACAACATTAGAAACTTGGTCTTTTCCTCCCCAAAGGCCCCCAACTCCCAGATCCACCTTCCTTCCGGCCAATTCCTTCTGTCCCTTGAGCAACCTGGCCTCATGGTGGGTGGTCTTGTGTGCACTTTTCTGGTTTCTGCTGGAAAGATGTCAAGAAAGATGATTTTCCTCCATTTTGAAATGTACTCAATGTGGTATTTTCTGCAGGAAAAATCTCAGTGGTTATTTTTTTTTAATTATTAGCTTAAATCCCAGCTTTGACAAAATGTCTCACTTTCCAGAATCAACAATAAGAAAATGAAAAGGCAGTGGATACTAATCCAGTTCTCTGAAAACTGTGTTTTTAGTCTCTTCCTTTAACTATTGATTTAAAATAGACCTCCAGCTCCTGCCATCGTTCAGAAAGAAAATAGAAAGAGAGCTTTTATTCGAATCTATTTTTATAATTATTCAGAGTCAAGGAAGTCCATAAACTCCAGTTCTTCACCCAGACCCAGAAAATGTATCACTGAATTGTTTTGACATATTTCATAGATGCTATACAACACAAAATAGTAAAAAGAGACTGCAGGAACCTCCATGGTACACATGAGTTCTCTTAGATGTGCTTGTTGGTGTTTTTTTTGTCATTGTTTTTCAATGCACGTCGCCAGACATTAATGGAAAATAGTCTTGTTTTTTCCTTCCAAAAGCAGCACGTCCACACTTTTTTTTTAATAACAAAAAGCTGAATTGGGTTTTTCACTAACAATGCATCATGACTCCCAATCTTTCTAGGACTTTGTAAGAATTAAAATATACTTTACTCGTTCTGTCTCTTAAATGATAAAGGGGTCCTCAGAGTCCAGATGTCTTCACTGCAACATTGTACAAAATTTTAACGTATGCCACGTTTAATAATACAACTGAAATGTTGAGCTGGACTTCAGACAGTCTTTCTCTGCCGCTCGCAGACGGCAAGAATTGGGGCTGGCCACGGAATCCCATGAACTAGAATAAAGACATAATAGTGGAAGTTCCGTTGCTAAAGTCACAGTGTATATGAAAGATTTTGAAAATTGCCACTCTTGTGCCAATTTGAGTTCCACTATCAATCCATCAAGATGATAATAACAATAATACTAATGACTTTTTAAAAAACAATTTCCATGGCACGCCCTTGAGAAATGTTATCTTATTTAAACATCACAGCGTTTTTATGGCTTAATGTGTCACGTGGGACAATGCTATAGGTAAGATAAATGGCTTAATGTTTCACGTGGGACGATGGTACGGCTGAGATAAACCCCAGGCTTGCAGACGCGTAACACAATAAGCACGGTTTTCCACTTTCAAGAGCAAGGATGGTCCTCGAGAGCCATGGTGGCCATAAGAGGAAAGATGATGGAGACCAGAGCCCAACAGAACCCACAGGGCAGCCCATGCCAGGTGTTTGTGCCCATGGTGATTCAGGAACTCAGATCCTTCCTATCTTGTGGCTCCTCCATTCCCTGGTCCCTTGTAACCCCTTTACTCAGTTGGGGGATGGGAAAAGAGCCAGAAGGGCATCTCTGCATCTTCACCTTCTCAGCCTGGAAGGGACACACGTCATTGGTGAGAATTAGTCACGTGACCCCACCTCCAAGCAAGGGATCCTGGGAAATATAGACTCTGCCTGGGATGCTGTACTCCCACCAACATTCTGCCATCCGGCAGCTGGTGCTTGAGGCTTGGGGGACGGGTAACCAAGCACCTCTGCCTCAGGGAGCTTGCATTGCTCTTAACATTTTAGCAGTGAAGGAATTGAGATAATTAGGAGCCAGATTTAGACCCAGGCTACAATGTGGTAGGATTGCTTCTGAAAAATATGTCTTCTGGGCACTAAAATGTGAGCGGCATACCAAAAAAATTGGACCAAGATTTTTAAAATTCATTTTTTGGGGTTGAAAATGTCCCCTAAGTTATGTGTTCCCTCCTCTGTGTGACTTTTTGGGTTATCCGACCCTACAGTTGGAATCCCATCTGTTTACTTCTCCAGGTGTCACTACAGACACTCCAAAGACAAAGAGAAAAGACATTTAAAATAAGAAATAACTTTTAAGGTGATGTTAGGACGTGAGAAAGGACCTGGATACCATGAAGGATTGTGACATTCTCTTCTATGGATGGAAGAGTTTTTGTAAACAGATGAGAAGCTGTAACTGGGACAAATGGATCCTGTATGATATTTTTATGGTGTGTGGACCAGGCCCAGGCGGGCAGTGGTGAGCAGAGTGTGAGATTTATGTAAATATTTTGTGTAGTAAACAATTCGGCCAGTCATTTAAAATTGATTGTATAGCATGCTTACATGTGAGTCCTTGAACTCCAATACATATTCACATATACAATTTTATATTAATTTGTATACATTTATATATTATATACTATACCTGTCTATCTATATCTATCTATCTGTCACCTATCTATCAATGTATCTATCTGTGTCTATGTATGTACGTACGTATCTGTGTAACTATCTCTATCTATGTATCTATCGTCTATTATCTATCAATGTAACGATCATCTATCTATTTATCGTCTATCTATCTCTATCTATTCTGATTTCCCGTTTGTGTCCTCACTACTTTGCCCTCTATCTCAACTTCCTTCTGACAGTTCAGCCATGGGAAACTTTTTACATAATCTAAAAGTGTCCTAGCGAGTTTTCTAAAACAAAAACATATCTTTCCGATGATTTATGCTACCCTACTTGGGGGGGGCACAACTGTTGGATTTTTAAAAATACGACTTTTGACCTTTGTTCCACCATCCATATGTTATCTCAGTGGTTTTCCCAGTAATCCTATAAAGTGAGTGGTATCAGTGCCATCGGACACATACAGAAACGGAAGTTGATGTAGATGACACCAAGGTTCCCACGGCTGTTAAGGGGCAGAACCTCAATTCCAGCCCACTTCTCAGCTACTCAAGCCTTCGTTGGTTCTGCCATAAACTTCTAATCAGCCTCATGGTTGAGCGGAGCCCAGCACAGTACGCAGGTTGGTTCTGATTCTGATTCTGGTTCTGCAACATGGCTTTGGATGGACAAGTCACAGCCAATGTCGCATGGTGTAGGATCGAACCATATCATCTCTATGCACCCTTCCCCAGAAATCACCTCTTCCAAGAGCAGTGGGGAAGCTGCAGTGGAATACAGTGTGTGAACGTGTTCTGGAAACCATAGTTATATATTTTAAACCCTGGAGAAAAGTAGCAAGGATCATGGAAATAGCACCAGGAACTCACCACGCTGCCCATCCTTAGTCTGGTCCTACACGATTAGAAGTGCCGCAAAGTCTCCTGCAGGGCTCGGCATCTTGCAGTGTGAATTCAGTAGCAGGTCACCCCTCACGAGGACTAAAGTCCTGTCCAGGTTCTTCAGAATGAGAGCTGCATCTGCAATTACACACCAAATCTTAAAGAGCGGATTTAAAAGCCTGGTTTGGGTTTTGTTTTTCAGTGAGGACCTGGGAGCAGTCGAAGAGTGACCGTTGACTGCTAAGCGAGGATGTGTGCTTGGGCACACAGATTTACAAGCACATATACCAGATGTGAGACGTTTGGGAGGAAAAAAAACCTCCTATCTTTTAGTTAGTATATTATTTACAAATCACAACAGAACCGTATGTGATTGCAATGAATGATCTCAAACCACATACACCCCCATTCTGAGCAAACTATTTTAAAAGACTCAGGATGACTAAATCTCAAAGTACTCGAGTACCTGTCATTGTGACTGTCTCCACCAGAGAATTCTTAAGATTTGTGTTTGTTTTCCACGGATGCTATAACCAATTATATCAAACGGGTTGTCTTAAAACAAAAGGGATTCATTCTCTCTCAGTCCTGGAGACCAAAAGTCTAAGATCAAGGAGTCATCAGGGTCGGTTCCTTCCGGAGGCTCCAGGGGAGGGTCCTTCCCGCCTCTTCCAGCTTCTGGGGGCTCCGGGCGTCCCTGGGCTTGTGGCCTCATCCCTCCCGTCTCTGCCTCTGTCTTCACAGGGCTTCTCCTCTGTGTATCTCTCCTCTTCTGTGTCTTATAAGGACCCTGTCACTGGATGTAGGGTCACCCTCATCCAGGAGGACCTCATCTCAGATCCTTCACTTCATCACGTCTGCAAAGACCCTATTTCCATGTAAGGTCCCATTCTGACATTCCAGGTAGACATGGATTTTTGGAGAACATTATTCAACCAACTATGATGTCATAGCATTTTCACCCAAAAAGTAAACACTTATTTAAACTCTAGTCCAAATACGCCTATTACTTTTTATCTGTTGCTCGACCCGAGGTCACCTTGCTGGAGGCTACAACTTTCTTAGAAATGTTTTTGCTGCAGGGAGAGCCGTGCTTCCCTCCTATGCATGTTATCCTGCCCAGACATCCCTCTTTCTTAGCCCAGTAAAAATGGCTTCTCCACAAATAACTAGCCCTTAGACTTCCATATGACGTGGCCTTTGAGTCCCCTGGGACAGGAACACCCCCCTAGAACCACCATTAATGCTTCTCAGTGTCTCAGCCTTGTAGCAACCTGACTTGTAGTCTTATGTCTTTTGAGAAGATGGAGAGTGTAGACCACCATATACCTCTTCATGTCATGCTACCTCACCTACATCAGGACAAGGCAAGCCCTTAAGAATGTATGTTGAAGGAAATCCCTGGCAGTCCAGTGGTTAGAACTTCGTGCTTCCACCGCAGGGGGCACAGGTTCCATCCCTGGTTGGGGAACTAAGATCTCGCCAGCCACACAGCGTGGCCAAAAAAAAAAAAAAAAAAAAAGAATGTATGTTGAGTTCACCCACAGAAGTTTACCACCAGTTCTTAACCTTACATGAACCCAGAATGATGGGACAGTGAGACGCTTTACCATGTTTTTCTAGGTGACGTGTATGTAGCAGCCTATGTCTTGGTTTCTGTACCATCCTGGGTCTCATTTTCTGAGGCAGTCAGTCCAAATGAGTCTGTTCCTAAAATGCCTTGCTGCATTTATTTCTCTAGCACAGTGGTTTCCAACCAGGAGTGATTCTGCAACTCAGAGGGCATCTGGCAATGTCTGGAGACATTTTTGGTTGTCCAACTGGGGGAGAGGAGGGTGGAATGTGATATTGGCACATAGTGGGTGGAAGCCAGGGATGCTGTCCACAGTCCACAGTGAAGGATGGTCCCCACCATGGAGGGTGACTCAGTCCCAGAAAGAGTGACGAGACTGCCTTCGCATGAGAGACTCAATCTGTTGGTCTCTCTCTCTGTCTCTCTCTACGCACCTATCCATCCATCCATTTGTCATCTACCTTCCCTGTGTATATATCTATCATCTATCTAATCTATCATCACCACCATCATCATCTAGCTATTATCTATCTACTATCTACTGATGTATCTGTCAGTCACCTACCTACCTATCATCCATCTATGTATCATGTATGTCATGTATCTGTCTACAATCTACCTTCATCATCTAGCTAGCTATTATCTATCTACTATATATTTACGTATCAATCATCTCTATCCATCCGTCCATCCACATATATATCATCTATTTATCTCTATCATCTATCTCATGTATCTTATCTATCATCTATTGTCTACCTATCAATCATATCATCTATATTTATGTACATAGCTATCAATCATCTATCCATCCATCCACACACCTATTTATCTATCTCATCTATCATTCATCTGTCTTATCTATCATATCATCTACCTATTTTCTTCCTATCTATCTATCAAATTGTATCTAGATCTACGGTGGTGGTTCTCAACTAAGGGTGATGAGGGGACATTGAAAATATCCGGAGCCATTCTTTGATTGTCAGCCCTGGAGAGGAGGATGCTAGTGGCATCTCGTGGATACAGCCTACAGATGCCACTAAAAACGCTACAGTGCACAGGACAGCCCTCACCCCAGAAAATGATCCAGCCCCAAATGTCTGTAGTCCTACTGTTGAGAAACCCTGTCCTGGATGAAGGGTTTGTCTATGGAGGATGAACTCTTCAAGCAGGATGTGTTTCCTACACATCAGGGTACCCTGATGCCCATCCCGGTACCTGGCACACCCCAAGGGGCTGTGTAGTTACTCTTAAGCAAATAAATGGATTCATGAGTGAGACGGTGTCCGTGCTTCCCACAGTCTTGAAAAGTCAAGCTCTCTTTCCCTTCAGTGACTGCCACTCTTTCCAGATTGGCAGCACGGACAAAAGTCACATGCTTCCCCAATATTTATCTTGCATTTGCTTTTTTCCTTCCTCTCGCGGGAAGCCAAAGAGTGCATATTTGAGGAATACTGCTATAGGCACCCGAGATGTCTCCTCCCTAAAGAAAACTGGCTGCAGGACTGCTGTGGCACTCTTTCTTCAGCCTCCAGTAATCCTCATTCACACTGGAGCTGGTCCCACCTTACCTTCCTGTCAGAGACTCTGCTGGAGCTGCCAGCTTGGACTTAGTTTCCTTGCTGGTGAAATACTCACAGAGAAGAGAATAATTCCAACGTGGTGGATAAAAGCAGTTTTTCAACCAATCTTATCTAAGCGCAGACTCGCTTGAAGTGGCTTTTGCCCTTGAAAATATCACTGTCATGACTGCCTGGTTCTTTGGAAAATATTATTTTATTATCCAATGTACATTATTTTGACCTTAAAAATACAGCAAAGCAGTCGTGGAAGTAACAGATCTATTTTTCGAGGACACAAATTGACAGGAGGAAAGATATTTCTGGGCTCCTCTGGAAGGCTCTGGGTTTATTCCGTGCGGTCACAACTTCGCTCTGTCCTCCCTCTCCTGTGGTCTCCCCGGTCCCGCATGGCTCTCTCCGGATGTATTTTATTATCAACAGGGAAATCCAATATCTCAGCATCCCCTACCGGAGGGTCGCTGGGAAAGGTAATATAACAGTGGTTTATGAATTTGAAGGAAGTCGGGAAGGAAACTGGTTTTAATTGCATTTCCGTGCCTGCTCTAACGTATACAAACCTTGTAAAGACCAATAATTTATTATTTTTAATGAGACAGAAAGGATGTCTTTCTCTTTCTACTCTCATCGTCTGATTAGAAAGAAAATATATATATATATATATAAAACACTATATAAAAAGTGAGTTCCAGGGAGAAAGCGTCCTTTCCTATAAAATGGGAGCTGTACTGTAGGACACTTGTACATGAGACACAAACAAACAATCCCTCTGGTTCTCAGCCCTTGTCGGGCACACTGGAGTTCTGAAGTGACAGAAGGAGTAACGGAAAGACGGATACTCATTCTAGAACGTTCTATCATGTTAAAACGGCAGCGGGTTAACTAGGTAATGCATCTTCCGCGGGGGTAGCAAGGCACTGTGAACCTCGACAGCTTCTCTGCAGTGAATGCTCCTTAGATATCCTACAGACGCCCGTTCAAGCATCAGGATGGTACCAGCAACGCAGAATTTGTAATTTGCGCCCAAGTCCTGTGAAATGGAAGGCAAGAGCATACAGCATCCTGTAAACATGAAAGGAAGTCCCCCAGAGAGGCTGACACCTGCTTCCCGTGTCTGCATTGCTTCCTTTCGTCAACGAGCACAGGTCAAGGTCGACAGTGGGCCTCGAACCCAAGCCGGAGGGGGCCACCGTGCCCCGGGACAAATCCTCTTAGAGCCCTGACTCTCCGGCCCCCGCTGTGAACCCAGAGGAGGCTTTGTTCTAACTTCGGAAGCAGCGGCCGTGGAGTCCAGGGTGTGCTCCCGGGATTTCAGTAGACGTGGACGTAGGTTGTTTTTGAGTCACGGCCCAGGAGGTTTTTGGCGGTGCACTTGTAGAAGCCCGCGTCCCTCTGGGTGGCCTGTTGGATGATTAACGACCCCTGTGGGTGAAGAAACCTGTTCCCGTAGAGACGGGGCTGCGTCCCCGCGGTCAGGTGCGATTTGTCCGGCAGCTCCCAGCTTATCTCGGCTTTGGGAATGCCCACGGCCAAGCAGTTCATCTTCACGGTGCTCCCGGGCCGGGTGTAGATGACAGGTGTGGGTTCACTGGTGATCCGGGGAGGATAGGCAATCACGATCACCGGGACGTTCACGACGGAGGGTCCGTACTCCGTGTCCGCCTTGCACACGTAGGTGCCCCTGTCGAAGACGGACGCGTCGCGCACGGTGAGGGTACCGTTTTCCCAAAGGGTGAAGCGTCCTCGGACCTGGGGACCCTCCAACACCATGCCGTTGGGCAGCGTCCAGGAGGAGTGGGTCTGCCGGGCCCCCGGGAGGATGCAGGGCAGCTGCAGAGTCTCCCCGTTGATGATGCTGACCAGGTTGTGGTACTGGTTGCTCGTTTCGGGTTTCAGCCCCACCTTCAGAGACACCAGCCTCTCCGTGTAGCCCGCCGAGTTCCTGGCCACGCAGCGGTACGCCCCGGCGTCCACGGAGGAAAGGCCGCTGATGTGGAGCATCCCGTCGCCCTTGTGGTAGAACCTCTGCAGCTGGTGGCCGCTCTGCAGCTCCGTCCCGTTGGGAAGGACCCACAGCAGGGTGGGCGTCGGGGTCCCGACTGCCGAGCAGTTGAGACTGATGGTGTGGCCGGCCATGGCGGTGATCTTCTCGCTGA
Source organism: Orcinus orca (assembly GCF_937001465.1). Lineage (NCBI taxonomy): Eukaryota > Metazoa > Chordata > Mammalia > Artiodactyla > Delphinidae > Orcinus > Orcinus orca. The sequence goes on from NC_064580.1 coordinate 1,841,169, forward strand.
CCGGGTCGTGGAAGATGGGCTTCTCCACGGGCTCCAAGACTGTAAGTTGCACGATGAGTCTGGCTTCCCCGCCCTCGTTACGCCCAATGCACGCCAGCTGGACAGAGTCGCTCTTCCTCAGACTCTTGATGTCCAGGGTACCATTGCGATGGATGGTGATGCGGTTGCCATAGTAAGGGGCCGGCAGGACCACGCCCTCGGGAAAGGCCCACAGCACTCTCGGCGTGGGGATGCCTTCCGCCTTGCAGTCGATGAGTTTGCGACTCCCTCCCGGGGCAATCTCCCGCACCGTGGTGATGGCATTGGGGTGCCCGTTGATCTTGGGCGACTGGACGTTGACGTGAATCCAGACCGTCTTCCTGTCCTCCCCGGCGCTGTTCCTGACCACGCAGGTGTAGTTGCCGCTGTCCGAGCGCTGGGCTTTCTGGATAAGGAGAGTGCCGTCCTGATATATCTGGTACTTGTCGGAGGAGGTGGGGATCTGCCTGCTGGTTGGAGAAAGCCAGGTCACCCTGGGCGTGGGTTCCCCTTTGGCCTCACAAGCCACGGTGACCACGTCCCCGTAGGGGACCTGGACCACGGAGTACGTCTTATTCCGGATGACGGCGGGCTCGGTCACCACCTTGACGCGCACCCTCATCTCATCCTTGCCAACCTGATTTTCGGCAAAGCAGGTATAGTCACCTTCCTCTCGCAACCCGACCTCGTTGAAGTAGAGGGTTCCGTTGTTGAAAACGACGTAGCGCTTGGTCCGTCCACCGCTGTCGTCGGACTGCATGAAAGAGTTGACCAGGCTGCCGTCCGGGAGGCCCCAGGAGATCTCGGGGTTGGGGAGCCCGGTGGCCATGCAGTCCACTTTGAGGTCGCCCCCATAGAAGACCCTGTGGTCGTTCTCCTCCTTGTGCTGGATCTTGGCTGCTTTCATGACCACGTTGACCTTAAGCATGACGAAGTCATCGCCCACCTTATTCCGGGCGACGCACAGGTAATCCCCCGCATCTTTGTCCGTGACGGATTTCACCACCAGGGTCCCGTTGGCAAACGCCTTGATCCTGGTGTCAAAGCTGACCGAGAGAAAGAAAACAGAATGAGATGTCAGTCTCCCGAACGCTGTCTCTCCCGGCTTGAGGTCACCGGAACGAAACAAAAACGTGTGGATCTCAGAACTCTGGGCGCACAGGGCTGCCGCTCAAAAACGTTGGATGGATTTTGCAGCCCGGAGGGGACGGCCATCCAAACGCAGAAGTGATTTATTTACCAGTTAAGAACTCCCCGGTGGAGCCTGACCTTTGGCTGGCCTGGCCTCTGATTCGAAGATGTGAAACGCAGTCTAAGACATCAGCCTGGTTTGTGTGGGCGTGTGTGGATCAAATATTTGCCTGTTGTCAGCGTGGAGCTTGTTGTAATGATAAAAGCAGATAAAATTCTAGCGTCCTGGACAGAATGAATGTGCATTAACCTTAGGAAGAGGTGACATTTTTCCTAAAAGTTTTAGAGACGATGTTTACTCTTGACAATTTTTATGATGTTGTATCCCATTATGAGGCAAACAGGCAGCAAAGCAGCTACAGTATGGATCGCGTAGTTGTGGTTATACCCAGAGTTTCGAGGCTACGATTGGATTCTTCAGAACTTGGTGCTACTGGTGTACAAGCTTCTTCCCTAGAATCTGTAACGAAAGCGTCATGACCCTCACCAGCTCGTACCCTCCTGCTGACTTTCCGTTTCTCCACGTGGCAGACCTAAACTCACACACTGCTGAGTTAGTATTCGAGAAAGAATTTTCAGTTTAAAAAGGCAACATGGAAAGAAAGACAGAAATATCTTCACTAGGCGTGTGACCTTTTTATAAATATACATCGGTATGTCCTCCAGCAACGCAGAACTAATGTTTTGAATAATGGGGCGAAGAGATTTGGGAGGTTCCTACTTTAAACGTGTCCAGATTGAAAATCTCAATTACTTATAATTCTGGCATCTGCAGGGAGAGCTTGACTATTATCCCTAAATATTTCCTGCACACTGTGTCATTCTAATAGCACGTCTGGAACCGTGTCACTGATTTAAAAAAAGAGAAGTGTCTGCCTATGATGGAATTCAAGCCTGATTATCGTTCATCAAAGCACCTACCAACAAGGACCACGTAACGTGTTTTGTTGGCCACGAGCGAGAGTCCAGTCAACCTGAATCAGTAGGTCGTTCGATAGGCGTGGAGCAGACAGAGGTATTATAATGAGTCTTGGAGTTAGAATCCAAAAATGTATACAGTAGCACATGTCTGTAAACATTTAGAAACTTCTATAGCAGCAAATCCTAACCTTGGTCATTATCTGAATCAGCAGAGCGACTCTGAAAAAGATGCATGGCTACACATTACAGGAGACTTAGCTTCGAGACAGGAAAGTCCAGTATCCCTGTTTTACAACAGTCCCAGTGTGTAGGCAGGGCAAACAGCCCGTTCTTTTAAAAAACTCACATGGGCTGTTTCATTACACTTTTCTGAGAATGTCATTAGCCAGAAGCTCGGAATAATGAAGCTACAGAGACTGTGGCTTATGGTTTATAGCGAGATGCCAGTAGCATGGCCCCAATGCACACCGGAACTACATTCTTTCCCTTCAGTGTTCAGTCAGCACTGCCTCAGCCTCGCCAGTGTCGATGGAAAACAACCCTCTGCGTGGCAGGACACCGGCTCAGCTGGAAGATACTGCGGGGAAAATCGGGCATGTGGTATTCCGGATCGACGGTGCAGGGCTCACTAGGCACCACCCAGCCATCTGAAGTTAAAATACGGCGACTTGGCCCTTCTCCTGCGCTGGAAGGAGACTGGGCAGACCAGACACAGCTGCGCAGAGCCTTGGGCGCTGCTTTGGGTCACAGCCCAGGGAGGAACCCGCGCCGAGGTGGGTTCCTGTCTGAGCTGCCAGGCTGTGTGGGCTGGAGACGCACCACAAGCCAGGGGGTTTCCAACATGACGCCACGGATGTGTCTTTGCTTCCTGTTGCCAATCACTGTCTCTTTCCTCTGCATCTTGAAACACTTATTAAAGAGACAGTGGCTTTTGGGGTCTACCTCAGGGTTTCTCAGCCTCGGCACTACTGATAGCAGGGGCTGGATGACTCTCCGTGGTGAGGCGTCCTGTGCATGGTGGGGTTTCGAGCAGCCTCCTGGGTCTCCACTAATCAAAGAGTATCAACCCTTCCCCACGAGCTGTGACTACTGAAAATGTGTCCAGACATGGATGAGTGCAGGCCTGGTAGACAGAACCGTCTAGTTGAGAACCACTTCCATAGACAGACAGGCGACAGAGGGTTAGAGATAGAGAAAGATCACAGAAGAGATAAATGACAGATGATATACAGAGAATACATGATAGAGACACATGGAAAGATACTATAGAGGTAAATAATACATATCACATAGGTGATGACAGATAGATAAAAATAAATGATAGACAGATAGACACAGATGATAGAGAGAGAGGTAAGATGGATGGCTAGGTAGGTAGATAGAGCTAGAGACAGATGGAGATAGATGATAAGATAAATGACAGATGATATATATAGATACATAGAATAGATGACAAGCAGATGCAAAGATACTAGATAAACGATAGATATCAGATAGGTGATGTTAGATATATAAAAATAGATGATTGGTAAATAGGTAAAGGGTTTGAGCTAGATATGGAAAGGTGAGGGATGCCAGATAGATACATAGAATAGAGGATAGATAGGCAGATGGAAAGGTACCAGATAGATAAACGATAGATATCAGATAGGTGATGACAGATAAAAATAAATGATAGATAGATAAATAGATAGATGATAGTTTTCCTTGCTAAGACAGCATTTCTCAGCCTCAGCACTACTGATATTTGGGGCTAGACGACTCTCTGACGTGGGGCTGTGCTGTGCACTGTGGGGTGTTCAGCAGCATCTCTGGTCTGTACACACACCGTGCCAGCAGCATCCCCTCCTTGCTCCCCAAGTCTCATCAACCAAAAATGTCTCCAAACACGGCTCAGTGTCCCCGGGGGACAAAATCCCGCCTGGTTGAGACCCACTGCTCTAGAGTCACACATCTGCGAATTGAAGACGGGGCAGGGCAAGGTGCTTTTTTTCCTAGCCAAGATGAACTCTTAGAATTGCAGATGTGCTACCTTTGTGCTGCCATTTGCCTTTAATTTCTTTGTTTTATCTCCTTTCCCTCTATTGCTAACACATTTTGAGATACGATCTGAAGCTCCGATGTGTTTTGTTGAGATTAGAATAAGACAAGAAATTGTTTTATCTAATTATTTAAATACAGTTAAAACTACGAGCATGGAAAGAAAAGCTATTGCTTTACCTTTCTTTGGAGGCGGGGAGTAGAAAAGCGGGGCTAAGGGCTAGGTGTTTGCTCTGCGTCTCAACTGATAAAGACAAGATTGGGACTTCCCTGGCGGTCCAGTGGTCAACACTCTGCGCTCCCAGTGCCGGGGGCAAGGGTTCGATCCCCGGGCGGGGAAGGAAGATCCCACATGCCGCCCCCGGGCGGGGCGGGAAACAAAGAAAAAAGACAAGATTGCATCGTGTGAGAAAGAAATGCCCCCGACCCGGCCCACACAGGAAGCAACATCTGCGCGTCAGCACTGCCGACAAGGAGTCATTCCTTTTTCTGCCCGACCCCATGAGGAGGTTTCCCCAGCACCCAGAGGGGAGACAGGCTCAGGAGCCCCGGGACTGCTGGCGAGGCAGGAGCGCCACGTACCTGAAGAGCGCGTCTATCATCCTCTTGGACGGCAGCCTCCAGAGGATGCGCGGCCAGGGGTCTCCGGAGGCGCTGCAGTCCAGCCGGAGGGTCCCCCCGTAGCGGACGTCGGTCCTCTGCGGGGAGGTGCCCGTGATGCGCGCGTTGGCGGCGGCGCGCTGCACGGTGAGCTGCACAGTCCTGCGCGCCGAGCCCACCAGGTTGGCGGCCACGCACTCGTAGCGTCCGCTGTCCTTGGGCGCCAGGTTGCGGATGTAGAGGGTCCCGTTGGGGAAGACGAAGAGGTTGTCGTGGATGAACTGCGAAGGGCGGATCTGCGTCCCGTCCCCCAGCGCCCAGCGCACGCTGGGCAGGGGCGCGGCCTTGGCGGTGCAGTGGATGTGAATGCTGAGGCCAGGGGGCAGCGAGATGTTCTCCAGCTCCTCCTGGTGGATGACGGGTGGGAGGGCCGCCACGTGCAGGCGGATGGCGAGGCTGTCCGCGCCGGCGGCGTTGCTGGCCACGCACTTGTACACGCCTCTGTCTGAGAAGGACGCCTCCTTGATGGACAGGGTCCGGTTTTCGTGCAGCGTGATCCTGCCCTCGACGGGGGAGACGGTCTGCCACACCCTCCTGTCGGGGAAGATCCAGGAGATCTGGGGAGCCGGGGTCCCCTTGGCCAGGCACTCCATGGCGATGGTGTCGCCCAGGTAGACGGTGACATCCTTGTAGTGGGCGGCTAGGATCTGAGGCTGCTGCACCGTGACTGAGAGCAGGACCACCATCCTGTCCGCTCCGTGCAGGTTTGTGGCCGTGCACAGGTACTGGCCGCGGTCCTGCACCTGTACGTTTCGGATGACGAACGTGCCGTTCTTCAGGACTTCAAACCGCTGCACTCTGGTGTTGGGGGTCATGAGAGCCCCTGGAAACCAAACACAGGCACCGTCAGGTTCAGGGCAAACACGGTCTTGCCAAAGGGACGAAACAAGGATTATGAGTTAATCTGATTCTCCTCTTTATGTCCAGGCAGTGAACGCAAAAAAGGACCCGCCCCCCAGTGCCTCTGATATGCGTCTTGGATGTTATACTGATCCCCAGATCAGGGCATACGCCACCTTCAGGCCAAGGCAGCAGGCATGGTTTTCAGAGAGGGTTCTGGAAGCCGCCAGAACCCATCATGAACCCCAGGGTCTCCCAGGGTGGCCTCTTCATTTACTTTAGGTACTGGAGAGGCAGCCCCACTTCGCTCAGCCTCTGCCTCGCTGCGTGGACGCTGTCCTCCTGAGGTCCCAGGTCGGCTGCAGGGATGCCCCAGGTTCTCAGTCACCGCCCGCCTCTGTCCGGCCAGGGTCCTGAGCGCGACATGGGGCTGGTCGTGCTGTGCCCCGCCTGGTTGAGTTGCAGGCTGACGCAGGCTTCCTGACGGTGCCCGACAGCCCCACCTCTACAGACAGAGGGCACACACCCGTCCTCCTCCCCACTGCCTACACTCCCTGTATTTCATAGCCCATCCCTCAGGACTCTGCCACGGTCGGGGTCTGTAATAATCAAGAGTTTCTGATGTTTTGACGTGTTGGGGCCTTGCTGACCTTCCAGGGACGGCCAATTCCTAGAGATATAGCAGAGGACCCCCCTTCCAAATGCAAACTCACCCATCCAGAGCCTGCCCCCCACTCCCTGCTCTGAGAGGCTCCCATACTCTGGACCACCATCCACCTGCCCTCATCCCCCCAGGACAGGTACCAGACAACTAGGGCAGCCCGTGCACCCAGGACCTGCTGGAATTATTCACACCAGGCCGTCCTAAACCCGCTCGCCCTGCCTCACCTGTTCCTTCCTGCGAAAATCACAGTAAAGGCTCTCGTCTGGTTTCCCCCTTTCCCTCTGCCTCCTGACCGACCCTGGTGCTTCCCCGTGTAACCCTGCTTGGTGTGCTGTGCCCCTTCCTCTTGGCAACCGTGAGCGACCAAGTGTCTCTTCAGTGGCAGTCACCTCCTGACCTGTTAGCCTCGCTATACCTGAATAATAACAAATCCTATATTGAAAGACTGGGAAAAGCCCCAGCAAACCCTGAGTTTCAATCCTCCCACCCTATCCCACGCTGCTCGGTTCCCAGGTCCACGCGCCCGTCAGTGGGCTATTCACTTTAGTTTTGACAAACTCCTCTGCTTCTTTTCCTAGTGATTTTCTCTAAGCTGGGAGTCCTGCCTTTGCATGGAACCCTGGAACCCTGGACGCTGTCCCCAGCCCTAGTGCTGCGGATTCGTGTCCTCGACCTCCTAAGTTACCTGAAACTTCCCACGACAAGGCTTTCCGCCGTGCACGGGGTATGGCAGGTGAGTCTTCCCAGCCCACCTGCTCATAGGGAAACAGGTGTTGGTTGACGACAGTATAACCTCCCTGCCTTCGAGGAGATGCAGGTCCTTCTGGTCTGGGTCCAAGCCCTCCTGGATGACAGGTGACCGTGGGCGTGGAAGGCCTCCTGCTGCCCCTCAACCACTTCCCCATTGAGGGATTTTATGATGCAGAGACCCCCAAGCGCTTGTCTATTTCACTGGGTTTCAGGTGGGAGGGAAGGCCCACTAAAACCGCCTGCAGATCACGATGGGCAGGTAGAAGGTGGCCTCCTGTTAGCACTCGATGAGCTGATTTGGTTTACTGGGTAGAAAAGGTTCAATACAATAAGAGACATTGTGCAGCTCCAGAAAACAACGCTGGCTGGATGGGAGACTGTCTGGTTTGGGCATGAAATGAGGAAGAACTTTCTGAAAACTGGAGCTAGCTAACAAAGGAGAAGCCAGCAGTAGAAACAGATTCCTGGTCAGGTAGAGGAAGGTGCATGACTGTCTAGGGAGGGGGCATGGTCCAGGGATGCTCTAAATGGCACAGGGTACAGTAGACCCTAAGGATGAATGCAAATGGGATCTCCCAGGGGAGGAATATGCCTTCCTTCGAAGGCACAGTCCTTCTAGAATGAAAACCCCGTGGTGTTCCCCATTTGCTATTTCAAGCAAGTTCCTTATTAGATCATTACGAAAGCGTTTGCTGTCAAATGCGGAGCTGATCAAGATGCTGGTAAGTTCCCCGTGCTCAGTGCTCTCTGCTCACCACTGGGACATATCCAACATGTGTGAGATAAGCAGGGAATGTACAGTTCTCTCTAGTGATAGCAGCACTTGTCATTTCCTGGATTATCTAAATGGCAACCGAAGAAAACCCAACCCTCTGAACAGGATGCGAGCCTGACGGACTCAGCCATGTTGAGAGAGAAGGGAAGAGAAAGGGGAAAAGGGAGGTCCGTTCGTGGAGGCTGTAGGCCCTCCGCTATTACTTTCTCCCGTCTCCTAGAATCTCTTTCGCCATCGGGAAAGCCGACGGTCATTTTATGAAGCAAAGTGGTCTTTGGGCATCCCAGCCTGCTAAGTAGAGACCACGGTATAGAGCCTTGTTACGGACTGAACTGTGTTCCCACCACAATTCATATGTGAACGCCCTGACCCCCCAGGACCTCAGAATGTGGCTGTATTTGGAGTTGGGGGTCTTTAAAGAGGGGATGGAGGTACAATGAAGTCATTAGGGTGGGTCCTGATCCCACAGGACTGGTGTCCTTGTAAGAAGAGGGGATTAGGACACAGACGCACACAGAGGGGCGACCCTATGAGGACACAGGGAGGAGATGGCTGTCTACACACCAAGGAGGGAGGCCTCGGGAGGAACTAGCCTTAGTGACACCTTGATCTTGGATTTCAACCTCCCCAAACTGAAAGGAAATACATGCGCTGTTCTAGCCGCACCATCTGTTCCAGCGCTTTGCGACGGCAGCCCGAGCGGACTCATACGATCCTATCTCTAGGTTCAAGTCAAAGCAATGCCTGATGAGCTCACACCAAGCTTCACTGACCTTTCAAGCCAGCGCGAGGACAAGAGGGGTTTGCACAGTTCCCCTCACGCCCCTCTGCACCCCGACATGGCTCGTGGAGGACTTCTGTGCTGGACCTCACTGGGAGGAGGCAAGAGTGGCACGGCCCTGAGCCTCGGTTAGGAATGCCCTACCCAGAGAAGCTCGTACGTGTTTCCATGACTCCATTAAAACCCGACACCCATTTTAATTCCCCACTTCCCGTGCCCGTAAAGGAATACACCTGTCAGCGGATTCTCAGATGTCCTTTGCCATCCCATCTGCCTGTCCCTCTGCCCGGAATCTCTGGTTCTACCTGCACTCACGGACTCCAGTAAGCCCCTCCCCTACACAAGCCCTGGTTACAATGCAGGTGTTTAAACACCCTACCTGTGGACGGCTTTGTCCAAGTCACGAAAGGCTTGGGTTTCCCCATAGCCTCACACGGGAACATGACATCTGTCTCGGCAGTGACGGACACAGTCTGGGGGGATTTGGTGACAATCTGGGGCTTTTCCCCGAGCGTCCAGAATTTGGATGCAGGTGGTCCTCTGGAAGAGAAGAGCTTTGAGCTGCTCTGATGGAAGCTTCTGGAAGGCTGGGCAGAAGATGTCATGAAAGGGATGGAGCTCCGGGTGGAGTAGACCAGAGGGATGTTTCTTAAGTTTGTGGAGGGTGGTGTCACGGTCCGGGGAAGGTGCAGTACAGGAGGTGCTGGGGGACCAAAGTCCACATGGGTGACGCTCTGAGAATGTATCCTGTTGTAGGGACCCGGGTTGACTTTTCTCCCTCTCGTCCCTGGGGCAGGAGAGGTGGGGACCTGAGGCTTCGGAGTAACTGTCAACTGTGGAAAAGAGAGGGTCCTGTTGAAAAAGAAAGGGACTCTTCCATCGGGATAATACGGGACTCTCGAATCTGGAAGCTTGCCAGCTGGGTCTCTTGAGTCAGGGATGCTGTTGTCTCCAAACGATGTGGGGCTGCTGTTGAATGGGTCAGTTCCCCGGTCAGTCGACTTACTAGGAATGCTAGGATTGGACCTCGGCAACGGAACCACAGGAGTTGTTGAACTTGGTAATACTGGAGCCGTAAAGTGCCTATTCTCCGGCGGATCCCTGGACGGATATGCAGTGATTTCCGGTCTGCTGGTCAGGTGGGGCTGGCGAGTGACCACGTATCTAAAGGAGCTTTCTGTGGCCGTGTGTGGCCGCCTCACGGTTCCTCTCTGGGGGACCGCTGTGGCAGCGACTCTGGCTGGTTGCTGGAAACCTTGGACCCTCCCAGCCTCGTGGTGAGTATCTGGACGCCCTGGAAGGCCGTTTTTGGTCGTACCGTCCAAGGCTTCCTTTCGCAACTCCTGCTTTGGAGTGAAGGTAAATTTGTCCTGGTGGGAAGAGGGAGTGGATAATTCGTTTGGCTTCGATCCATGCTGAGTTCCTTCGTTATTCACTGAAGGTGTTCCGGTGGCTGGGGTCCCCCCAGCATAATGGAAGAAAATGTTTTGTTTGGAAGCGTCTGACGTTGGCAGTGTTTCTGACGTAAGAGGTGTGGGCTTTGCGGTGGTTTCAGCCAGAGACACACGAGTTGTGGGTGGGAGTGGGGTTGCTGGTTCCCCCACCAGGGCACGTGTGGAGACTTCATTCCGGTGTCTAATTTCAGAACGGAGAGTGGCTGGAGTGGTTTCACGATGACTCTGACCACTGATGGTGGTTTCCACCTGACCTGAAGATGCCTCTACTTTTAGGATGGCGAGAGTAGTTGAAGGGACCACTTCTTCCTGTTGCGAGAGCACAGAGACTGCGGCAGAAGGTGAAAACTCAGAAGGAAAACCTAGGTCCGCCGACTCTTTTAAAAAGGGTGAGTCTGTAAGAGCTTCTGAAGAGCTGGTAACAGGTGGGTCTGTCTGTAGCCGCCCAGGCTGGGCTGCCCTTGGAGGAGTCCACCTTGCACTTCCTGGAAAGCCAGAAGGAGGGGATGCCTCCTTAAACACTCCCACACTGGAGACCTCGGCCCCAGAAGGTGAGGCCACATGAGTAACTGACTCGCCAGGGACCAGACCGTTGGTTTTAGAGTCCTTGATGTTTGTGACATTGTAATTCTTAATTTCCTTTCCGTCCGATACAGGCTCGTCTGTGACTGGAATTGTCTCTTGGAATTTATCATGAGATAAATGTGCTTTGGTGGCGGCTGTCCTGTCATCTTCCACTCTGGTTATCTCACGTGGGTCTCCAGTTGTGAGAGAAACGGTGGTGGGTGAAAGTACAACTTCTGAACTGGGGGTAACAGTGTTTGTATGTGTATTTTCTGGGGAAGGGCTGGGCTTGGACACAGACGCTATAGAGCTCATGGTAGAGGTGAGGTATCGATGTTTCTTTGGCCTCTTCCCATGTTTCCTGCGTGGGGCGCCCCTGGATACCGGTTCTGCATGCTTCTCCACGTCCATCAGTTTTGGGGTACCAACGGTGCTGTCAACCCAAGAGGTAGGAACCAGCAAGCTTTCCGCTTGGCCTGGAGTCTTCACTTCGGGTGCCTGAGTCAGTGGTGCCAAAAAAGTGGCCGCTGGGGCGAACGTCGTGGGCGGGGTTTGTTTATGCCGGTGCCGGAATCGGTGGGGGCGCAATCGCCTCCTCCCGCTGGGTCTCCTTCGGGAAGGATGAGTGGTCAGCGCTGACGGGGACGTGGCCTTTGGGGTTGGCCTCATCATGGCTACCGTGCTGGTGTCCCTGTCGAGCAGAACGCCAAGCGTGGTTCCCTTGGGGTGCTTCACGGCAGTGATGCTCGTCACGGCTTCCAGGGCTGAGGCCAGCAGCGTGGTGGATTCGATGCCTTGCCTCTTACTCTCAGGAATTCTGGAGCGTCTGGGGTCTCTCTCTCGCAGACCTCCTTCCTGCAGTGTCTGAGAATTCTCCTCTGTGCCCTTGGGAATCCGTGGGTGGCCCTGAGTGCCTAAACCACTTTTCACAAGCTCGGGGCTCTCGGTTTGCTCTTGCAGAGCTGTGTGTGCTGGGACTTCGGGGTCCCCTAAAATGGGATCTTCAAATGCCTCAGAGGTCCTGGTCTTAGCAACCCACGAGGCAGGCACTGGAGTAACGTGTGCGGAGGTGTGTCCTTTCGTCGTACTTTCACCTGGTTGTGAATTTGTCTCCAGATCTTGGTAAAAGTATGGCAGGGTCTCGGACTCCGCCAGGGAGATGGCATCCAGTGGAGACTCATACTCACTGGACGGAGCCCCCGGCATGGACTCAGCGTCTAGTGTAGACCAGCCCTCTGTGGCCATGTTTCTGTCAGTGGGCTCTTCGCGGACCATATCCAGGGTCTGTAGAGTAGAAGATTTGTAAGGCACAGGGAGCGGTGTCGTGGCCGTAGCCCAATTCGAGTCAACTGCAGTGGGAGCTGCAGGCTTGGTCTTCTCAGAAAACTCTTCATCAATCAGTTCTTCCAGGTGTGCGCTTGTCACTTCGGGGTCAGCAAGAATCACTCCATCGTGGCCAGACTGGACCAGAGCCATCCTGGTGGAAGAAACAGTGCCAGAAACCTGCTCTTCCTTGCCAAATAAAGAGACATCTCCTGAGGATTCTTCTGCACTGGTTGTGGTCTGCACAGGTGATACTGAGCGGGGAGCAGCTGCAGGTAAAAGGGGTGTCACTCCTAGGCTCTCCGATGGAGGAGTGCTGGTTCTAACGACCTGGGGGACTTCTGTTCCCTTAGGGAGATTTCTCCCACGCACTCTGGCGAGAATATCTGCCCACTGCTCTGGACTGATCTGTTTGTTTGCCACGTTTATCCTTCGTCTGGACTCAAACACTCTGCGACCTTCTGCGATGTTTGTGTCTGGTTCCTTTTCGGAAGTCTTCCAGTGTTTCAGTTTTCTGCGCCCTTTCTTGGTTTTCTGACCTCCAGCGATGGCATCGTCCTTTGCTTTGATGAACATCTCTTGGTCCTTTGGATGGAGAACTCTCCTCATTGTGTTACCTTCATCTCCTAGGCCAGATCCCCCTTCATCCTCCACGACATCTCCTCTTCCTCTGGAAAGGGTCTTCCCACCTGGGCGTCTGCCTCTTTTCGATGACCTGGCAGATCCCTTCTTACTCACCGTGATCCCCACCGTAAAATGATCTGCCCCTTGCTGGTTGACAGCCACGCATCTGTAGTAACCACTGTTGCTTCCTTGGACCTTTGGGATGTAAAGAGTTCCATCGGCCAACATGTATGTGTGTGACGTGTTAGCCATAGCGTTAATTATCCTTCTGTTTGGAAGGATCCAGCTGATCTCGGCTTCAGGTATGGCCAGAGCATTGCAAGGCAGCGTCACCGGCTCCCCTGGGCTCTTCTGAATGGTCACGGTATGTCCGTCAGGGGGCTGAGTGACAGGTGGTTGCACAAGGACCCTATAGACCATTCGATCCATTTCATCCCTCACCTGCGCGATGCACTGGTACAAACCAGCGTCTGACTGCTCCGTGGATTTGATCTTCAGCCAGCCGCTGGTGAGGATGGAGAATCTCCCGTCCTCGTCTTCCATGGGTGCCTTCAGGACAGAGCCATCTGGGAGCACCCAGGAGATGGATGGGCTCTCAGAAGCCTTCACGTTGCAGCTCAGCTGGCATGGACTCCCTTCCAAGACGGTCTGGGCTCTCTGCACCGCTCTGCTAGGCTCAATCATTACCCAGCTTCTGCTCCGAGACGGCCTCGCGTCTTTGGCAGACACGGTGACAGCATGTTGAGAGGAATAGGACAGCAGCACTGTTTGGGCCGTGCTCTGACGCCGGTTGAGCTGGAGGTGTATGGACGGCTGCGTAACCCACTCTGGCTCTGCCAGGATGTGGGCTCTGACGCCCGTGTAGTAGAGGGTCTCGTCGGCGGCGTCTTGCCTGTACTGGTAGCCGAGTCTGGGGTCTCTGCTGAGCGTGAGCTCCCGGTGTAGCGTCACAGGGACCTCGCTGTAATAGGCAATCAGCTTCCAGAGTTTCTCATAGTTTTCTCGCGTCATCGGACACTCGAAATCCAAGGCGACCGTGGCATTTATCTCTATCTCTTGAGGGTCTGTCTGGTTCAAGTGTAGCTGGTACACGTCCACGGGCTTCTTGATGTCACAGACCAAGTTCACCGTGTTCCCGTGTTCGTCACTCATATTCAGAGAGACGTTCCATACAGGATACTGGAAGCCCTGCAGGGAGGACGGGCTGTCGCCGTCCTGCTCTTGACTCTGATTTTCCTCGCTACTCCCGCTCCCGTTCTGTCTCAGAGGGGACTCGATAGAAGGCTTCTCACAGGCGATGTCCTGCAGCCTCTGAATCTCTTGTTTGTGCAGCTTCCTGGGACTGAAGCACGTGGAGCACAGCTGACCCCCTTCGTACGCTTTGTCCTTCTTACATTTCAGAATCCCTGAAACACGCAATCACACACAAACATGCTGTAAGTCAGTGACTCAAAGAACGGCCAGAGGGTTAAAGCTTTTGCATCTTTATCACCCGGACGCACTCCCACCACGACTTAGGACCTCACCCACCTCGCTCTGTGACGTCACCCCTGACTTGAAGTCAGTTTAGCACAGTGCGTGGTACCTCACCGGGGTTTTGGAACTTCTGGACGGTGAGTGATGAGTACTTTTCTAAAAGGTATTTTTAAGTTAAAAAAGAATGGCTATTCATACGTATTAGACAAGTAACCTTTTATGAGGGCCCAGGAGAATCTACGTGAAGTCACTGCAACCCACGAATATATTTCCAGGTTATAGGATCGACAGCTGGCATGGATCGTATCGTGTCTACCTTTTATAATTATGTTTTCTCTTGCTAGAATTATTCATTTCAGGCAGTGTTTACTTTTTGGATTCACATTCTACTCTTGGCTTCCCGGACATTAAATCCTCCAGAATTTTCTCCTTCTCTGGCCAACACTGACTCTTTCACTGTTTCCTCCTTCTCTGCCCAACTCGTTACGGATGATGTGCTCCTTGAGTTGCGCTCGGCCCTTTCCCTTCTTGTGCCGAGGTCTCAGATGGCCTCGCCCACGTGCATAGTTTCAGTTACCGTTCACTCGCCAGTGATGAGTTCCAGCTGTGCTTCTCCCGCCCAGACTCATTCTTATGAGTCCCACACCCAATGCCCTACTTGACACGTCTATTAAAGGGCACAAAGGTTCCTCGAACTGACACCTATAGAACCACATTATGTTTTCTCCCTGCTAGACGTCTCGGGGCTTTTCTGTAGTCGTAACTGGGGAGACTAGAAAACTAGGATGCTTTTTGACAGTCTTCGTGGCACGTGTCCACTTCTTTCCATCCGCGCTAGGAATAAAACAGCCAAACTGCCGTCACCCGGAGTATTATAAACCTTCCAACCAATGTCACTATGTCTACTTTTGCTTCTCTGAATGCAGTTCTCTATTCGAGTTTCAAAATAAACATCTTGAGATGCAAATAGGATGGTTTCACATACCCCCCCCCAAACACACATACACACAAATACAAGACATACCACACAGACACACATATGGACACACTCAAACATATGCAGACATAATGCATACATATGGGCACACAAAGGCACAGGCGTGTATCTCCAGAATGGCTGCGACGGCTCTCTACCCCCCGAAGCTTCATGATTCCACCACCAGCGTGTAGTGTTCCTGCTGGGACATGACGGTTTTCAGCCTGTCCTGGACCCAGAGGGGTTTGGGCACTGAAATACGAACAGAGGTGACGTGTGTCTTTTCTGATTAAGAAAATTAAGAGGTCAGTATACCTGTCCTTCCTCATCCTTTGCCTGATTTAGCAAATCTGGCATCAAATGTAAAGTGGAGCCATCCATGAAAGAACCTGAATCTCAGCATCTCCACGTGGAGGAAAGACACCTGGCCGCTGCATGCGCCTAAAGGGAACTGTGGCCCATGAAACCAAAATGACAGGGAGGCACCAACTCACACCCGTCAGAACGGCCATCGTTAAAAAGCCTACCAACAATAAACGCTGGAGAGGGTGTGCAGAAAAGGGAACCCTCCTGTCCTGCTGGTGGGAATGTAAATTGATACAGCCTCTGTGGAGAACAGGATGGAGGTTCCTCAAAAAACTAAAAAGAGAGCTACTATATGACCCAGCAATCCTGCTTCTGGGCATATATCTGGAGAAAACCATAATTCAAAAAGACACATGCACCCCAGTGTTCACTGCAGCACTATTTACAGTAGCCAAGACATGGAAACAACCCAAAGGCCCATCAACAGATGAATGGATAAAGAAGATGTGACACATATATACAATGGAATATTACTCGGCCATGAAAAAGAATGAAATAATGCCATTTGCAGCAACATGGAGGGACCTAGAGATGATCATACTGAGTGAAGCAAGTCAGAAGGAGAAAGACAAATATCACATGATATCGCTTGTATACGGAGTCTAAAAAAATGATACAAGAGAACTTATTTATAAAACAGAAACAGACTCACAGACATAGAGAACAAACTTACGGTTACCAAAGGGGAAAGCGGGGAGAGGGTACATTAGGAGTTTGGGATTAACAGATGCACAGGACCATATATAAAATAGATAAATAGCAAGGACCTACTGTATAGCACAGGGAACTCTACTCAGTAAATAACCTACAACGGAAAAGAATCTGAAAAAGAATATATATACATACATGTAATATATATATATATATATATATATATGTGAAAACAAAATTGTGACATATATAAATGAAAACAAAATTGCGACCTAAGGTGTGTGTGTGGGCTGGAAGTTCCTGGATGGCCACAGGCTGAGAGGCTAAGCTGAAATTAAGGGTAGCAAGACCTCTCAGAGGAGGAGAGCTTTCAGTGAAAATCTGAACGCTGAAAAGAAGCCAGACCCTTGAACATCCAACAGAAGAGTTTTCTTGGTAGATGATGACCAGGTCCAATGACGCTGAGCTACAAATCGGTTCAGATGGTGCCTGGAACAGAAAGCAGCGCAGTGTGGCTAGAGCAGAGTGAGTACAGGGAACAGTGGGACCAGCCCATCGCAGGAGGGTAGGCACTGCGCTAGCCTGCACTCTAGAGCCCACGCGCCACAACTACTGAGCCCACGAGCCACAACTACTGAGCCTGCGCTCTAGAGCCCACGCGCCACAACTACTGAGCCCGCGAGCCACAACTACTGAGCCTGCGCTCTAGAGCCCACGCGCCACAACTACTGAAGCCTGCACGGCTAGGGTCCGTGCTCCACAACAAGAGAAGCCACCGCAATGAGAAGCCCGCGCACCGCAACGAAGAGTAGCCCCCACTCATCACAACTAGAGAAAAGCCCACGCGCAGCAACAAAGACCCAACACAGCCAAACATAAATAAATAAATAAAATAATAAAGTAAGAAATGTTTTTAAAAAAAGAAAAGAAAAAGACCTACTCAGAGCACTCCATTTGCCTCCTTAGAGATAGGAGAAAGGAGTTAGACCCAGGCTGGTGGCTGTGAGGTTGGAGATGAGCCACGAGACTCAGGTAGGATAAGCTCAACGGGCTCTGAGGATGGGTTCCAACGTGGGGCTTGGGGAAGGGGGTGTAAAAGAAGAAGGAAAAAAAATCTTTCTTATTTTGATGCAAAATCTACTTTCTTGCAACTTCTACCTATCAATCCTGGGTTTCTTTTCCCCCCTCTGGTTCAGTACAGAACAGCTGTATCCCCCATCACAGAAGAATAATCACATAGCCAGCCCAGCGTTCTCTTTTCCGAGCATCCTTGAACACTTCCTGTAGGACGAGGACGCACGGAAAATCCAACCTTTAGCTGTAGCCCAAGGTCGAAAAGAATCCTCCGAACGTGCTTGCTATGCCAACCAGAGTCAACTGTCGATCACTCATTAAATGATAATCGCTCTACATTTCGATAAAGGATCCATGCGTTTGAATTATGCCACGGAGCCGTCTTGACATTTCAGTTATATCATTTCCTGCCTCACTGGTTTGAGGACGTGATTTCACCCGACCTAAGATGAAGCAATAGCGCAGAAAGTAATCTGTCCAGAGAGGTGAAGGTTGGACAGCTAAGGGTCACGCAGCCGCTCTCCTGTCCTTACCTCTCGACTTTGCATCCCATTCCAGAAACCACTTCATCTCACAACCACAGGACCACGGATTCCCGTGCAGGTAAAGGTTCTCCAGAAGCGGCATGCTCTGAAGCACGCCGGGGGGAAGGGTTGTAATCATGTTCTCGGCTAAGTAGAGGTGTCTCACGGTGGAGAGTCTGAAATAATCCAGAAACGTGAACGTGGAGAACGTGGCGGGGTGCAGCTGGTGAAGCATGTTTCCCTCTAAGTGGAGTAGCCTTAGGGACGTTAAGCCACTGAACGCTTGCGGGTGGATAAACTCGATCTTGTTGTGGTCCATGTGTAGCCTTATTAGGTTCCAGAGCCCCCGCAGGGTCTCTCCTGTGATCACTCGAAGCTTATTGTAGCTGAACTTGAAAACCTACAAAGACAGGAAATCCTGTCTAAGATTAAATAAGAAACCAGAAAACCAACCAACCCACAACCAGGAAGAGAAACCAGAACAAAGGGCAGGAAAGTAATGACATTAAGCTCGTCTCTTATGTTAAAAAAAAAAAAAAAGGCCATTTAAATCATTGTTAGGGAACATTCTACAGCTTCCCCTCTTCACGACTGGTCCTAGAGGTTGCTAGTCGCGCTGTTCATAAATGCCCGGGTTTACCTGGAGAGAAATGAGGTCTCTCAAAGCCCCGTCGGGGATGCTGGGAATGTCATTGCCGTGAATCATAAGCAGCTCCAACTTGGTGAGTCCCGCAAACGAGGTTTCCGACAAAGCCTGGATGCTATTAAACCTGGAAAATAAGTAACTGGAATGAGGAGCAGTGAAGTTAAATCCCAGCTGGGGAGGAGTTCCCAGCCCACCCAGGGGCAACTGAGCAAAATGTTGATTCTAAGGTTGTACTGGTGCCACTCGCAAAGCATAATCCTCTCTCTCCGTGTCCTTGTCTATTTCTAAGGTTGCAAAGAAACCCACGCATTTTTATTAGCCTTCGTTCAGTGAAGGCGTGATCGCTGGGAATTCTGACTGGGAGTACACTTACGTGGTCACAGGCTATTTGGGGAGATACCTAAGATTTAGACCTTTAAACGCAGCTGGTCGAAAGGGCCCCTCATTGGAAATCATAACAAAGACACGTGGCCAGCACGCATGGAAACCAAAAAACCAAAAGACAGCTTTGGAAGTGGCTTTGCATATAGTAAGACAAGGACGTTCTCTGAAATAAAGGACCAAATGAAACAGACACCCTTATTTCGCAAAGACAAGCTCCCATTTCTGATGGGTGATGGAAGTTATCTGTAAACATTCTGGTGCATTTGGGGTGTTGTTTTTGCAGAGAGATTGGTAAAGACGCTTCCTCGACCGGTCTGGAAATCCCTCACTGCTCCGTGGTTAGTGACACCAGGGAATCCCCAAAGTGAATCCCTGGAGAACCAATTATAAGACGAACAGAGAATCCTGTACCTTGCTGTGTCGTAGGGCAGGAACCTGGGGTCAGGGCTTCTGTGGAAATCCAACACATCTATCCTGACATGATTTCTGTACTTCCCCTTATCACCTCAACAAAAGGAAATGCGTCTGTAGAGGAGGCCGGTAACAGCTCAGCGCTAACTCGGCAGGTGATGGCCAGGTCCAGTTTCCTCCTGAGACACATACGTGCCCCACACCTCGGTGATCACAGCCTCTACGGAGGTGAGGTCCACCCCAGAGCTCAACATCCTGCAATGCACTGGCCAGCCCCCATGACAAGGAACCGTGGTAAGTGGGCCCCAAACGTCATGTGCTGAAGTGGAGAGTCCCTGCCTTAACCCAGGCTGGGATAGGATGGGGGTTTGGTGTGCTGCCTCATTTGTTCATCATTATTTGGACTCTACCAAGAAACCTGCCCGAGACAGTGAACACCCAAGAAGGGATGAGTATCAGCCCGTAAACTCTTTTCCATTCCTTGTTGCCTGACGCTCGTCTGGAAACAGTTTGTGGGAGAATATTATCAGGGAAAGTTGGTGAGGCTGGCAGGGACCAGGTAATCTCAGAATTGGGAGGATGTAGAGAGGAAAGAGCTTCCTTTGTTCCAAGTCCACCGGGAAGTCACTAGAGGGTTTTCAGGAAGGCTGTGGCAGGAAGAAAGTCACGTGGTCAGACAACACAGCTCCACTCTGTGCAGAATGGGTCAGAGACAGACAAGAGGGGAAGGAGGAGACCACGTGCATCCCGGGGAGGGACGCCGGTGTCCGCGGGCAGGGTGGCCGCCGTGGAGATCAACGTACGTGGGAAGTTTCCAGACGTGCTTAGAGCAAGAGGCCACAGGCATGGCTGAGGGATGGAACTGCAGATAAGGAAGAGCTTGCGGGGGAAACACTTGCAAGTTGTATTTGCCACGGGATGTTGAAGAGGCTTGTCAGACGCCACGGTGAGCGTGGGACCCAGGAGGCAAGTGAAGACCTGAGACGTGCACATGCAGGAAGCATTCCCGAATGGACGCATGCACTAAGGGCTTGGGGGGAGGTGACGCCACCTGCGAAGACCCCAGAGGTAAAGAAGAGTAGAGAGGCCAGAGGGAAGAGGCAGGTCTGGACTCGGAGGCAGGCGGTGGTGCAAGTCAAAGGCTCCATCTCTCAGGTGGGTCAGAAAGAGTCTGATGTTCCGCAGCACATTTTCGTTCAAGGCTGTGCTATTCCTCTCCTGGAATTTTTTTGTCTCCCCAGAGCCTCACTTCCAACTTGACGTCCAGCTACAACGGTGGGTGCCGCGGCGGGCAGAAGATAAAGGGGAGGAAGATGTTTGGGTGCAGGGGGTCACCTTGTTTGGATTCCCTCCCCACCTGAGTAAATCCCCTCAAAGTCCTGGATGGGGGGCATGTCAGCTCAGGAATCCTCCTTCCTGCATCCCTCTTCCTGGTGCTTCCTTTTAAGAGAGTGACAGATGCAGGAGCTGCTGGTGTCAAGGTTACGAATGCGGGGTGGGGGGGCCGGGGGGGGGACATTTCCAGGACAGACAAAAGACAAGGGAATCACGTGAATGGCAAATGCAGGAAGCATTGTATTCTCTCTGCACACCCAAGGGGTGTGGGTGAATTCTCTCCGCATCTGTCTAAAAGCCGGCAGAGAGACGGGGAAACTCACGTGGCAGTCAGGAAAATAATTTGACCGGCAGACTGAAATGACCTGGTGTACAGCCCCAGCCTTTAACTGGTCAGCTACCCATCCTTCTCTCCAAAGCGTCTTCCTCATCTGTTGACGGGCAATAACTGACTACATAACCAGCTAACTGGAATGATTTTTATATCAGAAACATAGAACCGTTTTGCAATATATACACATATCAAATCATCATGTTCTACACCCGAAACTCATATAATGGTGTCAATGATGTCGCCAATAAAAAAGAAAAAAACAAATATATGTAAAATTGCTTCACGGATACCCGTTAGGATCCCAAGCAAAATTTAAAATGAAAAAGAGCTGATGGGCGTGGGAGAAATTTCAGAAAGATGTCATCAAAACGCATCTTTCAATCAAAGGGGGGAAATCTTTAAAGGTCTATAAATCAGACATTTAACTGCATGATATGTTCTTACTCAGGAATATTTGGAAAGTGATTTCTGAAAAAGCTTTGGGGCTGTCCAAACAGGAAACAGCAGATCTTTCTTTCAGTGCTGAGTGAGAACCCTAAAAACATCTGTGTGGGAATGAAAATTTTTCATTACTGCTCTGCCAATAATCCCTCATTCCTTGAGAGTTTTAAACCCTTTCCAGACCGCGAACAGACAACTCAGACCCTGAGTTCTATCTGTATTAGACGTTGCTATTGTTTTTTTGTTTTTTGTTTTTTTTTTCCCCAACAAAAGGCACAATGCCAGCCTCCTTATCTGCTTCGAGACTGGTTTCCAGAAATAGTGCTGTGATATTGTAAGAGTGATTTTTAAAATGTGGCACATTGAATAATGTTACAAATTAAGCCAGATGGAAGTAATATATGTGGGTGCAGTGAAGCTATTCCTTTTTTTTCCCCTTTATCTTTAATATCACACAAAACCATCTCAGGATCTTATTGGAGATGGTAGGAAAAAGAATAATTTTGATATCTGTCTTTCATTCTAGTGGCAAAGCCTTTAGGACACTGTAATTCACTGACTTCAGCATTAATTGTTTAAAATGAAACCACCAAGAACTATGTTCTCATTGAGACGTGACATAGGTTCCACGCTTACAAAACACGTCATTTTAAAGATGGGCGGAAGAGAACCCTCCTGGAAACTGTGAGATGCAAACAGCTCCACAGAAAAATAGTTTATAGGTCTTGCAAGTCTCAAGCTATCACACAGCTAACTTTTGGGAGAGGATGCATGCGGCTTCTTCCCCAACCCCCCAGCCAACGTGACAGCCCAGACCCTCAACACACAGCAGGTGAGGCATTCGGGGCTCCTACACAGGAAACACAGCAGAAGACAGTCCCCCTGCACCTTCAATCCCACACTGTCTAGGGGGCTCCCCTAAGGCCTAACAGTAGCCCCGATTCTGCGCCCTGACAAGGGGTCAGCCTTGAGGGATTAGGTGGTTAACCCGCAAGAGGGACACTATGCTGAAAATGGCTCATGAAAGGGGCGACCCCTAGAGACAGAGCTCTTTTGCACCCCAGGAGGTGTAAGAAGGAAGAGAAATCATAGATAAGCTCTATTTTCCTTTCCACAAACTAGCACAGCCCATCCTAGCCTGACTCAAAGCAGCCCCAGTTCCCCTTCTGAATGAACTGTAAGATTGTGAAAAGGAAACTGGTTTTAAAATTGTAAAATGATTTAAAGATGGCAACAAGGAAACTGTGACTGTTCTCTCTGCTGGCAAAGCCAAACTGTTTTCCCCACGGAACCATCATCACTGTGTTAGGTTTTTCAGAGTGTCAAATCGTAAAGTTTGCCAAACGTTTTTGGAGAAGGCTATTTAATGGTCTATTGCTACGGGTTCAGTGTTTTTTCTTATTGTCTTAACTTCCCGTTCTTTTATTCTACTACTGGACTTTATAATCGACAAATGCGAGAACGGTTGAAGCTCTGTACTCAGAGATGTCTAGGCAGGTTTACAATTTTTTGTTTCATCTTATGAAAATGTCCCCACAGTGGCTATTCATCAAACCCTAAATAATTTCGTTGTTTTATGGGTGGTAGAAAGTAGCGAATAGGTTTTGTTGAAGAAGTCCAAATGATTGTTTACTATTGAAGTTGTACATTGCTTAATATGAAAATTGCACACGAGTACCTGTAATTCATAGCAATGTACACTAATGTACAGAAAGCATATATGGGCACAAAAGGAAACTAAAAATACAAAAATTCTACCTTGAAATGCTGCATTAAAATATCTGTTTAAAAGATACTAGTATTTTAAATAGGCAAAATCTGAAAGAACTCTTATTTCCTCAATGTCACAACTGCGTCACGCAGATAACCTACAAAATGTCACAGGTGTCTCACTTATTCCTCTTATTATTATGTAATAGTTCCTGAAGTCTATTTAGAATAGTATTAGTATATTTATGTGTGTGTCATATGCTTTCATATCTGCATTAAAGAACTGTTATCAACGGACACTTAGCAAGGAACTGAAGCTGTCCGAGACGGTTCGTTATTCAGCCTTGTGATAGAAGCTTCCGGTGACGGATCAATTCAGGTAACAGCCCCCAAAGGACCACATTTAGTATAGTTACAAACGCCCCCTCGATTCAGCCCATATAGGAGCACATAACGCAAGACACAGTGACACATAAAGGAACATATATTCGCAGTGACGTAAACGCACACACACATAACGAAACACCAAATCAACACGCATGCGAGGAGGCTGCGATGGCTCAGAAAGAACGTGGTACAAACCCCAGATTGATTCTTTCCACATGTTTAGAAATCCCAGCGGGCACGGAAGCCAAGGAGCGAAACGTGCAGTGGACCTCGCTGGGAACATAGCAGGCGCAAGGATACGGACAGGCCAGCGCGGCGCGCGGATGTCCCCACAGCAGAATCAGCACCACGGAGAGTGCTCGCCACTGCGCCCGCGTTGGCATCTTGTCGGGGTGGGTCATCCCAGGACACCTGTCGTGGAACCACAAAACCAGATGTCAGGTAGCGCTTCCGTATTTCCAGCGGATCTTACTTGAATGTGCACCATGGGGGTAAGCTTCGCAAGACATCACACAGTGTATGTCAGTGACACAAAACACGTGCATCAAGAAACAAAATTTATTTTTTAAAATCCTTCGCCATTCACTTTAATCGTTACTATAGAGTATAACCTTCCCTCCTGACTTTGGGATGACTTGGAGATCTCCCTATGCTGTGTAGGAGGGTACGGAATACACGTGCCCACATACACGCCCATAAATGTACTTACATACATATGTGCGTGTATAAAGGTATACATACACAGACATATATATTTGTATAAATGTGTATATATGTGTGTGCTTATAGATACAGAGAGAGGACAGATACATTCATGTTTCTATAATAAAATAAATAATAAAAGGAAATGTTATGCGTCCGCCTCCAACGTTATTGCCGAGCCGTTGCTTATTGTACATATCGGAATAAAAAGCTTCTCAGAAAGGCCGTTATTATCAGAAGGGTTTCCTTCTTTTAATGACATTCCTTCAAGTTTTAATTATATCTTCTTCAAGGGCTTACAGAGGCATTCACTAAAGCGAAATATGTTCCATTATATGTGGTTTTGTTTATGACCCTTAATTGTTTTTTCCTTGGAAGAGCCCAAATGTTGAGATGGTGCAGCACCATAGTTACCGGAGAGGAAATCTGGGGCAAACCTCTGAAAAATCTGCCACTAGAGAAAGAGGAAAGGAATTATTTCCTGATGAAGAATCTTGAGGCAAACAAAAAAGATCAGTAAGACAAAAGAAAAAAAAAAGAGGAAGGAGGAGAAAGAGAAGGAAGGAAGCAAGGAAGCGAGGGAAGGAAAGAAACGGTCAGATAAATATTAGGTTGTGGGCTTCCCTGGTGGCGCAGTGGTTGAGAGTCCGCCTGCTGATGCAGGGGACGCGGGTTCGTGCCCCGGTCCGGGAAGATCCCACGTGCCGCGGAGCGGCTGCGCCCCTGAGCCATGGCCCCTGAGCCACGGCCGCTGAGCCTGCGCGTCCGGAGCCTGTGCTCCGCAACGGGAGAGGCCACAACAGTGAGAGGCCCGCGTACCGGGGGGGAAAAAAAAAAAAGGTTGCATCAGCTACCTCATTTAGAATGTCCGTGATTATTTTTTCATGCATCGGTCATGCCTTCCTTCATCGACTCATATTTCTGTCAACTCTTGCATGAAGTTTATTTGCAGATAAGTAACACACATGGAGAGTAAAGGGCACAGAAGAGAAACGCGCCTGTCGGTTCGTCCCTGCTCTGGGCAAGCCCTCACTTCTGATCATAAACTCTCCCTCCGCTGACACGCGGCAGGGACACCCCGAGGCCGTAGCCCTTCCATCCGTTACAGGGCCTCCAAAGAGATGCTCTCTAAAATCCGGACGCGCCTCGCCTTTCAGCTGCCCCTCCGGAGCTGACGGTGCAGGCGGCCGCGGAACAGGCGAGCGCAGCTTCCTCCGCGCCGCTTTGCGGAGAGCAGCCGGCTGGCTCTGCTGAGCCCAGGCCTCCCCCGCTCCCGCCTGCGCGCTTGACCTCCGCCCTGGCTTTCTGCCGACGGCCTCCCGATGCCCCCTCCCCAGCCGCGCTCCGCATCCTGCCTTCCACCCGGCTCCCCCCGGAAGACCGCAGGAACGCTCCCCCGGGAACCCTGGTCCCGAGGTCTCGAGGGAAAGCGCCCTGAGCCTGCAGGACCTCCTGGCACGCCCGGAGAACCCTGGGAGGCTGGCCTCGGGACACCAGGCGATAGACGACCTGGAGGGGCCGGGCGCGCGGCCCTGCGCCCCTGGCCGGCTTCCAGCGCCCGCGCTCACGCGGCGGGCAGGCGGCGCGGTGAACGCCGAGCCTTCCCCGAGCGCGGCTCGGGTGGCCCCGCGGGTCTCTGAGGCCTGGCACCCGGGCAGCGGAGGACGTCTCTCCCAGACGGTGACTTCCCCAGCTCCCGCGCGGCTCAGCCCCCGGCTGAGGGGGGCTTCGCGTCTTCCCCTTTCCAGGGGAAGACGAAGGGGGAGGAGGACGAGCGTCTCAGCCCCCGGAGCGAGGCGGCCCTGCAGCGGCGGTGTCCCCCGCCAACGCAAGAGCGCAATCGCTTACGCTGGGGGATCCCCTTGGTGACGCCCTGGAAACCAGGGAGGGATGAGTGAGAGGTCGCGAGGGGGAGGGAGGAGAGAAGAAAGGCTCGGGGGTTCCTTAGACCTACTCAGCGCATCTTCCCGGAGGATTCCGTCAGCCTCTCGCCTGGACGGAAGCCGGCCCCTCGGCCCCTCCACTGTAGTGCCAGGAAACAGTTCAACACGTCTGCTTGCCCTCGCCCCCCGCGGCACAGGTCCGTCCCGCACTCTCGTCACCCGCCCCTGGCAGACAGAGCCGGCTCCCCGCCGCGCGCCCCGGCCGCCCTCGGTCCTCACCTGTCCTTCGGAAGCCGCGGCGCACGGGAGCGCTGCGCCCAGAGCATCCGCGGGGCCGGCGCGCGCGCGTCACCGCCGGGGGTCCGCCGGGGCCATGCCCTTCCCGGGGCCGGGGGCGAGGCGGCGCGGCTTCCCAGCGCGGCGCGGCGAGCCGGCGCCCTTTTATGCGCGTCGCCCAGAGACTTCCCCGAGTGCACGCCTCGGCCCACCCCCGCCCTGCCCCACCCCGGGGAGACGGGGCGCGGGCCCCGGCGCAGGGACCCTGGCCGCGCCGCTCTGCGCTCAGCCCTCCTCTCGGCTCTTCATGGCGCCGCGTCCCGAGTGGGCACGCCTCGTCCACTCCGCCGGGAGGACCGGCAGGGGCCAAGCGCACACGGCTTTGGGAAGGAGGGCTGCGGGTCCAAGACGAACTCTGGGGACCCGCGGGAGGGGCAGAGGCCCGGAGCGCGGTGCGAACTGCTGCCCGAAGTCCGCACCCGGAGCGCCCTTCCCAGCAGAGTTGGAGAGGGTCTCCTTCTTTCCGCGGAGGAGAGAGGGAACAGGGTTTGCACTCCTCCGGGCGGGTCGGAGTGTTCTCTGGCCGCGCCTCCGAACCCCGGGGTTGGCAAGAGCCGGCTGCGCCCGCCGGCATCCCACCGCCCCCCCGACCCGGAGGGGCAGGCGCGGCTGCCACGTGAGCCCCGCGGCCACGCCCTCCCGCCTCTGCTGTGGCTCCTGGCCGCCAACCTCCCTCCCCCTGCCAGGATCTTCCTGCCAAAAAGGTGGAATGCTCTCGTCCCGTTTGGAGAGCCCGAGGGGGGCTGGGCCGCTGCCGGCATTCTGGGGAGCCCGGTGGTACTTGCTGGGGCAAGTGAGAACCGCTTGTGGACAGGGCGAAATAACAGAGGTTGGCGAGGACCCTGCGTCCCCAACGCAGAAGGGAAAGGGAGAGAAGGAGGTATCCTGGTTCCCAGGAGGAATCAGATCTGGGCAAGGGGACCAAGGGGTCAGGTGAGGACTTTCATCAGCAGAGCCCCCCTGGGCAGAGCTAGGAAGAGCACCCATTGTGAAGAGAAAGAAACAGGGGTGTCCCAGGGCCGGCATCCAGGAGGGGAACATGCCAGGTGTCCTGAGTGAGCCTGCGGCATGCCTGGTACCTGTCCGAGAGCTGCTAGGAGGTGTCCAGAAATGAACCTTCAGATGAGCTGCTTCTGATGCACCCAGTATGGACTGGCCTGGTTTCTCCTGAAAAGTGTGTAGGAGGGACTTCCCTGGTGGCACCGTGGATAAGACTCTGTGGTCCCAGGGCAAGGGGCCTGGGTTAGATTCCACACGCATGCCGCCACTAAGACCCACTGCAACCAGAAACAACAACAAAAAAGTGTCTAGGAATTCCTCACTGCCCCTTGCCCAAGGTGGCGGGCATCCACCAGGTAGATCAGGGGCCGGTTCATAGGTGGGTCCATTCACTGCGTCCATAGCAATAATGTGTGTTGACATATTTCCAGGGACTGGTTTTAGGGATCCTCTTTCTTGAAATGCCCCAAACCCTTTAATTACATTTATTAAAAACCTGTCCCCAGAACATCTCCTTAGCTTTCTTGCGTGGCTTTGCCATCCACCTGCTCAGCTAAACTGGAAACCCAAGTCACGGTCCCCATGTGCCTCTCCTCTAGGACCTTGAAGCCAACTGGTGGCCAAGTCTAGTGGATTGCGACTCCTGAGAATTGCTGAGCCCAACGGCCTTGCCCGCTCAGTACGGTAGTCTGGTGCTCAAGTCTTAGCTTCTGCCTGCCTCTTCCTTCATCCATTGTTTCTTTGTCCCACACCAACCTGGAGGGCTGCCCCATTCTCAAAACAAGTTCTGAAGTTGTCCACGGTGACACATGACATGGCAGGGTCTTGCCAGCCTGTCCAGGGACCTTGTATCTGCTGATGTTCCGGCTTTGAAGAAATGGTAGCAGACCCCTCCCTTCTTCTCTTCCTCCTTCTTGTGACGCCCATGCATGTTCTCATCTTGAGGTACGTATTTCAGTCCATCGTGTGTCCCTTCCCTGCCGCTGCCTGATGATCTCTTCTTCAGCCTCCATCTCATAGCACTTTCCAACATTCCTGCCCATCCATGTGGCCCTTTGCTTGTCTTATGGCCAGTTACTTGCCCTTGTCTAATTATATGGTTACGTTTCGAAACCCGGAAACTAGCACAGAGCTTAGCACACCCTAGGTGCTCGATCAAATGCATGAATAAGTGAGTGAGGGAATGAATGAGGTTCAATCCTACTAAGAAATGTGTAGATTTAAAAAGTCACAGTGCATAACGGATATGACAAATCCATGAATATAGCCTTATGGATTTTCCATGATTCCATAATTTTTTTAAAAAAATCAACAGCTTGGTGTATTTATTCCTTTTGTTTCGACATTTATTCTGCTCCCTCGGTGGTTAGCTCCGGAGGCCATGTTTGATTTACTGTTGGATCCCCAGAAATGCCAAGAAAATTCCTTGAATACGGAGGGTTTTAAATACATATCGGTTGAATTAAATTTACCTGTTTCCCCACAATTCCACAAGGTGGAGGCTGAGGAGGGTAGAGGGGACAAGGGCCAGGTCGGTAAGTTAGGACAGCGCGGAACGTGCTTTCTGAGGCAAGGAGTGATTTGACCTCCAAAGTGACAAGAGGTTGGAGTCCTCCAGAGTCACCAAACGCCATGTGATTTGGGGGATGGCAGCCCCTTGCACGGCGCACCCCACGATTTTATCAGCAATTGCTTCTCCATCTTTCTCATGCTAGCGGCATCTGTCTTCTTGAAGAATTTTGTCTGCATCACCGTAAGAGCCCTCCCATCCACTCTTCTCATTGGACCCCCTTAACAGCAGAGCCACTGGTAAAGAGTACAGACAGCTGGGCTTACGCCCCCCTTTCCTCCTTCCCACTCTTTCTTGGCTGGGCAGAAACCTTCCCTAAAATCAGCTTCCCCAAATGTAACATAAAAACAATGATGCCCATCTTTCAGGGCTGCTGTGACCACGGGATGCAATCCTGTAGACAAAGACCTGAACACAGGACCTGTGTCGTACCCGTGGTTAATACACAGGATCTGTGGAACCTACACTCCTTTATGTTTTACTCCTTTCTTATATCCTTCGTCCTCTTACCTGATTTCTCCCCAAGACAGGATCTCTGGGGATACAGTGGCTGTTTCTTGCTTGAGCAGGCGCTCTGAATCTTGAATGGGAGTTTCATGTTCCGGGGGGCGCTGTGCATGACCACGGGATTATATGGTTTTTTGCTTAACAGCGATTGTGAAAGTAAATCCTGCATCAGCGGCTGCTACCCAGCCTCCATAATCAGATGAAGGACTGACCCTAAATATTCTAGGATGACTGGAGAGAAAGGAAAAAAAAAAAAGTCTGCACAGGAAATGTCTCCTTGCATAACTGGGAAATCCCAGGGGTAGACTAATAGCTAGTGGGGATGTATCTTTATCTGAGCAGAAAGAGACTTTCAGGAATGTTGCATGTGAAACTTGCCCCCGGTCTGTCTAGGGTAAGCCTTAAATGAGAATACAAGCTACTGGCAACCTCTCTGAAAATGAGGGGGTATTTTTGTTTGACCTCGTTCCTTCATACCACAGTCAGTGGAAGTCTCCCATTCTGCTGCATTTACTAAAATGCTTCCAGATTTTTCTCAACAGCGAATTTTTAAACAGAACAAAAAAATAAGAAGTACACCTCAGAGGAACTCCCCAGATCTCCCAAGCACAGTTGAATTATATCTGCAAAATGGGCTGGAGCAAATTCTGCTCAGCGGGGAGGGTAGAAATCTACAGAAAAAACATCAGATACAGATGTGATGTCAGTCCGACCCACCATGGGGGACGCGCTGAAGGGGACTGCTCGGCAAACTGGAAGCTATTTCTCCATCCCTCCCCCTTATCTGAGCCGGAAGCATCTAGAACAAGTCACAGACACAGGCTCTTCCACTCTGGGTCTCCAGATTCTGCTTGGTAGGAAACCAAGTGCAGGGGGATAAGATAATGGAATTTCAGCTCTCTCCTCCATACCACGGGAAAACATGCAGACTGGGGTCAGCAGCCCACGCCTCGGCACCCGTTCAAAGACCTCAGCTCTGGATGGCAACGTGTCAGAAACCAAGATCGGGCTTCCGTTTCGAAATAAAAGTTACCAGTGGTCTCTACCTCAAGGTGAAACTATTCATGCCGGAGAGATGTCCTGTGATGGCGACTATTCAACCTTCTACGCAGTGTCAAGACTTGTGGTTTTCGGTGTGTGTTTTTTTTTTTTTTTTTTTTGACAAAGCATTTTGACCTGCATTTATGCTGATTTTACATCCTGCCTCCGGGAATACAAATCAAGTAGCTTCTCTGGGAGTTCATACGGCAGGTGCACGAAAGGCTGGAATGAAAGGTCACTAAAAACTACTTCTGGGACTTCCCTGGCGGTCCAGTGGTTAAGACTCCGCGCTTCCACTGCAGGGGGCGAGGGTTGGATCCCTGGCCCTTCCGTGGGTCTCATAGGATAGATCCCAGGGTATTTCTCTCACCTGTGGATGCATTCAAGACACCAGGTAAGGTCCCTTCTGCTTTGGGAACATGCCTCTTTCACGAATTAGGACGGGCAGCCTCATTTATGGACAACAGATGACTTATGCAGAGAATTTAAGTCATTCTGAAAACAGACAAGCAGGAAGACATTCTTGTGTCTGGTGACCGTCAGTTCTCCCTGCACATCGCGGAAGAGAAACACGGATTTGTCGAATTGTCAGTGGCGTGGGCACGGACGACACACAGGCACGCGTTGTAAGCAGAAGAGCTTAGACAGGCACCCAAACCCAAACTGAGTTCAAAGAAGTTACAACAGGCTTTGGGACATGGTCTTTAAAGATGCAAAGAGAATTTACTTAGGAATAAAGTGGAAGGAACACATGACTCAAAACGATTAGAAAGTGTGAAGCAGAAAATCATGTTCTGTTCATGGTTTTCCAAAGAAGAACACGGCAAAGAAAATACTTAGAAACTGCGCGGCGTCGTTAGGACTCCTAATTAGCCTTCAAACTTGGATCGTACCTATATGAGTTTTCAGTGGCTGCTGTAATGAACTACCATAAAATTTGTGGTTTAAAGCAACAGAAATCTGACTGCGCTCCGCTCTGAAGACCAGACGTCTGAGGTCAAGGTGTCCCAGGGCCACGCCCCCTCCAGAGGCTCCAGGGGAGGGTCCTTCCCGCCTCTTCCAGCTTCTGGGGGCTCCAGGCGTCCCTGGGCTTGTGGCCGCGTCCCTCCCGTCTCTACTGCCGTCTTCACGGGGCTTCTCCTCTGTGTCTGGGTCTCTCCTCTTCTGTGTCTTAGAAGGACCCTGTCATTGTTTGTAGGGCCACCCTCCTCCAGGGGGACCTCATCTCAGACCCTTCCCTGCACCACATCTGCAGAGCGAGACCCTCTTTCCAAATAAGGTCCCGTTCTGAGGTCACAGTTGGACATGAATTTTGAGGGGATACTGTTTGCCTTACGGCACTACCTGTTTGCCCTGTAAGAGGGTAAAACGTGTCACATTGACATCGACCATGGAAGCAGTAAATCAGCCCCTAACAACCTTAAAATGTCATGTTTTTAAAGTAATGATAGAAATATTGCGATAGAGGAACTAGAACCCTATCATAGTGCCTACCTGAAAATGTAGGTCCCTGGTGTAGGGTACATTGATATAGGATGGATTTTTTTTTTTTTGTTCCAGCATCTAGAACCTCCAGACCTAGCAGAAACACATTCCTTCCTGGCATTGCTCTTCTCTGAGTCCTAAACTGGGTTCAAGTGGGATTGGCCAGGTTCACGTCATCCTACAATGCTGGGCCATGATTGGCTGGCACCACGGTGAGCAATCGCTGATGGACCTTCTGCACCAATCAAAATGCCTGGCTCCCGGATACAAATGATTGGTGCACGGGTGAGCACATGACCCAGGCCAGGCCAGTCACGATCCATGCCCAGAATTTCTCAAACAGAGAGGGAGATGCAGTTCCTGGAGATGCCGGGTGGGCACGTATGAAGACCCAGAGCTGCCATATTTCTTGTCCCGGTGAGGAAGGCTGTTTAAGAAAGTGAGGTCAACATTTTGGAGAACCAGAAAGGGGAGATGCAGCAGAGAGCACTTGCCTTTTTCTTTTCTTTTCTTTCTTTTTTGGCCTCGCTGTGCAGCTTGCGGGGGGGGGGGGGGTCTAACTTTCCCGACCAGGGACTGAACCCGCAGCCTCGGCAGTGAGAACGCAGAGTACTCATCACTGGACCACCAGGGAATTCCCACCTTTGCTTCCTTCTCAAGGTTCATGTGGGTTCCAGTAACCTCCCTGTCTTGCCTGAGCTGGTTCAGCTGAGTTGATAGCTTTTCCTGTTATGGATCAAAGCAGAAATGCCCAATGGGTGGTGTTCCACTCCAAGCCCCATAAAGACAGATGTTCTGCCCTCAGATGCGTTGTTTTTTTGTGGGGAACTACAGATTAACTATCACAAAAGACGCTGCCTCAGGACCTTTGCACTGACTGTGTCTGCTCCCTGGAGTGCTCATTCCCCAGATTCCCCCATGCCTTCCTCTGGACCTTCTCCTGGTCTTTGCTCAGGGGGGTCCCTTTCAGCAAGTCCTCCTCTGACCACTCCCCCTATACTTTTCACTCGTCTTTCCAGCTTTATTCTTCCACAGGTTGGAGCTGAGAAGAGACAGGTGGACCTGAGGAGAGGCAGATAGAAGTGGGTGGCAGCTTTGAGTTTCAAGGTCATTGTGATCTCCACGGACTGCATAGTTTCCCTTTGATTCAGGCAACTTTCCATCACCTTTCAGCACACACTTAGCCAACAGGCACCTTTATTGCTTTCCTAACTTGAGTTGGGTTTTTGTTACTTGCAGTGAAAAAAGTTCTCAGTGATATAACAATCACCGTTGAAATGTTAACCCAGTTTTGTTTTTTTTTAAACTGCACCACTTAGAACAAATGATAATGTAAGATTCATCACTTTCTGAATCAACAAAACCTGTATGGTTGAAAGAAAAATGTATGTTTGCTTTGTTTTCATTATGATGCTATGTTTTATTATTATTAGAACACATAGTCATTTATCCGTGAGTTTCATTTTTTTCCTGAAAAGGGTTTTCAGGATTTCCTGAAAATAATTCCTAAGGTAACGGTTTACAACTGGTCCTTCCCCATTTGTTTCTCAGGCATAATCGTTATGAATATAAGCGTATGCATTAATGTTTATTCTTTCATGTTTTACAGTGTTTTTAATGGCATACACCCATATATACGTGCTTGACTGTATATAAAAATTCTGAAGAAGTTAAAAGAAATCGTTAATTGTTACTTCTGACATTTAAGACCGAAAAACAAGGGGGGTAGACAAAAAACGTTTAGGGTTTGTATTCTTTTTTTTTTTGCAATATGAGTTTTTAGTTTTATACCAAAAGGGGCCTTTGTTTGGTTTAGAAATGTCTCCTGATTTTTATAACAATACAGTGGAATGTTTTATTGTCTTGGAATTTAAATGTAAAGCTATTAAGGAATATGATGCGAGCCCAGTCAAAGCCCAGTCCACTAAAAGATCCAGGACATATAATGCTTTTAATTTGGGGGATTCCTTTTTCTTTTAACTTAGAATAATCTTTTAAGAAGGACTATTTCTTGCTCAAATGAAACGTGTCCAAAGTTTAGTCATTCTTTGACTTCCACTTTTATTTTATCAAGGTAAAAGTCACACCCTACAAAATTTACCATTTAAACCACTTTAACGGGCACAATTCAGTGGCTTTAGAGCGTCCACCGTCTTGTGCAACTGTCACCACTACCTGCTTCCAAAACATTTACGTCATCCCTAACGGAGACCCATTAAGGGGTCACTCTTCATTTTCCACACCTCCTCCCACCCCCAGCCCCTGGCAACCGCTCATCTGCTTTCTGTCTCCCTAGATTTACCTAGTTGGGACATTTCATATAAGTGGGATCATAGGGTATGTGGTCTTTTCTGTGTGGCTTCTTTCATTCAGCAAAATGTCTTCAAGGTTCATCTATGTTATAGCCTGTATTCATACTTCATTCATTTTTAGGGTTGAATACCATTCCACTGTATGGCTGGACCACGTTTTGTTTATCCACTCATGCACGGGTGGATAGGTAGAATTCACTGAAATGCTTTTTAGAAAAGAGCCAAAGATGTAAGACTCTGCTTTAGACCTAGTGAAACAGGCATGGTTCTGCAGGTCAGCAAATGACCACGGGTGACTGTGACACGCAGAGACTCCGATTCACACCTTGCAACCACAGTTCTTGTATTTTTTGCAGGGAAAGGCAAGCTTTGCTCCTAATGTCTCTCCTCTCCACAGGGATGGAATGCATGAGAAATCTCTCTGGATCCCACGTGCAGCATCATTCCATAGAATCACTGACGACAAAATCATTTTTAAGATTCTCATAGTTGTGTTGGATTTTGCTGACTTGTACTTAGCGGCTGACTTGACTCAATTACAGGCATTTGACTCCGAATTTCCTGCCTAGGGGCAAGGGTTATGTCAACTTACAATTTGCATAGCTAAAACTATACTTAGGAAGAACTGGCAAAGTGTGTCTGGCATGAAGACTTTTCTCTATAGCTTAGGTGGAATTCTGCCCATTTTAGGCGTTTCTAAATCAGAGAACAGAGAATGAGAGCACACAGATATCCCTTTGCTTGCTAGTAGTTTAAGTTAGATGTAACTTGTTCAAGGAAAAGTATACTTTATGGCTGTGGATGCCTTGACCACCAAGGTTCACACCGATGAGCCATGGTGAGGACTTTAAGGTCTCAGTAGAATGAAGATAGAATCCGTCCTGAGGTGGACACGTACTCACATAACCCCGATTCAACTCAGAGCTCTGAGGGGGAGGGATAAACTGGGAGATTGGGATTGACATATACACACTACTGTATGTAAAATAGATAGCTAATAAGGACCTGCTGTAGAGCACAGGGAACTCTACTCAACACTCTGTAATGACCTATATGGGAAAAGAACCTAAAAAAGAGTGGATATATGTATATGTATAACTGATTCACTTTGCTGTACACCTGAAACTAATACAACATTGTAAATCAACTACACTCCAATAAAAATTTTTTTAAATAAAATAAAATACATCAAAATGATAAAGAAACAAACAAACAAAAAAGCTCAGAGCTCTGAGACCTGATTCTGGACCCAAAGGGATGCCACGCTGCGCTGCCGTACGCATTGGCAAGAGGAGAAAAGGATCCCAGACGTATCTTGTCATTGAACAAGTCCAAACACCAGACCCTGAAATCCCAGGTACTTGGTGAAGTCTCGGCCCCACGAGGATGACACAGGAATACACAGGAAGCTTCTCCTTCCAGCCTCTATCAGAAGACCTTCGAGGGCAGGAGTCCCCGTCAAGCAGAGGTCGTGGACGACCAGATGACTCTGTATTTTGCGCTTTCCTAACATGTGAAATACGCATTCCTGGAAAGGACTCAGAGAAGCTCTCCAATGAAGCATCCGTTTGGAGTCATCACCTGGTTGGCTGTTCTCCCAACGTCACTGGTCTACCCCCAGAATCAAGTAGTCAAGTTATAACGAAAGCCTCGTAGAAACAATGTTACCCCAGCAAGTGTGGGTTTTGTCAGACTTTGTCTATTACTACTTCTTAATGTAGTCTATGTTTTTTCTGAATGGAGTAAGATAATCGATTCATCATTTCTATCTATCTATCATCTACCTACCTGCCTATATCTATTATACCTAAGATAAATGAATGCAACTAATTTCCATTCATTTGACCAAAAAAATAGCCTTATCCAAAGGTTTGCTCGAAATTTTTGAGTCTGATGATTTCTTCTTAAATAAAATAATAATAAACTGCATTCCACATTAAAAAAAAAATGAGATCCTGCTTTCAATTCTTTTGACTATATACCCAGAAGTGGGATTGTTGGATCATATGGTGGTTTTATGTTTAATCTGTTGTGAAACTTCCATAGTGTGTTCTCTACCAACTGCACTATTTTGCACTCCCACCGACAATGCTGATTGTTTAACATCTTCACCAACACTTGTCGTTTTCTGTTTGTGTGCTTGTATTTTTTTTGTTTGTTTTTATAGTAGCCACCCTAATGAGTGTGAGCTGATACCTCATTGTAGTTTTGATTTGCATTTCCGTGATGGTTAGCTATGTTGAGCATCTTTTCATGTGCCTGTTGGCCATCTGTAGATCTTCTTCGGAGAAATGTCTATTCAAGTCCTTGGCTTGTTTTTTAATTGCGTATTTTGAGTCAAAATCACCAATGTGGCGTCCCCTGCCATTGCTTTGTTGCTGTTGTTGAGTTTTAGAAGTTTGATATGTACTGTGGATGTGCGTCCCTTATCAAGTATTTAATTTGCAAATGTTTTCTCCCACTGGGAGGGTTGCCTTTTTATCTGTTGATATTGCCTTTTGATGCACAAAATTTCTTAATTCTCATGAGGTCCACTCTGTCTATGTTTCCTTTTGTTGCCTGGGCCTTTGGTACGCTGTCCAAGAAATCATTGCTAAATCTAGCGTTGTAAAGCTTTGCCCTAGACTTGCTTCTCCCCATATAATTCAATGACACCAACTTATCAACCCTGGTGATGATTTACCACCTGGATACTCTTCTAACCTAAGGATCACACTGTCAGGAGGACAACATCAATCTAATGATCCTAGTTTTCCAGTTTCCCAAGTTTCCCCTCAAACCTTCTTTCTTTAAAAGTGCTTGCTGACCCACTCACTACTGCAAATTAGATTCGACAATTGAACCGTTAAATGCGACATGAATTTAAGAATATCCTTTGAGTTCCTCCTTCAACCCGTCCTGGAAAAAAGTGCTAAGCGCATGTGAATTGGAATCTTGAAATAGGAGGTCTGCGTTCTAAATGGACCACCCACCTTCTCCCCACGCGTCATGCAAGGTATCTGAGAGAAGCTACTTTTGTTCACTTAGCCAAATATGCTGTATCCTTAAGTGACACACACCGTGCAGTGATATTATATAACAGTGTTTCCAAGAGAGACAAAACATTTCATGACAGTTAAGGAAGGAAAAAGCAACTAACGTGTTCATACATAAAGTTCAACCCTGGGGCCAACACACCTATTAAACACCTGGAAAATTATATATATATATATATGTGTATATATATATATATACACTGTATATTTTTTGAAGGAATAGATACAATTTCCATACTTTCCATGTATGGAAATGATAGTCTGCGTATAGAATCTAGGGAGCTAAGTTAATTGCTGCAATACCAAGTACAACCTTGACTGGGGCGGGAAATGGGTACAGATCCAGGGGAAGTCAGATGACCCAGATCCTTCTTTAATTTTAGTGGTTAGGAAACCTATAAAGAGAGGGAAATAATAGCCCATGGGCTTAACTCAGGACGGCTATTTCAGAAAAAAGTGAGAGAACAGATAAGTGTACTTCAAAAGGAAAAACTTCAAGGAGGGCAGTTTCCTATTTGTTTATATAGTCCCCATCTGATTTTATCACCCCATTAATGGGTAAAGTAATTCCACACCATCCTCGCCAAGCTCCTGAATGAGTTGACTGCCTCCAATGGTGGGGGCTTGATTCTGTGAGAGGCATGCCAAAATCTATCACATGCAGCCCCCAATCCATCTCTTTGTAACTTTCATGGGTCACAGGTATGCCCCAAGTGGACATCTAAGATGTCTGTGGTACTTCATCTCCATGGCAGCCCTTTGAAAGTCAAAAAAAAAAGTCCCTGTGCTTCCCGTGTTTTATTTCCTTTAGAATACATACATGTCCGTGCACGTCCTGGTGAAAAGCCCTTGTACCAGGCTTCGCTTTTCTATATTCTTTCAAAATAAGAGTCCTCTTCGCTCATGGGTATCCAGGTGGGGCTAGGTAGGGACGCGCGAGGGCTGTCTCTACACTTCAGCTGATGGAGCTGAGTGTCATAGTATTGTGTTGGCCAAAAAGTTCATTCGGGTTTTACTGTAACATCTTATGGAAAAACCCAAACTTTTTGGCCAACCCAAAATACATCATCTGATCTGGGAAGGTGTTTCTTATGACCAATTCTCATTGAATCCGTTGTAGATTTTTGTAAAAGCTTTCAGAGGCATTTAGAAATCTTGATACTGAGCAGGGCCCTGGGGGGCTCTTGGGCACAAAAGCCTTTCTGTGTCTCCCGTTTCTTGATTACAGGAAGTAGGCTTCATTCAGCCTTCCCTGAGTTCCAAAGGGCAGGTTCAGACAGATGTTAATCAGGGAAGGGAGGGGATGCAGAGACAAGGGAGGAGCAGTGAAGAAACGACAGTACAGCCTTGGGGCAGGTCCTGGTTCCCCCTCCAGGGATACACAGAACAATATCTTTGAGCCGTCTTGCAGATACTGAAACCTCCACCAGGCAAGAGACGTTAACTGCATGCTGCCCACCAGCACGCACAACTCAGACGCTTGGAACCAGAAGGTTGATGATGCCGACTCCCACCTACCTCCCCACCAACCAATCAGAAGAAGGTCCACGAGCTGACCACGCCCCCTTTGAACCATGACTGTAAAACTCCTTCCTAACCCCCTCCCCAGGTCAGGACACAAAGTTTTGAGGGTATGAGCCCACTGTGGCCCCCTTTGCCTGGCAAAGCAAGAAAGCTATTCTCTTCTACTTCACCCCAAAGCTGTGTCTCCGAGAATTAATTCAGAGTCCGGGTAACAGAGGCTGGATTCAGCTTCAGTCTCTGCGCATCGGGTGTGGAGATAACAAGTGCTGCTGTGCAGAGTGGGAGCACGTGTCTTCTCCAGGTGGGCCCTACGTCATCACAGGGGTCCTTGGAAAAGGGAGGCCAGAGACTCAAAGCTTGAAAAGGACATGTGATCTGAGAAACAGGTTGGATTGATGTGACGAAGGGGCCGTGAGCCAAGGACTTCAGACAGAGTTTTTTTTTTTTTTTTTTTGGCCGCGCGGCATGTGGGATCTCAGTTCCCCGACCAGATATCGACCCTGTGTCCCTTGCCTTGGAAGTGCGGTCTTAACAGCCGGACCAGCAGGGAAGTCCCTGGACAGATTCACAAGCTGGAAAGATAAGAAACAGGTTCTGTCTTGGTGCCTGCGAAAGGAACCAAGCCTGCCCACACTTTGATTTCAGAACTCTGTGTCCACAGCGCGAAGAGAATACATCTGTGTTGTTCTGAGCTGCTAAGCGGGGGCGGTATTGTTACAGCAGCCCCAGGAGACAATAGACTTAAATCCTGTCGGTCAAGCTACAGCACAAGACAGATCCCTTCAGCCCCTTTAAACCTACTGGAAGCCTCTTTCTCCAAATGCCGAATGGTTTATTAAGATACCGTCTCTTGGGGCTTCCCTGGTGGCGCAGTGGTTGAGAGTCCTCCTGCCGATGCAGGGGACATGGGTTCGTGCCCCGGTCCGGGAAGATCCCACATGCCGTGGAGCGGCTGGGTCCGTGAGCCATGGCCGCTGAGCCTGCGCGTCCGGAGCCTGTGCTCCGCAACGGGAGAGGCTGCAACAGTGAGAGGCCCGCGTACCGCAAAAACAAACAAACAAAAAAAAAAAAGAAAAAAAAAAAGATACCGTCTTTTCAGAGTGGCTCTCCTGCTTCCCTTTGTTCCAGAATAAGCTTCCCCCCTCCCTGTGGCCTGATGGACTTTTGGAAACAGTCGTGAATACTTGGATTTGGTATTTATTGAATCGTCTCTAACCGCTCCCCCTGGAACATGAGGTCAACGGGATTGTCAGCATTCTCACTGCATTTTTCTAAGAACGTGCCTGGAACCATCAGTCTATATTGGAGGGAGAAATGGGCGTGCCCAGGTTTAGGGGGTGGAGTGCTAAATGAGTACAAAGTATCGTCTCAGGAAGGAGGGAAAACAAATTAGGTTTAATCACGGACTGAGAGAGCCATGGGGTTTCTTACGAAGGGAGCAGAAGCACATCTATTGGAAACCAGAATCAGAGGACACCCACATACCAGATGTGTGCAGGGGACACGGGTTCCAGCCCTGGTCCGGGAAGATCCCACGTGCCGTGGAGCAACTAAGCCCGTGCACCACAACTACTGAGCCTGCGCTCTAGAGCCCGCAAGCCACAACTACTGAGCCCGCGAGCCACAACTTCTGAAGGGTGCACGCCTAGAGCCCGTGCTCTGCAACAAGACAAGCCACTGCAATGAGAAGCCCACGCACTGCAGGAAAGTAGCCCCTGCTCGCCACAACTAGAGAAAGCCCGCGCGCAGCAACGAAGACCCAACGCAGCCAATAAATAAATTAATTAATTAAAAAAAATCAAGGTGGTCATATTTTCCTTCTACAGGGTAAAAAGAACTCAATTTTTAACCTGAGTTAGAGTGTGTGTGCGTGTGTGTGCGTGTGTGTGTTTATCCCTTAAGGACTTGAGTCATTATACTATCAATTTATATTTCTGAAATTGTTTTATTTCACAGTGTTTTATACTCAGCGCCCTAGAGGAAAAAATGTAATTTTCTCTGATTTGAAGCCAATCCCATTTTTTGGCTGTGGTCCAGACATAAGGGGGACTGACAGAATTTTAATTGTCTGTGGGAACGCATGTAAATTGAAATTTATAAAGAGAAACAGTGTGTAGGCAGTGTTTGCCTATTAGCTCCCAAAGGGACAGTAAATATTTTTTTTCCATGTAATTCCATCCCAAGGAATGCCTTGTTTAATTCCCAGAAGCCACCTAGAAAATCAGGGTGTACCCAAAGAGATGCCAGCAAGAGTTCTGACCCTAAACAGAGGAAACCAGTGTCTCCACCAGATGACCTACACCATTCAAGGACAGAGAAGTAATACTGTATGAAGGAAGAGCTACCGTATGACCCAGCAATCCCACTACAGGGCATGTATCTGGAGAAAAGCATGGTTTGAAAGAATACGTGCACCCCAAAGTTCACAGCAGCTCTATTTACAATAGCCAGGACATGGAAGCAACCTAAATGCCCACCGACAGAGGGATGGATAAAGAAGATGTGGTGCATATACACAATGGAATACGACTCAGCCATGAAAAGAATCAAATAATGCCATTGGCAGCCACATGGATGGACCTAGAGATGATCATACTAAGTGAAGTAAGTCAGACAGAGAAAGACGAATACCATGTGATATCACTTCTATGTGGAATCTAAAATACGACACAAACGAACCTATCTACGAAACAGAAACAGACTCACAGACACAGAGAACAGAGCAGTGATTGCCAAGGGGGAGGAGGGTGGGGTAGGGAAGGATTGGGAGATTGGGATTGACATATACACACTATTATATTTAAAACAGATACCTAATAAGGACCTACTGTAGAGCACAGGGAACTCTACTCAGTATTCTCTAATAACCTAAATGGGAACAGAATCTGAAAAAGAATAGATACATGTATATGGATAACCAAACCTTTTTGCTGTGCACCTGAAAACTAACACAACATTGTAAATCAACTATACTCCAATACAAAATAAAAATGTTAAAAATTATCCATTGTTAATCTGAAACTCACCTTTCACTGGAATCCTCTAAACCTGGCAACCC
The DNA here is from genome assembly GCF_937001465.1 of Orcinus orca. Taxonomy (NCBI): domain Eukaryota; kingdom Metazoa; phylum Chordata; class Mammalia; order Artiodactyla; family Delphinidae; genus Orcinus; species Orcinus orca. The sequence goes on from NC_064580.1 coordinate 1,882,941, forward strand.
TACCACTGGCCATTTGGAGTTTGAGAAATAAAAGACAAGTGGCTTGATATTAGACCAAATATTGCACCCTTTGGCATCAATAGAGTAGTAATAATTATTATTACTACTCTATTGCATCAGTATTATTTACAGAATACTATACATAACTTTTATAGAGGAATTATTCTATAAAAATTATTCTATTGATTGCTTATAATATATAATGTAATATATTAATAACAATAATAATTATTATTTTATTGTTGTCTTTCGGTGGAAGAATTTCTCCGTTTGCCTCAAATCCCGCTGCGTTAGGAATCGTCCTAATGCCCACCCAAAGTCAAACCTGCTTGCTGACTCTCGTTTGCCATTTCTTCTCACATCTCCAGGTCAGGATACTAAGAGGCAGAGACAAATCATTAAGCCCACAGGAAACAGAGGCTTCTCTTTGAAAGTAGAAATGCGGACTGAATGTATTTTTTTGTTTGCTTGTTTTTAACTTTAAATTAATTTACTTATTTTAACTAACCCGAATGTGCTTTAAAAATTCATCTCCATATGTGATACTAACGTATTCATCCTGTCCTTCTTTGATCATTTTCAGCCACCTGCCTTCTGGGTGTCTTTAAAGGATGTCCTTTGCGTTTGCAAACGGTTACAGGACTAGCATTTGGAAATAAAAGTGAAATCAGTTCAAAACACTGGAACTTCTTCATTTTGACCCTGGAGTCAGAGGTAACCTTTGATGATCTATAAACCCTTGGAAACTTTAATTCAACTACATGCAAAAGGGGAAAAATTGGCATTTTTAGACATTTTTATCTGAACAGTTCTTAAACAGACCTCAGCACAGAAAAGAAAAAATCTGCCATGACTTTACTATACGAGACTATGTCACAAATGCGAAACATAACACATCTTCACTAAATAATGCATATGGCGAATATTCAGTACAAGCAAAAGACAGATTAATAGAATAGACCATGATCTACAGCATGTCAGTGTCTAAAGAAAAAACTTTTAAACTTAATAAAGAAGCAACTGAATCTCCTCTTATGATTTTGGCAAAGACCTTGAAAATTGCAGCTTTTTAGAGCAAATGCACATTTTCACGTCACTAAGCAGGGAGATGTAAAGAAAGGAAAAGTGGTGGTCAAAAAAAAAATAATATGATCAGAGGAGTGTTAAATTCAATAAAGCAGATGGCAAGGGGCCATCCGTTAAGTCGCTCCACATCTTGGAACACAAATTCAAAAAGGAAGCCAATTTCCAAATTAAAAAGTAAAGCTATGGCTGAAAGAACGGTTCCTTTCTTCAAGTTTTTCTTTATTCTTTGTAAGTTGTGCCTACCTTCCCGGTTACCGGTCGTCTGGGACTTTGTGGTCGCAAATTGTTAACATATAATTTGTTTCTAAGAGTCCACATGGTGCCCTGGAATTGGAGTCGATGTTCTTGGGGGGTTTAGCTTTGGTTTAGAAAAAAAATGATGAGTCATCAAAAGATTCTTTCTCAATATTGTTTACTTTGAAAGAGACTGAAGGCTCCTTTCTGGCTCTTAATTTATCCTGATTTAAATTAAAGGGTTGTGAGGGCAACCATCTATTAAAGCAATCTAAAAATAAAAATGCAGATGTAATATCTATAGAGTATGTGAAGAGGGTGCTGGGGGAATGTGTTTCATGGGTGGACGGCCTGTTAAGAGTTTCTTAAAATACAATCAGTGCTCCCTAAGTTTAGGAGATACGGTATCATGCGTAACGCTTTGCAAGAAGAAAACCCCATAATGGACGGGTCTGAGAGATCTTCCTAGACCTGCGCTTCTGAAGTTTTAATGTGCTTTTGAATCACCCGGGGATCTTGTTACAATGCAGATTCTGGTTCGGTACATCCGGAGTAGGTGCCCCAAATTCTGCATTTCAGACTCTCCCAGGTGATGCTGATGCTGTGGGTCCATGGACCCCACTCTTGAGTAGCAGATCCATTAGAGCAGAATCTCTTGGACCAGAACCTAGCCCTGGACCAGGTCACGTTAATATGTGGTCAGGATCGAAAAACCCGGATTGACCCCGGCTCCTTGGTTTTCCAGAAGAGGAAACGTAAGACCTAGTGTTCTTAGGACATGGCCACGTTCCCATGACAACAAGGAGGAATCATGGCAACCGCAGCCCCCTTCCCTGATTCCCAGGTGTTGGCCTCTATTCTGTACCACCTTAGCATCCCTGATCTGAGGAACTCTGATGGATGAGAACACAAAGTGTGTACTCACGTCTCAAAGGCTACAGCTAAGAGATGGGAGGAAAAAATTCAGTCACAAACATTTTCTTTCCTTCTTTGGTGGTGTTTTCACTTGCCAGTTGGGACGTGGTCCATCCCCATCCTTGATGACAGTAGTTGGACGAGACAGGATAGGGAGACAGGTGGTAACAGGGACCATGAAGGAGGGGAAAAGCGAGACATACAGATGGTGGCAACAGAAGCCTTCGGTCAGGGCTTCCCTGGGCTCACGCCTACATAAGAGACACCTCTGCAGAGTCGTAGTTTCCACGGGGATGGTGCACCCATTCCCGGTCCACCCATCTGCATTCCCTGACATACCCACTTGCATCACCTGAAACACATTATTACTACGAGTGCTAGATATTTTTTTTTCAAAAGAAATTTCCTGAAGAGCTGCTAAAACCAACCATGCCTGAAGTCCAGCTGTCACCAACCGCACCATGAGATCGGCCTGAACACGTCTTGCTGGTGAGGGTGATTTCGAGAGGCAGACAGTGTCTCACAGCTCAGAGTTACGGAAATGTGACACAAAGAGGAGTAAAGAGCAGGGGATACAGAGCTTCAGCCGGTCTTATCCGTTTGCAGCTAAATGGAGCAGGGGAAAAGGCAGGGCCGTCCACAAGTCTGTACTTCCTGAAAGAGATGATTTCTTTTTCACAGCTACGAGGGCTTCAGGGGAATGTAAGAAACAGATTTGCACAGATTCTCTTGTTGGGAGAGTTCACATTGAGAAGTATCCTTCGGCACCTCATAGAAACCACCAGGGAAGCACACCTGCAGATTCAAAATCAAGGAGGGTGGTTAGGCATGGTTCCTCCTATGGCCTCACTCCTAGTTTACGTTGGAACAAAAATGCAAGTCTTGTCCGTATCTTCTGCCCCATCCTAAGCTGTTCTTACTTGAATCACCATTTTTTTTCTTCAGTTACAGTCTTCTGCTTGGAGGGAGATGAAATAGAAAAAGCAAAGAAAAAAAAAGAATTTCTAGCAAAAAGTTTCTGTCTCACAGACACACAAAATCCACATTTATTTGTGTGTTGAAAGAATTCCAAGATCCTGATGTGAAAAGAAAAAAAAAAACCCCACATATAATGATTATGCTGAGCTCTGCAATGCTCTGTGTGTAGACTAGTGGTTAAGAACTCAGAGACAGAAGCCAAACCCTGAGTTCAGATTCCAGCTCCCACTTGGATAATAAGTGCCTGACTCACAAACATAATGTCTGTGAAGCCATTAGCCCCGGACCAAGCACACACAGAGGCCATTCAGTTGACAGTGTCGTGATGATTCTATAACACTTTCAGAAGTCGGTTCATCGCGGTCTTACAATTAGCTCTTTCTTTTGCTTCTTCCTCTTCCAGACATGCTATGGACCGACAAGATGCTGAGATAATATAAGATTTGTGTGCTGAGGAGATGGGCCATTAGGATGCGAAAACAACCCTGGAGAATTACAGAATAACACATGCAAAAAAAAAAAAAAAAATGACCAGCAATAGGAAGAGTAGAAAATAATGATTTATTAGAATCCATGACTCTGGCCAAAAATGATCTCAGCGAGCAACCCTTTAGGTAAGAAATGCGTGGGAGGTTCTTCATCACATATATCCAGTGTATCTATTGGGTTCCCAGAAGGCAAACTCGTGGCATGGATGCCATTCCTCTTAGACAACAGAGCTGTCCCCGGGCTTTGTGGTCGAAGAGCTCTGGTCGACAGGGCCAGCCTACTCTGTGTGCAGGAGGAGAGTGGAACTCAGTGTCTAGGCATGAAGACCATCTTCTGACTAGACCCAAGCATGGCGTCTTTGTAGGAATGCCAGCTGCAAACGTAAGCCACCAGATGCCGTCTGCCATAGCTCATCTCCAGGAGACACAGGAAAAATAACTTAGAATGGCTTCTCTTGAAGCCAGGAACATTATTCCATTGCCCGGATATTTCATATGCCTCCTCAGTCTTTGAGGAGTGTGTGTGTGTGTGTGTGTGTGTGTGTGTGTGTGTGTCTGTGTGTGTGTGTGTGTATTTCATCCTACTTGCCTGCTCTGTCGTTCTAGCCCTATTAAACACTTCACCATCTATTGGTGTTGGGTGAATTGGACAAAAATGCAAACCTACTCAGGGCTTGACCCCGTTTTGATTTTGTACTTTATTACGATGCTCTAAAAATACCAATGCATCCACGTGCAGTTTTCCTTGTGTTTCAAAACATGTTGGTGACTTATGAATTTCCTCAACCCTAATCAAGGGAGTGAACTTTCCTGTTGCAACTCTCTGAGTTACTCTTGCATCCTTGACCGGACGGGACATTTGCTATGACTAAGAATTGCTTCGATCACTATTTCTCACACATTACTAATGAATGGCAGCCTTTATTGTTAATGGGAAGAGAGATGAGCAAAAGATATGAATCCCTAAAAGTTGAAACTCATTGCCACAGATACGCTGTGTGAAACTCTCAAAACTCTGTGACCCATATTGTTTTAAAATAAGCCTTGAAATGATTTAAAGATAATGAATCTAAGTTGAAAATGGAAAAAAAAAACCAACCATGAACCAAATACCTTGAGGTTAGCAGCCATGGCTCTCATCAGCATTGTAAACGCCTGGGGAGAGAAACTGTCCAGCTCAGGTATGCAGACTACCTGGACAGGTATGGCCAGTGCATAGGTGCATTGATGTCCTGTGGACGCCATAGCATAGCGCCATGGATGGGCTGGGTTAAACAACAGACATTTATTGTCTCCCGTCCTGGAGGCTGGAAATTGAAAATCAAGGTGTCTGCAGGGCTGGTCCCTCCTGAGGCCTCTCTCCTGGGCGTGTAGACGGCCGTCTCCTCCCTGTGGCCTCACAGGGTCGTCCCTCTGTGTGTGTCTGTGTCCTGATCTCCTCTTCTTATAAGGACAGCAGTCCTATGGGATCAGGACCCCCCTAATGACCTCATTTTACTTTCATCCCCTCTTTAAAGACCCCATCTCCAAATCCAACCACATTCTGAAGTCATGGGGGCCTGGACTTCAACATATGAATTGGGGGCAGGGGGGAGGATACAATTCAGCCCATAACAGAACCGCTGGGTCATATAGTATTTCTTTGATTAACATTTTAAAAAATTTATTTATTTTGTTTATTACTCTTGGCTGTGTTGGGTCTTCGTTGCTGTGCGCGGGCTTTCTCTAGTTGCGGCGAACGCGAGCTACTCTGTTGCGGTGCACGGGCTTCTCATTGCGGTGGCTTCTCTTGTTGCAGAGCACGGGCTCTAGGTGCGCGGGCTTCAGTGGTTGTGGCACGCGGGCTCAGTAGTTGTGGTGCACGGGCTTAGCTACTCCACGGCATGTGGGATCTTCCCGGACCAGGGCTCGAACCCGTGTTCCCTTCATTGGCAGGCGGATTCTTAACCACTGCGCCACCGGGGAAGCCCTTTGATGAACATTTTGAAGAACCTGCACCATTCACTTTTGTACTTCCATGTAGCCTTAACCACGAACCAGAAACTGTGCATGACAGTATCCTTATAATAAAAGGAGCTTAGGACACACACAGAGGCATGACCAAGTGAGGACACAGGGATGAGAGGGCCGTCTACACACCAAGCAGAGAGGCCTCAGGAGGGACCAGCCCTGCCCACACCTGGATCCCAGATTCCGGCCTCCAGGGCTGGAGACAATCTATGTCTGTTGTTTAAGCTCCCCAGTCGGAGGTGCTTCTTTATGGCAGCTCCAGGGCACAAATACACACATGGAATTTGGGGTTCAGAGTCGTGTCCTAGAGCAGGAAGATCAGTTGGTCATAGAGTTAAGCTCCCCACACAATGCCCATCCCTCTATCTGGGTTCGTCACTCAATCTTCATCACTCTTTACTGACCTGCAGAAACATACATACACGTCTCGTGGTAAAAACCTGTCCAACATTTGTCGGCGTCACATGAAGCCAGCCATGGGGGTCTGGGAGAATTTGAGGACTGACTTTCAGGCTTGCTAAAAAGCTTCTCCTGATCAACAGAGCCCCTTCACCTGCCTGTCACATCTTGAAACGTCCCCGGGGAAGAATCCTCTCTGTTGGCAGGGTTTCACAGTCTTGTCTTTAAAGGAAATGTGCCCCGGAAGAGACTAAGGGATAAAGGAGAAGTAGTTGTTGGTTAGCTGGAAGCAGAGTCATTTTCTGAGAGTGGAGAAGGGAGGATGCGCAAAGAGGATGGGAAGGACGAGCTAGGAGGTGGAAAGGATGGATAGAAAGGGCAGACAGGGACCAAGGATGCTACAGGGCAGACGAGACATGAGTGGGCAGAACAGGGAAAGCAGGGAGGAAACCCCATGAGACTCTGACTATAGCGTTTCTGTTCCTGCTGCCGGACTTCTCGAGTTTCCTCAGCCCATCCCAGGAGCTTCTGATTTGCTCCCTTCTGTGCTTTTTCCACTGCGTGGGAGACCCGTTTCCTCCCCAGAAACATGCTCCCTCTGGCAGCCACCAGATTCCCACCCGAAACGTTCCCTGTGGCCTCCAAGAGACCACAATGTAAAAACTGCATCTGCTCTGAGTTCTTTCAGGGAAGAAGAGTCTACCACCTCCTTCTTGGGATTTCCCTGGCTGGTGACGAATGCAGACGCCTCATCCTCCCAAGCCCCCCTTGCACCCCCAGACCCGCCAGCCATGGCATCTGTCTCTCTTCCTCCCCAGGAATACTGGCTGCTGACCACACAAGAGGACGGCCTGAACCATCTGGACAAGAGGTCCTTCACAGTGGTCCAGCCTCGTCACCAGGCTCGTGGTGGAAATCACCTGTGCCGCTCAGCTCCTGTGCAAAGAATTGCTGACCCAAGCAGCTTCATCTGGGGAAACAGAACTGCTTCCCACGGAACGGATTTTTGGGGGCAGCAAGGACCTTCCTCCTGACATCTTCTGGAACGTACGATACTTTACTGAAATTGTGAACACATTTCCAGGAATGGTCTTCTCCTTTTCATAGACTTGGTGACTTTTGGAACGTTCCCCCCCAAAAAACACGCTTCCTTTTGGCAATTGGCCATGCCATTAAATGGAAGACATGTACTTTTGCATATTCATGATTTCAATTCCGGGCTTTAAAATATATTATTTTCCAGGGGAGATAAGAGACATACAGATTGCACTTCCTTCAGTGAAACAGAATCTACAGTTTCTTGCTGAATTGAAACCCTATGCACTGGTAAGAGAAATAGCAGGAGACCTAGTTTCTAATGAGATAAGATGATTAATGAATTGTACGTTACGCATAGGTGATATAAGAAGAAGTGGAAGGGGCTTCCCTGGTGGCGCAGTGGTTGGGAGTCCGCCTGCCAATGCAGGGGACACGGGTTCAAGCCCTGGTCCAGGAAAGATCCCACATGCCACAGAGCAACTAAGCCCGTGCACCACAACTACTGAGCCTGCACTCTAGAGCCCGCGAGCCACAACTACTGAGCCCACGTGCCACAACTACTGAAGCCTGCATGCCTAGAGCCCGTACTCTGCAACAAGAGAAGCCACCGCAATGAGAAAGAAGCCCGCTACCTCTCGCCACAACTAAAGAAAGTCCGCGTGCAGCAACGAAGACCCAACGCAGCCAAACATAAATACATAAATTTATTTAAAAAAAGAAGTGGAAGCATCACTAAATGAGTATAGTGAACCATATTCTTTGAGTTGTTGATATTGAAAGTCCTATTTCTTCATCCTCAGATATAATCTGAAATTTACCCTTAGCTCTCAGTGAGTACATGATAACTAACTTCACTGACCCCAGAGGATGCATTTGACCTTCTCCATTCTTCCTCTAGGGTCTCTCCTGGACTACTTTCTCTTATTCGACCCACTTTTGCTCAGTGTCCGTCTAGACTTTCCAACATTCCAAATGTGTGGTGTAGCCTAGGTTCTGTCTACACCCTCCAGACCCCTATATTTCATCTCCAACACCTCAAAGGTCGTTAAAGTCATCAAGACCAAAAATCAAACTTGCCTCGCAGCCTTGCAGGTCCAGGCCCACAAACCAGGAACCTAGGAGTCTTCATTCCTCCTTGTTTTATCCATCAGCGGCCCTCATGGACAGCTCTCCTTGACCTGCATCTCTCTGTGCCCATCAGCACCACTAGGAAACCATCATCGGTCACCTGGACGCTTTGCTTCCTGAATGGCCACCCTACGGACAGGCTCTGTTCCATATTCTCCACCCTTCAGGCAGTGACTTTTCCAAAACTCCCTTGCGCTCGAGGCAGCCTTCCTTCCTTAAAGCTTTCACAGCTTGCCATGGCTGTTACAATGAACGATATAGTTGGCTTGATGTCCAGGATCCTAAATTCCTTCCCTCCCCAGTTTCATTCCGCACCTCTCTCCCCTTTCCACATGCCCTCCCGTCACACTGCTTTCCTTCACTCTCAGCTCCGTTTGCTGGAAACCTTTGGACGTACTGCGTCTTCTGCGGAAGCTCCATCTCTGACCTGCTGGACCCACCCACTCTGTTAGGCATTCTCCAAGCATCCTGTTTATTTCCACCGTGGCACCTACCACAGTCTATAAATGTCCACTTGTCTGATTTTTAAATTACCGTTCGCTTCCAGTACTCTGGTTGTACTCACTTCTTAACCCCCGTCACCTAGCAGGCATGCAACGAAAACGCACCAATCAATGGATACAAGTAATGCACTCCAGAGCTATTTAAAGAGTTCGCTACCAGGAAGCCTGTCTTGGACGAGAAAGTTAAACAGGAAACTCTGTCCCTCGGGGGTTGTTCTCTGGCTCCTTGCAACGATTCTGAAAAGCAAAGAATGTACTCGGGTAGCTCAGACCGCACAGTTCATGACCACGTCCAAAGCAGCTCCTTGTTCCGCTCACGGGAACATATCGTATTTAATACCTTCTATGACGTTAGGTTTGTTTCTCATCTAAACGTTGGAATTCTGAGCGTAAGGACTCTTTTTTTGATGCTGTTCTTGTCTCAGATCTTATTACTCCTAATAACCGCTTGATTCCGTTTATGCCTCAGACTGAGAGGCACGTCAGGATTCATCTTCTCAAGCTGCCAGCAGTCAGGATCCAGATGCCAAGGAGGACGCGAGGTCGTTCATGAACACTGAACATCCTTTCTCACCTTGGATGGAATAATTAATTTTTTGTGTTGTTTTCGATTTTTTCAATTGGGTATAATTGATTTACAATGTTGTATTCGTTTCAGGTGTACAGCAAAGTGATTCACGCGTATGTAGGTATGTATTCTTTTTCAGATTCTTTGAAAAGGAAAATAACTTTGATCCACCATGACCTTCTGGTTATATCCCAAAGTCACGGGTTCCTATTATTCTATTTTCCCCAATGGCTTCAACGGCAGTATTTTAGAGACTCTGGTAAGACGTAGCAGATGAAGGAGGTGGTGTGTATATGTATACTTGCATATGGAATTCCATCAACATTAGGGGAAATGTGTGTTTCTATATTTGGTTTGGATCTAACCCCATGATGTGAGAATGGATTCATTTCAGCCAGCGAGAGGCACCGTCTCAAACCCCAGGGAACACAAATAGGAAGATACGTCGTATACAACCTTTGAGCCAAGTCCTTGCCATATGGCGTCTTATTGAATCCCGTCCATAACCCAACAAGGTCCAAAGATACTGAATAAAAATACTTGCTCAAGAATTGAAGTCAAGCAGACCGCAAACCTTTGCTTTATCTGGTAGACATTGATCCCGTAATCTGTAACCCCAAGGAGCTCACTGGTAAGCAGAGCAGAAGTAGGGAGAAGGTTGAACAGTTCACCCAGAGAAGTACATAGTCAGTTGATAAACAAGTGCTTGGAATCTAAGTCAGCTGAGTTTGGGATTAACAAACACACACGACTATATAAAAAACAGATAAACAACAAGGACCTACTGTGTAGCACAGGGAACTATATTCAATGCCTTAAAAAAAAATTGAAGTAGAGTTGATTTACAATGTTGTCTTTAATTACTGCTATACAGCAGAGTAATTCAGTTATACACATATATACGTATATATCCACTCTTTTAAAATATTCTTTTCCATGACAGTTTATCATAGGATATTGAATACAGTTCTCTGTGCTATACAGTAGGACCTCATTGTCTATCCTTCAATGTCTTGTAATAACCTGTCATGGAAGAGAATCTGAAAAATCTGAAAGATGTGAAACAGAATCACTTTGCTGTACACCTGAATCTAACACAACATTGTAAATCAACTATACTTCAATTAAAATGGAGAAAGTTAAAAATAATTCAAACACAAACAAAGAAACCCCTCAAAGAGTCAAAGTTGAAGAAAAGTAATTGAAAAGCTCAGCTCTTTCTTCAGCTATTATTTCTAAGGTCATTACAAATGGAGAAAAATATTGAATTTGCATGAGGCTAATCAGCTCTTTTTTTCCAAGACTTTTTTTTTTTTTCTCTCTAGAGCAGTTTTAGATTCACAGCAAAATTGAGGGGAAGGTACAGAGATTTCCGACAGCCCCTTGCTCCCCGACCCCTGCCCACAGGCTCCTCCAACGTCCATATCCGCCACCAGACAGAACGTCTGTTTTCACTGATGAACGTACGCTGACACGTCATCCTCACCCGAAGCCCCCAGGTTACATCAGGGATCCCTTTTGGTGTGGTACGTTCTGTGGGTTTTGGAAAATGTATAATGACATGTCATCTACCATGAATTAACTTTTTAATTTAAAAAATAATTAAAAAAATGACTTTCCATGAAGCTAGTACATGAATTGATATGAAACCCTAGATTTAATTTTGTTCCCTAACTATACAAGCATGCCTATAATAAACAATATTATGCTGGGTTGCTTTCCTGATGATGCTTCTGGGGGCCTGGGGGGACCGCCTTGTACAAAGATCTCAGGGTAAGGGCCTCAAGGGTAACCCTCAAAACCCAGTCCCTTCCAAGCAGGCAACAAACAAGCATCTTCAAAATGGTTTAATTAATTAATTGATGAGTGGCTTAATACCTGGAGCAGAGGATTTCAAACCTTATCAAACCTTGGAATCATCAGGGGACCTTTAAAGATGCTGGTACCCAGAACACAATCCAGATAGTCCCCTTCGCTGATCAGGAATTCATACTGGGCATTAGCATTTTTTTAATTGAAGTATAGTCGATTTACAATACTATATTAGTCTCGAATAGCGAATTGATGTTTTATAGATTATACATAGCGAATTGATACATAGCGAATTGATGTTTTATAGATTATACCCCATTTAAAGTAATTATGAGGTATTGGTTCTATCCCCTGTGCTGTATAATACATCCTTGTCGCTTATTTCTTTTATACCCAGCAGTTTGTGCCTCCTACTCCCCTCCCCCATCCTGCCCCTCCCCCCTTCCCTCTCCCCACTGGGAACCGCTAGTTTGCTCTCTGTAACTGTGAGTCTGCTTCTTTCTGTTGCACTTGTTCATTTGTTGTGTGTTCTAGACTCCACGGACAAGTGCAATCATACAGTGCGTGTCTTTCTCTGTGTGACTTATTTCACTTAGCGCAAAACCCTCCAAGTCCATCCCTGTTGCTGCCAATGGCACTATTTCATTCTTTTTCATGGCTGAGTACTATTCCATTGCATACATGCACCGTATCTTCTGTATCCATTCATCTGCGGATGGGCTCTTAGGTTGCTTCCATGTCTTGGCTACTGTAAATAGAGCTGCTATGAACGCTGAGGTGCAGGTATCGTTTGAAACGAGTATTTTTGTTTTTTCTGAAACATACCCAGGAGGAGAATTGCTGGATCATATGGTAATCCTATTTCTAAAATTTCGAGGAAGCTCCATACTGTTTCTCACAGTGGCTGCAGCAATTTACAATCCGACCAACACTGTACGAGGGTTCTCTTTCCTCCATATCCTTGGGCATTAGGATTTTTGAGAGCTCCTCGGGTAATGTGCGGCCAACCTTGGGTCCCTCTAATCTGTAGAATAACAGACCAGACAGACCAATAGAAGCTCTGTTTGCAGGTTCTCAAGTCACCGATGACTTGCAGTCAGCCGCCGTGAACGTTTGCACTACAGGAATTGGCAAGTAATTCACATATTGTTTCTTTCTTTCTTTTTTTTTTTTTTGCGGTACACGGGCCTCTCACTGCTGTGGCCTCTCCCGTTGCAGAGCACAGGCTCCGGACGCGCAGGCTCGGCGGCCATGGCTCACGGGCCCAGCCGCTCCGTGGCACGTGGGATCCTCCCGGACCGGGGCACGAACCCGCATCCCCTGCATCGGCAGGCGGACTCCCAACCACTGCGCCACCAGGGAAGCCCCACGTATTAAGTTTTGCTGTCATTCCCAGTACTAAGGTCATCAGAAACTTAGGAGCATGGAGTCACTTGGATCCCTCCAAGCAGATGGAGTGAAGATGAAAATGTCACCCTGGGAAGTAGTTGACAGCCCTAGGCTGGCCAGGTAGCCCGTGGTAGAGGTCAGAGGGCAAGGACCAGTTTTAATTTGCGCCGGGCTGTCCTCATCCCCTGAGGCTGACACCAAACACCCCAGTCACCCAAAGCTCATCCCAAAGCTTCTGCTAACTGGTGGTTCCAGTTAGCAGAGATAAACGTCCGTTTATAAGAAGGTGATGATCAGAGGGTTGACACCATGCTGTACCCCTTTTATTGACTTTTACCCTAAAAACCCAAGTTTGCTGCTACACCTAGATTGGCCTCACCAAGCTTGTAATTAATTCTAGACCGAAACAGAGCCAAGAAGTGACTGAGGATATATAACAACCAAGAAGCGATTTACGGTACATGTATGTGTATATATATATGTTTACTGGATATCCATTTCCTGCCTTTGATATATGTGTGTGTGTGCTTGATACGTGTTTCACGTGAGAAGAAAATGCGAAGCTTGCACAGGTACGAAAAGAAGCAGACGGTTTAACTTTATTGCACCATTTTTCAACAAAAAGGTCTACCAACTGTAACATGAAAGCTGCAAGCCTTCTCTTGCAGAAGTATCTATTCCAACGTTCGTAAGATGGAAAGGAGCCAGGTGGTTTCACCTTTGTCAACGAGGGATTTTCTTTGTCACTGAGACATCCAACCATTAAAATCAATCATTTGGGAACACAGAACGTCCTTTTACGGCAAGACAAGCTCTGCTGGTGTTTCATTTCCAGTGCTGTGATTGTGAATTCTTCTTGACAGTCCCTCTGGGCAAAGTACAACTTGGCATATGGTGCCAATAAATGAATTAATGAGCTCGATCAGTGTAAATACATAAATAAATTCATCCAGACACAGGAAGGTTTCCCAATGTTATTCGTCTTCAGGTCTTCACAACGGTACGTACATTGGCACGAACCCGGAATTCTTTCTTCTAGGGAAAATTTTGTCCCAATCAGAGGCATCTTCCAGTGTCTTTCCATGCAAGATTGACGTGACTTCTACTAGATATACAACAAAGGTCTCCGTTTTTATGAAAAGACACAGTCCTGACTTTTTGTTTGTTCTCAATAGCTAGACTTGGGGTTCTCGCCCGAGATGTCAATGTTGAAGTCCTTACCCTCCTCTTTTTCAGCATCCCGCATCCCAGGTAAACTATTTTTATTCTGAAAAGATTTCCTGAGGGACATTTAATCAATTTCTCCTTGTACAGATCCTAAAGTTTACCCTCGGGTCAATTCAAACCATTGAAAAGTTTTGGAGTTTAAGAGAAGGGAGACGTCACAGCTGGAGTTCAAAGTGCTGGCTTCTCGGGCTTCCCTGGTGGCGCAGTGGTTGAGAGTCCGCCTGCCGATGCAGGGAACACGGGTTCGTGCCCCGGTCCGGGAAGATCCCACAGGCCACGGAGCGGCTGGGCCCGTGAGCCACGGCCGCTGGGCCTGCTGGCTTCTCACAGGAAAGCTTTCCCAATATTGTTTCCGCTCCATGACAGTGGTTTATATTAGGCCCATAAAAACTGGGAACTTTCGGTACGCGGGCCTCTCACTGTTGTGGCCTCTCCCGTTGCGGAGCACAGGCTCCGGATGCGCAGGCGTCCTTATCAGGAAGCTGAAACAGGCAACACACTTTATAGCGTTCATCCGCCCAGTTCCTTCATTAATTGCAAGGTCATAATCATCGCTGTCATCATTACGTTGGATCATAACAGCCATGTAGAGTTTTAATTATTTTGCTGCCATAACAAAATACCACAAACTGGGTGGTTTAAAGAAGACACATATATTCTCTCCCAGTCCTGGAGGCTGGAATGTGAGATCCAGGTGTGGGCAGGGCTGGTCCCTCCTGAGGCCTCTCTCTTTGCTGTGTAGATGGCCATCTCCTTCCTGTGTCCTCACAGGGTCATCCCTCTGTGTGTGTCTGTGTCCTGATCTCCTCTTCTTATAAGGACACCCGTCCTATGGGGTCAGGACCCACCTAATGACCCCATTTTACCTTAATGACCTCTGTAAAGACGCATCTCCAAATACAGCCACATCTTGAAGTCCTGGGGGTCAGGGCTCCAACATACGGATTTTGCAGGGGACACAATTCAGCCCCTAATAAGCTTCTTCGCCATACACATTATGGTCCCTGACTCATTAATTTCTCTGACTTAGAACTCAGACACACCTACACACACACACACACACACACACACACACACAGTTGGTGGAAATATCCAATGGGATACATAGAACCTCTCTCGTTAGCGATTTTATTTTTAGGGTTGGAGATTCCACCTGGATTCACCGTTGAGGGTCACTCAGCCTTCCAGAATGTCTTGACCTGAGATGGTCAATGAACTCTTAACACTGGCTAAAACATTTTCTTCACGAGCGTGTGTGCAAATGCCCGTAAAGTGGTAAAGATCTTTTTGTCTTATATTTTACGATCTTGAAGTGAAAGTCACTTTAGTGCTCCCTAAATTGTAAGAAAATTAAGAACAGTGGTAAAAGATAGGCAATTGATGAAAAACATATAATATTAGATACACCTGTTTTCCAGAAGGGAGTAATTCTGCTTCCTCCACATTTCGGTAATATTTCCAAAAGGATAATATCCCCTAAGAATGAAAATGCATATGGACTTTCTCTATTTCTTGGAGTCCTGTCTAGCAGGTTAAATCTGGAAAACGAATTCTCTGCCTGTTCAACTAATTATTGTGAGGGATATATAAACAGAGCCATGCCTATGTGCCTCTCATTCCATGTCCGGAAGACAATCCTTTTTTTTGAACATAACTTTAACCCAATGTTGCCACGAACTCAATATTCAAGTTTTAAAAGAAACTGTATGTTTTGAGTGCATACCATTGCTAACTATTTCCATTTTCGATATGATGACAAAGATACAGGGCTTAGGTGGCTTGCCAATTTTGAACAGATCCTTGGGATCCAGCTAAGTCTTTAATTTAGGATCAATTACTCTACCAGGGTACTTTTGCCAAGATTGTTCTGATTCCCCACTAAAATTCCCAGATAGCTTGGATAGGAACCATTAGCCGTGAGTGCTTGTGTCTGGAACACCCTTTATTTTGCATTTGAGCTGTGTCCTATCCATGAGCTAATATGAGGTCGTTTGCAAATTACTGCAATTTTCATTTTTAAAACCAATGCTTTCAAGAAAAATGAGATAACCTTACATAACTCAATAGAAAACAAAACAAACGATCTGACTAAAGATGGGCAGAGGAACTGATGAGACATTTCTGCAAAAAGGACATATAGATGGCCAACAGGTTCATGAATAGAGGCTCAACGTCACTAATTATTAGACAAATCAAAACAAAACCACAATGAGGTATCACCTCACACCGGTCAGAATGGCCATCATCAAAAAGTCTATAAATAATAAATGCTGGAGAGGATGTGGAGAAGAGAGAACCCTCCTACACTGTTGGTGGGAATGTAAACTGGTGCAGTCACTGTGGAAAACAGTATGGAGGTTCCTCAAAATATTAATAGAGCTACCATATGATCCAGCAATCCCACTCCTGGGCATATATCTGGACAAAACACTAATTCCAAAAAGTACATGCACCCCTATGTTCATAGCAGCACTATGTACACTAGCCAAGACATGGAAGCCACCTAAGTGTCTATCAACAGATGAATGGATAAAGAAGATGTGCTATGTGTAGATGTATGGTATGTATGTATACATATATATATATGTGTGGTATGTATGTGTGTGTATATATATATGTGGTATGTATATATATGTGGTATGTATATATATATGTGGTATGTATGTGTGTGTATATATATGTGATATGTATATATATGTGGTATGTATATATATATGTGGTATGTATGTGTGTGTATATATATATATATGCAATGGAAAATTATTCAGTCATAAGAAGAAAATCCTGCCATTTGGGACGATATGGATGAATCTTGAGGGCAATGTGGTTAGTGAAATAAGTCAAATAGAGAAAGACAAGTACTGTACGCTTTCATTTATATGTGGAATACAAATAAAAGTCAAACCCATAGAAACAGAGAGCAGAAAAGTGGTTGTCAGGGGGTAGGGAGGTTGGGGGGGGGAAGATCGACAGGTGTCCAGCTCCTAGTTCTACGCCTCAAGAAAAGACTTTCCCAGCCTTTCTGTGTTGAGGTGAACCTTTTCTTCCTCTCAGAGGAATAGTGAGGCTTTTTGTTCTCCGTGATGGAAAAGGAGGCATTCCCTGTGGAGGTGGATGTCTTAGGTTGGGGTTCCATCAAAAACAGAGCCTGAGCCAGGGACCTGGGTGAGGTCGTTTATTTGGGATGTTGTCCTAAGAAGCTGGTGTTAAGTGAGCCAGGAAGAAAGGGAAAGGAACAAAGGTGACTTTGGTCCCACTGGCAACTCTCTCAGCATCCTTGTAGAATGAGTTATCAGTTGGGATTAACATATACACACTACTGTATATGAAATAGGTAAGTAACAAGGACCTACTGTAGAGCACAGGGAACTCTCCTCAGTATTCTGTAATCTTGGGAAAAGAATCTGAAATATTATAATAAGGGAGAAGAATAATAACCTATATGGGAAAAGAATCCAACAAAGAATAGATGTATGTATAACTGATTCACTTTGCTGTACACCTGAAACTAACACAACGTTGTAAATCAACGCTACTCCAATAAAAGTTTTTTAAAAAAGAATGAGCTATCAGGACTGTGTCCCCCACAAGGATGGGACATCTATGCCCCAAACCCATCCTTGTTTGTTGTGGGCATTCACGATCACCGCCCCACCCCCAAAAGTTTGAGTTTGCACAAGTCCTGAGACAGAACATCCAAGGTAGCAGGCGATGAAGATGGACATGACCCAGGAGAGGGTCCATGGACAGTACACCAACCCTTTGTGACTGTGGGTGTTACCTCGGGTTGCCAAGAGCAGGGAAGGAAAATATAGGCGTTTCAACATTAATATGCTCAGATACTTCTTCCGCGTGAGTTGCAGGCAATAGAGAAAAGGCGGGTGGATTTGATGGAAGGGAGGTGAGGTCGATCTCAGCTGAGAGAATTTCTGTTCCTCTGTAAGACTGAAGTCGAGATCGTTCGCTTAGGCTGGGGAAGGCATATTGAGGTTTTAAGAAAACGGGGAGACGTGGAAAACAATGATTTTAAAAAGTGGGGAAAGAACTGTACTGGGAGGAAGAGGATACAACAGACAACTGGGCACACTGGTGTGATTCTTCTCCAGCCCACAGCTGTTACTGACCACAGTTCTAGGCCTCCAGAGGCCAGATGAGAAATTCAGGCAAGGCTTTATTGGGACCCCTGCTACAGCATGGAAAAGGTAACAGGTTCCCTTGCTCGCTTCCCAAGGCGGGACGAGCTGATTCCTTATACGGGGTGAGGGTAGGTGTCCAGGGGTCCGGCTGGAGGGTCTGCCCACCCCTCTGTGGTCTTGTGTGCAGGGGGCATGTACAGTGCCCTGCTTTTGCTCCCGACCCTCTGCTTTTGCTCCTGGCTCTTCAGAAGTGGCAGTTGGGTTTTTCTTGGTCTCTTTGTATCTTTTTGTCTATAGTTTGCCCCAACTGCGCATGCATGCAGTTATTTTTAGTCCCTTCTAGTTTCTTTGTATCTTGCTGCTGGAGGAGAGGTGTGTCCAGGTGCAAGCCCTGCAGCAAAGGGTCCCAGGTCCCAGCCTGTCTCACACCCGGCTCATGGGGAACTGGCAGTCCGGATTTGAGCATGCTTGGTGTTGAATTCTGTTGGCCAAGAGCTTTGGGTGTTTGCAAGGCAGTGATTATGGCTCTCAGCCATGAACTGGACCGTAAGTCGTGGAAATACAACCAGACTGGTCCACGTATCGGCGCCCTAGAGATGTGGGAGGACCCTGGAGATGGTGACCCCAGAGTCGGGGTTAGAAAGTGGAGTTCTGGGAACCATTATTTCAGACATGGTGCTGGTGATGACCATCCTATGTGTGACCCAGAAAAGAAGCAGTGGGAGAGGCCAAGGGAAAGATGGCTTGGGGCTCATGAGATCAAAGACAACATAGGGGTAGCAGGCATGAGTTTTACAAACTTCGCAAACATTAGAATTCTAACGACCCAACTTGAATACCACTTGCATTTTAAGTTGGCTCAAAGAAGCCATAAAAATAACAGCGCATTTCTAAGGTTACCGGAGAGAGAAGAATCTGTTTTCTTCATCCCTCTGGCATGTGGAGTAGGTGTACTTTATTATGATGATGACTGTTAAGCATATCTTCGTGTGCCAGTAAGAGCATATATTTTTTCTTTGTGGAAATATATAAACTTAAAAGGAAGGCACTGACACTTTAGATTATGAAAATACTTTAGGAACAGAAAACGTTAAATTATTTTCTGTGTGTGCTTTTTGGCTGTGCCTTCGGAACTAAAAAGGAAAAAAAAAAGGTGACGCGAAGGCAAAAGCTGAAAGAAACAGGAGGGAATGCTGAAAATTCAATGTTTGGATTCCGTTCACAATAAACGAATGCACATGCATTTCGACAAATTTAATTCTCAGAGAAATACTTTATTTTTTTAGAGTATCTTTTTTAATCCAGGAAGAGAAAACAGCAGGGGAATCGCAGCCTGGTTTAATTCTTCTTCCTCTGTAAATAGACCCCAAGGTTATGATAACAGCTAGGTCTTTGGCAGCCAAGTTGCTTCAGATGGTATAATCTTAATGAAGTGTTATTAAAAGTTTAATCGCGGTAAATGTTTCCTCCTGGTACATAGTAGCTAAGTCTCATCGGGACCAGAAAGTCTGTTTGTGGAGGCAGAGATGTGTCCCTCACGGACAAAGTCTTGGGGTGCTCAGGGAGGTTTAATGGGGAGTCCAGCCCATATGAGGAACTCCACGTAGACCCCACCAGAATCTTCCTCTTCTGCCCACCCTCCATCTACCCACCCATACACCGATGGACGCACACCTAGAACCAGCCCAGTAAAAACAGCATCGTGGGTCATTACCCAAATCGGACTCGCGTCTCCAGAGATTTACCACCCGTGGGACTGAGACATGGACCCAGTGAGTCCAGTGGGAGCCTGAGGCTCTCATCCACATCCAAGTATAGAACTTGTTCTCTCTTGTTCTACGCAAGCAAAGCCATCAGACGGAATCCCTGCTGGACCACACACAATGGACCGACGGACAGTGTAGCCGTCCACTCAAACTGCCATGACAAAGCCGCACCTCTCGCAAATGGGGATGATAACAAAAGTACTTCCTGGCGTAGTGATAAATGGCAAGCGGTTAATGGCGCTTTCGGAACGTAATAAATATTCATTTCAGGTTTGATGACACTTGGTCAAACAATAGTGTTATTTTCTGTACATAATCTCAAAAAAGACCCGGTCAGACTGCTACACGGAAGCTGGGATAAGGGATTTTTTTTCTCAATACACAGTTTAGTCTGGGGTTTCTGCGATGCTAAGTTTTGCCATTGTCTGTGGGTGGATGTGGCCTGGAGTTGAGAAGCCAAGTGGTGTCAGATAAGAAAAAAAGAGCCATTGTATTCGTGGAACCTTAAAGCACGCTTTTCATTGGGTGACAAGAGAGAACAATGGCAGATCCTACCCAAACTGCTAACTGACACTGAGTCTTAGAGTTTCCAGTTTTTACAGGTCCCGTGTGGGGAGGATATGAAATATAGGGCACCAGTTAGTTCTGCATCATGTCAGCAGGAATTCGTGCAATGAAGGGAAATCTATGAAAATATCCCTTGTTAAACTCTGCTTGTCAGGGACATGTTGGGACTGGGCCCTCAGAGCATCTGAATGGAAATGGATTTTCCTTCAGTTTTAACATGTCTTTAAGAGCACCAAAGATATCTAGATAAAGCTACAACGATAATCACTGTTTGGTAAGAAAGAAATTTGCCACACACTTTTTACTTTATTTTGTTACAAGTATTTTTTTTTTTTTTTTTCTTCTGCTGTACGCGGGCCTCTCGCTGCTGTGGCCTCTCCCGTTGCGGAGCACAGCCTCCGGACATGCAAGCTCAGCGGCCATGGCTCACGGGCCCAGCCGCTCCGCGGCATGTGGGATCTTCCCGGACCGGGGCACGAACCCGTGTCCCCTGCATCGGCAGGCGGACCGTCAACCACTGCGCCACCAGGGAAGCCCACCTCTTGATCTTTAAAACATACTCAACGACAGAGGATGTCATACCTCATGCACCGACTACTATTTACAATAAAATCCTATTTCGTAATTTCCATTGAAACATTTTCCAGATATTCTGAATAAATATGTTATTGTAGACAATCCGTAGCTGGTAAAAACGTTATTTTAAAAAATGTCTTCAGGTATAAACAGAAATAGTTTTACCTATTCAAGAATCAGAACAAATGTATGCATGGGTTATGGTAATAAAATGAGTCATTTCTCGGAGAAAAAACATAATTCCTAGGCAGGCAGTACACGGATTTTATAAACGGTGGGATTCTGTTGCTGGACGTGAGACCCAAGACATGCTGTCTTGCATTCCCATTTCTTCTCAGGTGATGCTCTAGATGACTCCGGTAAGATGGAAATGGCAATTCTGTTATCTTCCTCTTCCTCTCTTTCCTCTTCCGGCATGTGTATTTTTCTCCCCTTATTGTATTCTGTACAAAATATATGGGAAGGGATCGCTCGATGAAAGACTTGGGAAGTCAAAGCCAAGATGCCAGAGGTTATGACTCCAATGAGGACAGCAGTGAACCAAACAAAAAATAAAGCACTAAGGGTCACCATATTTTTAGTTGGTCTTCTTTCTTTAGGACATCTAGGCAGACTTTTATGATAGGTAACTCTTCTTTTTCTAAGTATATACTTCTAGCACAGGCAACAGGATTTCACAGTTTTTGTATTGTGAACAACAGAAGCACACTTTTACATATTATCAGCATGTAAAAATAATTGTAACTTTTCCCGAGGTAGAATGTGAATGTATAGGAATCTCTATTCGTTTATGGTCAAGTACAGACTTACAATCCACCCACTTCCTGATGCTAAGTGGAAATCTTACACGTGGGCTTATTTTAGAGTAACACCTGGATCCTGTCTTATGAGGAAAAAAAAGGGTAATCAAAGATACCGCATCATAAACTTGAAGCATCCTTGTAATTTCCCTAGATGACTGGAGAAATACATTGCTAAACGAATGAGTTCAAGCAGATATGGGCCTATCTAGTTAACGTCAAGAATCCACTAAAGAAAAAAAAAATCCACAAAAGAGATTGACAGTTTAAGGTACGCCTATATTTCTATTTTATGTAAACATATTGAATGCGTAAGTTATATATATATGCAAGATTTATAAATGATAATCTGTAGTTTAATATATAACTATGTTATCTATTTAGCTTATGCTTACATTTTATATTTGTGTTTTTAATAAAGCATTAAAATGTAAAGGGTAAAATGAGTAGAACTTTGAAAAAAAACCTGCTCTTAGCAGAAGACAGGAACAACATAAAATGATGATTAGAAGGCATTTTTCCCCCTTACCTTGGCACTGACACTGGACTTTATGAAAGACATCTATTGGCGTCAACAGCCACCCACAGCATCATTTGAGTTGTATATTTCCACTCAAATGTCAGTGCTCCTTGGTAATACAATTTGTGTTGGGAAATTATACCATAAACACTATAACCCGTGGTTCTGGAAAACCACAAAGCAACTCCAGACTGCATGCATAAGACTCAAGGAACCCAGAGGGAAAATAGGGTTAGCGTTATTTTGTGAAAAGTTGATCTTCAGACTTTCATTCACAAGCCTTCGTGCCTCCGACGTGAAAGTTCCGTATCAGAACTGTTTTCATCTTGACTCAGCAGAGATTTAAGGGAGCCCTGTAATTCCCTGGGGCCGAGTGTTCCCGTGAAGTAGAAAGCCGAAGTCTTCGGGAGGGGAGATGGGTTCCCCGCGTTTGTGGTGAACAGCTGTAGGGACCGAATTCACGGGAAGGACCATCGCCTCTTCCAGGTGCCCCAAATCAGACAGACTCGGATGGGGAGAGGCTGCTACAGTCTCCCTCCAGGGCAGAGTGCCAGACAGAACAATGGAAGGAATTTTCAGGAGGAAGAGAAAAAAACAGAAGCAAAAGACTCAACCCAGGGGGCTTTTGTGTTTCAACATAAATGGAAAACAAATTTGGCCCTGATGACAGGCAACCCCCCAGTGAGGGGCCCCCTGGGGATCAGAAAGGACCAGACCCTTGTGTTCTTTTCTTGCAATCTGAGTTTTCTCTATCTGTACAAGTTTGGAGGGTTGCTCCAGCCCAGCTGGGATGAAGCCAACGTGAGCACACAGGAAAAAAGGGAACCCAGAGTCTGGGGAAGTCAAGACAGCTTGGCTCTGAAAAAGAGTATTTCTAGCTGTCTTTAAGACCGCAAGCAACTGATAAGGTCAGACTTAGGGAAGAGACCATCATAAAGATTTCTAGCATTGAATCCTATAGAATCAAAGTAGGTGGTATCTTTATTTTTATTTTAAATTTTAACTTTTTAATTAGAGACAGACAAAAGTTAGCATGCCTAAAATATTACAGATATAAGAACAAATGTGAACACATTTAAATGACATCTTGCTTCAGAAGGATTACACTGATTTCAGGTTTATTATAACTTAAACCAATATTTTCAATTTTAAATGGCAAGCTTTAAAAGGTTTCAACTGTATAATTAAAGCACTGAAAGTATATTCGTATAGTGGTGAGGATAAAAAAGCAGGTTGGGGACTTCCCTGGTGGCACAGTGGTTAGGAATCTGCCTGCCAATGCAGGGGACACGGGTTCAAGCCCTGGTACGGGAAGATGCCACATGCCGCGGAGCAACTAAGCCCGTGTGCCGCAACTACTGAACCTGCGCTCTAGAGCCCGCGAGCCACAGCTTCTGAGCCCACGAGCCACAACTACTGAAGCCCGTGTGCCTAGAGCCCGTGCTCCGCAACAAGAGAAGCCACTGCGGTGAGAAGCCCGCGCACCGCAACAAAGAACAGCCCCCGCTTGCCGCAACTAGAGAAAGCCCGCGCGCAGCAACGAAGACCCAACGCAGCCAACAATAAAAACAAATTTTGAAAAAGGAGGTTGTATTAAATACTTTACAATGCAATTAATTAAATCATAGACTTTACTTTTCGAATCTAATCGCGATTTTATCCTATTATTTTCTTGCTTTAGCAGGTTTTTGGTTTAGGTAAGTGAAATGATGAGTTGAATAAATTACTATGCTCATATGTTTGTATAGAAACACAGAAAATGTTTGCAATAATAAGATGAATGCACGTGATTGTTCTTTTAGCGGCTGCTTTATGGTAAAATACACTTTATAGTGTATTTTGTTCTGAAGTAGCTTTGTAAAGCGTGAATTAAGCTCACTATGGTGTGCCCACTATAGGCACGCAGTTGTATGAACTTCCATCTCTGCCCTTCTCTGATGTTTTGCAGATATTTCCCAAGTTCTTGGACCTCCACTGAGGGTGTGTGTGTGTGATGAAAGAATTCATCTTATCAATAAAACTGGAAGAAAAAGAAAGAAAAAGAAAGCATTCCATCCTTCCACCATGTATATCAAATCATCCCAGTATACACTTTAAATATCTCACAGTTTTATTTGTCAATTATACCTCGAGAAAGCTGGGGGAGAATGAATCTTTTCCACCCTAGGCCAAGGTTTAAATATTATTTTTTTAAAGTTTTACATGAGATGGTTCATTAGAAAAAAATGGCAATCCATATCTAAAACATTGAGGTGTAAACTCTGTAAAGGCAGTGAGAATTTCTGGGAGATCTGAGGATGCTATAAGGTCAAAAACCTCACCCCGGGTGCCTACCTATTTTTGCCCACATTCTCCTACCCCCATGGGCAAAAATGCAACAGCAACTCCAGGCGGGCGTCTGGCATGACCCAAGCTGGGGTTTACTAAGCGCTTCACAGCAAGTATAGATAATCCTCATCGCCCTTGACAAGGTGGGTCTTAGTTCCCATTTTGCAACTGATAAAACTTACCCACAAAAGAGACAAGGAGTGTCCTGTAGGAGCAGGTCAGGGTTTCAAACCCAACTCAGATGGATTTAAATCTCAAGTTGCCATTTTCCTATGAGACATGCCCCTCTCAGCAGAAGGCATGACCGTGTTCTCCTAGAACATGGAAATACAGCTCCAATCTCCCAGACCCATGCCGGAGTAGGTGTTTTTGACGTTTTGCCTTTTGCCTTAAAGATACACGTGCAGGGCTTCCCTGGTGGCGCAGTGGTTAAGAATCCACCTGCCAATGCAGGGGACATGGGTTCGATCCCTGGTCCGGGAAGATCCCACATGCCACAGAGCAACTAAGCCTCTGTGCCACAACCACTGAGCCTGTGCTCTAGAGCCTGCAAGCCACAACTACTGAAGCCTGCATGCCTAAGGCCCGTGCTCCGCCACAAGAGAAGCCACCACAGTGAGAAGCCCGCACGCAGCAACGAAGACAAATGCAGCCAAAAATAAATAAATAAATATATATTAAAAAAAAAAAAAGATACACGTGCAAACTATGTCCGCCTACCATTTATCTGTTTGGTGAACTAGTTATTGATGTGAAATGAGACATGTAGCCAAGTCCCTCCAACTGGGAGACAAGAGATGCTTATTGAGCTTTCAATGGACAGTAACCACGGGAGGAGATGTATCCCTGAGCGAGGAGGGTAAGTGAGTTCTCCCCCCTGATTTTTCTCTCCTTCCCTCCCTTTACTGGGACTGACTGAGACTCAAGGACACTCTCTTGGAAGTGCAAAGAATAAAACATGTGAGCATGGTTTTGGTTTCCTTTGGCATCTGTCAAATAATTCTTCTACGCCCCCGTAATGATATTAAGAGGGAAGGGTTGCATTCTTTGATGGAGACAAAAATAAAAAGTGTTTATTTCAGTGTGTCTGTACAAACCTAAATTCCCCACGCAGATGGGCAGCTTTGCGGAGGGAAAACTCTGTGCCATGCCCTGATCTCCTGTGATGGACTGAATTGTGTTCCCCCTAAATTCATATGGTGAAGTCCAAACTCCTAGGACCTCAGAATGTGCCTGGATTTGGAAGTGGGGTCTTTAAGGAGGGGACGAAGGTAAAATGAGGTCATTATGGTGGGTCCTGATCCCAAAGGACTGGTGTCCTTATAAGGAGAGATCAGGACCCAGACGGACACAGAGGGACGACCCTGTGAGGACACAGGGAGGAGACGGCCGTCTACACGCCCAGGAGAGAGGCCTCGGGAGGGACCAGCCCTGCCCACGCCTGGATCTCAGATTCCAGCCTCCAGGACCGGGGGAAATAAATGTCTAATGTTTAAGCCGCCCCGTCTGTAGTATTTACCCTAGCAAATTAGTACCTTTGCCTTATCAATAGTGATGTTCTAGATACATCCTGCTCCTGTGTCCATCAACCCTGCCTGCACATGCGTCTAATCGATGGGGCTGTTAAGGATTTCTGGGATCAATATTTCACCCTCGGGCCAGGCATCATTGGCCAACCACAGTACACCCCGGGGCTCTCAACTCTGGGTAGAAACAGACCATGATGGTCCCAAGGAGTTCACATTCTCCAAGGTTCTCTGGGTCCAAAGTTTTCTGTCCTCTCCCCATTTTCCACTCAGCTTTCTCATTTAAATTCCCAACATACAAATGAACTTATCTACAAAACTGAAATAGAGTTACAAATGTAGAAAATAAACTTATGGTTACCGGGGGTAAGGGCGGGGGAGGGATAAATTGGGAGATTGGGATTGACACACACACACACTACTATACATAAAATAGATAACCATCAAGGACCTACTGTACGGCAAGGGAACTCTACTCAGTACTCTGTAATGGCCTATACGGGAAAAAATCTGAAAAAGAGTGGATAGATGTGTTTGTATAACAGATTCACTTGCTGTACATCTGAAACTAATACAACATTGCAAATCAATTAAACCCTAATAAATTTTTTTTAAAAAGTAAAGGACCTAAAAACCAAAAAGTCCCAACATATCTCCCACTTCCTGGCCCTGTCTGTGTCCCTGGGGAGATGGAATTACCCACATGCAAAGAAAGCAGAGTGGGTGGGACTTCCTGACATCACTGTCAAGTGCACTTTCACCCCGCCGCTATCCCATAATCATCGCACGTCTGCAAATGCCGTGAGTGCGCTTTGAATGAAGTCTGTGTAAAAATGTACGAATAATGATCAAGATGTAAGATGAAGTGATAAAGGTGTAAGTGATGGAAAGAATCAGAAGAGGAATGTCTCCTCTCCCTGGGGAAAAAAATGTGTGTGTGTTTGTGTGTGTGTGTGCACGCGTGTGTGTTTGCAGAGTTTGTGTGTGTGTGTGTGCACGCGTGTGTGTTTGCAGACGAATTCTAGCAAGGATTGCATGGCTTGGTCAGGGCTCTGACTGAGAATGATGTGTTCAGGGTTCAGCCACGTTGTAGCCTGTGTCACTGCTTCACTCCTTTTCAGGGCTGAGTCATACTGTGTGGAAAGACCACCTTTTTTATCCATTCATCTGTCGATGGACACTTGGGTTGCTTTTGCCTTTTGGCTCTTGTGAATAGTGCCGCTATGAACATGACTATTTGAGTCCCTGTTATCAATTCTTTGGGGTATATGTACCCAGCATTGGCTGGGTCGTATGGTAATTCTGTTTCACTTTTTTGAGGAACTGCCAGACTGTTCTCCATAGTGGCTACACCATTTTACATGCCCACCAGCAACGCACAAGTTGCGATTTCTCCACATTACTGACAGCTCTTATTTTCCACGTTTGTGTTTTGCTTTGTGTGAAGTGGTATCTCATTGCGGATTTTATCTGCCTTTCTCTAATGACTATGGCTGTTGAACATCTTATCACGTGCTCATTGGCCCATCTTCTTTGGAGAAACATCTATTCAAGTCCTTGGCCCATTTTAAAAATTGTGTTGTTTGTGTTTTGTTGTTGTTGCCTTGGAGGAGTTCATATTCTGGACACGAATCCCTTATTAGATACATGATTTGCAAATATTTTCTCCCACTCTGGGGGTTGTCTTTTCACTTCCTTGAGAGTATCTTTTCTTTTTTTTAACATCTTTATTGGAGTATAACTGCTTTATAATGGTGTGTTAGTTTCTGCTCTATAACAAAGTGAATCGGCTATACGTATACGTATGTCCCCATATCCCCTCCCTCTTGCATCTCCCTCCCTCCCACCTTATCTCACCCCTCTAGGTGGTCACAAGGTACTGAGCCGATCTCCCTGTGCTATGCGGCTGCTTCCCACTAGCTATCTACCTTACGTTTGGTAGTGTATCTAGGTCCGGGCCACCTGAGAGTGTCTTTTGATGCACAGAAGTTTTTAGTTTGGGTGAAGTCCCATTTAATTACTTATTTACTTCTTCTGTTGCCTGTGCTTTTGGTGTGAGCCAGAAAATTATCGTAACTTTTTGGAAACGCTTTTTTTCAAGACAAGCTGATGTGCGTCCAGCGTGGAAAAAGTGAGATCTAGTTGGACGTCTCTCTCCCCAGGAATTCCTGGGTACGGCCAGATGTCCAGACTTCCGAGTTGAGGGGCACTTTTGTCCCTTCTTTACCTCTGCTGCCTGTCACAGCCCAGAAGATGGCAGATTCCCCAGAAGGCGGCAAGAGAAGCCGGTTGTGGCAACTGCGCAAATGGTCACTGTGGGCTCTTCCTTTACCATCAGGAAGTGACTTGACAGGAGACGGTCTAACGATAGCCCCACTGTACTTACCATCGGCCAAGCATGCCAAATGCTCCACGGGTCACTTTGGGAAAGTTCCCTGAGTGGTTTTTTTTTCCTCCAGAGAGATGAGTAAGTCTGGACTGCTGACGAGACCCTCTTTGTGGTCCCAAGAGGTTATCTTAAAAAAGGATGCATTTGCAAAAACAACATTTTCCAACAGGCTACATCTTCTCCCCTGGAGAAGCTGCGACATTTGGAGATGTTACAAGGGCAACGCAAACGCCCCGGGGGAGGGCTTTTGGAAAGGAAGGTGATAGATAAAGCCGAAAAAGGGGCTGAGGTCTCCTCCCAACTTTCTGCAGACACCACTCAGCCCTCGCCTGCCTTTTCCAGGACCCATTACATCACCTCCCCTGGAAGGGCTAAGGCGCAGCTGTCTGCCCAGAGGTACGGAGCTGAGCACAAACCTCCTCCAACATGATAAATCTTGGCGCTGCCGTGTCTAATACCTGAGCTGTCTGCCTCCACCATCCGCCCCGGGCAAGGGTGCATTCCTGTCTTGTGATTTTTAGGGATGGTTTTTCTGTTCCCACATCCTCTGTGGCTCTCACTGACTAGGTGCTACGCTCACAATAATTGTCACCATGATGCGTTTTTTTTTTTTTTCTTTCTTCTGCTCCTGTAGACCTGACCTGCATTACCCCAAAATCTCTCTCTGCAAGGAGAGCATGATTCAAAGTTATATTATCCGTGGGACAAAGCTATCCACGTATCTCCTGGCTCTGAGTTTAACCATATGTAAAATTTGGAAGTGCCTAGTGCGTGTTTCTTATCTTTCTCAGAGGTCACCATGAGCTGGATGATGGATAGAAGTGATGAATTTGGGCTTCAGGACGCTTCTCTGTGTGTGTGTGTGTGTGTGTGTGTGTGTGTGTGTGTGTGTGTGTGTGTGTGTTCATGAGACAGTGTACACTTTAGACTAGATTAACCAGGGTGCACATAGAGATAGCCAACGGAATCTTAATGTCCTGCAGGGAAATCCATTACCAACACCCATCCGTGATATTTATACATGAACACATTACTGTGGGTGTGTTTGTTACATGAAGTTTGAGATACGGTCTCTAGGCATTGAAGTAAGTTCTCATTTATCTGTCAGACATTTCTTTGGGTAAATATTTTTTTTTCCTGTTGGAAATATGTTTGAAGGTGTGGTGGAACTCAGGATTTATCTTAACATAAACCTCTCAAACTGTCCTGGGAGATGGATTCAAAAGTCTCTGTTCCCAACCTTATAACAAATGCCGTTGAGATGTGCAGTTCACTCCACAAACGAGGGACATTTTAATGAGCTTGTTCTTTTCCTTGTTATTTGGAACGGCATTTAGGGAGTGAGACAGAATGCAGGAAAAAATGGAGATGGGAAGGAGAAGACTGCTTTTGATGATACACACAGACAGGTAAATACACCCGCCCATGCGTACATACATGCATACATAAAGTCATGCAGAAACGCATGCGTACACATACACCCAAACGCATGTACAAACACAGATGCGTACACGCAAACCTAAACACATGCCTGCATACGAACACATATGCACACAAATACATGTGCATACACAAACACACAGATACAGACTCATGCAGAAACATACACATTCAGACACCCAGACACACAAAGGTTAAAGACGGTAACCCAGGCCAGAGCCTGGGATGTGGCTGAGACGGGGGAGGGTTCTCGTGGCTGGCCTTTCGGTCCTGACCAGGACATCCAGGAGGCGGGCAGACTGCAGGATGCAGCCCCCAGTGCTAGCCACGTGCAGGCGGACGAGGCTGGCCTCGGCTCCAACAGGAGCTCAGGGCAGCCACTCCTCAACCAAACCCCAGCCCCAGATTCACGGCTTCATCCTGTGGTCGGAAGGACAGCTCTGTGCACCTAATCTCTCGGCCACACATCAGCTTGGAGAACTCTTGGAGATGGATAAAGGACCACCATGCATGTATTCAAAAGGCACCCAGTAGCCCCTGAAGAGAATCACCTGTTTACCCTAAATCTACACCTACCATCCTCCCAGCTTGGCAGGAGGCTGGCAAGCCCATCAGAGTAGCTGACAGATAAAAACACAGCACAAGCGGCGCTGAGTATGTCTAAAAGTGAGTCTGGTAATCTGGGCATCTGACCCCATCATAACCGAGCTCCTACTGTGGTCCTGGAAAGAACGCTAGTGTCCACTACTTATTCGTGACCGATGGTTACCATGGATACCTCTGTCCAGCACATGTGCAGACTCAACTTTTATCCCACAGTCAGGCACATACACCGCTGTGAACCTTCATGTTAAAACCCAATCAAATGGGCACCAATTGTTTTGGATCTTAGTTCCCCGACCAGGGATAGAACCCATGCCCCCTGCAGGGGAAGCGTAGAGTCTCAACCATGGAGGTCCCAGCAACGATTTTTTAAATTTGAACTCCTACTGGGTTCAAACTGCTACACTGACCCACATGCCATGCCTGGAAAGACACTAACAGCTGAAAAGAAAATAAAACCATGTACAGGACTGCCTTCTGCATTGAACCCACATACGAAAGAAACTGAAAATAAAATTTGCAAAAGAAATTTGAGGTGGGTGACCTGATGTGGATGATTTTTCTTTTTTTTACTTCTGACAAATACTTTACAAAGTGTTTTGTTAGGCTAATGGAGGGGTTGGGGGGGGGGAATCTCACTTTCAACACACAGAAGGTGTACCATGGTATATTTCCATCTATTACGGACTGTTTGAGTTCCTCCGAAATACATAGGTTGAAGCCCTAACTCCCAGCACAGGTGTATTTGGAGAAAGGAAGCAATTAAGGTGAAATGAAGTCATGAGTGTGAGGCCCTGATCCAATAGGATTAGTGTCCTTAGAAGAAGAGATACCTTCACTCTCTCTCTTTCTCCACAATATGAAGACACAACAGGAAGGCAGCCATCTACAAACCGAGGAGAGAGTCCCCACCGGAAACCAACCACTGTGGCCCTTTGATCTCAGACTTCCAGCCTCTAAGACTGAGTAAATACATGTCTGCTGTTTAAGAGCCCCCCCATATGTGGTACTACATTATGGCAGCCTGAGCTGAGTAACATACCATCTCTGGGTGTTTAGCGCTATAATTTTCTATCACTGGGGCAAATGGATTTTGTAGCCCACCATACGCTTGTGTTATAGGCCCCTCAAAAAACTGAGTGAGCACTGGCTAGACACGGAGGCTTTGCAAAGACCCTGATTGTCCCTGACTATGGTGTTTGGAGTGGGTTTCTGCCCCCGCCCTCAGGAGCAAGGGAAAGCACATATGGACACGTGTAGGCTGTGTTTTACATTCTTCAGCGTTTGCTTTTGCCCAGATGACCCGTGAGTTTGTTTCTCACTGGTTTCCTCTGGGTGGGTGCTGGGGTGGGTAACATTCTCTAATTAATTACACCTGCCTGGACCCTGGCAGCCCTTGACTTGCTGCTCTCACGGGTGGGAGGGCTGTGCTTTGTTCATCGTGGTGGGTGATTCTCTAATAAAATGCTCCTTGAATTGACACTGACAGATCAATGATGCAGGAGGACAGAGTCATAGACAGAGGGGTTGGGGGACACTTGGGTGCTGCCATTTTGTGGTGGACTTTTAGTTCTGGACGAAAGTAACCCTACATATAATGTACCTCCTAGGACTTTGCATGACCCTTTGTGCTCTCACGTCTCGAATTTTAATAAGCATGGTTTGAATATAAGTGTGAGCATGGTTCCAAAGTAATTAACACAACAGCACAGTGGAGACCTAGAAAATCTCATCTATCTATCTATCTATCTATCTATCTATCACCTATTTACTTATCTCTATCATCTTTCTATTTATCTGTTTAGCTATCCCTATCATGTCTCTATAAACTATCTATCTCTACCTATTTCTCTATTTCATCTATCATTATCTGTATCTATCATCTATCTATTTATCTATTATCTATCTCTATCATCTTTTTATCATCTATCATCTTTCTATCTACCTATCATTTATCTATCATCCATCCCTCCATCTATTACCTAAGTATCTATCTATCCTCTATCTATCTACCTATCTATCCTCTATCTCTCTATATAATCTACCTATACATCCATCCATCCATCTATCCATCTCTTTTCATCCATTTGTCTATCTGTCCATCCATCCATATCTATGCATCTATATATCTCTCCATACATCATCTCTCTCTCTCCACCCATTCATCCACCCATCTATTCATCTACGTATTCATCCATCTATCCTTCCATATCTATCTATCATCTATCTAGTTATCATCCCTATCATCTTCTATTTATCTATCCCTGTCATGTATCTATAAACAATCTATCTATACCTATCTCTCTATTTCATCTATCTATATCTATCATCTACTTGTTTATCTATCATCTATCTCTATCATCTTTTCATTATCTGTCATCAATCATTTATCATTTATTTATCTATCATCTATCCATCTAGCTATCATCTATCAGTCATACATCTATTCACACCTACTATGGAAACTGCTTCAGTATGTAGTCAGTTAGAGCTTCCACACGCACAGATTTCATTTGGGTTAAGCACTTTGAAGTGTGAGTTATGGATGATTTCAAAGAATGGTGGGGGTCAACCCTAAAGCATCTCCCAGGTGTGCAGGAAGAGGGCTGGACACTCCAGCCCACAGCCCTACTTTTCTGAAGGGGGACACTAAATGGCTACGCCCCCCAGGATGTGTCCTACGAGCTTTCTGAAAGGGCAGTAACTGACGTTCAAGGTACTGCCCCCTTGAACCCTCTGGTCACTGGTATGCATCAAGCTGATTATGACCCAACATATCTGAGGAGCAGATGCCTCCCTGAACCTCCAACTGTTTTCTCTGTTCCATCGGCTCTGTCCCTGACACACACCTGGAGTACCGTTCAGGACTGAGTGCCAGGAAAAGGATGACCTTCTCTGTGCGTGCAGGGGAGGACTGCTTCCCATGCCGGATGCAGCAAGTCTGTGAGTTACCTTCAAGCTACCACCAACTTTAGAACAAACAACTATATTTAAACCAACACATGGAGGGGAAAAAAATACATGTTAAAATATACATCTAACGGTTACAGAGAAACAATGCCTGAATTGTCATGACTTCCAGTTTATACCCACCAAATATAATTTCTCTAACAATCAGAGGAAGGAAACTCAGCTTCAGAATTTCCCTGGGACCAGAGGAGTGACTTTCAAATAAGAGTGCTTTAAACTCCTCCGACGGGGCTGAGTTGAAAACCATGCCTTTTACTCTCTAGGAAAATCGTGGGGCATGCTTCTGACTCAGAATACACAAAAGGACCTAGTTTGACGTTTGATGAATCGACATCTGACTGCCCTCCTAACAGAAACATTTCCAGGGAAATCCATCTCCTCCAAAGTGCATTTTCTTCCCCCACGGGAAACTTTTCTTGGAAGTTCCTCATCTCATACTTGAAAATCTTTGCACTTACATTGAGCTCTTGGGGTTGGTGTGGGGATCTTGGGCTCCCAATGCACAGGAGTCTCCAGGCTTTCATGAGAAAAACCTCTCTGCCAGACCTTAACTCCAGATCTACTCCCAATTTTGTCCCTGTCATGTCATTTTGGGTAATTTGAGTAACCTCTGAATGTGAGATCATCACAGCAATTTACTTCGTAATTTCTCTCTGTCCAATTGCATCTGAAGAGTTGTGATGCACTCGGCAGCAACTGGAATTCAAATCTTCCACCTCTAGAGTTTTCCCTTGACATTCATCGGATTCCCTATTCTCTTCCTTTCCCTGATGGCACTGATAACAGGTAAGGAGCTGTTCCTGCTCGAAAATCATAATCTGTACAGTCTCCATGGGCAGAACCAACTGGGATATCTGGTCTACCACCTACCTTTTATGAGTCCTTGCAGGATTTTGCCTGCGAAAATGAATCACTATCTCACCTTAAAGCTATCTCCTTTCTCCAAGTAGGAAGTAGGAGGCATCACACTCTCAATATGATTTAGGCATCCATGGAATCCTTCCCGTTCCTACAGGTCACATTTCCATTTTTACTAAATTTCTGCCCACACTGACGTATATGCACTGGGTGGTCAAACCGTATTTGTGCAATAGATGTGTTGAATTCCAAGCCCTGTCTT
The DNA here is from genome assembly GCF_937001465.1 of Orcinus orca. NCBI lineage: Eukaryota > Metazoa > Chordata > Mammalia > Artiodactyla > Delphinidae > Orcinus > Orcinus orca. Next base: position 1,917,457 of record NC_064580.1, read on the forward strand.
CATCTGATGAAGAAATGCATTTCACAGTCACCCAAAGACCTGACATCATAACTGATAAGAGTTCTTGGTTTGATTATTATTTTTTTTGGCATCTTTTCTTTCAGCCCTCCAAGAAGATTACCTTTAAAGTATTTTCCTTGGACGGTTTCTCTCTTATTTTCTTCGTTGTCAATGACCAACATATTCTGTTCTCTTAAATATTCACAGCTCCTTTCCCCTTTGGGGGTGGAGGGGTATAATCATAGCTACGTTCCCAGGTTCATTGTTTTTCCTGTTTCAGCATCCTTTTTGGTTAATGAACACAGCTTAGGAACACTTATAAGTTCGGTTCAACATTCCAATCTGTTTCAATAATCCTTTCTGACTTTTCTCAAGGAAGCAAGGGATGGTTAAGTATTTCCAGGCTTGGGGAGGCTCTCCCGGGCACATCCTAAGAGAAATGTGGACTCTTCTTGGGCCTTTCCTGGAATCCAGCTCATGGTCTCTCCATGCAAGCTGAGTCTGCTTACCTGAAAATAACATTAGACACACTCAAGCAGAACAGTTCGCTCCCTGAGCTGTTTCCTCCTCACCTTTGACAAAAGGACAGGTGATCCAAGCCAAGGTGGCTTCTAACCAGCCACTGGCAAGATGCAATCTCTCTAGTCCATTGTGGGACTCCCCCAGTTTTCTTGCCTTAAACCCTTGTAAATCAAGTGAATTTTTTCTTCCACCTTTTCTCTCCTCTCTGTTTCTTCTGTTCCGTAACCCTGCCCCTTCTTGGGGAAGCAATTTTTTTTTCAGTTCTAATTAATTAGCCTTAGACATAATAATAAAGTTAAACCATATCCATTTTCTGCTAAGTTTAGTAAAACAAGGTTTCCTTCTTTTACTATTCTGCTAAATTGTCTCACAGTTACATACATAACGTACAATTTAAAAAACAACTGGGGCTTCCCTGGTGGCGCAGTGGTTGAGAGTCTGCCTGCCGATGCAGGGGACACGGGTTCGTGCCCTGGTCCGGGAGGATCCCACATGCCGCGGAGCGGCTGGGCCCGTGAGCCATGGCCGCTGAGCCTGCGCGTCCAGAGCCTACGCTCCGCAACGGGAGAGGCCACAACAGTGAGAGGCCCGTGTACCGCAAAAAAAAAAACCAAAAACAACTGTAGTTGAATAGGATATGAGAGTGCTCAGAAGCTCCTTCTTTTAGCTAAAAACAAAAATATCTCTTATGTAAAATTCATGCTGTTAAATTAGGACCAAGTTTCACATTATTTTGGTTGATTCTAAATCAGTAGTCTTAAGTAAATTTTGAAACCTTATATCCCTTCTCAGAAATTTTTGTTGACCTCTAAAATTCCTCATCATGTCTCAATAGTTGTAAAATATACAGTTTACAGAAAATTGTGAACATTGACATGAAAATTTCATCAGTCTTTGAAATGGATCCATTTGGATTCCCACCATAATGCATATAAAAATACTTGAACAAGCTCATTTTAACAGGTCAGAAGTTCTTCATTTTTTTTTTGTCTCTGAAATTCTATTTTCATATCACTTTTCTTGGGGAAGCAGTTTAATGACTTACATTTCCCTGTAAGAAAAATCTACTCCAATTAGCATTTTTTTCTTCTTCCTGTTTTATTGAGATATAACTGACACACAGCACTGTATAACTGTAAGGTGTACAGCACAATGATTTCACTTACATACACCGTGAAATAATTATCACAAGTTTAGTGAACACCCATCATCTCCTATAGATACGAAATTAAAGATATAGAAAAAAATTCCGTTTTGTGATGAGAACTCTTAGGATCGACTATCTTTACACCTTTCATACAGAAGACCCAGCAGGTGTTCATTCTACTTTTCATGTTGTACATCACAACCACAGTACTTATTTATCTTATCTTATAACTTATTTATCTTATAACTGTACCTTTTGACTTCCTTCATCCGATTTTTTTCTATGGGTTTTTGAAGTATAATTGACTTACGACAGTATGTTATTCCTGGTACACAACACAGTGATTCAATATTTCTAAACATTTCAAAATGGTCACCATGCTAAGTCTTGTTATGATGTCACCACACAAAGTTATCACATAGTCATTGACTACATTCGCCACACTGCACTTTTCACACTCTTGACTCGTTTATTTTGTAACTGAAATGTCTTTCAGGCACAGGGTTTTGCACGCGTTTGCCCTTGGTTAAATATTGAGGCAACATCATGTTCATGACCATAAACTACAGAGTATCCTAATTTTGTTGGCTATTTGAGAGTGCAGTGTATTACTGAAGGAGCACTAATGCATTTTAACAAGTCCTGATGTGAACATGAGCACACTGCCACAATTCTTCTAATACGTACGAGCCAATATGTTTATATATATACACCTTCTAACACATATCACATTAAATCCATGCATACAGTTTAGGACAAAACCAAAAAAGGACCCTGTGTTTCCTGTATCGTATAACACGGCGGCATCTGGTACGAGTTTCAGCCAGGCCAGGTCACGTCCCTGACCACATGTGTTATTTAAATAAGACTTCCCTTCTCTCCACTGCTCTGTGAGGTAGAGCAGCTGATACCACTTTGACATTGAGCTTCTGATTGCAACAAGGAAATTATAGAAGATTCAGTCCTAGGGAATTCCCGGTGGTCCAGCGGTTAGGACTCAGCACTTTCACTGCTGTGCGCCCAGGTTTGGTCAGGGAATTAAGATCCCGCAAGCTACACGGCGCCCTCCGCCCCCCACCCCAGCCCCCCGATAAAAGATCTGGTTCTGAAAATAAAGTCTTTGGGGAGGAAGTATTGCCTGAATGTCGTGGGATGGTTTCTGTCTTTCGCACAAACGTCTGTGTTTTCTGTGGACAGCCAGATTCCCAGCTAACTGAAGGGAATTTTGTCTCTCCCTTTTCCAAAGGGAGCCAAAGGCATCCCTGCAAAATATGCAATACACACAGGAGGGCTGGCATGCCAGAAATGCCACAGCAGCCCAAAGATTCTTTCCACCGCAGCCTTTCCGTTAGCTTGGTTGCAGTGGCTGATTTCATGGAAGAGGATGAGCGACCTCTTCTTCAGCCAGCAGCATGGAGCTGAACATTTGCAAAGCTGTGACTGCCTTAAAGATGGATCTCTACCTCTGATAAAATGACGCACGCACCCATCTTACGGCAGAAAGATTGAGTTGCACCTTTTTGCTCCTAAGATCTCTCAGCCGATCCTTCTGGTCCACAGAGGTGGTTTGAGAGAAAACATCCGGCTTCCAACAGCCAGTATTTCATTTCCCACTGGTTGGCGCAAGTGGACATCATTGCTGGTGGATGGGATGTTTCCTACTGAAGCCGAATCTGGCCTCCGTGCCCTGACACCAAATTAATTTTTGGAGACCAAGTTTGGGGTGAAGCAGAAGAGAAGAGCTTTATTGCTTTGCCAGGCAAAGGGGGCCACAGTGGGCTAATGCCCTCAAAACTGTGTGTCCCAGGGACTTCCCTGGGGGCACAGCGGTTAAGAATCCGCCTGCCAATCCAGGGGACATGGGTTCGAGCCCTGGTCCGGGAAGATCCCACATGCCGCGGAGCCACTCAGCCCGTGCGCCACAACTACTGAGCCTGCGCTGCAGAGCCTGTGAGCCGCAACTACTGAAGCCCACGTGCCACAACTACCGAGCCTGAGCTCTAGAGCCTGCAAGGTGCAACTACTGAGCCAATGCACCACAACTACTGAGCCCGTGAGCCACAACTACTGAAGCCCGCGTGCCTAGAGCCCGTGCTCCGCAACAAGAGAAGCCACCGCAATGAGAAGCCCGCGCACCGCAACGAAGAGTAGCCACAGCTCGCCACAACTAGAGAAAGCCCGCGCGCAGCAACAAAGACCCAATGCAGCCAAAAATAAATAAATAAATATTAAACAAAACACAGAAAACTGTGTCCCAACCTGGAGGTGGTTGTGAGGAGTGTTACAGCGATGGTTCAAAGAGGGCGTGGTCAGCTCATGGGCACTCTTCTCATTGGTTGGTGGTGAGGTCATCGAAGTCAGCATCATTGACCTTCTGGTTCCAACGGGTCTGGGTCTGCGTGCCGGTGGGCAGCATGCAGTTAACTTCTCCCACCTGCTGGGGTTTCAGTATCTGCAGAAGAACTCAAAGATGTTGTCATGTGTATCTCTTGAGGGGGAACCAGAACCCTGCCCCCAGGCTGCACCATTGTTTCTCTTGACTGTTCCTCCCTTGTCTCTGCATCCCCTCCCTTCCCTGATTAGCAACTGTTTGAACCTGCCCGTTGGAACGCAGGGAAGGTCACGGGGGCTGAAGGAAGCCTATTTCCTGTAATCAAGAAGTGCGGGACACAGAAAAGCTTTTGTGCCCAGGAGCCCCACAGGGTCTTGCTCGGTATCACTACCAGGGATTGTATGCAAATTTTACATTTTTGGGGTCAACGTCAGGATTTCCTCATTTCAGTTCCATTCAAGTGAGCACATGTGTCTTGAGCCCCTGCTGTGTGAGACCGCCCCCCCCATCCCCACCCCACCCCGGGCTGGCAGCTCTAAAGAGCTTGAGCCCGACAGGGTGGTGGAAAGGAAGGAACAGGCGTTCGGGATGGGGAGGGTCTCCTTGAGCTGCAGCATTGACAGAGGGATGGGTGTTTCTGCTGGGTGATGGTGATGGGTGGGATGTTGCCAGCAGAGGTGAAATGAGGCAAAAATCACTTGTGGGTGCACACAGATACCCTCGGAAGATATAATGGCAAAAAAGGAGCCACGTTGATGATGTGTGCAATGATTATCACCTTAAACTCTTCCTGATGACACAGCAGAATAAGGGTTATGGGGACACATTAAAGTGATATTGCATTTTTGAACTCATGATGGCCGGCAAGAGAATCTCGCCATGGCTTCCTTTCCTTTTTATTTTTATGGAGGTGAAATTCACATAACCCCAAATCAATCAACCGAAGAGAGCAATTCGATGCCATTTGGGACATTCACCATGTGGTTCAGCCGTCACCATGATGGTTCCACAACATTTTCATCACCCCAGAAGGAAACCCTACACCCATCCCCAGTCAATCCCCACTCTCCCCGGCCCTAGGCAGCCAGGTATCTTTCTGCTTCTTTGGAATGAACTATTCAGAACATGTCCTACAAATGGAATCCTATAATGTGTGGTCTTTCGTGTCTGGTTTCTTTCCCTTAACGTCTTGTTTCTGGGGTTCACCCACATTGTAGCTGGTATCAGAATTTCATTCCACGTTATGGCTGAATAATATTCCAACGTATATGTGTGTGTAGGTATATGGACATATACTTCATTTCCTTTTCGACTCTGGTGAGGTGACGAAACTTTGCTGTACAGCAGAGACTGGAACATACTGTAAATCAACTATACTTCAATTCAATGAATTAATTAAAAAATCAATCACTACATCACAAGCATCCTACTACTGAAGACTCAGGCTCCTTGCCTGAGCCACCTTTCCTACCTTTTCGATTCCCTGGGTGACCAATGAAGCCTCCTTCTATCTTGAAAGCCCGTCATCGGCCAACAACCCTCAAATGTATCTCAGTACCTTTGCTCCAGACTCACGTTATCCAACCGGCTACTGGGATGCTTAACGGATACGAGATTCATACCCACGTTCATGAGATTTCCGATTCAGCAAGTCCAACGCTGTATGTTTGACCCTCCTTTGAAACCTTCTCCCTGCCACCCTTCTCCGTCTCTGCCCAAATGTTTCGAGTCCATACTTACTGTTCTCTTGTGTGTCCTGCATCCACCAAGAAGTCTCATTCGCTGTCCTGTCTGTATGACTTTCCTAAGACTGTCGAAATGTATACTCTCACATTGCTAAAGGCCAGACATCCGAGGTCAAGGTGTGAGCAGGACCAGGTTCCCCTCAGAGGCTCTATATGAGGGTCCCTCCTTCCGCCGTCCAGCTTCTGACAGCTCCAGGTGTCCCTTGATTTGTAATGCATCACTCGAATCTCCTTATCCTCGGGGGATACATTCCAAGACCCCTGGAACCGCGAAAAATACCAAACCTTATGTACACGCTGTATTTTTCTATACATATAGACCTAGGATAAAGCTTAATTTATAAATTAGGTACATTAAAAGGATGCCCGAGTTGCCAGCATCACCACTCCTGTGCTTTGGGGTCATTATTAAGTAAAATAAGGGTTCTCTGAACTCAAGCACTGAGATACCGGAGAGAGTTGATCTGATAACCAAGACGGCTGTGAAGTGAGGAAAGGGTGAAACTTGCTGGACAAAGGGAGGATTCACGTCACGGGCAGGACAGAGCTGATCGCGCAAGATTTTCTCACACGATGCTACACAATTTAAAACTTACGAATTGTTTATTTCTTCAATTTTTCCATTTAATATTTTCTGACTGAGGTGGACCATGGGTAACTGAAACCATGGAAAGTGAAACCACAGATAAGGGGGGGGAGTATTGTATCTGCCTTTCATCTCATATGGCCTTCTCCACCTGTGTCTGTCTGTGTCCAAATTTCCCTGTTCTTTTTTACTTTTGGATTTTAAAAATCTTTTTAAATTAAAATAATTTGTAAATATTATTTTTTTAATTGAAGTATAGTTGATGTACAGCGTTGTGTTGGTTTCAGGTGTACAGCAAAGTGATTCAGTTATACACAGGTATTCTTTTTCGGCTTCTTTTCCCTATAGGTTATTACAAAATATTGAGTATAGTTCTCTGAGGAGGTCCTCGGTGGTTATCATTTTAGAGATACTAGTGTGTATATGTTAATCCCAAGCTTCTAATTAAGGACACCAGTCACGTTTTGTGAGGGCCCACCCAAATGACCTCATGTTAATTTGATCGTGTCTGCAAAGCACTTATTTCCAGATAAGGTCACATTCACAGGTACTCGCAGTTGAGATGTCAAACATCGTTTTTTTTTTTGGTGGGGGACCAATTCAACCCCTAGCACCATTCAAGTGTATCAGCTCTCAGAGCACTTCTCACCATCTTCACTGCAATCACCCTGATCCAAAATACCACCAACTCTTTTCCAGCAAACAATCAGAGTGCCATGGATTATTAGGGAAGTTCCCAAAGGCACACGTGATTTCATCATTCTCCAGGACTCGCTTCACCCCTTAGCATCTTGTCTGGACAACCTGCTCCTCACTCACTCTTCCCCACCCGTGCTGTTCCATGAACATACTAGGTGACCCTTACCACAGGGCCTTTGCACAACCTGTTCCCACTACCTGGGAAACTCTCCCTCCGGCCGTCTGCTTGAGATCAGCCCTCATGGCCCCCATGCCTTAGCTGAAATGCCACCTTCTCCATGAAAGCAAGCTTGACAGTCCTGCACAGAAAATTTCAACTTCTCTTCTGCTCTCAGCTGAGGGCTCCCATTCCCCATCTACTCTTCTGCTTTTTAAACTTTCCATAGCATTTATCACCTTCTAGCATTTTCTGTGATTCGCAGATGCCTGATGTTTATGCTATAATAGAGGCTTCAGCAGAATGCAAGACATGTTTTCTTCCCTGACGTAGCCCAGTAGCCCCATGAGTCCCTCTGAACAAAGGTGAGACTCAGTAGATGTCTACTGAATGAATGAATGAATTCATGATGGATGAGTCCCTCTGCAAAAAGGCAGGACTCGGTAGATGTCTACTGAATGAATGAAAGTTAAATGCCTCTCCCGAGATCTCACTAATAAGAATCAGAAACAGGGCTCAAACTCACATTTCCATGTGGAATCCAACCTTCTTTCCACAACAGCAAAATCTAGTAGAAATACATTCACTCATGGCTACTAGCCCATTTTCAAGATGTAACCATAAGGAAAAACCGTTAAGACTCATGTTAAAATAATCTATATAATGATATTTGGAGGATAAAAGGGAAACAAAACATGACCCTGAAGTACCCCTAAACATTTCATTCTCTGCTTACAGAATACAAATTTTCATCAGGACAATTTTAACTGAATCAGCTGAGACTGACCCTATGGAAATTCCTGGAGCTGTAATATGTTAAAATGGCCCCGCTCACATTTTTAGTATAAATACAGTCTCATTTTCTTTCTTACAGTACAAGGGAGAACCAAATAATGTCAACAAACCTCAGGAGAAATAGACAAATTATACCATCAAGGCAAAAACAAATTATTGAGGAAACAAAAAGTCGGACTCAATTCCACAACAAAGCATTTGCATGCTTTTAATACTATTGAGGAGTAGAGCATAAATCGGGTTTTCTAAAAACACTTAATTCCCCTCAATTCCAATTCTTGCTTTGCTGTTTGTAGTGGTTTGTTTGTTGTTCTATCGTCCTAAATTGCTTCCAAGAACTAGAATGTAGTCTTGATGCTAATCCAATTCAGCTATATTCATTTCCTTATTATTTTCTCAATAAGTAAATATTTTCATTTTGGAGAATGGTTCCAAAACACAATTATACCTCCCAGCAAGGGCTGTCATGCAAATTCGTAAGTCACTACTACTTTATTTTTATTTTATTTATTTATTTATTTATTTATTTTGCGGTACGCGGGCCTCTCACTGTTGCGGCCTCTCCCGTTGCGGAGCACAGGCTCCAGATGCGCAGGCTCAGCGGCCATGGCTCACGGGCCCAGCCGCTCCGCGGCATGTGGGATCTTCCCGGACCGGGGCACGAACCCGTGTCCCCTGCATCGGCAGGCGGACTCTCGACCACTGCGCCACCAGGGAAGCCCGGCAGTCCTATTTTTATGTAAGCAATCTCCGTATTATTTTCCATAGTGGCTGCACCAATTTACATCCCCAGCAACAGTGCACGAGGGTCTCCTTTCCTCCACAGCCTCTCCAACACTTCTGTCTTGCCTCTTTGAGTCACTCCTATTTTAAGCATAAATGGTTTGGGGTGTAACATCCTTAAAGGAAAATTGAGGGGAGCAAATGTCACGTCATCTTCAGGGATTCAATCACTTACCAAACATTTGTTGGACGCTTCTTAATTCTAGGGCACTGGGTGAGTTTTTTTTTTTTTTTTTTTGACAGAACGTAAAGCCTTAACATTTTTTATTTTTTAACTTTTTAGTTTATACTGGAGTATAGTTGATTAACAATGTTGTGATAGTTTCAGGGGAACAGCAAAGTGACTCAGTGCTACATAGACATGTATCTATTCTTTTTCAAATGCTTTTCCCATTTTGGTTTTTATATAATATTGAGCAGAGTTCCCTGTGCTCTACAGCAGGTCCTTGTTGGTGATCCATTTTAAATATAGCCGTGTGGACCTGTCAACCCAAACCTCCCGATCTATCCCTCCTCCCATTTCCCCCCGGGTAACCGTAAATTTATTCACTCATTCGTTCGCTTAATTATTCAAGAATTTTTGTTGGGTGCTGATTTGGGCTAGTCTCTGTCTTAACACCTAGAGGACGAATGGGGACAAAACAGATGTGGCTCCTACTTTTGGGGAAGTGTTGATCTTTTAGAGGAAGTTGTTTGAATACTTAGGAGCTGACGTGAGTGTCTAAGAAGGGAAAACAGGGGTGCTGAGGGGCACAACGCCAGGGATTGTGAGGTCTGTCCATTCGAACTCCAGGCTTTCTCTTTCTCTTGGTCATTTTTCGGTCCAGGTTTCTCCAGTCTGCCTACTGCCACGTCCTCCTGCGTCCTCCAAGAGGGCCCCTGCCCCTCAGCTCCACGCTTGCCCAAAACCCTCCTGGAGGTCAGGACTCTGCTCTGCCCAGCTGGTTTTCTTTGCATCAGAGGAGATGCTGACGGATAGACTGAGCATCCTCGGTCAGGTGTAAAGTCATCCACCTGGAATGACCCTCCCCAGGGAGCTCACCTTGAGTTCTTCATAGATGTGGAGAGCACCCCTGGGATTTCCCTGGGGGGAAGAAAAAAACCCTTCCTGACCCAAGAACCACGCAACGTCCGTGAACTCTGGGGCCAAAGGGATCTTTCTGCTGTACCGACTGGAGGGTCTGGGACAGTTCAGTAAATCGCTCATCACAAGAGCCTGATTCCTTGGAAATGCATCTGCATGTGTGAATTTTCTTTTATTTACTTTATGTCTCTGTGCTTTTAGGTCACAACTACTTTCCAAGCCTGTCATTCTGAGGCATATCTTACATCCTGATAACCTGTCCTTCTTATTGTGGTTGAAATACCCCTAATATACATCGCACCACCTGTATTCATTTCCTAGGGCCGCCATAACGAAGTGCCCCCCGCTGCGGGGCTCCACACAACAGAAAAATCACTCTGAAGAGCAGAGCGTGAAGGCGAGGTGCAGGCACGACTGATTTCTTCCGGAGGTTCTGGGGGAAACTCACGCCTCTCTCCCAGCTTCTGGTAGCTGCTCACAATCCTTGCGTTCCTTGGTTTACAGAGACGTCATCCCTATTTCTGTCTTTACGTTCCTACGCCGTTCTCCCCGCCTGTGTGGATCTGTGTCCAGATTTCCAGTCCTGTTGGATTAGGGTCCCTCCCTCCTCCGGCACGACTTCATTATTTCACAATGACCCTAATTCCAAATGAGGTCACATGCGGAGGGACAGAGAGTCGGGACTTTAACATATGAATCTGAGGGGCACACAGTCAACGCATAACGCCGTTGTAAGCATTTTAAAATACCCGACTGGGTGGCATTGAGCACAGCCACAGTGTTGTGCGATCACCCCCTTTATGTAGTTCCAAACGGTTTTCATCACCCCAAGGGGAAACTCTGTACCCGTGAAAGCAGTCACTCCCTAGTTTTCCCTCCCTGTGGCCCCTGGCAAACACTCATCTGTTTTCTGTCCCGTGTTTAAACGCTGGCTAACGCAGGCATTTATAAATACGTCGAACGGAAGCCCGATCTTACCTAGAGAGTTCAGATGCCTTGTGGCGTTTGGAATGGCATGCTCTCTCTGGTTCTGTCTGCAGACGGGGGCACAGGAACTTACATGACCTCACTCTTGGATCAGGAAATACTTTTCACCAGTGATTCGGATACCCCATTCCAAGAGCAGGCTTTTTAAGCTCCCACGATTAAAACCAGCTGAAGTAAAGCCAACTCACTCCCTTGACAAGAACGAGATTACCGTATCTAGAAACAGAGATGAGGCTCAGGCGTGGCAAAATAAGAATAAAAAGCCCCAGGGTGATCAGTTCAGGGAGAAAAAAAAAAAAAAGATATGGCCGGAGGGTGGGTGAAAGTCAGGGTTGGTCTGAGTGTTCGCAAAACTGAAATGGCAAGATTGTCATTTGTAACTGTCCGCCCTGCTCTTGCGGGCAGATAAAGTGGCGAGATGGCTGGTGTGTCAATCTTGTTTGGAATGCTGAGTCCTAGGGAGACTGGGGCGGGGTAGCATGCCCAGTGGGCTCCCGAAGCCTTTTCTTGTCCCCCCGTTTCTTGTAGGCAAGACTGCAGCCTCCGAGACCTTCCCAGACTTCCCAAGGGCGGATGTGGAACAGTTGCTAATCAAGTCCCTGCTGACCGGAGACCCTGCACATGCCCTGATCTTATCAGCAACCCCACCCTTGAACTATTGCTATAAACGCATCAAATCCTCCCAAGGTGGGATACATAGTTTTTCGAGGGCAGGAGCCCGCTGTGCCCCTCTCTGTCTGGCAAAGCAATAACGCTCTCCTTTACTACTTCGCCCCAAACTCTGTCTCTGAGATTCGATCTGGCGCCGGTGCAGACAAGCTCAGTGTTTGACATCACTTAGCAGGCTCCGACACGTGTGTCCAGTGAGCAAATCAACTCAACAAAACATGTCAGACTAGATAAGACTGGCCATTTCCCCAAAACCTTTAGATTCCAAAACATTTCATCATGAGCTCAAAATATGCCTTACATTATGCTATGAGGCTATATATATACCCAACAAACATAAGCATTGGATTTCCCTGAGCGCCAAATGAAAACTGGGGAGCTGTGCAAAGGGGTTCATTTTTCTATTACTTTTTTCTCTTTTGTTGCTGCGGTTCATGGCGAGAACACTGGTGTTTGGTTTTGTTTTGGTTTTCTCAGCGTTGGAGCTGCCGATGGAATCAGATGGACATGCAAAGGTCAGCGAGTTCTGAGAGGCGACCATGGGATTTATTTTGTGTTTTGGTTTACATCGATGGGTTGCACAGCATGGGAATGGAAATAGCATTTATGGAGGAACTGCTAGATGGGAGGCACAGGGAAGGTCGGGCAGCTAGGATCAAAGCAACATCCTCAAGGTTGTGACAACCCCTTGGCCATGTTTTGGGGAAGCTCAGCTTTGCTCAGCAGCTGTCAGGCTGCTGCGGTCACACAGCTCAAGGGAACATCTAAGCTTCTATAAACAAAACACAGTGAGACAACACACTGCAGATGTTAAAATACAAAAGGAAAAAGAAATGGATGACCATAAAATCATCTTAGATCCCTTTCAAGAACAAGTTCTTGCAAAACAGACTTCTACTCTTTATAAAAGAAGCCACGGAATTATCCGAATAGATGTTCCCCTCTACAATTTGCTTTAAATTTAAAAATAGATGTATATTTGGATGGTATCCTGTAAAATTAAACTCCATTTCTGTAAACCTAGTGTCCTTTTCATCCAGTGACTGAAAATAGCTGGAAGACAGCCAGTGTTTGAAACGCTCTGAACAACCACAAGGTAATCCGTAATTTGGGACTATTAACTGATCTCTTTCTACATTAGGTTCACTGACAAAGTCTGGTCAGGCTGTTGAAACAAACCGTTTGGCTGCAAGTTTACTATGTCTGTCCTTCATCATCGTTTTCTTTCAACGTGATTTTCTTTTCCTTCATAAATGGAAGAACAACTGGTAAGGTCACATGGGGTAAAATAAATACGGGGGTCGGAGTCTTCTAGCGTAACCAACCAAGAAATGTTTCTTTTTTACAAGGGCTGTGGCTACATGAAATCTCTCTCCAGAGACAGGCAAAACCAACGCTATCATGCATCCATTTAGCATCTGTAGTTTCTCTTCATCACTTTATGATACAGTTAAAATAATTTTCATTGTCCTGAAAAGAGGACCACCCTGGACAATAGATTTTTACCAAGAGTAAAAAAAAAAATTCCAAGAAATGCCATTAAAACAAGTCCTATTCTCCTCCCAGCTGCCTTTTCTGTGAAGCAATGCTAAAACGCAGTAGCTGTGTGAATGCATCGTTTGATGGACTTACTTTGTTTTTTAACAGAAAATGTCTTATAAATCACACGTCAACCTTTTCTTTTTTGAGCTAAGAAAATTTGAGAGCATAAGGCATATAGTAATATGCAGAGTGTGTGAAGGGACTTCCCTGGTGGCACAGTGGTTAAGAATCCACCTGCCAATACTGGGGACACGGGTTCGAGCCCTGGTCAGGGAAGATCCCACATGCCGCAGAGCAGCTAAGCCCGTGCACCATAACTACTGAGCCTGCGCTCTAGAGCCCACGGGCCACAACTACTGAGCCCGGCTGCCACAACTACTGAAGCCTGCACGCTCTAAGGCCCACATACTGCCACTACTGAGCCCGCGTGCTGCAACTACTGAAGCCCGCGCGCCTAGAGCCCATGCTCCGCAACAAGAGAAGCCACCACAATGAGAAGCCCGCGCACCGCAATGAAGAGTAGCCCCCGCTCGCTGCAACTAGAGAAAGCCTGCGCGCAGCAACAAAGACCCAACACAGCCAAAAATAAATAAATAAATTTATATTAAAAAAGAGAGTGTGTGAGTAGACCACCTGGGCGTATACCCTGAGAAAACCATCATTCAAAAAGAGTCACGTACCAAAATGTTCATTGAAGCTCTCTTTACAATAGCCAGGAGATGGAAGCAACCTAAGTGCCCACCAACAGATGAATGGGTAAAGAAGATGTGGCACATATATACAATGGAATATTACCCAGCCATAAAAAGAAATGAAATTGAGTTATTTGTAGTGAGGTGGATGGACCTAGAGTCTGTCATACAGAGTGAAGTAAGTCAGAAAAACAAATGCCGAGTGCTAACACATATATAGGGGATCTAAGAAAAAAAAAATGTCATGAAGAACCTAGGGGTAAGACGGGAATAAAGACACAGACCTACTAGAGAATGGACTTGAGGACACGGGGAGGGGGAAGGGTAAGCTGGGACGAAGTGAGAGAGTGGCATGGACATATATACACTACCAGATGTAAAACAGACAGCTAGTGGGAAGCAGCCGCATAGCACAGGGAGATCAGCTCGGTGCTTTGTGACCACCTAGAGGGGTGGGATAGGGAGGGTGGGAGGGAGAGGCAAGAGGGAGGGGATATGGGGATATATGTATATGTATAGCTGATTCACTTTGTTATACAGCAGAAACTGACACACCATTGTAAAGCAATTATACTCCAATAAAGATGTGAAAAAATTTTTTTAAAAATTATACAATTTTTAAAGGGTACTTTCCATTTACAGCTATTACAAAATATTGGTACAAAACAAAGTTATGGTTACCAATGGGGAAAGGGGGGGAGGGATAAATTGGGAGATTGGGATTGACACATACACACTACTATATATAAAACAGATAACTAATAAGGACCTGCTGTAGAGCACAGGGAACTCTACTCAATACTCTGTAATGACCTATATGGGGAAAGAAACTGAAAAAAAGTGGATACATGTGTATGTATAACTGATTCACTTTGCTGTACAGCAAAAATGAACACAACATTGTTAATCAACTATACTCCAATAAAAATTAATTTAAAAAATATTGGCTATATTCCTCGTGCTGTACGAAACTGGGGGATTTATACCTCATGCTTTCTCGTGGTAACCTCACAGTGTTTTCTTCTGTGCGTTCTCTTTCTTGCTTTTGCTCTTACAGGTGAGAAAGCTCAAATTCAGACAGCTCAGTGTGAAAGTCCAGAGTTGAATCTGATGTGCCTGGTTATAACGTCAGGGTTTGCCCACTGCCTCCAGACACTGTGGAATGCCGTTATTCAACTTGGTTTTCAAAAACATGTCACACGTGTAGCCATACCCTGAAGCGTGCGTCAAAACCAAGGGAGCATGAAAAGTCCCTTGCACATTCCCAGTCCTACTCGTGCATGTCACAGAGTGAACGTATTCTTTTTTGTCCAGTAAGCCATCTTTTTAGAAAAGCAGAACGACAAGATGTGCAGTATCTCAAAAAAGTGTCGAATGCATAAAAGTCAAGGTCTTGTCGACAGGATGAAAAATTTGCACTGGGTGTGAACATCCTAAGCAGGAGGATTGCGGGGAGAGGGGATATATAAATTACTTTTAAGCTACTGTCTGGATTGGTATTTAGAAACAAGTAAATGGGCCTGATTTGTTCCAGACGTGTCCTCGGATGTACAATAGACATTCTATCTCCCTTAGCTGAGTCACAACTGGGGAATCTATTTGTCTATCTAAAGATGTTGCCCCAAACAAATGGGAGATCTCACTGTCCAAAGTAATTTCCAGAAGTTGCATCCATTTTAGAAGGAATGTAACATAAGATGGAGAGGAAACCAAACACAGAGAGATCGTCAGAGCCGCATGCATCTGGTTTTCATTTGGGCTGTATGTTTATTTTCGTCGTGTAACTTTCATTTTCCAAGTGGCTGGCGGGTAAAAGGTTTTAACTGATGCAACTCTTTTTCCAACTGGCAACTTTCTGGCTGTCATCCCGAGACTGTGTCCCATGGTTCCATGAAAATACATTGACGACAGAAATCCTCCGCCTCCAGGTTTATTCAGACCCTTGCAAAAATCCTTCTTAATGGATCACACATGTTCTAGGGTGGCTAAGGTATCGGGCTCTCCCAGGAGTGAGAAGGAGCTTGGAGGAATCCCATTTCCCCCTCTACCACCTACTCAGTAGATCAAGTCCCTTGGATTCCATGGAGTGGTCAAAAGGCCAATTAAGTAGAAATAAAGGCAAGCTTTATTCAGTTTATACTTTATCTCTAATCATTCATTTCTACATGAATCAGACTTGGTATATCTCTCTTTCCTTTGAAAGCAGGATTCTCTCTAAGCAAAGACTTGTAGATGGCCGGGCTGTAGGTTGGACACCTTATTCTTCTAATTCCCCCAAATCTTGCTTTGTGTATTTAAGTGCTTTGCTACCAGGTCCAAAGAACGTTAGCATGTTTGTAACTTTTTGGTGAAAATTGATCGCTTCATACTAGCTTTCTTTATCCATAGCTTTCTTTTTTTTTAACTTCCTGAAGTCTTTTTTACTTGACTTGAATAGGGCTCCAGAAAGTTCTTCTTCAGTTACTCACCATTTTAGTGTTTTCATATCTTTATCTTAGCCTTTCTTGGTTATTGGTTTCAGACCCTTTCAAACTAGCAAGAACCTAGATTTTTTTTTTTTAAACCCGATCTGAGAGTTCATATCTGTCAAGAGAGATTTTCATCCGTTTATATGTCCTGCAATTGCTAATATTTCTAAATTTCATTTTGGGTGCTTATTTGACAATTTCTAGGAACCGTTTCCTTTCTTCGCTTCTATTATTTCTCTTCTAGGATACCTAAATAAAAAAAAATATTTCTCCCATGTTTTTAAGAGGAAGCTGTTTTCAGTCTTCATTATTTAGTGATTAAATTTAATACGCCTAATAACTTCAGCAGAAAAATAATGAAGCTCACGTTTACTGTCTTCTCAAAGAGGTGACTTGCTTTAACTCTGTTCCATTTTCATTCTGCAAGTTATATCACTGCTAACTTCGGCCCCACCTTTGCTTGTATGCCTTCATGGAGTCGTAATTTTATTAGTGGTGCTGGCTTTGATGGGGTCAGTGTTAGACCGGTTTCACACTCTGGTCCTTTTCTCCTTTTGCTCACAATGTTTCTTGCATCCTTTTCCTTCATCTGACTCCAACATTGTCCTTCCTGTGACTTTCCTTTTGAAGTCCCAACAATGAGGGTCCGTGAGAGGGAAACACTCTGGCTTTGGGGAAACACCCGGGCTTTGCACTATGTCTTTATTTCCTCTGTACTCAGAATAGACTCGACTCAGCGTAGAATCTTAGACATCCAGAAATTTCTCTTTCATGCTTAAAAGACATACTTCTAGCTTCCAGCCCTCCTGATGGTGTAGAGATGTCTTCTCTGGGTCTTACCGGATACTTTGAGGTCACCTGGCTATTTTAAGTTTTCCCCTCTGTTTTTGAATGTCCACCATGTTCCTGCTATGTGTTTGATGGTGTGTTTATTTTTCCATACCATGATTTTTCAACTGGGGAATTAAAGTTGTTCACACATGTACACACTGCTGTATTTATTTTTTATTTATTTTTAAATTACGGTCATATCGCATTTAAAAATTTATTTTTATCTTTGGCTGCGTTGGGTCTTCATTGCTGCGCGTGGGCTTTCTCTAGTTGCGGCGAGCGGGGGCTACTCTTTGTTGCAGTGCGCGGGCTTCTCATTGCAGTGGCTTCTCTTGTTGCGGAGCATGGGCTCTAGGCGTGCAGGCTTCAGTAGTTGTGGCACATGGGCTCAGTAGTTGTGACTCACAGGCTCTAGAGCTCAGGCACAGTAGTTGTGGCGCATGGACTTAGCTGCTCCGCGGCATGTGGGATCTTCCCAGACCAGGGCTCGAACATGTGTCCCCTGAACTGGCGGTTAGATTCTTAACCAATGCGCCACCAGGGAAGTCCCGACAATGCTATATTTAAAATGGATAACCAGGGCTTCCCTGGTGGTGCAGTGGTTGAGAGTCCGCCTGCCGATGCAGGGGACACGGGTTCGTGCCCTGGTCCGGGAGGATCCCACATGCCGCGGAGCGGCTGGGCCCGTGAGCCATGGCCGCTGAGCCTGCGCGTCCGGAGCCTGTGCTCCGCAACGGGAGAGGCCACAACAGTGAGAGGCCCGCGTACCGCAAAAAAAATAAATAAATAAAATGGATAACCAATAACATCCCAATACGCAGGCGTCTTTAGTGTTTTTTGTTACCTTAACCATCCGCTTTCTATTTTTCAGAATTGTGTCGCAAACTGTTTTCTGCTGTCTCCCTTTCTCTTTGTGTGTGATTATGCAGTTTAATCATGTCCTCTCATTTCTGTAGGGCTTGCCTCCATATTTATTACAAATGCTTCTTTTCAGGAACAGCCTCAGGCTGCCACCTGGGAAATCATGGGTTCTGCGCCATTAGAACAGTCTGTCTGAGAAGAACATTTCTGTGTGCTTGACATTTGGGGCCACGTGGCACAAACCTGATTAAATAGTTTATTCTTAAATTGTGCTATTTGATGAATGCATGTCTTTGCTCTAGGGGTCTGGAATCTGAAGAGCTGAAATTGTGATGTAGGTACTTCAGCCTTCATGACAGATCCCCAGTAAAATTCCTGGACACCAAGGCTCGGGTGGGCTAATCTGACTGGCCAGAGTTCAGATGTGTCGTTACATACCACTGCTGGGACAGTTAGCCATACCCACGTAACTCCACCGGGAGAGGACACCTGGAAGTATGTGCCTTGCTTCTCCTGGACTTTGTCCCACAGACCTTCAGGCTTTGCTAATTTTAAGGAAGGAGGATGCGAGGATGCTCTGGGCTAATGGTAACGTCTACCTCAATAGGGTTGGTCGCATAGACATATTTATTTGTCGAAACTTATCACAGGGTACACTTAATATTTATGCATTTCATTGTATGTAAACTTTACCTAGAAATAATTTTAAACAAATAGTAAAACCTAGTTAATGATACGTATACTGAAAGTTTCAGGGTAGCCTGTGTGGATGTCTGTACGTATTTTAAAATGTCTCAAAAAGAAGCGTAGAATAATGGATGGAAATTGGGATAGATAAATGGACAGACAGGCCTACAAAGCAAGTCTGGTAAAATGTTAATGCTTCATTCTAGGTGATGAGTACATGAGTGTTCAGTGTAAATCTTTTCAAATTATATGTTGAAAATTTTTCCTAATAAAATATTTGAAAAAATCAAAATTGGAACATTACAACAAACTCTCCATTTTTACTGTGATTTTGAAACTGAAGTATTGTTCTCAAGAAAGTTTCCTCAAGAAAAAATAAATAAATAAAATGGATAACCAAGAAGGACCTACTGTACAGCACAGGGAACTCTATTCAATATTCTGTAATAACCTAAATGGGACAAGAATCTGAAAAAGAAGAGGTACATGTATACGTATAAGTGAGTCACTTTACTGTACCCCTGAAACGAACACAACATTGTTAATCACCTATACTCCAATATAAAATAGAAAGTTAAAAAAAAAGTCATTCACAGATCTGCTAAAATGAGCAACCACTGTTTCTTCAAGTAAGACTCAGCCCCTTCTTTCTTTTTTTTTAAAATTTTCTTACCAATTGCGTGACCTTAAAATTAAAAAAAAAAAGAAGTCCACAACTATTCTGGTTCTTAATTTTCTCCTCTGGGTCAGATAATCTCCAAAGATCCTTCCAACTTTAGAGACACAAGACTACAATTCTATCACTTAAGAGGAGAACATGACAGAAACTCTAAATGGACACATTTTCTTTGTCTCCTTGTTCTTCTCCCCTTGAAAAATTTTTAAACTTTTAATGCTTATGAGATTATAGATTCAAAAGGTGTTGCAAAAATAGGACAGGGAGGTCTCTCTCTTGTATGTTTTTAATATTTTAGTATTTACAAGGGAAACATTTACTAATACACAAATTATTCAGATTAGCTGACTTTGCAGTTTAAATGTCCTTGGAATCATTTCACTGTTTCCTTTATATTTTTTTCTCCCAAATTCCTGTAACTGTTTTTTTTAAAAAATTAAAGTATAGTTGATTTAAAATATTGTATTAGTTTCAGGTATAAACAGAGTGATTCAGAACTTTTATAGTCTGTACTCCATTTCCAGTTATTACAAAATATTGGCTATATTCCCTGTGCTGTACAATGTAGCCTTTGTTTTATACCCAGTAGTTTATATCTCTTACTCTCCTCCCCCTATGTCGCCCCTCCCCGCTTCCCTCTCCCCACTGGGAACCACTAGTTTGTTCTCTATATGAGTGAGTCTATTTCTTTTTTGTTGTATTCACACCAAAGAGTACTTCTGTATTATTCATCTATCTTCCTTATTCCTGCTACGTTAAAACCAATTTCTTAAAAATTGAGGTACAGTTGATTTACAATATTATATTAGTTTAAAGTGTACAAAGTAGTGATTCCAAATTCTTATAGATTATACTCCATGTATAGTTATTACAAAATACTGGCAATACTCCCTGTGTTGTACAATATATCCTCATAGCTTATGTATTTTATACCCAGTAGTTTGTTCCTCTTAATCCCCTCCCCCTATCTTGCCCCTCCCCGCTTCCCTCTCCCCACTGGGAACCACTAGTTTCTTCTCTGTATCTGTGAGTCTGCTTCTGTTTTGTTATATTCACTAGTTTGTTGTACTTTTGTTTAGATTCCACATGTAAGTGATATCATACGGTATTTGTCTTTCTCCGTCTGACTGACTTCCCTTAGTATGATAACCTCTAGGTCCATCCATGTTGCTGCAAATGACATGATTTCATTCTTTTTTATGGCTGAGTAGTGTTCCATTGTGTACATGTACCGCATCTTCTTTATCCATTCCTCTGTCGATGGGCATTTAGGTTGCTTCCACGTCCTGGCTATTGTAAATAGTGCTGCTGTGAACACTGGGGTGCGTGCATCTTTTCTAATTAGAGTCTCGTCTGGACCCATGCCCAGGAGTGGGATTGCTGCATCAAGTAACCCTCACTCTTAGCTTAACACAAGTCCCACCTTCATTCTGCTTTGGGGTTGCCTTCCTGCATCCTGTCGCTCCCTTTCCACCCACTATGACAGCGTATGAATCCTTCCCATTCTGCCCCCCGCATTCTGCTCTACTGATATTTTCTTATTCAGCTTCTCAGCGGCAGCAGAATGTGTTCCCCCCTCTCTCCTCTAGGGCAGCACCTTCCCACGGTCTCTCTGGACAGCAGCCGCTCATTCACGTCCTCTCCATCAATCGCGAGGCCAGTGGAGGCGGTCGAGCCTTGCAGATTCTGTACTTCATTGGAGATTTGCATCCCGCAATCACGTCTGCTTTCCGCCTCCTGAACTTCTCACCAGGCGCCAACTCTCGGAGGATCATTCCGTCCACGGGGTCCTCTGTGGGTGTTTCCCTTCATCTTGAGCAATGAACTCTGCGTTCCGAGCCGTGCACACCTGGCATCCCATCGCCTCTCAGGAGAACCTTCTCCAAAGCGACTACATCTGAACAGAAAGGAAAACTGGGACAGCACACCTCGTTTCGTGTGTGAGTGGAAAGCTGGAAACCCGTCGACGTTTCCAATCAGAATACACTTGGCTGAGGTCCGGGGGGCTGGCTTTTCGTATGGAGCCAGAGGTTGCCGGCAGAACATTCTTTTTGCCTTCCACCTTCTCCGCAGCAGATTCCGGAAGTGGTTTTCCCATGGAGTAAATGAGAACAATAAATGAGAGACTCACCAAACAGATAAATCAGCAATTTTATTGCTTAAAGACTGATCACACAAACACAGTGTAGTGTTTTGTCACTGTGATGCAGTCTAGCGGATAAACAGAAGCGTTGCTTAGGGGGGAAGAAGTCGAGGGAGCTGGGAAAATATTCAGAAATAATGTCTTGTGTCAAATCTCACAGAAGCTGGGTTTAAATGCTTCCTGTCACTCATTAGCATTTGTAGCAGCCGTCCTCAAGCCAATTCATGAGGAAGTCTAAGAAACATGATCTGAAGACTGCACTGAAAAGTTTGTGCCCAGGAAGCAACGTGGCATTTAAAATGCTGTCTGTATTTCTAGTGGCAAATTTACTAACACACCAACCCAAATATTTAACTTCATGTAATACGTCACTTGCTGTACAAATGCTCTTCCGGAGCAGCGAAAAAGGTTATTTTACGGAGAAATGATGCTAAAGGAATTTACTGTTTGTTTTTTTCATTTGCCCTTATTCTCACGTATCAGAAAGTCTGCTAGCAAATACAGCAATGGCATTACCAGACTTACTTATCTTCTCTGTTGCAGGTAACGTGGGTTATGAAACTTCGTATCTTCCGAAGCAACTGTTCCTCTGCACTTTTTTTATGACGGAAATTTCTAAATGCTACGCAAAGGGGCAAAGACACGAAACACGCAGTGTTTACCTAAATGCTATAGTCATTCCTTACTTTTCCATATGTCACATGTTCCTGAAACTGTAAATTCACATGCTCGACCAACCTGAAATAGTTCTCCAGAATTCAACGTCATCTAAATGATCAGATACGTCAGGGAATGTGAATCTGAATTTTGAAATATAGGCTATAGTTCTTAAAAACAGGAAATTTATTCGGACTGTTCTAGCAATACACTGACCCTGATGAAAAAGCAGACATAGTCTATCTGGGTACAGCACTGACTTTGAATCCCAGTCTAATGTAATATTGAGAACCGCTGTGAGTTTTTCTAATAAGAAGGAAGACGGTTATATGTACATAATCTGAAAATAGAGCTTGTTGATCAAAACACGAAATCTTGCAGGGCTTTGAAGGTAGAGGTGACCAGGAATTTGGGGGAAGTTTACAGAAATGATCCTTTATCCCCCAGGGAACACAGCAAGACCACACCCTACCTGCACCCCACCCCAATACTGGTACGTTGGACAATGTTAACTGATTCTGACCAACGGCAACTGGGCAGAAGACGGGTCCCATTAAAAACAAAAATCTCCCACAGCAGCGTCCCAAGGGATCAGTCTGTTCTACATACAAGAAAGAAGAGAACACGTATCTGTAGGAACCTTACACGTAACAGTGAGACTAATCTCTTTTCTAATGTACTTGTAGACGTGACGTCACCATCGCCTCTGTCACATCGGTTGCACCGAACAAAGCCGGTCCGTTGTGGAAAAGGTCTACACAAGAGTGTGAGTGTTAGGAGGGGAAGACCACGGGGATCCCTTCTAGGGGCTGCTCACCCCAGAGAATGGCTCAAGAGAATCCCCCCATGGGGAACAACCCCGTTGGGCTTTGCAGGAACTAGACATAACTATTTCTGTCCTAACCCACTGAGATTTGGAGACTGTTTTGACTACTCTTAGCACAAGCTGCCCTGCACCAGATTCCTTTCTGAAACTCTCGAGTGGGAGCTTCAAGGTGACAGATCTGAGCCTTCGGAAGGAAAAGTGTCCCTGTGATGTGTGTCCTTCCTGGATGTCAGGTTACAGCTTTACGGACCTGGTCCCTGCCTTTGCTCCACGTCAATGACCAAGGGGACACGCCTGCAGCCAAGCCTTGGAGCTTGGCTGTCACAAAAGTCAAAAGATGTTTCATGAGAGCAAAACCACAGTCACATTCTATGAAGTGTTGATTTCTTTTTTTTTTTTTACTGCATGAATACAGATACTGTTATTTCAATGGTCTTCCTACTTCCCCTTACATCTGTAAGAGTGAAAATGAAGGCAGGTTGTGGTTTCTGAGTTTACACTTCACGGGACTTTTTGAACAATCTAATCCAGGACATGAAGATAGTCTTAGGCTCTTTGTCTCTTTAAAAATACGATTTCCTCATCCTCCTACACTGTTGGCGGGAATGCGAACCGGTGCAGCCACTATGAGGACAGTATGGAGGTTCCTTAACAAAATCAGTATAGAGCTACCATATGATCCAGCAATCCCACTCCTGGGCATATGTCCAGACAAAAGTATAATTCAAAAAGATACACGCACCCCAATGTTCACAGCAGCACTATTCACAATAGCCAAGACACGGAAGCCACCTAAGTGTCCATCAACAGAGGAATGGATAAAGAAGATGCGGTGCATATATACAGTGGAATACTACTCAGCCATAAAAAAGAACAAAATCATGCCATTTGCAGCAACATGGATGGACCCAGAGATGATCATACTAAGTGAAGTAAGTCAGACAGAGAAAGACAAATACCATATGATGTCACTTACATGTGGAATCTAAAATATGACACAAATGAGCTTACCTATGAAACAGATACAGACTTACAGACATAGAGAACAGACTTGTCGTAGCCAAGGGGGAGGGGTGGGGGGGAGGGAAGGATTGGGAGTTTGGGATTCGCAGATGCAAACTATTATGTACAGGATGGATAAACAACAAGGACCTACTGTAGAGCACAGGGAACTATATTCAGTATCCTGTGATAAACCACAATGGAAAAGGATATGAAAAAGAATGTATATATATGGATAACTGAGTCCCCTTGCTGGACAGCAGAAACTAACACAACATTGTAAGTCAACTCTACTTTAATAAAAAAAGTAATTTTTAAAAACATGCATTGTTTAATTTGCGTGTCCTAGCATCCGTGTTTGGTAGACTCCTCCCCGAGGTGAGATGGCCGGATTTGTCAGGGTCACACTGCTCTGTCTTTTCTCAGGACCACGCTGTACTTGAAGGGAAAGTAGATGTGCACGTGCATTGGTTACAGGACAGTATGAGAACGTTCCCCGCTGAATGCAGTAAGAGGACGCACTGCATGGATGGAAGCCAACACCAGGGCAGTCGGGTGGGTGGAGAACGTTGTGGGCTGGAGTCACTGCCTGCGTCTCCACAGCTCAGACACCTGACCTTTCCCTTGATGAGCTGCTAGGAGACTGATTTCTCAGATTCTGTCAACATCCAAACCGTGAGTGGGTGGAACCTCTAGCTGTTCTTTTCTTGCCTGCGGCAATTGTGCCACGACCTTCCTGGGTGTACATGTCCTGAAGTCTCGTCCCAGATTACAACCCCTGAATAGTAACCTTGACAAGCACTAGAAGAAGGGTTCCAGTGGAAGAGGTATACAAGCAGGGTCAGACCAAAAAAAAAAAAAAAACCCGGATAAATGGATAAAGAAGATGTGGTACATATATACAATGGAATACTACTCAGCCATAAAGAAGAATGAAACAATGCCATTTGCAGCAACATGGACAGACCTGGAGATGATCATACTGACTGAGGTAAGTCAAAGACAAATACCGTATGATGTTGCTTATATGTGGAATCTAAGAAAATGAAACAAATGAATTCATTTACAAAACAGAAATAGACTGACAGACAGAAAAAAAAAAACTTACGGTTACCAAAGGGGAAAGGGAGGGATAAATTAGGAGTTTGGGATTAACACATACACACGACTATATATAAAATAGATAAATAACAAGGACCTACTGTATAACACAGGGAACTCTATTCAGTATCTTTTAATAACCTAAAATCGAAAAGAATCTGAAAATATATATATATATGTGAAACTGAATCACTTTGCTGTACACCTGAAACACTGCAAATCAACTGTACTTCAGTTAAAAACAAGAAAACAATGAAACACCGTGGTGATATCTTTCTGCAGAAGGTCCATTAATCTACACGTTGAAATCCCTCCTGGCCACGTCACAAAGGATGCCCTGTTCCAGCAGAGCTCCTCTCCCTCGAAAGCATGAAGTGGTGTCCTCTGCTCTCGGTCTGGAAAGCGTCCTTGAAGTCTCCTCCCGAGAACGGTCACTGGGGGAACGCATCTTTAATTGCTACCAAAAAAACCCCAAAAACAAAAAAAGCATTTGGCCACGCAGGATGTGAAAGATAAAGTTTAATTTGCTGATGATTGCATGTGGGCTCCGAAGACGGATGATTTATCTCTGACACTTGGCGGCAAACTTGAGGACGCTGAGCCTCTTGTTTACATGCTTTGGAGTTTGTGCAACTGTACGGTACGGAGAGGCTCTGGAGGGATGTTTAGCTTTCTTTCTGAGCTTATGATTACCATGGACGTGGAAGCATGAGGCTCAGAGGAATGTGAAGGGGTCATTTAGAGAAAGCAATTCCAGACTTGTTCCAAGGATGGCAATCCTGGAGCAGCTGTGATTTGGGGGTGCTTCTCACACTCTTTGTGACACGTACGAACTCCCCTTGGGAGGCTCCAGTACAAAATGTGTCGGAAAGGCTGTCAAACATCTAAAGCTTATACTCTCTCCAGAACCCAGGTTGTCAACAAAGCTTGGCGTATTACTTTCCTGTGGCTGCCATAACGAAATACCATAAATTGGGTTGGCAAGACAGTGAGAAGTTATTCTCTTCCAGCTCTGGAGGTCAGAAGTCTGAGACCAAGGTGTCAGCAGGCTTGGTTTCTCCTAGAGGCTCCTGGGGAGAATCTGCTCCACCCACCATCCCTCACCAGCTGACGGCGGCTGTCGGTAACGCTTGGTGTTCTTCCGTTTGTAGACACATCACTCCCATCTCTGTTTCCAGAGTTACACCCCATTCTCTGAGCCGTCCTCGTTTTTAAGGACACCCTCATGGGATTTCGAGTTCGGCCTGCTGCAGGATGACCTCATCGTAATTAGTTACACCTGCAAAGACCCTCTTTCCAAAGACAATCACGTTCAGAGATTCAACAGGAACATAAATTTGGGGAGAAGCTGGTCACCCTATTCAAGGCTCCTTCTCTTTCCTTAAACAGATGATGGGGCCTCGAGTTTCTCCTTTTCATCCTTCCACAGAAAAATAAATGTTTCTTTTGCATTGGAAAACCTGTGTGCCAAACCCCAGCCCAGAGGGACTGGAGGGGACCGTTACTTCTCAACTATAGGTTTCAAGGAAAGCCTCTCCCCAAATATTTTATTGCATTTCCAAATGAGATCCGTGCAAACATCACAACGGTGTTGACGGGTCTTGGGTCTCGGCCTATACACACATTCACTCTGAAAGAAGTTTAAAAGACTCTTCCCCCCATACAGAGAAAAGGTCGGCTTAAGTGCAACCATCTTTGCATTATTCATACTCATACCTTGTCAGTTTTCACTAACCCTGCAAGTTAAGAATATCCAAAGAGCGATTTATGTCTCTGGGTTTTATAGCTGTTTCCCTTCTCCCTGGAGCCAGGGTGGCCCCAAGACAAGCTCCACGTCAAACAGTTTAAATCCTTCCATGTTTATTGACTGCAGTGAAAGGAGATCTCTGGACGGACGACATCTGCAGAAACTACCGATTATACACACACACACCACATCTTCTTTTCCCACTCATCTACTGATGGACACTTAGGTTGCTTCTCAGCCATAAAAAAGAATAAAATATTGCCATTTGCAGTAACATGGATGGACCTAGAGATGATCAGACTGAGTGAAGTCAGACAAAGACAACTATCATAGGATATCACTTGTATGTGGAATCTAAAAAAATAATACAAATGAATTTATTTACAAAACAGAAACAGACTCACAGACGCAGAAAGTAAACTTATGGGTACCAAAGGGGAAAGGGAGGGGAAGCATCAACTAGGAGTTTGGGGTTAGCAGATACAAACTCCTATGTACAATACAACAAGGATTTACTGTAGAGCACAAGAAACTCTGTTCACTATCTTGTTGTCACCTATAATGGAAAAGAATATCTATCCATCTATCTATAACTGAATATATATATATAACTGAATCACTTTGTTGTACACCTGAAACTATTCCAATATTATAAATCAACTATCGTTCAGTAAAAATAATATAAAAATGGCAATGAACTGGCATTTATCAACGGTCAATAGGTTATTGACAACGTAGCTTGTGCACAGACTTATGAGGTAGCTGTGCTGATCACATTGCAGCACCTGCCTTTTAAGTGACCTAATTCCACCCAGACAAGGGAAGAGGAGGGGGTGTAGGGAAAAGAGACGGGAAAACAGGTTGGAGAGACAGATGGGTCCAAAAAATGCATGGCCAGGTACTGTATGTGAAGGAGTGTGAATGTCGTCCTCAATGTGACGGGAAGTCAGCGGACAGTTTTAGGTAAGGAAGATGGTGGAAGGTTTACGCTTCTGAACATCCTTTGGCTGGGGCGCAGAGAAGACTATGTGGGGTGACGGTGTATGCAGACGCTCAGCCGTGGGGCTATCGCAGGCGTGCAGGTAAGAGAGGGGGATGGATTTAAGGAGTAGCTCTCTTAGAGATGAAGGAAAGGGACCGGTTCGGGATAGGCTCTGGAGGCAGAAACACCATCCTATGAACTGGATGCTGTTCTAGGGGACGTGGAGGGGAGGACAGATGTCAGGAACGGACCATGGGTTTTGCTCTTGGCCGTGGAACCAAGACTGACGGAGGAGGTATCACGGGAAGTGACCGAGAGCTCCCTTGCCGACATAACTTTTGAGATTTGTAGTGGATAATCCCAACGTGAAGAGGAAGGGGGGTATCCTAGGAGGTTCTTGGCTTCCGTGACAAATATATGAAGATCAAAGCGACGTCAGTTAGGCTCAGGAACGAGAATGGATTCTAAATTCTGAGTCGCACGAGGAGCATATGCCTGAATTAGAAAACGCTGAAAATCCAGTGCTACTGTTCCCTTGATATTCACAGATGGCCCTTCCGAGAGATTTCATTTTGCACACGCGTGTTTGCAAAGGCCTCTTTGGAGCCACACTCTTCTTTGCCCCCCATACAAATACTTCTCTGTGTGTCAAGCCCTCGTCTTTGCTGGAAGGGTCGCTGTCTCTCTGCCTCTGGGTTTTGGAAGCAGTAGCTCCCTATTGTTCCTGGAGAAGCCCCTGACCCGCACGGAACGGAAATCAAACCATCTACTGACGTCTTGGGTAGCAAGGCTGTGAGGACAGGCTACATATTCAGATCGAGATATTCAAGGACCTGACTGTCTTCTCCCTTTTTTCTTATCTGTGGGAAGCTAGGGTGCAGCTGCCGTGGCTGAAATTGGGGGAAATGTAGGCACTGCAGAATCTCTTTATGTTTCAGAAACTACGACAGTAGATGTCAAAAACACGTATCCCCTGTGACTCACTCGCCCGCGTTTCCTAGGAATTTCACGGCTTTGTATTAGACAAACATTCACTGAGCGGCTGAAATAGGACCAGTACTGCATGGGGCTTTATCCACACAAGGTAAATAGGCTTCATTCTTATCTTGAAGAAGAGGTTTCCCCATGTAGTCTGGAGGAAAGAAATCCTTTCAGCTCAGGGCACTCTGTTAAAAAAAAAAAAAAAAAGGCACATACAGTGCACTGCAAGGGGACAGGGAGAACCCGTATAAAAAGGACTACGGAGAAATGAAAACCAGAAATGCTCACTGGCTTCTCCGTGTCAGTTGGCAACACTTCTTTCCATCCGAGAGAGTGGAAGATGAAGCAGAAAGTACACAAATGATCCAACAGATGCTCAGACCCTTACACACAAATGCCTGTTAAATGGCTCATAACCTCCTTGGGCCAGCCCTGCCCCATGCCATCCGCCATGATGTTCTGCTATCTTGGCAACACCGATATGCACTGAGATTCCTCACGGAAAATGTTAGTTTAGAGAACGCAGAGTGTCATCAAATTCAAGCAGTGACCTCTGTTAGGAAAGGTCTTGCCCACGGAGACTAACATATGAATACTCATCAATATTAATGGATTAATGAGTGACCATCTTCTGAAACACTGGGGCCAATTCTTCCTCAGAACTGGACTGGCTACCAAAAGGTCTTGTAGGATGAGAGAATCTAGCTCATTATCCCGAAGTCTAGTTAGTGGTCAAGAAAAAGCCCAAATGGTATGCCTCACACTTTGTTTAAAAATTTCACTCCGGTCCTGAATCTTCACTGCCAAGTTTTAAGTATGAAATGCCATAAAGAGATGTTAAATGTTGGCTGCCTCACAGGAGAGGTGAGACATCTGTGGTGATTCATCCAGTGGTCTACCTTACTACAGAATTGCTTACAAGGATAACATTACATCAGCTCTAATTAGGCATTTATCAAGGGTAAATAGGCCTCCTTAGGGTTTCCAGACAATGAGGCAGTCCCTGTATGCCTGCTGCGTGGAATTCTGGCTGACAAGATGCCTGGGAGACCCCACCAGACACAGTGTCTGCCGTGGTTTGAAATATTTGTCAAGGCGAAGCTAGCTTCTCATAAATAGAGACAGTCCTAAGGCATAGCTTGAGAGACTGTCGCAATATTTGCGTTCTCTTATATATTGCTTAAAGATTCTTGGGCATGTGCGCCTTTTGTCTGAACTGACTATTTCTGGCATCTTCTGCAAAAACAGGTTATCTGGTCGTTTTTATTACTTTATACGCAATTACACACCGTCCACCTTCCAAAGTGAAAAGAACTTCTGGGTAAAGCGTAATAAGCCTGGGATGCGAGGGACGGTTCCAACAGCTGCTTCATGAAACAAAATGAGACCACATGCTTCTCCACATTTAGGTCGTGGCACCAGATTGTGAGGCTGGAAGTTTTGTTTCTGATGCAGAGGAAAGAAGTGAGGAATTCACTTTCGCCCCAGGGTGGTTGCCTTTGTCATTTTAAAATTAAACTGAGTTTGAACCTGCCCTGCAATGTTTTTTCTTATTTTATTTTTTAATTGAGTAGAGTCGATTTACAATGTTGTGTTAGTTTCAGGTGTACAGCAAAGTGATTCATTTATATATATATATAAAACATATATATATTCTTATATATAATATATATTCTTACATATATATTCCTATATATAACATATATCTACTCTTTTTCATACTCTCTTCCATTATAGGTTATTACAAATATTGAATATAGTTCCCTGTGCTATAGTAGGTCCTTGTTGTTTATTTTATGTATAGTGGTTTGTATCTGCTTAATCCCATACTGCTAATTTATCTGTTCCCCCACTTTCCCCTTCGGTAACTCTAAGTTTGTTTTCTATGTCTGTGAGTCTGTTTCTGGTTTGTAAGTAAGTTGCTTTGTATTACTTTTTTAGATTCCACACATAAGTGATATCATATGATACTTGTCTTTCTCTGACTCACTTCACTTAGTATGATCATCTCTAGGTCCACCCATGTTGCTGCAAATGGCATGATTTCACTCTTTTTTATGGCTGAGAAGCAACCCAAGTGTCCATCCATGTATGAATGGATAAAGAAGATGTGGTCTATAGATACAGTGGAATATTACTCCTCCGTAACAAAGAATGAAATAATGCCCTGCATTCTTTAAATGAACTGGGAACACAGATTTTCTAGAGAGGAATGTAAGGGAGAAAGAAACACCCTGCAGACCTCATAGCTGCAGGGCTGCCAGCAGCCAGTTCCTTCAAATGCCGTGACCATAACAGGGTGACCGGATGGGTGTCTTCTCCTCAGCAGTGGGGAGCTCAGAACACATGGAAACGTTCTGGAGTTACTGGAATTTTTATGTGGCATCACAGCTGTCTGAAAGCTGTATGCCTGGCCAACTGGCTACGTTCCCTCTTTTACTTTTTCAGATCCTTCCCTTAATTTGTATTTGGACGTTGCAAATGATGTTTCAGAATGACTTCAGAATACTGTTACAGCGCCCATATGTTCCAGCAAAAATTCCATCCTTCATTCGGCCCAGTGCTGAATGCATCCTAAGATGTACACACACACACACACACACACACACACACACACACACACACACACACACAGAGACATCATGACGGTTAATTTTAAGTGTCTTGACTGAGCCACAAAGGGCCCAGATATTTGGTGAGACATGATTCTGGGTGTGTCTGGGAGGGCGTTTCTTGATGAGATTAACATTTTTTAAAAACTGAAGTACCTTTGACTTACCACGTTGTGTTAGTTTTAGGTGTAAAGCGAAGTGATCCAGTTACACATATATATATGTTCTTTTTCAGATTCTTTTCCATTATGGTTTATTACAAGATACTGAATATAGTTCCCCAGGCTATATACAGTAGGACCTTGTTGGATGAGGTGAACATTTGAATCAGGAGACAGAATAAAGCAGGCTGCCCTTCACCACGTGGGTGGGCCTCATCCAGTCCACTGAAGGCCTGAGTAGAACAAAAGGATCTACTCTCCCACAGAAAGGAAGGAACTTCTCTCTGTCTAACTGTCTTCAAACAGGGACATCTGTCTTCCGCATTCAGACCCAGAGTGGAGTTGACACTATCAACCTTTCTGAGCCTGCACCTTGCTGACTATAGATCTTGTGGCTTCTCAGTTTCCATAACTGCAGGAGCCTCTTCCCTACAGCAAATCTCCTTATATATACATCACTAGGGTCTGCATGTTTCTGTTCTCCAAACTCCGTATGTTGGAGCCCTAACCCCCAAGGTGATGGTATGAAGAGGTGATGAGGTTAGGAGAGCGGTGCCCCCGTGGATGGGATTAGTGTCCTTATAAGAGACCCCAGAGAGCTCTCTCACCCCTTCCTCCGTGTGAGGACACAGCAAGAAGATGTCCGTTTACGAACCAGGAATCAGGCTCTCAGTAGACACCAGATCTGCCAGCAGATCTTGAAATCCCACCCTCCAGAACTGGAAGAATAAATGTCTGTTGTTTCTAAACCACCCGGTCTGTGGTACTTTGTTATAACAGCCCAAATGGGCTATACATATATGTATCAAATATGCAATATTAATATTATATATAATATTATTTTATGTATGTTAATATATATACTTATATATAGACATATATAATACATGTTATATATATTACATATATATGCCTTATATATTATCACATATAATATGTCCATCTTAAATCTAATATTGAATATATGTTCTCTGGGGAATATACATATATATTCACAAATTCACACACATAGATCTATATGTGTATACAGATGCAAACATATATTCATTTCCATTTCCAGTTGATATATTACAACCTAAAAGCACGGGCAGGCTAAGACCCCACGTGGAAGGCTGGAGTCTGTGAACAATGGCAGACAGGCATCTACCAGCCGGTAATTTCTTCTCCCTCCCTCTGTTTGAGGGTCAGTTCCTTCTGTCCACTGGGAAGAGGGTGCCTAAGATGGAGCAGTCAGCCTGGCTCATACCCAGAAGCGGTAACCCCGCCTTGCGCTGTCTCTCCCTGCTTCCCTGCCCCGGCCCCTGTTCCCTCTCTGCCACTTGCTTGGACCAGCGCAGCCTCATTGCTTTCTCCCTGCTTTCTGGGGGATCCCACCTAAGACATGGACCCTTGAGCTCACTGAGGCACCGGCATCCACAGTTCATCACTGAGCTGCACTTCTCATGCCTTGGTATTTCTTGAAAATGCTCAGTGGTAATTGGCGGAGGGCAGGCACGGTGCTGGGGCAGGACTGATAAAAATGAGAAGCTGCACCCCCTACCTTCACATCGCTCAGAGACCACAGGGCAAACGGGGGATGAGTAGGGAAGTGAGACCAGGGCTATCATGAAATGACAGACAGTGCAAAGAGACCATCTAGGGAGTGTGCCTGGCTCTGTTGCGGGGATGCTGGGGAAGTAGTAGGGAGGGAGGGGGTGAATCTCTGGGGCTGATTCCAAAAGCAGAGGCATGTGTGTCTCAGGGGGAGATGTTAGGGGAGCATTTCTCAGGGCAGAAAGCCGCAGAGGGATGCTGTAAATGAGATTCAGGGCAGGGTAACATCCACGGTGCAGATGTGGCAATGGGTCCTGCAGTGCAGGGGAGACACACATAGCTGCTGATATGGGGCCACGGACAGAGACAGAGGTGACACAGGGCGCCGGGACTTGCAGGCTTCCTGGGCAACTCTCTCAGTAAGGGACTGACCTTTGGGAACTGAACAAGCTTCTAAGGCACCCTGTATCAGGGTCTTCCCAAGTCATCTATTCGAACACCCTTAGTCTCCTCAAGAGAGAGGCAAGGAGACTCGGGGTGGCAGGACGTAGCGATGGGAAGCAGACGCAGCGATGGGAAGCAGACGCATTGAGTTCAGGCTCCAAACAGCCCAGTCGGGGGCCAAGCAGCAAAGACGGCGGAGCAAAGACCCCGAGGTCACCTCGCCTCACGGACACACCAAAATCACAACCCTGCAGAAGAGCCATGGATGAAAAAGACTGGAACCTTCCAGAAAAGATCCTCTACAAACTAAAGACAAAACAGCCAAGTCTGCTTGTTTTCTGCCCTGAATCTGAAAGGGTTCCAGGAGCTTCCTCCCTCCGGGATCAATCGTATGGACCTAGTTTGGGTTGGGTCACCACCTCTTGATCAATAAGCCCCGCAAATGATGGTGACAGCAGGAGACGGTTGTAGAGAAGCTACCTGTGAATCAAAAAGATCCTTTCAACGATGGGGAATTAACCAGGGGGTGGGAAGCCACCCAGGACTGGCTAAAACTAGTTTATTGCGCCTAAAACGAACTTATTTTTTGTGTGAACTGTTGGCGATCTTCAAAAGAAGATATGCAGTGATGTGAAGGTAACGAATAGACAAAGGAATGAACAAAACAAGCATGGATCCACCAGCCGCTTCAAACATCGGGAACATTTCTGAATCGTTATTACTCTCTGGGATCCCCTTTCCTTTCAATACTCCTCGAGAACAACTCCCCCCAGAGTTAAGTATTTTCCCAAATTTTATGCACAATAAGAAAATAGTAATGACTTTGCCGAAGGTCTCTGTATTTCTCAACAACATATTAGTATTCCACTCTGCTTGCTTTATTCATTGATAGCACACTGTCTGGTCTCCTGTACTCTTTTCTCTCAACTGTGCATTTCTAAAATGCATGAGGACGTTGCCTATGTATTCAGTCAACTTGCTTCACTTTTGTACAATATTCCAGTGTCGATCACTTCACACTCTATACATCGGCTCTCCTGCCAGCAGACACGTGGGTTGCCTGCAGGTTGCGGTAGGAGAGGCGTTACTCCTGAGAGCATGCTTATACACGGACACACATGCAAGACATTCTCTAGAGTTTCTACCAATGAGGGGAACTTCTGAGTCACCTTCAGCTTCTCAAGATGGCGCTAAATGGATTTCCAAAGCGATTGTACCAACGTACAGTCCCGGCAGCAAGGGATGAGTCTTGTCACTGCTTGCGTGCGCATCAACGGACGGTTTTATCCATGGGCAGAGGCTACTAACTGATCCCAAACCAAATTATCCCTCTTCTCAGCTTGGCATCGCCTCCCAGCTGGTCTCAGCGTTTGATGTGTCTGTGTGGTTGAGTTCTGGCTAAAGGAATGTGAGTCGAAGGATGTACACCACGGAAACCTCCCATGGGTAAGCGTGTACGTGTTTTCTCTCTTCCAGCCGTGCGGCACTGAAGCGACGGCAACAAAAAACACCAACAGCAACCAACCAACAAATGAAAACTGGGGTACCTTGGGAGGCAGGTGTTGATGATGGCAGAGGACCACTTTGGCCAGGAACCTGGATCTCTCACTCATCGCCGGGAAGAAATCGCCTCAAGTAGGAACACCTGCAAAGGACGAGTCCTTTAAAATAAACAAACTGTGGCTGCGTTAAGTCTACGAAATTCTCCGGGGTCTTTGTCAAGGCAGTTCGCGTTACTCTCAGCAACACAGCCCCCGACGTCTCAACGGGATCACCCTCCCGCATCTCCAGTGACAGCGCGGCCAGCGTGAGTTTCTCACTTTCAAACGCGATTGGTTGACTTTTCAGCTGTTTACTCACCTGCGTGATTCCGCTTCCGGGAAGCCCGAATCTTCTTGTCTTTCGCTCACCTAGAGAATGTGAAATAATTGTAAGAAAAGATGAGAATATGCAGATACGTGTAAATAAATAGCTGTAGACTTCTACAGCTACCCTACATGGGGGGTATAGGAGTATGTGTAACAAACATATTTAGAAATTTGGGACATTTTTCAGGATTTAGCTCTTTCATATCAGGGCTTTTTAGAATATCTAGGGAGCCCCATGTTCTGAGGGATGTATATTTGTGCCCTGATTATGAAGGGCTTTACGCTGGTATACAGAATTTTATGTGAGTATTCACTCATGCCCCTTCACATCTTCAAATCAAAAAAAAATTCCAAAGGTTAAAAACCCATTAGCCTTATTGTAACTAGATGTTCCTTGGTGATAGCCAGCCTCTAGACGAACACAGTCCTGCAGAAGTTTCTGCAGTGCTGGAATAACGTTCTACGCTGTGTCATCCAACATGGCGGCTACCCAGCACTAGCTTGAAACGTGGCTAGTATGACCAAGGAAGTAAGGTTTGAAGTTGTCTTTTATTTTAAATCATTTACATTTAGTTAGGCAGGGATGACTACTGGCTACTATGTTGGGCCACTGGGATACGTCTCTAGACCCTTCCCGCTCAACACATGGGCCACCGGCATCTGCATCACCTGGGTGCCCGCCATGAATGGATGTTCTCAAGTCTCGCCTCGGACCTACTATGTCAGACTCACATGCGAACACGTTAAAGTCTGAGAACACCACGTTAGAGCACCCACTTGCAGATTTTGACTTGAATCATTATGTATATATACAGCTGACCCTTGGGCAACACAGGTTTGGACGGCGTGGGTCCACTTCTAAGCACATTTTTTCCACTAAGTATGTACGACAGTACCACACGATCCAAAGCTAGATGAACCCTTGTATATGGAGGAACCATGGACACCGAGTGCTGACTCTAAGTTATACTCAAATTTTTGGTGCTCTGAACCTCCACGTGGTTCAAGGTTCAACTACAGTGGGACCATTCTCAGAAGGGGAAAACTGGAGGGTAAGAAGAGATTTGGAGGATTTTTTTTTTTAGAACGGGGTCGGGGGGTGGAGAGTGTAAGCCCAAGTTCTCAAATGATTAGAACAAAGCCATCCTATCCCCGAGCTGCTCTAAATGATCAGAAGGTGGAAAACACCACAAATAAGGTAATGTGCCCAGGTCGGGTGTTCTCTTTTAGAGAGAGGTCGACCACCATCTTCGTCCTGGATTTATCCTCTTTGTCAACGGCTGTGAGAATCTTTCATGCATTTCTCAGTGGTTCACCTGTTCCCCATGGAGCCCATCTGTTCTCAGAAGACAAGTTGGGTTCCATGATGCCAGAACTAGTGGCCAAGGAGGGTGGTCCCTGCTGCTCCCCTAGATCTCCACAGAGACAGTGATGTCTGGTTCCAGGCTCTTATCCCAGCAAGTTCAACTCTGGCTTGTCATGATTCAGCTCCAATCAGACACGCCTGGGAGCTTCTGGTAGAAGGAGCCGTCTAAGCCGTGGACAACCCACCCTGTTTGATGTATCCACTGTAGGTGTCATCAGATGCCTACAGGTGTTGGCTGTCCAGTCTGCATACCCCACGGCCATGCTACCACGGGGGTCCTGCCACCCGCTAGCCAAGCTTCCATTTCTTCCGAACCCAGGCTATTTAGAGAGAATCACAGAGTATACATGTCAACCCCAACCTCTCATATATCCGCCATTGGCACTATGTATAAAATAGATCATGAATGAGAACCTACTGTGTAGCACAGGGAACTCTACTCACCGCTGTGTGGTGACTTAAATGGGAAGGGGATCCAAAAAAGAGGGGATATACGTGTACGTAGAGCTGATTCACTTTGCTGTACAGCAGAAACTAACACAGTATGGTAAAGCAACTCTACTCCCATAAAAATTAAAAAAAAAAAAAAAACACAAGAGAGAGAGACTCATGGAGATTTCCTCTCCAGATGGTTCCAATCTTCCTCATGCCTCACTGGGTTGGCTCATTGCCCGTGGGCATAGCTTCAGTCCATTGGGGGTTGGGGGCGGGTCACCCTGGGTACCGTGGAGGCCCAGAGAAGCGATGTATGCCGGCGGGGCGAGTCTAGGGCAGGATCCTGGAAGAGGGGATGGGTTTTTGTGAGCTGCGCATAGCAGGATGGATGTCGGCAGGACACATTCTAACATTTATAGACCATTTCCAAAATGGTAAATCGGGTGAGTCCTCACTCCTATGTGTTCTGTGAAGAGGCTAGACATTAAGAAATGGTTGTAGGATGAAGTGAGTGTTCATGGATGACAAATGTACAGAGATAGTGGTCCACGTGCATGCCTGCCCAGCTGCCGCATCTGGAATAAATGACTGGTGAGGAATACAACCAGAAAAGTGATTGTCAGTTGATGACAGCAGAGGGGGAGGTGATGCTGGGGAAAGAGAAATCCCCCTGATGGATCCTGAAAGGCTTATAGATATTACTATAAATAGGCACATAGACAATTTTTTTTCTGAACTCTATATACGCCGCTGGGTATGAAATACGTATCTAGTGAGAACCTGCTGTATAGCACAGGGAACTCTACTTGGTCCTCTGTGGTGACCTGGATGGGAGGGAAATCCAAAAGGGAGGGGACACGTGTATACATACCTACAGTGGGGCCACTTTGCTGTGCAGCAGGAGCGAGCACAACATTGTAAAGCAACTGTACCCCAATAAAAAACTAAATATTAAAAAAATAAGTACAGAAAAGAAAAAAAAAAGTACCTGGGAAAGGAAACTTAAACGCATATGACTAAACGAAAGAAGCTAATCTGAAAAGACTACCTACTGTGTGATTCCAGCTCTATGACATGATAAAAAAAAAGAGACAAAATATGGAGACAGAAAAAAAGATCAGTGGTTGCCAGGGTCTAGGGGAAAAAGGGGAATGAAAAGACAGAGCACAGAAGATTTTTTAGGGTAGTGAAACTACTCTGTATGATGATAAAATGATGGACACGTGTCATTATACACTTGCCCAAAGCCACAGAATGTACAAGACCAGGAGTGAACCCTAATGTTAACTACAGACTTGGGGAGACAACGTGTCAATGCGTTCATACATCTATGTTAATGTTACAAATGTACCGCTGGGTACATCCGTCACATCTATCTATCTATCTATCTATCTATCTATCTATCTATCTATCTATCTATCTACCTACCTATCTATCCATCCATCCATCCATCACGTCTATCTATCTACCTATCTATCCATCCATCCATCACTTCTATCTATCTATCCATCCATCCATCACTTCTATCTATCTATCCATCTATCTATCCATCCATCCATCACTTCTATCTATCCATCCATCCATCCATCACTTCTATCTATCTATCTATCTATCTACATATCTATCCATCCATCCATCACTTCTATCTATCCATCTATCTAACTATCCACCCATCCATCCATCACTTCTATCTATCTATCTATCTATCCATCCATCCATCACTTCTATCTATCCATCTATCTATCCATCCATCCATCCATCACTTCTATCTATCCATCCATCCATCCATCACTTCTATCTATCTATCTATCTATCTATCTATCTACATATCTATCCATCCATCCATCACTTCTATCTATCTATCTATCTATCTATCTATCTATCTATCTATCTATCTATCTATCTATCAGGAGAGGGACAGAAGTTATTTTAAGGAATTGGCTCACATGATTTTAGGGCTGGCAAGTCCAAAATCCCCAGGGCAGGCCAGCAGCCTGGAAATTCAGTAAGAGTTGATGTTTCAGTCGTACGTCCAAGTGTCATCAGGGCAGCAAGCTGGAAACTCAGGCAGAATTCCTTCTTCTCTGGAGGACCTCAAATTCCTTTTTCTCTTATGTTCTTCACCTGATTAGATAAGGCCCACCCACGTTACAGCAGGTCATCTGCTTTACTCAAAGGCTACTGAGGCAAAAGTTCATCCCAGGTATAAAATGTCTTCCCAGAAACATCTAAACCGTTTGACTGGTCCCTGTGGCCTGGCCAAGTCGACAGATAAAATTATCCATCGCAGGCTGTATTTAAACAAAGCCACTTAACGCAGGCATGTCTGATGGTCTGACCCAACTCCAGCAGGTGATTTCAGCTCACCAATCTAACGTTCTAATTAAGTCCAGTTGCAGACAGATAAAAGCAAGTCCTTGTTTGGACATTACGAGGGCAGAATCAGCATGTGTTTTCTCCATCTGTCCCCTTCCTTGTCCGCAAGGCCATGGACCACAGTGGCTGTACTAGCAGCGGAAGCAGACTGAATGGGCGAATTGCCTTGTGATTCATTGTATTAACGGCACCACCGTTAGCCACCAGCTTCTCAAACCTCTTCACCTCCCTAAATCTATCAGCCTCCACACATAGAAGCATTTAGAGCTTCAAAGGTTCTGCTTTTAGAACAACGTCTGGGGTACTGGAGGACCAGGCTGGATGGCCCACAGACAGGAACGACAACACCAGGCTCCACCCAGGGCCCCTCGGACCTCTCCGTGGAAGCAGCACACTGTCAGCCCACTCTGCAGTCTCCGCGACACCAAGGCTGGAGAGCGGACCCTGCCCCAGCATCTCCGGAGGACCCCACCGCACGGTGCTAGCCAGGAGATGTGTACTTCACGGCGAGCCTTTCTAGCTCATCTCTGGGACTCCTGCAATGACGCTGGACGCACCTGGAGGAATCTGGCTCAGGGCACAACCCCAGCTGCGAAGTATCCTGGGACACGGATCAGTCACTTCCAGTTCTCTCTTCTGCAGGTGAGCAAGTAGGAAGGGGTTTCCAGCTTGTAGATGGCAGACGGTGGGACTTCTGGGTCTCCATTATCACGGGAGCCAATTCTCTCTCTCTCTCTGTAGATAGATAGATACATAGATAATAGATAAGTAGAGAGATGATAGATACAGACATACACAGATGAATAGATATTGATAGATAATAGACAGAGATAGAGGTTGATAGCTAAATAGATAGATAGATGGGTAGCTGGCTAGCTAGATAGGATCCATGATAAGTAGACAGATGATAGATAGATAGGTCAACAGGTGATTGACAGAGGATTGGATTACATAGATAATAGATATGATAAGTAGAGAGATGACAGACACAGACATACACAGATGAACAGATATTGATAGATAATAGACAGAGATAGAGGTTGATAGCTA
The DNA here is from genome assembly GCF_937001465.1 of Orcinus orca. NCBI lineage: Eukaryota > Metazoa > Chordata > Mammalia > Artiodactyla > Delphinidae > Orcinus > Orcinus orca. Next base: position 1,958,004 of record NC_064580.1, read on the forward strand.
AATAGATAGATAGATGGATAGCTGGCTAGCTAGATAGGATCCATGATAAGCAGAAAGATGATAGATAGGTCAATAGATGATTGACAGAGGATTGGATTAGATAGATATTAGATAGACTGAGATGGATAGATGATAGACAGACATACAGACTAGATAGATAGATGATAGGTGATATAGATATAGATATATACATATAGATAGATATCCGATGGGTTCTGTTTCCCTGCAGAATGCTAAAACAGGTCATCTATACTAGCAGATGGAGAACAATAACCCGTAGATTAATAACCCAACAAATAACCCGGCAGATCGTGCCAGCTGCCTGTTTCTGTGGACGAGCTAAGAATAAGTATGTACTTTTTAAATGGTTGGGGGAAAAAGTCAAAAGAAATGAAAAAGGTCAATATTCTGTGAGACTTGAAAATTATGTGACGTTCAAATCAATAAAGCTTTATTGGAACACAACCAGGAGCATCCGTTCAGGCACCGCGGGTATCTGTGTACCCGTTGCAAGGCCGAGCTGAGTAGTTGAGACGACGTGTAGGGCCGAGAAAGCCCCCAGTAGTTCCTCCCTGGCTCTGCACAGACCACGGGTGCCAAGTCGCGCTCTACCTCTTTGAGGAGAAGCCAAGCAAAAACCTTAAGAAACCATTAGCTGTGCAGTCGCTGTGATGTTGGGATGACACCTTATTCTGCAGAAGTCTCCTATGGAAGATTCCGGAGACATCATCTCTCGATGCTTTTCTGAGGGTTTTCCACCTTTGAGGACACCTTGTCTGTAAGGCCCATGCCACCCTTGACAGCCCCAGCTGTCGCCAGTAATGGGTGTATCCCTAAAGAGATCCCATTTCCCCTCTAACGAGCCCCGCACAGCCCTGCTCCGCACAGCTTTCAAGGCGCTGAGTCATCTCCTTCTGGAAAACTCAGTCCATTATCTCTCCTTCTGCAAAGCAGCCAGGCCATGTCAACTCCTTGCCAAGCTCCCACAAACTGAGATAATCATAATTGCTAAATGGATTACCATAAGTACCAGTTTTGCAAGAGCAGAAACCCAAGGGCAGCTGTTACCCCGAAGCGCATTCCAGAGAATGGCGTCGTGGGAGATTTCATAGTGCATTAGGTGGTGGTTTATGTGGAAACGACTCCGAGAAGTGAGCTGAAAGGATGTAGGCAGGCGGGATCATGGAAGCAGTCATGGCGTTTTGAAGAAAAGAAAAGATCGAGAGCAAGTGTCGTCTCTCTGGCTTTTGGGCTTCTCGGCTCCCAGACGAGGGGAGAAGTACTGAGAAGCACTGGACTCACGTCACCTCTTGATCTTAGCAGGTGGCACATGTGTAGTGTCATCTCATGCTAGGATAGGATGGGTTCTCCTCCCAGAATCCCGAGGATGACAGCATCGTCTCCTTGGTAAATGCAGCCCTTGGTAGTGATTCCAGATACGAGAGGGTGAGGGAAGAAAAGAATTATTGGTTTCCTCCAACGGGAGATATACTTTTATTTTTATATTGCATCTTTCCACTGTGGAAGATGCCACTGGGGTCCAAGGAAAGGAACAATTTCGGGTAAGAGCCATCAACACCATACAGACCTGGCAACTGGACGCCCTCTCACCAGCAAGGGATGGTCTTGGGCCAGTTTCCAAGGCTGAGAGTGAGTGCAAACCCAAGCACGGCTGCAGAAGTTGAGTGACTCATGGGAAAAACACGTGAGTTTGTGCAAATATACATGTGTCTGCCTGCCTCCCCACCACATGCCTTGCATGTACTGTGTCTATTGCTTAAGAATATGCAGGACAAAATGAGATAACATTAAATAACTGAATGCAATTGTCTGACGCCTGTGACTAGCCTCAAGGAGAGTCTGGAGGTCCAAGGAGGGGAGTGGGTGCAGCTATAGATTCAGCAAGATTACCCAGGGGGTGGTAATCGCTCAGTGCAATGGGTATATGAGGGATACAATAGACTCTTCTCCCTGCTTTTGTATATGTCTGCAATTCTCCAAACAAATATAAATTTAATCTGACCATCACAAAGATTTTAGAAGGCAGAGTATGTATTTATTTATTTTTAAACGGTTTGTTGGCGTGTAGTTGATTTACAATGTTCTGTCAGTTTCAGGTGTACCGCAAAGTGGATCACTTATACGTACACATGCATCTTTTCTTTTTCAGAGTCTTTCCCCATATAGGTCATTACAGATTACTGAGTAGAGTTCCCTGTGCTCTACAGTAGGTCCTTATTGGTTGTCTATTTTGTATATAGTAGTGTGTATGTGTCAATCCCAATCTCCCAACTTATCCCTGTCCCTCAGAAGACAGAATATTTTAAAATGTATCCCCCTTCACCTGCAATGTCTTTATGTCCCTGTCCACCACAATGACAAGATTTTTAAAACTAATTGAGTTCTGAGCTTCTTGACAGCCAAAGGAAAAAGTGATACCTCTTCTGTTCTGTGAATAACCATTTCCCAACAATTCTCCCTGGGAAGAAAATCTGTTCCAGTCATATCTCTGAGTCATTAATCCCTAAAATGTTTTCAATAGTTCCCCCACAGGGAACACAGTGACATAATTTGGAAATGCACTCTGCTACAACTATTTTCATTTTAACACCCAGTGCGTACTAACAAAGTGCTGTGCAGAGGTAGCAATTCTGTGGAGAACTACAACAGCAGTGGTCTAGGAACTCAGCTTTGGGGTGGTCCAGTAACACCTATGCTATCTACGAGCCATGGTCCTTCAAGCTGACCTCCGCAAACATCGCCTCTTTCAGGTGGTTGCTTGACCCAAATGAATGGCTTTTAACGTCGTATCGTCTGGCAAAGGCATGGAAAAATCCACATTTTCTGTGCCTGGGTAAGGGCTGATGCACAATTGGCCTAATAACTGGCCATGGAAACAGGATGGTTATACGTCTGTCATGGGGGCTCATGGCAGACTGGGGGGTGAGCGTCCCTCAGTACAGCTGATATCGTCCCTATAAATGAAAGTTAACTCCACATCATGCTAAGTGAAATGAGACAGAGACAAATACTGTATGATATCACTTATATGTGGAATCTAAAAAATACAACTAGTATTAGTGAATAAAACAGAAACAGAAGCAGACTCACAGATACAGAGAATAAACTAGTGGTTCCAAGTGGGGAGAAGGAAGGGGGGGAGGGGCAGGATAGGGGGAGGGGATTAAGAGGTACAAACTATGATGTAGAAAATAAGCTACAGGGATATATTGTACGGCACAGGGAATATACCCACCATTCTACAATAACTATAAATGGAGTATAACCTTGAAAAATGGTGAATGACTACATTGTACAACCTGTGACTTATATAATATTGTACATTAACTACAGTTCAATAAAATAATAAAGTTAAATTTTAAAAAGTCCTCAAACATTTGAGCGAAGGAAATGCTTCAAATTCAGACTTAGAATTCAGCCATACAAATATTTCCATCACTCTCCCATAAAACATCTGGATTTGAGCAATGCACTCTCTTTGTGAAGTATCAAGACGTAGTTCATGCAAAGATAATTTGAAGCAATGAGAACCGCTGTATGGCATTTCCTTACTTACCTCTACCTGCCATGGAAACAGGGCTCTGGTGCCTGGGCTGCTTCCCACGGTAAAACGGATCCCTTTGAGTCCTATCTCCTGGGGGCGGGGTGAGAACATTAAGTGGATGTGTTTAAACTACATCCGGAATAGGTCCAATAGCTTAATAGTAATCAGATAGTAACTGATTATTACATCAACAGTAAAACAAAGAACCCAATTTAGCCATGACCAACCATAAGCGCTGGTCAAAGGTAGCAGGGCACTGATATGGGCTCCCATGGGCTTCTCTAGAAGCCGACTGTATTGTAAATTCTCACTCCCTTGGAATCCTTGTGATTGAGAAGCTCACACAGTGAAAGTCACCTTCTGTCCCCTATCAGAGAGACCTCTTTCACACACTCAAAACACTGGGTTCAAAGATGTATTCCAGGGACTCTGAACAGTACCAGTAAGGTGGAATAAGATTAAATACCCAGGGGGTATTTATTTATAATGCTGACTGAATTACTGCAAGATATTCTACAGAACAATAACAAAACTGAACATAGCTGTGTACACAAATGAATACGGGTCACCACGACCCTGGAGCAGGTCAAATGTAAGTGTGATTGTGAATCACACACCTTTAATGAAAAGGGTAGGTGAGGCCACGTCTCAGCTCCATCTCCTATGGCTGTGTCCCCTTCCTCAGGTAGATGGTGACTGCATCAGGTGCGTTTTCACCTGAAGAATGAGAACAATGGCAGAATCACTGAGGGTATCATGTGTGAACGATTTACTGGGGAGATGGGAGATAGATAGATAGATAGATAGACAGACATATAGAAGGGTGGATAGAGAGATAGGTAGGTAGATAGATACACAGACAGACATATAGAAGGATGGATGGATAGATAGGTAGACAGACAGACACAGACATATAGAGGATGGATGGATAGGTAGGTAGACAGACAGACAGACAGACAATCAGACATACAGAAGGATGGATGGATAGATACATAGGTAGATACATGGATGGATGGATAGATAAACAGAAGGATGGATGGAGAGACAGACAGACAAATAGAGGATGGATGGATAGATAGATACATAGACAGATACATGGATGGATGGATGGAAAGACAGATACATCAGATAAGTGACAGGTGATAGGTGGAGAGATAGATATGAACAGATGAAAGATTTACAGATTCGATAGATGGTAGATAGATGATAGAACAGATAAATGATGGGTGGATGGATAGATAGATAACAGATACATAGATATGGATAGAGGAAAGATTGATAGATTTGATAGATGACAGTAGATAGATGATTGATAGATATGAAACACTGGTAGATGATAGATAGGTACAATAATATGTATTACATATTATATGAATTTATGCTTATACCCACACCCATGCAGTTGAATTTCTCATGTAGAGTAACCCAGCAATTAGAGGATAGCCATTTCAAGTGAGTTAAAAATTGCAATTTCTGGGCTTCCCTGGTGGCACAGTGGTTAAGAATCTGCCTGCCAACGCAGGGGACACGGGTTCGAGCCCTGGTCCGGGAAGATCCCACATGCCGCGCAGCAACTAGGCCCGCGAGCCACAACTACTGAGCCCGTGAGCCACAACTACTGAGCCTGCGCTCTAGAGCCCGTGAGCTACAACTACTGAGTCCGTGCGCCACAACTACTGAAGCCCGCGTGCCTACAGCCCGTGCTCCGCAACAAAAGATGCCACCGCAATGAGAAGCCTGCACACCGCAACGAAGAGTAGCCCCCGCTCGCCGCAACTAGAGAAAGCCCGCGCGCAGCAACGAAGACGCAATGCAGCCAAAAATAAATAAATCAGTTAATTAAAGAAAAATTGCAATTTCTACATGTAAGTGTCGTATATCAAATTTAAAAACCTTCTTCTTTTAACATTCTCGGTTTGCTAGCACACTCACTTCAGAAAAACTGATGACCTTCCCCATAAATAGTAACAACACCTTTGCAAGCAACCCACAGCCCCTCTGCAAGAGGGGACTTCTTTCCACCTCCTTTTGTGTCGCGCTTGCCTAGAGCAGATGACCACGTTCTTCTCATTTGCTCCTCAGGAGACATGCACGTACGCTGTTAATAAATGAACTCTAGCTTTCCACACTGAAAGCATCTGGAGGTCCAACGTGTTTGGAGAATTATTTTCGAGGCTGACCTCCCCCATGGCTGACAGCTTTGGCGGAGGCTGTGGTCAGCTGCCAGTCATTGCTCAACTGATACGCCAGATGGATGATGAACGGTGCGTGCTTTCCACCACGGGGAGAAGCGGTGACCTACATCTAAAGATGGAGCACTTGTTTCCAGTTTCTGCTGGTGACCTGCCTCGATCTCTCAGGCTTTTTAGAGCTTCCTGGTTCCGAGGCAGGGTCCAGGCAGGGCGGGGGTCCGGATGGGCAAGCATGGCCTGGGTGCTCAGGATTCGGGAATCCCAGGGACAACTTCACGGCTCTACCCCTAGCACGTGTTAGGAAAGGATTTCCCTCTTCATGTTCTGCTGTGGACCTTCATCCCCCCTTTTCAAACCTGCTGTGTATCTGAAGAAAATGAAAACACTAATTCAAAAAGATCCATGCACCCCCATGTTCACAGCAGTGCTATTTACAGTAGCCAAGGTGTGGAAGCAAGCTAAGGGTCCATCGACAGAGGAACGGATAAAGAAGATGTGGTACCTGTATACAATGGAATATTACTCAGTCATGAAAAGGAATGAAATCATGCCATTTGCAGCAACATGGATGGACCCAGAGATGATCATACTAAGTGAAATAACTCAGACACAGAAAGACAAATATTCCATGTTACCACTTATATGTGGAATCTAAAAAGAAAATAAAACAAATGAATGACTATAACAAAACAGAAGCAGACTCACAGATACGGAGAACAAACTAGTGGTTCCCAGTGCAGAGAGAGAATGGGAGGAGGGGCCATAGAGGGGTAGGGGATTAAGAGGTAGAAACTACTATGTGTAAAACAGATAAGCCATGAGGATATATTGTAGAACGTGGGGAATAAAGCCAATATTCTATAACTACAAACCTTTAAAATAGTGACTGCACTGTACACCCGAAACGAATATAATACTGTAAATCAACTATATCTCAATAAAAAAATTAAATATTAAATAAATAAAAGCAAAAAAAAAAATCTAACCTTGACTGGATGGATTTTCAGACAAGGCTGAGTTCTGAAGGTGACAGTCTGCAAAGACGACTTCTCCAAATCAGGTCACGTTCCCCAGTTCTAGAGACAGAGACCTGCTGTCTCTGCAGACACTGATTCAGGCTATGACAGGAAGAAGCTGTCACAACTTTGAGGGGTGATTTTTTTTTTTAATGATTACTCTGGAAGAGTGGGAATGCGGATGCATCGTGACCACCCGGTGAATGCCATTTCTTTGCTGGAAGGGAAACAAGCAGTGTTTGCTAGAATGAAAACGAACCTTGGGAGTTTTCCCTTTCAGAGTTTATAGATATCTCAGAGAGGTCCCAAGAGGTTAGAGGGACAAACTGGGGCCAGACGCCCAGCCACCGTTTCCCCCATTCGTGGTGCCTCTCCAAGAGAAAATGAAGTTATCTTTCACAGTGGACGATTCCCCTCCGTTATCCTGAGCCCGGGCGCATCCACCCTCTTCCGTTTCTGTTCCGCTCTGCTCTCTCCTGGAAGGCAAGATGCAAGGGACCTTGGGACAAGCGCATGGGTCCAAAATGTTAGTTGGTCAGAAAAGCCAAACAAATATCAACTCTCCCAGAAAGAAGAGAAAATCTTTCACGGCCACTGAAACATGGCGGCGGAGATGCCTTCGAGATAACTAGCTTCTCCCAGAGTAGTATTTCTCCCGTAGTAGTGTTAGTAAACATTCCTACTAGAGTAAGAAATATGAACCAGTCCTAAGGGATTCTGACAGAACTTCGGGGGATGAACTGTATTTTCTTTTCTTTTTAATTTTCACATCTGGAACTTCCCGAATCTGTCCATCTAGCACATTTGGACACATGTGCAGCCTCTCCACATGAATTCAAGATGCTGTGATTAAGCGTCATATGCTTTGCTCTCGTAACTTGACAAAAGACATTACATTACAGAGGATGGAACATGTGATGGAAACAGTGCAGAATCCCTTTTTATTAACTTTCCTATATGTTTTCATATCTCCAGATAATTTTCCCAAAGACACAGGTAATTTTCTTTTCTTTTCTTTTTTTTTTTAGTAATAAAGTGTTTCACTTATACGCTTAGGCCTCTCATAAACTCCTTTGGTGATGAGAAAGAAACTTTCCATCATTAACGAAAAGCATATGCCGAGGTTTAGATGACATCAATCTGATGCCTGTAGAAAGATGGGACATCGGGAGTTCTGTGAAGTTAAAAAAAAAAAGAAAAAAGAAAGAAAAGAGAAGAAGCCGTACAGCTTACTCAGCACTGCGTTTCATACCAAGGGAAATGCATGGAAGAGGGTAAAAAGCCATCAATGAGAATGTCCTGTCATTCTATCAAGGGACGTGAAGAAATGCTAATAAGAATGGGGACAGCTTTCGGGGACGTTGTCATCTTTACGGCATCAGCTTCACTCAAGGCGCACTCCGTCCATCTTAGATGCAGCACTGGTGGCATATCTTCACGAGAAGCGGCATCTCCAGCGTGAGTGTCCAGTTGTCCCTCCCAAACTCCATCCTCTTCACTCTTTCCAGTCTCCCCATCTGGCCCCTTCACAATTCATGTCTTGACCGCAGACATCTCCTGCCTCTCCCACCACAGCTGTCCACCCACTCCTCTCTGCGTGAGGCATCTCCCTGACATTCTCTTCCGCCCTTTCTTCTCCTTTGCTTCCACAAACGCGACATAAATGCCAGATGTCAGATGGGGCTGGGCATTTTTCAAAGGAAAAAAGAACTGGCAGGCATCCTCAGACATTCCCGAGACCTCCCTCCTCCTTCCCTGAAGCTACTGTCCCCATCTTTCCCCTTCCTGTCCCCACCGAATGTTCTCGAACATGGACCACACTCATTTCTCTCCCGTTACGTTGACTGCTCAGCCCAATCCACCACTGCTGTGATGCTGCCCCGGGAAATACGGCACGACCTCCTTTCCAACCCAAGAACCCATTTTCAAGAACCCATCTTCTTGGAGCTGTTCACTGCTGTTTCTCCCCAGAAACCATTCCTCTCTGATCTCCACAACACCGTATCCTCTTCTGCTCCCCGTACCTCTCGCACGGTGCTTCATCAATCATCATTTTGGATAATTTCCTCTCCTCCATATTCCCCTACGGGTAAGAGCTCAGACCTCACCAGTATCATTTTTTTTTTCATGGGGATGGGGTTTCCTGTGCTTCAGAATATAGTTTAAATGGACTTTTCAAGTTAATTTTCATGGGAGTACAGTTGATTTACAATGTTGTGTTAGTTTCAGGGGTACAGCAAAGTGAATCAGTTATACGTACACATATATTCATTCTTTTTCAGATCCTTTTCCCGTATAGGTCATTACAGAGCACTGAGTAGAGCTCCCTGTGCTCTATAGCAGGCTCTCATTAGTTATCTATTTTATATGTAGTCGTGTGTGTGTGTCAGTTATTTGCAAATGAAGCAACTGATAAGGGGTTAATCTCCAAAATATACAAAGAGCTCATGCAGCTCAATATCAAAAAAACAAACCACCCAATCCAAACACGGGCAGAAGACCTAAAAAGACACAGTGTAAAGAAGAAGAGAACGTAAAAAAAGAAGATGTGTAATATATATGTGTATAAGTGAATTATTTTACTGTACACCGGAAACGAATACAACATTGTAAAACAAATACATCCCGCTAAAAATTTTTTAAAAATTAAAAAACCCCATAAATTTCCACTTGACCATGGCTCACGACTCCGTGAATGAGAAAAGGACACATCTGGGGAGCAATGGACAAGCGGAAGAAAGGATAATTTCATTTTGAATATCCATTAGTGGGTTGGGACCATTTAACTGTCCTCCCAGCCAACTCTTGTAGAAGCTGGAGTGGGAGGCTGTGGCTTGCCTGCAGCTGATCTAAGCGGCACTATCTCTACCGGGTGGAAATTACACTGGCTCCTCTGTGGTTTGTGAAAACAGGATGTGAGAGCATTTGCTAAGTCTTGGGACGCAGCTTCAGGGAGCTCTGGGGCCTCCAGCATCTACTCTGCACGCTGTCTATGGATGACAGTTCACGCATTTCAATCTATTTCAGTGATGTCTACCGATGCCTGGGCGTCCGGTTGGCGGTCATGGGTGAAGCAGCATCAAATGACAAGTCACGGGACTTGCCTGGTGGTGCAGTGGTTGAGAGTCTGCCTGCCAATGCGGGGGACACGGGTTCGAGACCTGGTCGGGGAAGATCCCACGTGCCGCAGAGCAACTAAGCCCGTGCGCCACAACTACTGAGCCTGTGCTCTAGCGCCCGCGAGCCACAACTGAGACCACGAGCCACAACTACTGAGCCCGCATGCCACAACTACTGAAGCCCGCGTGCCTAGAGCCCGTGCTCCACAACAAGAGAAGCCACCGCAATGAGAGGCCCGCGCACCGCAACCAAGAGCAGCCCCCGCTCGCTGCAACTAGAGAAAGCCCGCGCGCAGCAACAAAGACCCAACGCAGCCAAACATAAATAAATAAAGTTAAACCTTAAAAAAAACAACGAAACAAAACATGGGTGCTTCCATTCTTCTCAGACTGACCCTTCCGTGCAAGATCGCCTCACACCCTAAGATGCTACGGGGAGATCTCCCTTCAGCTTTGTCTCATTCTCTTTACTTCTTATTCTTTTTAAAAGCCCTTGGGAGGGGAGTTCCCTGGTGGCCCAGAGGTTAGGATTCTGGGCTTTCACTGCCAAGGCTCGGGTTCCATCCGTGGTCAGGAAACCAAGATCCCGCAAGCTGAGCAGTGCAGACAAAAAAATTTTTTTAAATAAATAAAAACCCTTGGGAGAGACTGAAACTTAAGCAGGAAGTTAAGTTTCCCACTTAACCATTCCTGCTTTGCACACTGGGAATAGCTCATTTCTGTGTCCAGAGCAAAGAAACAAAAGGAGCCAGTGGTTGTGTGTGTGTGTGTGTGTGTGTGTGTGTGTGTGTGTAAATGTATGTGGCGTGTGCATGAGTGCATGGAGAGACACTGGTGCACGGGGGAGACCACAGTACACAGCTATGCGTGAGGACTAACATGTAAATTGCAGCTCTGCCGTTGCTTCTGGAGTACATTAATTAAGCTTTTTCAAAACGTTCCCTCTTCCTCTATAAAATGGAGATAAGACCTGTCACCAGTTTTTGTTGTGAGATTTAAAAATAAAGCGTCAAGTCCTGGAAGAGACACATGGATTGCTGCTGGGGGAGTCTCGTGTGGCAGAGGTGTGGGGAAGAAGGACTCTGAGTTCTCCAGATATGAGGGCTCCCTCTTGCAAGTGGATGGCAGACAGTGAGATCTGAACGCAATTTGGGAAGGTCGTTCTGTACAGGATGCCGCCGCGATGACTGCCGGGAGTCCTCCCGCAAACGCAACGGCAGTCAATACAAATATCACAATATCCCTGTAACGTAAGTCCCCCATGAATTTCTTCAACGCAGATAAATCCAGGTGGAGACAGAGACCACTCTCCTAACATGTGGGTTCATGAGAGGTTAACAAGCAAAAAGGAGAAAAAAAGGGAAAGAAAACCTGAATTTGGAAACTGGACATTATAACTTCTACCATCCTTTGCCATGGTCCCAGCTTGTGGAAATTTTTAAAACTTGTGGTAAGTAAAGGAATTCCCTGGCAGTCCAGTGGCTAGGACGCGGTGCTTTCACTGTCGTGGCCCAGGTTCAATCCCTGGTCAGGGAACTAAGAGCCCACAAGCCACACAGTGGTCAAAAATAAATAAGGGCTTCCCTGGTGGCGCAGTGGTTGAGAGTTCTCCTGCCGATGCAGGGGACGCGGGTTCGTGCCCCGGTCCGGGAAGATCCCACATGCCGCGGAGCGGCTGGGCCCGTGAGCCGTGGCCGCTGAGCCTGTGCGTCTGGAGCCTGTGCTCCGCAACGGGAGAGGCCGCAGCAGTGAGAGGCCCGCGTACCGCAAAATAAATAAATAAATTAATTAATTAAAATACATTAAAAATTGTGATAAATAATTCAACATGTGAGGTAACTATACAGTGTTCTTTACTTAGGGAATTGTTGAACCAATAATACAACTGAGAAGATGCTCCTCCAAGAAACCTTTCAAAAGGCGTCTAGAAGGTCATAAAAGTCCAGCAAAACTCCAATGATTGCCCCAGACAGGAAGAAGAGAAAGAATGGAAGAGAAGGAGAAAGAAGATTTGGACAACTAACAGTTGAAAATCTTCCCCGACTGAAGAAACACAGAAAAGGTTAGATCCAACCAACCCAAGAGGGTCTAGCCATCCTTCAGTCCCATGGCTCATCTAATCAACTCCTAACCAGGAGGCTACCAAGCGAATATAACCAGAAGCAATGTTGCTAGAAAGACAGAGTCATGAAAGGAAGGACGCTGTGTCACCTCCCGCTCTCAGATGTTCAGAATCTAGGGGAGGGCTCTGTTCCGCCGTGTGGCCCTGACACGGGATGCTGAGAGCCCAGAGTATGCCATGTAAACGGCGACCATCGCTATCAAGACAATCCAAGTTGTGCCCTGAAGAGTGGGACTCAGACAACTCCAGAAAGAGACAGGAAGCACATTCTAGGGACGGGGAAGTCCGCCTTCGTCTGGACTGCTCTTCAGGATGGAGCTGAATTTATAACAAAGTCTACAAGACGTAAACTTTACAACAACCCCAACCGTAGCCCAACCCCAGAGTAGGATGTCTCACCATGTGTATCATCACACCAGATGGGCTGCCTCGGAGATAAGTGATTCTGGAAATCTTCACACAGAGCTGGACAACCCTTGCTCTGACCCTTGGAAACTGACTATGGGATGCTTGGACCATGAGTTGGTGTCCATTTGGAGGAAACTCTGAGTGACCGGCTAAGGGGAGCTGGGCTGTGTTCTATGTCACGCACATAGAACCTTGGCCCAGCTCACACACTCAGATTTACAATTCATTTTTAAATATTTCCTTTTAACAAATTATAGACTATGCAATATTTCAACAAGAAAATGCAAACACATTTAGGTAGGCAAGGAAAAAAAAAAACCTCTTGGAAAGATAAATCCCAAACCCAGCATTTTATATATGAGTAATTCACTTCAAACAGTGCCAGTCAAGCGGGAAACTAGGGATATTCTGAGATCATCTGAGGATACAGCATGCTTGGCTTTTACGATGTTGGGTTGTTTTGAAAGGAAGAAGAGGGTTTTGTTTAAAACATCCGGATAATTACAGCTGGTCAGAATTCACTATGTGCGATTTTGTTAACAGATAACGAAATGTTTACTTTCTCCATGTGTGTTTCTAAGCAGACTTTAGTTTCTAGAAACCTCAGATCTATAAGGGAAGATAGCTGTGGGGTTTACTCACCTGTGAATTAAAAACCTGTTGCCTTGGCAACCTGAACTACGCCGTGGCGGATGTGTTCTGTTCCTTAAGTGGTACTTCACATGGTTTGACTTTGCTGTCAGTCAACTTGTTTGGGGTTTTAAAAAGGTCATCTCAGTTCCAGAAGGTTGAAGAGAAACAGCCTTGGTGTTCTCTGTATGTACAACCGGGATGAATGTATCAAGCTTGCCGATGCGCTTTTGCAGCAAACGTTAAGTTCTATGGTGCTCCTACGATGAGATTATACTCACCAAAGAGTTAGGAAACCCAAGGTGAAAACGGCCCAAGCTTGTAAACGTCGTCCCTTTCTCCTGGCTTCAAGACAGCAACTCCTTTGCTATATGATCCAGTAATCCCACTCCTGGGCATATATCCGGGGAAAAGTCTAATTTGAAAAGATACGTGCACCCCAATATTCATAGCAGCACTATTTACAAGAGCCAGAACATGGAAGCAAACTAAACGTCCATCAACAGAGGAATGGATAAAGATGTGGTCTATATATACAGTGTTTGAAATTACATTCAGAAAGAGCCTCTGAAATGAACAGCAGGTTAAACGCTGGACTCCAAGGAAAGGCGACCAGTCACCCCGCCCTCATCTTTCCTGTGTTCATATCCACGGGGCATCTCAGATCTGAGTCTGTGACCAAGGTTTATCACTTTACAATTGAATTCTAACACCTCTGAAAAGTCGTCGGCCCAGGCCCCCTAAAAACATGCATTCAGAGAGGAAATAAAACAGAGGTAGAGCACGTGGAACGCCAAGGAGGTGAGGACCCAGAGACAGCAAGTTGAAGATTACAAAAGAAGGGAGAGAGGAGCACACTGCATGTGCAGAAGGACGGATAAGGCAGTTACCCCGCACAGCCAGCCACCCCGTAGAGAAAAGAGGGACCCTGTGGTCCTGGTGGGGTAACTCACACCCCCACCCTGAAGGCAGTCCGCCTCGCCTGAGTGGTTCAGCTACAAGCAGCTATGACACCGACTAGGATAAATAACGGAGTTGGTCCGAAGGTCAGGGAGCTCTGAAGAGGTGGCTGCAAGACAGAACGCCCAGGACACCCGCTTCTGGAAGCGGAAACACCCTCCCCTGCATCCGGGAGACAAAGGCTCTGGTGCCGGCGTCGGCCTGCGGCAGCAGAAGCAAGGCTCCAGGAGAAGGAAAATGGCAAGCGGGACGCAAAGGGAGTCCGCGTCGGGCTCCGGCACAGGCAGACTGACATCTTAAGGCTCTGCCCTGAAAGTCTGCGGCGGGTCCGGAGAGATGCTGGGTCACCTTTGTTTGCCGGCACTTGGACGGGTTGCTTTTCCGTCTGTCATCCTGAGTTGCGGGCTCTGTGCGTGTGCGTGTGTGCGTGTGCGTGTGCGTGTGTGTGTGTGTGTGTGTGTGTGTGATGGAGAGAGCTTCGTGACTGATTGTGTGTCCGAACTCCTGTCTCTTCCCTTGTGAGCCTTGGTCAGTGTTCTGAAACAGGGATGTCTTCAGAATCACCCTCCACGGAGCCCTGGCTTCAGTAGGACAGACAGGCACCCGAGGGCTACAGGTGGTTCTGGACCTCGTCGACAAGAAGCTCACGGTGGTCCCTACATATGCCCCCAAATTAACGGGGTCCTTCACGTCCCTCCAAGCTCTCTCCACAATCCTATATCTCAAAAGCCTCCAGCGACTTTCTTCTCCTCCCTGTGTCTTCAGCCCGAAGTAGAAACAGCGTCCTGGAGAAATGTCGCCAGACCTCCTGTGTCGTGTGTTGAGCCCACGCTCTGTAATGGGTCCTGCGTTCAATCTCGTCCTTTGGGACACCTGGGTGGGACACCTCCAGCAGCCTCTGACAGGTGCCTGCCTAAATCCTTTCCTTCCTCAGGGACCTGTGGCTTACAACTCAATTCGGTGTTCACTTCTGGCTGTTTTCATCCCAGCCTCACACCCCATCATCGTGCAAAAAGGTGCGTGGGTCAGTGGAATTCAGGAAGAAAGGAAAGCCTGACTGATAAAACGGGCCAAAGGCTCCCTGTCGCTTCCACCTTTTTCATTGGGCCAAAGTTTCCTAATTGAAGACCCTCGCCGTTCCTCACATAGGAAGCGTCACTGTCCTTGACCTCCACGCCAATTAGGATGCTTGCAACCAAAGTACAGAGACACCTCCAGGGGTGTTTCTTGCCGAAAAGCACAGCTCAGCCTGACGACCCGTGGTCGCTGTGACCTTAAGAGGTTTCCTTAATGGGCTTTCCAGGTTTTCGCAGCTCATTCTCTGACCCTTCACCACCCCCAAAGGGGAAGGTCGGTCATCAAAGAATGAATGTCACAAAGCAGATGTCGTGAAGCAGAAGCTGTAGCGGTAGCAGACCGGGCGCTTTACGCTTTTCACGGCGTGGGAACCTTGCTCTACAAAGACCCCAGTAGGGATGTGGCCAGTGTACATTCTCGAGTCAGTTGGAAGGCTGCTCATTTTCTCACACTCTGGGCTCCGTGCACACCCCTTGAAGGAGGGGGTGGTGCTCTGGGGAGAAAAGGAGGGTCTCTCTCCTTTCACTCCCCAGAGAAGTTCACCTGAAGTGTGCACACACACAGATTTCTCACCTTCCCAGGGTCGACTTGTAGTCTTCAGCTCCCAGTATGACCACGGGGCACAATAAACTGACAATTACATAATCCCGTTCTGGGTTAAACTGTAGGAGCATTTGGTTGCCTCAAATAATTAGTCTTCACCAGCAGCTTCACATCTAGAGCAAATCAGCTAGAGATGCAGAGCGGGTTCAAAATGGAAATCACCACGGAATAAGATGTTGCGAAAGTGGACAACGCTTGGTGACAGCCAGATGTCTCTGTGAGATGCACCAGGTACTTAATCTTAAGAGAATTAGCAGCAGGTGAGCATCAGGCTCAGCGAGGACAAAAGTAAAAACAATAAACCTGAAAACTACAGGCAACTTGGAATAAGGATAAGGATCACAGCGGTGACTCCAAGACGCTCAGGAGTCTAGACTTCTTTGATCTTTCTGCTCCAACACTCCAATGTGTTGACTTCCACCCTCAAGCTTGCCACGTGGCTCAAGATGGATGCTGAAGCTCCAGCCATCGTGTCTACATCCCTGGAAGCAGAAATGAGGGAGCAGCGTGGAATCAAAGGGCCTACCTTCTGGGACTTCCCTGGCTGCCCAGTGGTTAAGACTCTGCACTTCCACGGCAGGGGGCCAGGGTTCGATCCCTGGCCAGGGAACTAAGATGCTGCATGCCGGGCAGCCCTGCCAAAAATTAAAAACAAACCGAACAAAACAAAACAACGCCCGAAGAGCCTACCTTCCAACTCAGTATTCTCAGCAGCCGTCCTAAATGTCCCACAGTGCTCCTAACTAAAATCCTATGAACTTAGTCACAGGGCCACACCTAGCTGAATGAGAGGCTAGCAGACGTAATCTGTACAGTAATCTGGGGACATTATCACCCTCTTCAAAAGGCAAAAACCTTGAGCTCAACTGAGAATGGGCTTCAGTTATCAACCAGCACTTTCTGCTCAGAGTGTCAGAGAATAACTCACGTCGGGGCAGGTTAGAGATGGGGCCAACTGCGATTTATGAGCCCCAAATGCCAGCTTCGGGAGGACCACCATGCTCCCCTCCACGCGTAGCCCCAAACAAGCCAAGCGCTCGCTCTGCACTTGGGGGTTCTGGCCACTTCTCCCCTCTCATCACACGGTACACCCCTGCAACCCGTGTCCACTGGAGGTTAGACCCTGAAATGGGTGGGCAGGGTGGTGCTCCTTCTGGAAGCTCCAGAGGAGAGTCTGTCCTCTTGTCTCTTCCAGCTCTTAGGGGCCACCTCCGCGGCTTGGCTCAGCAAAGGCTCATGGCCCCTTTGTCCATCTTCAAAACCAGGAGCACACACTCTTCCAATCTCTCTCTGTCTCTCAATCTCTCCCCCCATCTCCTTCTCTAACTCCACCCTCCTGCTTGCCTCTTACTAGGACCCTTGTCAAGACATATAGGGACCACCTGAGTACCCCAGGGTCGGTTCCCCATCTCAAGACCCTTAATCACTCCTGCAATGTCCCTTCTGCCACATAAGCTAACACACTCATGAGTTCCAAGCCTTCGAGAACAGACATCTGGGGAGGCGGGGGCTTTACTCAGCCAACCGCACCCACTTTAGGATTCTGAATAAAATAACAGAAGCAGAACAGCTGTTTCCAAAAGATATCAGCTGTTTTGGTGACTGTTCTCTGAGTGTTTCAGCGGATGGGTTTTAAAGCATGGTGATATTTCAGAGCATGAGGCTTGGCCTCCGTTGGACACTATCACATGTGGAAACACATTCACGGGACAGGGCTTCAACGTGCTGCGTGTTCAAAGAATTCACCGCTGTCACAGGTTCACATCAAGATTTAGGATACCTTGTGAACACACATGGCAAAAATCAAAATCGTTATTTATCCTCCAGAAGAGCACGTGTTTGACAAGTGAGTTGCATTTCACTTCAAAGAGAAAGTCAAGCGGAGAAGACTTGCTTTTGACATAAATGGGTGCTAGGTACAGCAGACGTTGAGAAAGCTTGTACGTAAGGAAAGTATAAGGCTGACTCTTAGATTGCGGTTAAAATTCACGGTAACGAATGCAGCAAGGAGTTATTGCACTCATGATATGGGTCGTTATGTTAATACAGATCGAGTGGGCAAGATAACTACGCAGAGAGCGCCCTCGCCCCTTTTCCAGGTGAGGACATAGTGAGAAGACGCCGTCCAGGAACCAGGAACTGCGTCCTCCCCAGACACAGAACCTGCCTCACCGGGATCTTGGGGGTTCAGCTTCCAGAACTGTGAGAAAGAAATGTCTGTTGTTTATGAGACCCCCGGTCTGTGATATCCTGTGACGGCGGCCTGAACGGACTAAGATGGGGGCCTTGCGGAGGGTGCACAAGGCAGCATGCAGGATGCGAGGCGGCTGATCTGGGGGTCAAACGTGAGCTCAAACTGAGGGCACTTGGTAGAGAGGAAACTTCTGTGAACTTCACAGCCTGCCCTGGGAGCTCTGACGCCTGGTCTCAGCAAATACCTGACATCCGCTCAGTCTAAAAAGACTTTCCTCAGGGAGCCTCCTACACTGCTGGTGGGAATGTCAAGAGGTGCAGCCACTATGAAGAACAGGATGGAGGGTCCTCCAAACACGAAAAATAGGACTTCCCTGGTGGCGCAGTGGTTGAGAGTCCGCCTGCCGATGCAGGGGACACGGGTTCGTGCCCCGGTCCGGGAGGATCCCACATGCTGCGGAGCGGCTGGGCCCGTGGGCCGTGGCCGCTAAGCCTGCGCGTCTGGAGCCTGTGCTCCGCAACGGGAGAGGCCACAACAGTGAGAGACCCGCGTACCGCAAAAAAACCCAAAAACAAACAAAAAAATGAAAAATAGAGCTCCCATACGATCCAGCAATCCCACTCCTGGGCATATACCCTGAGAAAACCGTAACTCAAAAAGACACACGCGCCCCAATGTTCATTGCAGCACTATTTACAATAGCCAGGACACAGCAGCAACCTAAGTGTCCATCGACAGATGAATGGATAAAGAAGATGTGGCACATACATACAATGTAATATTACTCGGCCATAAAAAGGAACGAAACAGTTATTTGTAGTGAGGTGGATGGACCCAGAGTCTGTCATACAGAGTGAAGTAAGTCAGAAACAGAAAACAGATACCATATGCTGACACATATATATGGAATCTTAAAAAAAAAAAAAAGGGTCTGAAGAACCTAGGGGCAGGACAGGAATAAAGACGCAGATGTAGAGTATGGACTTGAGGACATGGGGAGGGGGAAGGGTAAGCTGGGACGAAGTGAGAGAGTGGCATTGACATATGTACACTACCAAATATAATATAGACAGCTAGTGGGAAGCAGCCGCATAGCACAGGGAGATCAGCTTGGTGCTTTGTGACCACCTAGAGGGGTGGGATAGGGAGGGTGGGAGGGAGATGCAAGAGGGAGGGGATATGGGGATATATGTATACGTGTAGCTGATTCACTTTGTTATACAGCAGAAACTAACACACCATTGTAAAGCAGTTATACTCCAATAAAGATGTAAAAAATAAAAATAAAAATTACTTTAAACATGAAAAAAAAGATGTGGGGTGTGTGTGTGTGTGTGTGTGTGTGTGTGTGTGTGTGTGTGTAATGGAATATTACTCAGCCATGAAAAGAATCAAATAATGCCATTTGCAGCCACATGGATGGACCTAGAGATGATCATACCAAGTGAAGTAAGTCAGACAAAGAAAGACAAATATCATATGATATCACTCATATGTGGAATCTAATTTTTAAAAAATGCTATAAATGAACTTATTTACAGAACAGAAACAGACTCACAGATTTTGAAAACAAACTTATGGTTACCAAAGGGGGAAGCGGGGGGTGGGGATAAATTAGAAGCTTGGGATTAACATATACACACTACTATATATAAAATACAACAAGGACCTACTGTATAGCACAGGGAACTCTACTCAGTACTCAATACTCTATAATAACCTATATGGGAAAACAATCTGAAAAGGAATGAATATATGTATAACTGAATCACTTTGCTGTACACCTGAAACTAAAACAACATTGTAAATCAACTATACTCCAATAAAATTTTAAAAAATAAAATGACTTTAGTATGGATTTTGACCAAATCTCGCTTTCTTACACGAACAAGATAACGGCATTGAAACGCAGAATGATGAGAGAGAAAGACAGACAGCGGGCATTGGCTCTTCCTAATATTTAAAGACACGTCCCTAAGCTCTTGAGACACAGGGTAACCCGTGAAGTCACCAGCGTCCTGGGATGGGCACCGTTTTCATCTCCAACTCACGGCTAAGGGAACAGAAGCCCAGAGAAATTGGGGAACGAGACCAAGTTTCCACAAGCAGTAAGTGGAGACATCCTTAGAAGAACTGGGTCTGTAATATGGCAAAGACAGTGGGACACACCAGTTCCTTATTAACAGTCCCACAGATTGCAGGGAACAGGGATTTTTCTGTTTGTTAGTAGCGGCTTTCATTGTCCAGCGTTTAAATTATCAGTGGAATTTCCATTGGACTGTGTGTATCTTTGATGAACGTGGCCTGTGGGTATGAAGAGCCACATCTGAGCAGCAAATAAAGTAAGATGTGTTTATTGCAACCGATGCTATGAAGTTCTAGGAAGGAAAATACTGTAAGACTGGGGCTAGAGAAAAACAAACGGAGCACAGTCCTTCTGATTTAAGAGTATCCCGCTTTTGCGTTTTTGCGGTAACACAGCAATGCTCTTACACACTCCGGATGGCTCTCTCCGCCTCTCTCGTATTTAATGAGATTGGACGAGGCATCTTAAGCCATTCATCTGCAATCTACGCACGAGTGGATTTTAAAGAAGTGGGCGAAACTGTGCTGTCGTGTCGTGGTAAGGTCTGTGCGCCTCAGCCAACACAAACACACGTCAGGTGTGAGAAGAAGCAGGCAGGTGCAAACACCTTTACCCTTCCGAGAACGTGGAACGTGCAAATGCAGACACGGCGATTCCTCGAAAGGCCTGTAAAATGCCGTTTAACAGAAACACACTGAGAATATGTTTTAAAGGTAGCAAAACGCAGCACAGATAGAAGAAAGAACCCAGAGAACGTGAGGAACAGAGAAAGCCAGTCTGGGTGGATCACAGAAAACAGGAACGTACGATATTTGTATTCAACAGCAAGAGTTTGGAAACGGTCTGAAACCCTGGGACCACTGCCTAAAATTTTCCACTTTCCTCAGCCAGACTAGAAACTGCATTAAATATTTAAAAAACAAAACAAAACCGTGAAGGTTTTTGCACCAAGAAAAATACATCCATCCGTTGTAGCATCTCATGAACTAAAGCAGAATGGAAAAACCAGAACCAAGCCATGCTCCTAAGGTGATGCCCAAATGCAAAGGAAACGGGCCAGGGGTTGGAGGTGGGAGTCCAGATTTCCGAGGAGTGTCAAATTCTGGTCCTCGTTTGAGCTGCAAGGAGGTGACTGACTACCTCTGAATCTCTCACAGGTTGGGCCTTTCCAACTCAACAGCACCAAATCCCTGAAAGACATTATTTCAAGCACGGCTTTACAGCCAAGTAAGTTGAGAAGTCACAAAGCAGTGTCATTTCTGGGGCGCTGAGATGGTGCCTAGATGAGTTGCTAGAGCTGTCATAACAAAGTAGCACAGACAAGGAGGCTTAAATAACAAACATTTATTTCTCCCCGCCCTGGAGGCTGGAGTCTGAGATCCAGGTGTGGGCAGGGCTGGTCCCTCCCGAGGCCTCTCTCCTGGGCGTGTAGACGGCCGTCTCCTCCCTGTGTCCTCACGGGGTCGCCCCTTTCTGCGCGTCTGTGTCCTGATCTCCTCTTCTTGTAAGGACACCAGTCCTGTGGGATCAGGACCCACTCTAATGACCTCATTTTACCTTCCTCACGTCTTTCAAGACCCTGTTTCCAAATACAGCCCCCTTCCAAGGTCCTGGGGGTGAGCACTTCAACATGTGGATTTTGATGGGACGCAATGAGCCCATCACAGGGTCCCGACAGAGTGCCCGGTGCCGAAACAGTCTGCGTGTGTCACCGGGTCTGCACATGTCACTGGTTTTTGCTCAGCATCTTTTTATGGCGCACAGGGACGCAGGCATCCACTGGCTTCAGACGACATGGCAGGAAAGAGAGGACAGTTTAGGTCAGCAAGCTCAGGTCATGAAGAACTTTCCATGCGACGCCTGACGGTTGTGATTTATCCTCTAGATCAGAGGCCGACCCACTCTAGCGCATGGGCCGAATCTGGGCCACCATCTGTTTCTCGTAAAAAAGTTTTATTGGCACAAGGCTACGCCGGTTCCCTGACATATTTTCTATGGCTGCTTTTGCAATAAAGTGGCAGAGTCGAGGAGCTGCCATGGAAGCCAGATACCCTGCAAAGCCTGAGATACAATGACTCCCCGACCAGTTCCAAGAAAAAAAGAAAAAAAATGAATATATGCCAATCCCTGCTCTAAATGACGTGGAGCGATTGGAAAGGATTTTACTCAGGAGAATGATACACGCACGTTTACAGGTTTACAATCATTCAAGGCGTCCTGTGGGGATTTGGACCAGAGGGGATTCACAGAGGCAGTAGGATCCCAAGGGAGACGGGGCATGGGGATGAAAGATGCGGATATGTGTGTCTCTCAGGGGGAAGCAGCGCCTGGTCCCGACAGCCTGAAATGTGCATGGAGACACAGGTGGTGAGCCTGTCTTCTGAGCGAGAAAAGGGCGGGATGAGGCACGTTTGGAAACGGTTACAGGGCTCAGCCCACGAGCTAAGAGGTAAGCACGGCACGTGAAGGGAGGTTCTGGTGCCAGCTACAGACCTGGCGGGGTGGGACAGCCCCGCTCAGCAGGTGACTGTCTCCGCGGGGACCTGAGCCCAGGGGTAGCCTTGGAGAACGTGGTCTTAGAGGCTGAGCCAGGCTCGCCGACTGCGGGGCTGGTGCCCGCCAGGGGGCCTCAAAGCAAAGCTGCTTTGCGTCGGCCACTGTTAACAGGAGAGGCTGATGTGCTTCCAATGTCTATTGGGGTTGAAAATGCAGAACTCCCTACCCTGCGCCAGCCGTCCAGGCATGAATGATTTGATGAGTGTAGATGATCAACGCAGAGCGTGTAGACCTCGGTGTGAACTGTCTTGTCTCGGAAGATGAGGTTGGTTGAGACCCATCTGCTCCTTCCGCGTCACCCAGCTGTGTATGAGGGTCCTGGCTCCCCGGAAGGAAGTGACTTTTAAAGCCGAGTGACAGAAATCGACTGGACGAATAAAAATACCTCTCACATCCCAGGGGAGAGACTCTTGAAGTGGCGTCAGCTGCCCTCTCGTGGACACAGTTTGAACAAAAAAGATCCCGTGGGCCTGTGACACAAAATACTTTTTCAATTGTGGACGGGTTGTTTCCGGAATAAAGAGAGGAGAGAAATGTGCAAATGTTTCTTGTTAATTTATACAGTTGTTTAATCGTCCACAAAACCACACTCAGCAATGTCAGCAGATATTCTGTATACAGACGGCTGGTAGGTTTGCAGTTCAAATGACCATAAAGTAAACTATTTCTTCCCTTTTGCAAAGATGAGGCAGTGATAAGTTTGTTTTTTTTTTTTAATGTTCTAATTGGCCACGTTTGAATCTGTTGGGTGTGCTTATCTTTGGAGAGTTTTGCAAGCTCCACTAGCATCATCATGTAACATAATCCATCAGCAACCACAGAACCACGTCTGGTATTTCTATAGTTTTACAATCGTTGGCGCAAAGGCCCCTGAGAGCAACAGGTAGGAGGGGCAGGGTTTTCCATACCTTCTTCTGCTTGGTTACAACACTTTCTTTTTTTATTCCTGGTTCCACAAGCACTTTTCAGAATGGAACAAGTATGTGGCAATACTTCATTGCTGGATCCATGAAGCCAGGCGGATCTGAGCCCACTTAGAGAGCCAGGGACTTTCCACAGTGCAGGGAGGAGCTGCTCAGAAGCATGGCGAGTAAGTGAAAGATGTTCCTGCTGTGTGTCATCCCTTCTGGTCCCGGTGGGTGACAGGGAAGAGACAAAAGACAGCATCTTCTAAAGGGTCCTCGGTGTGTTCATCAGATCCCACAGTCCTTGACAGGGACAACTGTACCCCCAGAGGACACTTGGCAATATCTGGAGACATTATGGTTGCCATAACTTGGGGGTAGGGGTGCAACTGGCATCTGGTGGGTGGAGACCAGAGATGCTGCTTAACATCGTACAAGTACAGAGGACACCCC
The DNA here is from genome assembly GCF_937001465.1 of Orcinus orca. NCBI lineage: Eukaryota > Metazoa > Chordata > Mammalia > Artiodactyla > Delphinidae > Orcinus > Orcinus orca. The sequence goes on from NC_064580.1 coordinate 1,981,890, forward strand.
ACCCCAGAATGGTACAGACCCAAATGTCAGGGTTGCTGATGCCAAGAAACCCCATGTTAGCATGGGAGATTCTATCTGTCTATCTGTCTACCCATTCATCTATCCATCCATCCATCCGTCCATCCATCCATCCGTCCGTCCGTCCGTCCGTCCGTCCGTCCATCCATCCGTCCATCCATCCATCCATCCATCCGTCCATCCATCCATCCAATCTATCCATCCATCCATCACTCCATCCATCCATCCATCCATCTACCCATCCATCCATCCAAGCTTATCTGCCTATCATCTATCTATCTATCCACCCACCTATCTAACTGCTATTGCTGTTGTTTCTCTCAAGACCTCAGACTAATACACATGGTATTGAGGGAGGAAAGCCGATGTCTCTATTCATGAAAACAAGAATAGTGGGACAGTAGGCAAGCAGAGTGGAGCCCAGAGAGCAGCCCCATGGAGTTCTGGAAGGGCCCCCCCACCTACTGGGTCATAGAAACCCTGGTCCCAAGTTCCCCAGTCCATAAGTGTTGGATTCAGACCAATCAAGTTCCCTTTGTCACCTAATAAATACTCCATTAGGCCACCACAATTTGAGTGAAGGATTCTCAGAACAGGACAAAGAACAGCTTCCTGCTACAGAGGATCTTTGTAGATTTTCCCGGGACTGAGCACTTTCCAGGGATGTGGAGACTTTAGTTTTAAAACCATGAACTTCTCAAGTAGGCTGGGACGACCTGGTCACCCTAATTCCTGGGATGGGGGAAAAGTCAAATAAGTAAAGAGCTGTGAGAAGCAGAATTTGTCTAAGTCGTAACTTGCTCAGGGAAACACCATTGCCCGGGGTAGGGAACAGGCAGGGGCTTGAAAAAAGGAGGGCTGTCAAAGAACACCAGATGTAAAAAGATGGATCAGGCCATGTGTATTTCGCAAATATGAGTCTATCATCATTTCCCGCCAGAGTTAAACGTTTCCTTTAAATAGACCCACCTATTCTCCAGGGTGGCTGCAGAGGACTTCACTGGAAAGCAACTGAATTTGTAAAACAGAAAATAGGAACAAAACTTAATTCTACAGTATTTTAGGAAACAAGGGATCATTATCTGACATTTCAAATTTAAATCCCAATAGATATCAGGCCTTCCAAAGATAAGAATAAGGAGAATGTGCTTAAAATCCCAAACTCAGGTATACTCATGGGCTTCCTGTCTTGCGCTTGCCACCCTTCTGACTATAGGACACAATTAGCCTGCGACTGAAACCGTATTTCCAAGATCTGTGGAGATCTGCCATCTTTGCACAGAGCGCAGCCCAAGAACTTCAACCTAATTCTTTCCACTGAGCCAACGAAATAAAGTATCTGCAAAGCATGATGGGCACTGGCGAGTGGTGAAGGTATACAAGATGTGAATGGCCTTCATAGGGCAGTCAGCTCCGGGAAGAGGAAAAGCTCACACACGTTCTACAGATAAACGGGTTCACTCTGCATTGAATCCATGGATTAAATGCTCAGATAATCCCAGGGCCTGCTTTCCTGAGAAGTTGAAAACCACCATCACCACAACTACCAGCATCCCAACAAGGAACGGAGTACATTTAGATGATCCAGGTTTTGTGCAGGCTTGAAGCTTACAGAATCTGGGGGGTATCGACGGAAAAAATGCACAGCCTAAAAGCTGTGAGTTCTGTTTGATTCGGGGACCTGACTGAGGACTACAGCCCAGGAGACAGACTCTTAGAGCTCCGAGAGGAGGCTCCAAAGAGCTCAGGGAAGAACCTGGGTATATAGGAGTTTTTGCTGAAAAAAGCCCCCCCAAAACACGTGCAGTTGAACATCATAGTTACTGCTAATCACAAAAAACCAGACATCTCAGGTCAATGAGTTTCGCACTTTTCTATGCATGGGAAGATGCGAGAGTCTGGGCTCACTGAAAGCATTCCTTGGACATGCACCTTAGCTATCTAGGGCCAGGATACTGTTTTCCTCCATCCGCGAGTGCACCACTGGGGCCAGCTGCAGTGGCTGATGGCTTGATGGCAGGAAACATTCACTGTTTATCAGAATGGCAGGTGGTATTCTTTGTCCACAGTGGCCATTTGAAAAAACAATTCAAACATATCCTACATTTGGAAACTGAAAATAGAGTCATCATAGGATCCAGCAATCCCACTCCTGGGCATATATCCAGATGAAACTCTAATTCAAAAAGATCCGTGCACCCCTATGTTCACGGCAGCACTATGTACAGTAGCCAAGACATGGAAGCAACCTAAGTGTCCACCAACAAGTGGATGGTTGAAGAAGATGTGGTACATGTATACAATGGAATACTACTCAGCCATAAAAAAGAATGAAATCATGCCATTGGCAGCAACGTGGATGGACTTGGAGGGCATGATGCTCAAACAAGTCAAAGACAAATACTGTATGATCTCACCTATACATGGAATCTAAAAACTACACCAAACTCGTGAATATAACGAAACAGAGGCAGACTCACACATGTAGAGAACAAATGAGTGGTTCCCAGTGGGGAGAGGGAAGGGGGAGGGGCAGGATAGGGGGAGGGGAGTAAGAGGTGCAAACTATTATGTAGAAAATAAATAAGCTACAGGGATCTGTCGTACAGCACAGGGAATACAGCCAATATTTTGTAATAACTGTAAGGAGAAAGTAACCTTCAAAAATTATATAAAATTAAAAAAAATTATTAGAATAAAAAGTGAGGTATTCAAGGGCATTTAGCACGCTCACAATATTGTCCAGCCACCACCTCTTTCCGGTTCCTGAACGTTCTCATTCCCCCAAAGGAGACCCCATCCCCGGGAGCCGTCACTCCCCGTTCCCCTCCCCCAGCCCCTGGCAGCACAAATCCACTGCCTGTGTCTGTGGACTGGCCCGTTCTGGACGTTTCCAGTCAATGGAATCGCACACCGTGTGTTCTTCTGGGTCTGGCTTCTCTCACTGAGCATCATGGGTTTGAGGCTCACCCACATGGGAACACAGATCCCAGCTTCATTCTTTCTGTTTACGGGGCTTCGTAGGGAAAGGGGCGCTGGCTGCTCTGCGCCTTCCAGGGGAGTGTCTCTGGATCCCTCTGTGGACCTATCATCCCCACATGGCTTGACTTAACGCGGATGGTGAAAAGACTCTCATCTCCACTTTGGAACCATGGATTCACGTCTCCACCCACTCATGACAATGAACAGAAAGGAGGAAGCTCTCGTCAGATCATAGAACACTCTGCTCCTTTCCCCTAAATATATCTGGAGGTTTGAACTGGTTTCAGCACATCGTTACATGTTTCCCTTACACACGCCCATCTGTTCTCTGCATATTTTCCCTTAACCTGCCACATAATAAATTATAGGACTCTTGAAAACTTAGGAAACAGAGGGAAGCACATGTGTGAAACCTCTGTGTGAAACCTGATTTTGCATTACGTATTGCTGGGAAGGGAGAGGCTGGAAACCAACCGAACCAACAGACTTGCAGTCTTCCGAGGTTAAGGGAAAAGTGGGAAAATACATGTAATATCTTCCCCCAGTGATGATCTGATTGCCAGAGGGTTTATAGGAACATACAGAGAGAAGCTCAGAAACGTGAGGAATTTCTGTAAGGATGTCAAGGCAGGTGTCTGGAGTTGTGATAATATTAGGATTCTGCGTCTACACAAAAAAGCATCGAGGAAAATGCAATGTTTTCACTCTCTTTTCACTCCGATTTCGTTATCCTACTTCGGAGGAAATTAACCACGTTTTAGGGGAAAAAAATATTTCCAAAAATAGGGGCCACGAATGGCTATCTGTGCCTTCAGCGCTGCCCTGAAGATGAGCGGCAGTGCTTTTAGGGGTGAGGATGGTGGAGGATGTCATGGAAACAACTGGCGAGGACAAAGCAGCTGGGGCAGGTTTCCGGATTGTCAGAGTTACGGTAGAAACTCATCTACCCCCTGTTTTATTGTTGTTTGCCATGTACTGGAAAGGAGATGTTTTAGATAGATAGATAATAGATATAGATAGATAGGTAATCGATGAATAGATAGATAGATAGATGGTAGAGATGACAGATTGATAGATGGGTAGGTAGATAGATGATAGGTAGGTAGATAGATGATAGATAGATAGATAGATGGTAGATAGATAGGTGATAGATATAGATAGACGATAGATAGATATAGATAGATGATAGATACATAGGTGATAGATAGATGATAGATATATAGACAGATAGATAGATATAGATAGGTGATAGATGAATAGATAGATGGTAGAGATGACAGATTGATAGATGGGTAGGTAGATAGATGATAGGTAGGTAGATAGATGATAGATAGATAGATGGTAGATAGATAGGTGATATAGATAGACGATAGATATAGATAGATGATAGATACATAGGTGATAGATAGATGATAGATATATAGACAGATAGATAGATATAGATAGGTGATAGATGAATAGATAGATGGTAGAGATGACAGATTGATAGATGGGTAGGTAGATAGATGATAGGTAGGTAGATAGATGATAGATAGATAGATGGTAGATAGGTGATAGATATAGATAGACGATAGATATAGATAGATGATAGATACATAGGTGATAGATAGATGATAGATATATAAACAGATAGATAGATATAGATAGGTGATAGATGAATAGATAGATGGTAGAGATGACAGATTGATAGATGGGTAGGTAGATAGATGATAGGTAGGTAGATAGATGATAGATAGATAGATGGTAGATAGGTGATAGATATAGATAGACGATAGATATAGATAGATGATAGATACATAGGTGATAGATAGATGATAGATATATAGACAGATAGATATAGATAGGTGATAGATGAATAGATAGATGGTAGAGATGATAGATTGATAGATGGGTAGGTAGATAGATGATAGATAGGTACATAGATAGATGATAGATATAGACAGATGATAGATAGATAGAGGATAGGTGATTTAGATGATAGATACATATAGATAGATAACAGATAGATGATAGATAGAGATAAATGATAGATGATAGATATAGATAGACAATAGATATAGATAGATGATAGATAAACAGATAAGTGATAGATAGATGATAGATAGACAGATAGATATAGATAGACAGGTGATAGATGAATAGATGGTAGATGACAGATTGATAGATACATAGATTGATAAATACATATAGATAGGTGATAGATGAATAGGTAGATAGATACATACATACATAGATATATAGATGACAGAGATGACAGATAGAGAGATATTTACATGTATAGCTAACACTTTATCCCCTGTGGCAAGGGCAGAGGTATCAGCCTGCTTATTTTCTCTCTCAGTATAGAACCTGACGGTAACATGAGCACATTGCTATGGTGATAACTTCCATGTGTTAATAACACACCGCAAGGCACCTGCACAAGACAAGCACACACTGCGTCTTCCTTCCTGAGTTTAAGAGCATTTCTCTCTTTTTGTTACTTTTACTTCACTGTGGTAAGAACACAACTTGAGACTCACCCTCTTTAACACATTTTTAAGCATACGATTCGTCAGTATTGACCACAGCCATGATGTTGAATAGCAGATCTGTAGAACCCAGTCATCTTCCTAATTTCCCCCAAAGTCAGCGGTTTGGAAACCTAATTAACAGGTCACCAAAATATATATACAATGGAATACCACTCAGCCATAAAAAAAGAATGAGATTACGCCATTCGCAGCAACATGGATGGACCTAGAGGTGATCATACTAAGTGAAAAGTCAGACAAAGACAAATATCCTATGCTACCGCTTATATGTGGAATTAAAAAAAATGATACATACGAACTTATTTACAAAACAGAAACAGACTCACAGACATAGAAAACAAACTTATGGTACCAAAGTGGAAAGCGGGGGGGGGGACAAATTAGGAGTTTGGGATGAACAGACACACACTACTATGTGTAAAACAGATAATCGATAAGGACCTACTGTGCAGCACAGGGAAATACAGTCAATATCTTGTAATAAACTATGATGGAAAGAATCTGAAAAAGAATATATATACATAACTGAATCACTTTGCCGTGCACCAGAAACTACCACAACATTATAAACCAACTATGCTTCAATTAAAAAAAATAATTTAGAAAAAGGTCGCCAAAGACCATATCCTTCAAGGTGGCATCACCATGCTTTTTGTGTCAGTGAATAACCTAACAAAAACGCAAATGATATCCACCCGACTGTATTCATTCTGCATTAGACATAACTACATTCTTCAGCTACGTTTGTCGGGGAGAAAACAGTGTTTTATGACCTAAAGGGTTAAGCAAGGAGTGGTCTCCAAAGAGCGGTGACTGTTTTCACCAGCGGACACTCAGCAATGTCTGCAGACATTTTTAGTTGTCGCGCTGGGGGGAGGGGTGCTCCTGGCACCTGGCGGGTGGAGACCAGGGAAGCTGCTCTGCACCCCACAGGGCACAGCACGCCTCCCAACAAGGAGGTCCCTGGCCCCAAATGTCCACAGCACTGAGACTGAGGAACCGTGACCTGAAGAATACATTTAGAAATAACTGGAGCGTGACATTTATGCAAAGGACGTTAACAGAATGGCCAGCCTTAACACTTCCTTTCTTTTTTGAAGTGAATGTTATTCTCAGAAAGGCATCTCAGATTTCTCTGCAAACGTACCTCAATTCTGGAGAGTTAAAAGCAGAAGTTAAGTACTCAAAGGAAATGAAAACAAGATCTTGAAGAGACAGCTGCACCCCGATGTTCATGGCGGCCTTATTTATGCACAGTAGCCGAGATATGGAAACCACCTAAGCGTCTGCCTCGAATGAATGGATAAAGAAGATGTGGTCTGTATACAATGGAATAACACTTGAGCCATTAGCAAGAAGGATATTCTGCCATTGGTGACACCACGGATGGACCTCGAAGTCATTATGCTAAGTAAGATAAGTTAGGGAGAGAAAGACAAATACTATCTGATCTCACTTACGTACGGAATCTCAAAAAGAGCTGACCTTGTAAACATACACAGTACAACGGCGGTTATGAAGAGCTGGGAGGGTGGGTGAATTGGGGAGATGGTTAAGAGAATAAATGTCTGACCAGGAGATCAATAACTCCCGGAGACGTAATGCAAAACGTAGTGATTACGGACAATACGGTGTTATAAACATCAAACTTGCTAAGAGACTAGATCTTAGTATTTCCATCACATTATATGATGTGATAAAGTCACTAACTGCCTACAAGGGCAGAACGTGCAATACATGTGTCAGGTCAACATGTTACACACCTGAAATTCACACAATGTTACGTGTCAAATATATTTCAATTTAAAAAGTGTGAGTTGAAAGGCGGGAATGAAAGCGTCCTGGTCACCAACCTGGAATATTAGGGAATTTGGGGCACGGAACACAGCAGGCAGCACGTTCCTTCTTAGAGAAAACTGAGAAAGTTATAACAGACACATCTGATGGCGCAGGGAGGGTTCCCCAGACCCATGCAGGTCCCCATCATGTCCAGAAGGAAGCTGGGTTTCTCACCCAGACCCTGTCTGTCCCCGCAGGCCACAGCCCCACCATTGATTGCAGCCCTCAGAACGGCTGCCTCTGACCTGCCCCATCTTCTCGTCCCCTCCTTCCTGGCCTCAGGTCAATGCTCCAAAAGCCAGTTCATCAGAGGATCGATTCCTAGAAACGATCTGTTTTACTGGTTTACCAAAAACATGTTCCTAGGGTAGCCCTCACCCCCCGGAAGCAGAGCTGCAGGCTGGGCTGGGCGCTCATTCACCTGACTGTCTGTCTTTCCTGGGGCAGAGGGATGGTCTGCCCCAGCTCACTCCTTGGTAGCAGCTGACAGCTGGGACACAGATAATCAGACATCTCTTAGAGAGCTTTTAGGAAAATAAAATAAAACCAGTCAAGGAACAGCTACTGGGCTTCTTTATCTTAAATCATCCAATGTGATAGGAATTGCTGTACACTTCATGAACAGTAAAAATGGTCACACATTCAACAAAATCTTTGAGAGCTGTTAAAATCATCTATCTATCATCTATCTATCTATCTATCTATCTATCTATCTAATTATGCATCTATCTACCTATCTACTTGTTTCTATTATCTAGGTAACTAGACAGCTTGCTACCTAGCTAATACCTGTCACCAATCTGCTATATATCTATGTCTATCTACCTATCTACAATTTATCTAACCTAGCTACTCTCTTTCATATGATATATTATGATCTATCTGTTCTATTTATCCTTATTTATCTATTTTTCAATTACATATACTTATAGATAGGTATATAGATAGATAGATAATGTGTAAAACGTACAAGTATTTAAAATGCAACATTTTTGGGGGGTGAAATGGGTGGCTTGGTAATTGCCGAAATGGCTCTTGGAGGACTTAGTGATGCGTCTGATTCCCTTTTGATTCACTCCTGCACCCAGCCCTGCTGGGGGCATGCCTGGGACGCCTCTCCCACTCGCTCTGCCCACCTCAGCCTCCCACCCCTGCACCCTGGCCAGCCTGGCTTTGCAGAGCCCCTGCTCCCTCCCTGTCCCCCCAGCACCTCTGGCTCCATCCCTTATCCTGTCCACTCTGGTTGGTGGTCGTCTGTCCATCCCTCCCAAGCCCCTGGAAAGCACCCCAGAGGCACACGGGTTTTCCTCAACTTGTTTTCCCCATACCGGGCCCGACGTTGTCAACAATGACCACGTCATAAACGTCCAAGTAAATGCTCTCACTGCTTAGTTCTTTCTACAACTGCCACTGAAGGAGTCATAAACGACGGTGCTAATTTTTAACTCCTATGATCCAATCCACAATACACAGGGAGTATACTTCCAGTTCCAGAAAATGGCTTTTAGGCAGTCCACTCCTAAAAGTCCCTTGAGCATAATGTGCAATAAAATATAAGTCCTGCAGTGTTTTTTCAGCCAGACCTTCCCCCACCACGAATCCAGCGCATCTGGTTCTATTTCAGGGCGAAGGAATTTAAGTGTGCTTTGTTAGAAGGCTTCACGGCACACATGTGCACGTATCAGGGTGCTTTGGGGGACTTTTCTGATATTTGCTAGTGGTGGGGGGGGGACAATTTGTGTCCCTGATTCTGCAGGTCTCCCCCACTGACATATGTGTAAAGAACTGGATGTACATTTCATTTTCACATCTCTGTTTTTCCTTATTTTGTTCAATTCCTACTTTCTCACTGGAAGAAACATGATCCAATTTTCCTGAAAAATCATCACGAGATTTAAATCCTATATATCTTTTAAGTATCTCCTTACGTCTGGGGGAAAAAAAAACCCCTGAAAATTATCATTGAGATTATTTACATATTTTTGAATGTTTTAATGAGGTTACACAGATTGGTAGGAAAAATCAATGCCTCTTGTAACAGGGAATCATATGCAGATTTTTGGGAAAAAAAAGCGTGTACATTTCGTGCAACGCCAGGGAGTCCAAATCTGACTTTCTCCTAAAATAAAAGAGACTCCAGAAATTCTTTTCTCCAAGTTTAGAAACCATTCTAAAACTTCATGAGTTTGCTGTTTTGATCATAATTTAAATTTCTTCCAGATTTGTACCCTTAGAAAAAAAAATATGGCTTCATGCTTTTAGTGGAGAAAGATCAAAATAGTACATTAAATGCTCTCAGAAGACTTTCTGTACAGAGAAAAAATATTCAGTGAGTTAATATAAAATAAATTAGAAACAGATTGATTCTCCCCGAGATTACACAAGCATTTCAGTGTTAAGAAGACGAAGGATAAAAATGAGAAGATCAATGAAAAATATCAATTAACCAAGAGGAACATTTAAAAAGCTTTAATTACGGTTCAGACGCCCAACTCCCAACGAAAGCCAAAACGTCGTGACTTTGTTCTTTACATAAGGTGGAATCTTAACCAGGTACATTTTCAGTGCTTGGTTGGAAAGCCTAATGCAGGGGAAATTGGCTGGGTCACCACCTTGGATTAGGCAGCAAAGTCATTTTACAAATTCCAAGTAATAAACAAAATCTTGTCTAAAACAAATACTTTCTTTTCCCTCTGTCCAACTTCCCCTATTCTAAGGGAATTCCCTTCAGAAACCCAAGCTGACCTTGGTCCAGCTTTGCAACTGAGCCACTCTGGAGGGATGTGCCCACCCGTGAATGTACAGCAACTAAAACGAGCTTCCGCCTGCCCCAAAATCTCCCCTTGACCCTCGTGGCATTTCCAACCCCACGAGATCCAAGGGTGGCTTCTCCTCCATCTTGGAATTAATTATAAACAGAAGGCATGAGAGCTCCCAGGCTTCCATGACACTAGCTGCTTGTTCGTTAAGGATCCTTATGAGATCACCGGGTAACAACCAACCCCAACACTTTGTCACCAAAGATGACCCACCATTTTCCTTGCTCACGTTTCTATGGGTTGGCCGTTTAGACTGGGCTCAACTGGGTTGCCTCTCTCTTGGTCTTGTCTAGGGTGTGTCACATGGCCACAGTCACCCGGCAGTTTTAACCAACGATGGATGACCCAAGCTGGAGCCCCTTGTCTAGGCTGACGGATGGAATCACCCAATAGGCGTATGGGCGCATCTACTCTAGACCATCCATTCCCATCCAGACCATCCAGAGGACGGCAGCTCCAAAACTGACCCCAGTCCGACCCACACAAGGACGTCCCGGGGGAGCCCAGACCCAGCTGCTGATTCACAGCATCACAAGCAAGTCCAGCATTTGTCCCTATTGCGCAAACTGGTGCTCAGGGAATTTAAGTAACTGGCCCACGCTCACCAAGACCAGAAGCGATATTAGTTTCTCAGAGCTGCTGTGAGAAATGACCCCAAACTTTGTGAGTTTAAGCAACACAGAGTCATTATTCTGCAACTGCAGAGGTCGGAGGTCCGGGACAGATGTCACGGCACTAAAATCAAGCTGCGGGGAGGGTTGCATTCCTTCCGGGGGACCCAGGGGTCCGTCTGTTCCCTTGTCTTTTCCAGCGCCTGGAGGCTGCTGGCTGCTTGCTTTGGGGCCCCTTCCTCTGTCCTCAAAGGCAGCAGTGGGGCGTTGAGCCCTTCTCACCTAGGCTCACTCTGGTCTCCTGCCTCCCTCTTGCCCTTTTAGGAAGCGGTTCCGCCGAGCCCACCGGCATGACCCGTGATCATCTTCCTATTTTAAGGGCCAGTTAATGAACAACCTTCATCCCATCAGCGGCCTTTATCTGGCCACATAACCAGATATATTCACAGGTTCTGGGGACAAAAGGAGGTAGACAAGTTCGGTGGGGAAAACCATCACCGCACCCACCACAAAAGCAAAGGAACGGAACAAACCACCAGACCGTGAGCTGTGTTATTGATTGGCAGGCAGGGCAGGGGCAGGGATGCGGGTTAGAGCTGGGAGAACCAAGGCTGCCCATCTGTCCCCAGCTCCCTGTTCCATGACGTCACGTGGGTATCCTGGAGTTGGCCACGGTGCAGGGAAATTGGCATGAGCTCTCGACCCCAGTTCCCCAGTACCGGCTGAGAACAGCTCCTAGGATATATCCGCACATGACTGGGTGTGGTACAGAACAGGAGAGCAGTGTAGTGTTCCGGGGAAAGGTTTTCTCAGAAAGATGAGACTTGCTAAAGAAACCCAAGGGAGGCTTCCAGCCATGCACTGGGAGGCTTGGTGGAAGAAGACAAGAGCGGAAGGAGGGCAAGGGGTGAGACAGGTGGAGGGGTTTGTCCAGACAGGAGATGAGAACACTGCACATTTGGAAACATGGTTCGTAGACTACAGAAGTGGCTGGTAAACGGGGAGCAGAGGGGGAACAGGTAAAGTCGCCCTCTTTAGGAGTCTGGGATGAATGAGCTGGAAGTATGCATTTTCGTCACGGTGACCTGAACGCACGTATTTTAACAACTCATTGATACAACATTAGATCAAGTGTCCTGCAAAAAGGAGGCAGGAAAACCCAAAGGTAGTCGATTACGTCTTGTGGTTTTTCCATTAAGATGTGACAGCTCATCGCGCCAACTCTATTCAATTCACGACGGTGCTGAACACGAAGGCAGCGTGGTTCCCCGTGAAGAATTCGATTTTGCTCAACATACAGAAGATGCACACAGAGTCTGGTCTAGATTTTAGTCCATTTTTTCTTGACCCTGAGATTCATGATGCCACAAAAAAAGGAGAAAAATCCCACAACGAAATCTAACACAAAAGCGAGAAAGCTCTTGAAAGAGAAAGGAGAAGGGGTATTGTATGTTTTGTCAATACAGAGGTTGGTTCTTCTTGACAGGAGGCTTGTCTGGGGCTGTCAGGGAAAGGGCCCCAACAGGGCAGAGGAGGAATCCAGCGGCCGCTCTGCCGTTCTCATGGCTTGCGCGGGACACGTAATGGATCAAATCACCTCTCTACATGGTTGAACCCACACTGTTGGCGACAAACAGGCTCCCCCTACGTTTCAACCGTCTGAACGTTCATCTCTGCCATGAAAGCAAGTTTTAAAAATGGAAGTTCAAGGTGCTGCATCTGGACCCCACGTGTCCAGAAGAATGACTGTTCTTAGAGATGAGTTATGTCTTCAATGGCTTCAGCTGGTGGAATGTTTGTCCCAATACTCAGGTACCTTTGGGATTCACAGTCCACTGGGAAATAAGGTACTAGAAGTTGGCAGGTGACACCTGGGTACAAGCTATATAAACCACGCATGACGGGAAAAGGAGAGAGCTTCCTAGGAACCCAAGATGGGTCTATGGAGGAAGACCCATTTGTACCCGGTGTTGAAAAATAGATTTTATTTGCACACAAGACACGGAGAATCAGTACTCTGAGGAAACTCATGGGAACAAAGCTAGGAATGAAGCATGTGTACAGAAAAGCAAAAACATCGAATTCAGGTGTCATGGAGGGCTGGTTACTGGAATAGTAAGTCAATAATAATGACGAATGGATAAAGATGTGGTGTATATATACAATGGAATAGTACTCAACCATAAACAAAGAATGAAATAATGACATTTACAGCAACACGCATGGATTTGGAGGGCATTATGCTAAGTAAAATAAGTCAGACAGAATCTAAAAAATACAACAAACTAGTGAATATAACAAAAGAGAAGCAGACTCACAGATAGAGAACAAATTAGTGGTTACCAGTGGGGAGAGGGAAGGGGGGAGGGGCAAGATGGGGGAGGGGATTAAGAGATACAAACTACTAGGTATAAAATACGTAAGCCACAAGGATACATTGTACAGCACAGGAGATATAGCCAATGTTTTCTAATAACTACAAGTGAAGTATAACCTTTAAAAATTGTGAATCACTACATTGTACACCAACTGTACTTCCACTGAAAAATAATAAAAAATTTAAAAATAATTTTAAAAGAAAAAATAAGTCAATAATAATGATAATACTAATACTACGTGTAGGAAGGGACCCATTTTCGAAGGCTTTGTCACTGAAACTAAGAGGTACATACTCGATTCTGTTGAAACCAGAAGCGATTGATGCATCTGGACGGAAACCTTGTCTTGATCATGTTGAACTTCTGAGAGATGAAACTCTTTCCACTGTTTCTCACACTGAATATGTGGGAACATATGTGTATGTAGAGCTGATTCACTTTGTTATAAAGCAGAAACTAACACACCATTGTAAAGCAATTATACTCCAATAAAGATGTTTAAAAAAAAGTATTTTAATTTTAATTCCACTCCAGATGTTAACGTACAGCAGGTGGGTTTTTTTTGTCTTGTGTTTTGACCGTTAACAGGATTGTCCCTGATGCATGAGATGTCACTTGAAGGAGGAAGGAGGTTACAGCACATCCAAGTCCCCAGAGGAAGTTTTAGGTCCACATCATCATTACGATGCCTGATGTTCAAAGCATGGGAGCATTCATGCCTATGTTCCTGCACAGAATTAAGGAAGAGATTCCTCAGCTGGAGATTCTTTCTGACCCTATAAAGTGATGCAACTATATTCGATGTTATGATTTTAGGGCAAACCCAATCTCCAATGAGGGATTCACAGCTCACGCCCACGCTGATTTTAGTGAACGTTGCTAGAGAACCTTGCAAGATTCTTGGCCACACGTTGGCTGAATGGCCCTCCAGCCCTATGGCTCGAGAAGTTGATGGACCCATAGCAGAAAATGCAGGCTGCCCTTCCTGTCGGGCGTGGCGTGCTTTGTGGGCTAAGGAAAGGGCCGTGTGTGTTCCCTGTGGCTGAGCTGGACTTCTGGTTTCCACCGGCCTCGGGGCATGAGACTCAGAGGGTCATATCTCAAGCATTCCAGCTGCGGGGTTTAATACATCATATATTAACCTTGTGCTATCACGCGAGAGATGATGTGGAAGGAAAACAATAATATTCCAAGGAAATCTGATGCCCACATACAACCCTGTTCGAGTCCGTTCTCCTTTTTGAAACCCATACCCTACACATTTGTTGGTGCAGACGGATTGTGTGACAGTCAGTCCCAAACGCACACACTCTAGAGACGAGGCAAAGCGCAATTTATATCAGCTTCTTAAATACATTTTTTTTTTCCTGCGGTACGCGGGCCTGTCACTGTTGCGGCCTCTCCCGTTGCGGAGCACAGGCTCCGGACGCACAGGCTCAGCGGCCATGGCTCACGGGCCCAGTCGCTCCGCGGCATGTGGGATCTTCCCGGACCGGGGCACGAACCCGTGTCCCCTGCATCGGCAGGCGGACTCTCAACCACTGCGCCACCAGGAAAGCCCCTTAAATACATGTTTAATATGTCAAAGTCTTCAGCAAATGTTACCCTCTCGAAAGCAGTGAGAAATGCGCTGTGAATATCTCCAGCATGACCGATAAGGGGGTTATCGGATCCTTGTGCAATCTGCCCCTTGAAATCTTTTAGGGGATGCTGTCTAGCCACGCGTGTTTCTCTCTGCAGAAGGGGATCCACATTTTCCAGAGACGAGGATCAACTCGGGTTTTCTGTGCCATGTGGAGCCCCCTTGAGCATCAGACGAAGATGCCTGTGGGATTCACACCCGGATGTTGCAGCTGATGGGGAAACAGATGGTGGGACTCAAGCCGTCCTTTGGAAAATATCGATACAATCGCTGCAAACACCACAAAGCGAAGTCGGAGAGATGTCTGCAATCCGTGTCAGATACTGGGTCTTTCTAGCTCCATTTGGCCTTTGCCTTTTCCCAAGAATAGTTTATAATGAAGTCAGCACGATGGCTTTTTTCTGGACCAACCACACCTAACACTTGCAAACTGATGACCACCGCCCAGTGGTCTGCAAAGGACAGCTGTTTGCGGTTAAAGGCATCAACGGCATTTCCCCGGGTGTCATCATTTTCCTCGGGCTCCCTCCCTGCAGCTCATTTTCTCAAGTTTAGGGACCCAGTCTTTATGTTCCAGGTCCCAGCCCACACACGTCGCCCCGTCGGACACGAAAAATTACATTAACATGGGATCAATTTTGAGAAAAGAATACTCTTTCAAAAAAAAAAAAAGACTTTTGATTTTACTCTTTCTTTAGCAAATGTCTTACTTGAGGTAATCCACCCTCCCCTGCCCCCTTGCTTTTGTTCACATCAGCAACTTTTCACCCAGAAGGATCTCATCAAGAACGTGCTGCATTTTCTCGAGTGCAAGGATGAAGTGGAATATCTGGCTGGGTTTTTGTTTGCCTGCTGTTAACAAGAAAATTAGTCTTTTCTAAGCCAAATTTAGAGACAAATAATTATTTTTTTCTCTTTTTATGAAATTTTTTATTGCAGTACAGTTGATTTACAATGCTGTTAGTTTCTGCGGTACAGCAAAGTGAATCAGTTATACATATATATCCACTTTTTTTAAAGATTCTTTTCCCATATAGGCCATTACAGAGTATTGAGTAGAGTTCCCTGTGCTGTACAGTAGGTCCTTATTAGTTATCTATTCTATATATAGTAGTGTGTATGTGTCAGTCCCAATCTCCCCGTTTATCCCTCCCCCGCCCTTACCCACAGTAACCATAAGTTTGTTTTCTACGTCTGTGACTCTATTTCTGTTTTGTAGATAAGTTCAAGAGACGAACAATGATTAAGCCTTGCCTTATCTTGGGCACAGTGTGGAATCAACTTAAAAATAGCAGAATGCTATTATGTTAACACATAAATATGGAATCTAAAAAAAAAAAAGGTTCTCAAGAACCTAGGGGCAGGACAGGAATAAAGACGCAGAGAATGGACTTGAGGACACAGGGAGGGTGAAGGGTAAGCTGGGACGAAGTGAGAGAGTGGCATGGACATATATACACTACCAAACGTAAAATAGATAGCCAGTGGGAAGCAGCCGCATAGCACAGGGAGATCAGCTCGGTGCTTTGTGACCACCTAGAGGGGTGGGATAGGGACGGTAGGAGGGAGACGCAAGAGGGAGGGGATATGGGAACATATATATACGTATAGCCGATTCACTTTGTTATACAGCAGAAACTAACACACCATTGTAAAGCAATTATACTCCAATAAAGATGTTTAAAAAAAAATGCTTTTAAGACCTCATCCTGTAGCTGAAACTCCAACTATGGTAAGGTGTATCTGTCTGTAGCATGCGTCTACCGTGTTTTACGAGCTTCACGGGGTGATGACCACCTAGGACAGCCTGGAATGCCCTAAACCACAGGAAATACCCGCGATGCGTCACCTTACACACTTCTGTAAGAATTCCTCTGGGATTTACACCTACAACGGATAGGGCTGGGTCATGAGATGTCCACGTACTCAGTGAGCATCTAACGTCTGGCCAGATGCTCTTCACAAGGGCAGCTACAGAAACTCAGTATCCTGCTGGCCCCCAGTGGTGGTCGTCTCACACAGGCGAGCGTTTCATACTATTCTGTACTGTGGCATCACCCCCCCCAACACACACACGATGAAACATACAATATATGCACGGTTGCTAACATTGTAATTAAACCTTTCATTCGTTTTTTCAGTCATTTTGAAACTATACCATCTCTTCCACCCATATATGAACCTACGTCGCGCCACCTCTCTTACACAACGTATTTCCAAAAAGGGTAGAGACGTAATATTATTATTACCTTCCTCCTGCAACAGAGGTTTTCTGTGGCATATATGTTGGGTACCGATGGTCACGATGGCATTGCCTCAGACCAGAAAAGGAACGAAAAGGAAAAGGTGGGGTTCACTAAACTAGGGCGGAGCAACCTCCCCACCTGCTCCTCTGTGGGACTCATGGCTTCTGTCCATCTTTCTCTGTCTTTCCTCCTTGGCTTCCTAAAAACGTGCTTCTTCTCTGGGCTCACGGCTCCCCCTGCAAATAAAGTACCGTAATATAAATCCTCGAAAACCCGGCGTCCTCTGGTCCTGAAATAGCAAGAATCTAAGGTAACCAAAAGGAGGGCTGATCCCATTGCCACTGGTTCAAGCTTCCTTTCCATCAATTAAAACCTAAGTGTCCATCATCGGATGAATGGATAAAGAAGATGTGGCACATATATACAATGGAATATTACTCAGCCATAAAAAGAGACGAAATTGAGCTATTTGTAATGAGGTGGATAGACCTAGAGTCTGTCATACAGAGTGAAGTAAGTCAGAAAGAGAGAGACAAATACCGTATGCTAACACATATATATGGAATTTAAGGAAAAAAAAATGTCATGAAGAACCTAGGGGTGAAACAGGAATAAAGACACAGACGTACTAGAGAGTGGACTTGAGGATATGGGGAGGGGGAAGGGTAAGCTGTGACAGGGCGAGAGAGAGGCATGGACATATACACACTACCAAACGTAAGGTAGATAGCTAGTGGGAAGCAGCCGCATAGCACAGGGAGATCAGCTCGGGGCTTTGTGACCGCCTGGAGGGGTGGGATAGGGAGGGTGGGAGGGAGGGAGACGCAAGCGGGAAGAGATATGGGAATATATGTATATATATAACTGATTCATTTTGTTGTGAAGCTGAAACTAACATACCATTGTAAAGCAATTATACTCCAATAATGATGTTAAAAAACAAACAAACAAACAAACAAAAAAAAACCACGTGTGTGTGTTCCAGCCATGAGCTCCAGATGTCCCTGCGGTAGGGGATCTCTGTAAGAGCCACGCAATCCGCTATAGTCCCCGACGTGGTATTTCAGTGCATCCGTGTCTACAGAAAACCGCCACAGGGGATGGTCAGCTGGAAGGACTTTGTATGAACACGGAGCCGTGCCCTGGACGCAAGGTTCCAATGTCCCGAACCCATAAAGGCAAGTTCTCTCAGTGGTGACCCAAATGCCCCCTTAGCCCATTCACCTGACACTTCGTCTGTCCATCTGATGAATTTTGGAAGTCTGTGAACCACCATCATCCCGCCAACTGGATCCTGAATACGTCACACCAATATTCATCTCCTTTCCATCTTTTTTTAAGAGCAGGAAAGCACGCGACAGTGGGAAGACACGTACTATGGCTTGCCTTCTCTCTTTTCTAGAATCTCGAGGAAAATCTGGCTGTCCCCGAAGTCCCGTGGATACATACATTTTAATCCGTTGTAACGATTTTGTCTGCAAAGCACACTTCACCCAGGTGTCCTACGTGAATCAGGAGCCAGTGCCTAGTGCGTATCCACTGTGTTGGTAGCCACCGCGCTAGCTTCTGGTTTCAAGGAAAAACGTTAAAGCCCTTGGATTACATGTGGACTTTTGCTTTCTAGGTCATTGTTTCATGAAAATAAAATGTCACAGAAGACAGAAAGCCGCTGCATGCATTCTTTCAAAATGTTTTCCTCTGCCCAGAGAAACAAGCTCCACCTGTATAAATATTAGGCGGCCAGGAAGTAACTGTTTACTTATTATTATAAAGCCTTAAAGGCAGCAGGAAGAAGAATGTCGTGTTTATTTTTCCACACGAAATAACATTTAAAGCCACTGCAATGGCAAGGGGAGATGGGAGCATCTAAGTTGATAGGAATAGTTATAAAACTGTTACAGTCGCCCAGATGTATCATCTGGGAGTTATTTTGCATAATGTTGATTTCACTTAGGGTGTCTCATGGGTAGACGGTCAGCTCAGACACAAACTGAAGCCCAATATATTTTTTCTCTCCAAGGTTCACAGCGTTGCCAACCGGGATGAATGCCAACCCGAAGAAGAGGATGACGTTCTTAGCAAAGAACCCCGACGGCATCCTGGGCGGACTGACGGACGGTGTCATTCTTCAAGCTATTTTAGACGATCGTTTCTTTTTCTGCCAAGCCTCTCTCTTTCGTGAAGGAGAGCCTTGTTCTCTTATTTGTTAAGGTTTGTTTTCTTTAAGTCGACCCTATTTAGACTTCTTTCTGAGTGAAAGCATCTGGGGATCGCTAGATGATTATCCCTCTGTCACAAACAATTTGCAACAGTGCCCTTTATGGACGGCTGCTGCTTTAGCAAACCAAATTACAGGACGCCCGCAAGTATAAGGATGTCCCAAATACTGCGTTGGACACACTTAACAGTTACCACTCGTCTATTTACCAGCTACATTTGAAGCTGGGGCAAATAATGGATAGTTTTTTTAAGTACGTACGTTAATTGGGGACATGCTCATGCTTTAAAAAATCATTCAGCATTTACCCCAACTTCAAATGTAACTGGGCTTCCTGTATTTTATTGGGCTACCCTGCCTTTAGAAGCCCTTTCTGGGGGCGGTGGGATGTGCATAGCAGATGGTACTATAATAATACCATTTTGGTCTTGAGGAAATAGTTAATCCTGGTCCTTCCAAAGCTACTTTTGAAAGTCAGCCAGGATGCTGCATGAACTATCTTTTACTTTCTAGCAGCGATAATTTGCTCGGGGCGTGGATGGGGGGGGGGTCACCCGCAGCTTTGAACGTTCACGCCAATCACCTGTAACTAAACCAATGACCATCTGAGCGTGGAGTACATCCTGCAGCGGTTTAAAGTCCCTGAGACAGGAGACGATGGGCAACAATAAATCTTTCGAGGCCGTCCATGGGCTGTCCCGATGCGTACGGAAACCCTGCCCTGCATTCCTGATACCTTCCTTCCCAAGATGTCCACGGCTCCGCCCCCCGCCCCCCAATCCACCAGCAACCTCTTCGCAAGCCTGTCTACGCGGGTCCCAGACAACAGCAGGCTCAGGACATCGAGTTGTTCTACCGCGGAAAGAAAACCTGGTGCTGGACTCAGACCTAAGGTTAACAGCCGACCGGGTCCCATCCTCACGCTTTGGGGGTGTCACCTTCGTTCTCTGCGACTGGATAAAGGTTTGTGCCCTTTCCAGAGCGGGCGCTGGTTACCGGGGATGCTGCAAACAGGCGCAAAGAACCCTGCTGGGAGTGTGGGCACTGCTGAGGCTGTGGACTGCAGCCAGCTTGGCGACCTAAGCTAGACATAAACGCCAGTCGGATAACAGTCCCTACCCAAGAGGTTCCTGGTTGGGACAGGGGGCTGTGACGCAGGAATAAAGAATTTAGAAAATGCCTTGCCCGCCCCCCCCCCCCCCACCCCGAGCTAGGAGGCCGCGGCTACGCACTCACAGCGGAGGCGTATTTGAGGCATAAAAGTGGCCCGAAGCCAGCCTGACGTGGGACAAGAGAAAACAGAGCTACTTCATGGGTTGGTTCTGACTTCTCTCCTTCGGTCCGGACACGTTAAATGACTTTGTTTCCGTCTGTGGCATATCAATGAAATGGAAGCGATACATCTAATAAGGTTCTCACCCCAGAATGGTGAAAATGGGTTTTGGCATTCGAAGGGCGAGCTTTCTAGAACTGGATCCGATGAGGAAGCAGCACGTTTTCGAATAAAACAGGAGAAATGAGGCTTCGGTTCCTGCTTTACATTCTCGGATAACAGCACGGGCAAGGCGGTGGGTACGTGCGTGCCCTGCGCGACGTTAGTGACCATACAATCGCTAATGGAAGAAATATGACTCTTTTATGGATCCCCAAAGGCACCGGAAATACCAACATTCCGCCGCCATTATAAATAATTATAGGAGGTACTGGTGATGCTGAAATTCCTTATTTACAAGTCGTCCTAGCAGCCTGGGAGTGTCTGTTCCTGGTCATGGCTAATACTTTAAAAATTAACTACAGAGACCTCTTCGGACCAGCCCTGTCTGTGAACTACACATATAGTACGGTGTTTTGTTGTTTTAATAATTATGGTTCTGGTCTCTGTGATTGATGTTTGGTCTTTATTCTCTGGTATCCATTGTTTTTCAATGAATAGGGCAGAAGAGAATTTCAGTTAGGAAGGTCTTTTACCTAATGAGAGATGAGAAATGCAATTGTGGAAGGGTTTGCCTATTCCTTTCGCTGGTAAATACTCTTTTGAATTTGTGTTCATTGTCTATTAACCGTTAAATTGCTCAGCTGGGTTCGGCTTAAAAGTTAAGGCTTTACTATCTACTTCCCTAACGAGAGACACTGTGGCCCAATTAAATACTGAGAGTCTTACATTTCAGCCCATTTCTCCAGAAAGAGTAGCTCACAGTGTGATCTCATGTTTTTTGGTTTTTGACACCTGAACAGTGTGTTCCCCTCATTTGCAGGAAGGATGGAATTTAGGATCCGCTCCAGCCCAAACCCATGTCAATTCTTAACTCAAATCTCTGTTGGCTGGCCCAACCACTGTGAAAAGAACACATCTTTTAAACACATGAGTGCATACTTAGGATGGAATCAAAATGTGTTTTACAAATACACATTGCCTTCAAGTCCCAGAAGTTTCTGAAATAAATTAAAACATGAGTTTGTCAGATGCCACAGACACCACATTATAACCCCAAAATAGATCCTACAACGATCTGACACGAGGCATTTATGAAATAATGAACAGACCTCAGATCTGATAGCCCTATAAAAAAAAGATATCGTAAAAACCGATAATAATAATCATAATAATAAGCATTCTCCCTTTTCATGAGCCAAAATCAGGATGGAATCACCCCTGATCATCTGTAATGAGCTGGTTATAGAGCAAAATGTTACAAACTTTATACTGTTGCTCGGAATCTGTAATTATTTGGACTGAGATGTTTAATAACAGTCATTTTCCAATGATTCTGATTTAAGAGGAGTCCTATGCCTATTTTTAAGGATTGTAATTTATCCTTTTCCTCAACAATTCCCCTGCGCCTGCATGATTATAATGCTTAACACGTGTGCCTCTCGCCCAGTGACGAAGACAGGGCCGTAAAAAAAAAGTAGGTATTCCATCTAAACTCTGCTGACATCAAACAAACAAACCATCAAAGTGAACGCACAGGGTATTTTTAGAACGCACAAGGGGTTCACAGCACCAGGCGGGGGCCACACAGCTAAAGAGCAGGTGTGATATCTTCCTGTAAAAAGTCTGCAAGATCCCTCCACCCAGCTGGAGACCGCCTGGCATGATGGTGATAAGGGAGGGGCAAAAGGCAGGGGAGGTGTTTCAAGGCGAAGAGAGGCTTCACCGAAAGGGGCTACCAGGAAAGCTACCTACCCAGATGGCCACGCATGGGCAGAGCTGCACGTTGGAATCCGACACGCCAAGACAAAGGGAGCCACCAGATAAACACAGATGTGAAACCTCGGGCACTTCGAACGCTACGGTCGTTTCAATTCTGCCAGTCATATTTAATTCGGGGCTTGGTTTCAAAACTCAAACCATGGAGGAATAAAAGGGAATAAATCCAAAGTTTTTCTTTACAATCTCCCTCCATTTCCCTCAGCTGTTATCTGTTTGATGTGTATCTTTCTAGACCTTTTCTATGGATCTGGGTCCATAAACATAGGAACATGCTGAAAAATGTGTAGTTTCCCGAGGTGCATCATTTCACCCCCCCAAACGAAACACAACGGATTCGCCTGAGCGAATTCTGAATTCACTTTTCCACATACCAATATATCTTAGAAATCTTCCCTTGACCCCAAAATACAGGCCTTCCACAGCTTTTTTTTTTTTTTTTTAAACTCCTGAAGCTTATTCTGTACATTGGCTGTACTCTGGTTTATTTTCAAATCTCGCCCTAATTTTATGATTCTGTCTCAGGCCACTTTTTTCTTGCTTTGGTTGTTAGTTTATTCCTTAGTACTTTAATACAAAAGACTCGAAGAACCCAAACTATCTGGTAATTCCAGCACACCGAAATGTGTGTTGCCATTCTCTAACATAAGTTATGTACGCCCATGGCAAGAAAACTCAAACCACATGGAATTCCCACTTTATCATATGTTTTGCATATATAAATTATTAGGAAAAGATAACCGATGGAAGGGGCAGATGGTATAAGTTATCTCACCCATTTCAAAGCAACATGAAGAAAATAACATATAACAGATGGTCAACTTGGTTCATTTAAAAATGCACATCACTGACTTGGAGGGCACTGTGCTTGGGGAGATAAGTCAGACAAAGGGAAATTCTGTATGACACCCCTTACACGTGGAATCTAAAAAAATACAAGAAACTAGTGAATATAACAAAAAAGAAACAGACTCGCAGATATAGAGAACCAGTGGTTCCCAGCAGAGGGAGGGAAGTGGGGAGGGGCAAGATAGAAGGAGGGGATTAAGAGGTACAAACTAGTAGGTATAAAATAAATCAGCCACAAGGATGTATGGTACAGCACAGGGAATACAGCCAAGATTCTGTAATAACTGCAAATGGGTGTAACCATTAAAAATGGTATAAAAAATAAAAATTGAAAAAAGAAAACCAAAGAGTTCACCCAACAAAAAACATTTTTAGGGCTTCCCTGGTGGCGCAGTGGTTGAGAGTCCGCCTGCCGATGCAGGGGACGCGGGTTCGTGCCCTGGTCCGGGAGGATCCCACATGCTGCGGAACGGCTGGGCCCGTGAGCCATGGCCGCTGAGCCTGCGCGTCCGGAGCCTGTTGCTCCGCAACGGGAGAGGCCACAGCAGTGAGAGGCCCGCGTACCGCAAAAAAACAAAACAAAACAAAAAAAAAACAAAAATTTTGAGATGCATATCAAGGTGAAATAGATTTTACCTATGTAGCTAGCAAAAAAAACCCTTAAAAGTAACTTTAAAGTACGCGGCAGTAAAGATCTGAAGAAAAGTATTTTTTTTAAATGATTGAATGAGTAGAAGCAGGAAGAATATTTTCTGAAGGCCAATTTGCCAAGCTGTATCAGAATTTAACATGTAGGTAAGCAGGAAGTTTGGAGGAGGAGAGATGAAGAGTGAGGCGTTTTTCTATTTCCCATTCGTGTGTTCATGGTTCAGATTAAAATCCTAGAGGTAGAAAGAGAAAGAAAGGGTGGGAAAGCCACATTTCTGCCCCAGCCCTGGGGCTCCTGCACCTGGGGGCGGGGGAAGGTGCAGACTGGCTCTGCCGACCAGCAGGTGGGACATCTCTTCCATGGGGGGAGCAGGCAGACCCTACGTGGAGCCTCAGGAGCTCCCCGACCCACCAGGAGGACAAGCAGAGGAAGACAAGTGTGGATGGAGGTTCCTCTTCCCTCCAGAGACTCTAAGCCAATCCAGGACCCCTCCTTCTTGGAGCACTTGTGCCGCAGACAGTAAGAGCTGGCTTCTTCCAGCTCTGGGAAGTCCACCTTCCCCCCCAGTTGCCACCATCCAGACAGTAAGAGCTGGCTTCTTCCAGCTCTGGGAAGTCCACCTTCCCCCCCAGTTGCCACCATCCGGACAGTAAGAGCTGGCTTCTTCCAGCTCTGGGAAGTCCACCTTTCCCCCCAGTTGCCACCACCCGGACAGTAAGAGCTGGCTTCTTCCAGCTCTGAGAAGGGGACTTAAATTCTGAAGAACTCTGTGAGCCAGCTCTTCCACTGTCGGCAGCTTGAAATCAGTCACGGCGGGATTAAGTGCCGACACCATGGACGTCGGCAGAAGCTACGCGTCAGGGCCTTATTTCCCCCGGGAGAACCGGTTTACAAAGCACACCACCACCTAAGACCTTCTAAGCCTCTGCAGCACTGACACGGAGCAAGACCCTACGTGGCCTTCTCAGGACAGACACTCCCCCACCCAATGTCCTCCACCTGCCTCTTTTCTGTAGAAAAACTTTAGCCAGAGAATAACTTTAATCAGAGAAGTGAGAAAATGCAGAAGCAAAGGAAAGCAGTCAAACAAAACCAAATAATAACAGTGGAGCCATTACACAAAGTCAAGGACGCTTAGTCCCTCCTCAGGGACTATCGATCGTATTCTGAGCCACGTCCTATGAGCTGCTTTGCAGATACTGAAGACCCCGCCAGGTGGAAGAAGTGCACTGCACGGTGACCAGGCTGTAGCCATGACATAAGCTGCCACCATTCTGAGAACTGGCCTCAAGGAAATGGGAACCAACTGACCTCGGAAGTGAAGACCAACCGTACGGATAACAATCAAGAGGATACAGATCAGACCATCCCATGACCAATTTCAAGATGACGATCACAGCTGACTGTGCTGTTTCTGCATGTAGCCCCGTCCCTCCACCTTGACACTCCCCTCCTTTTTTTTTTTTTTTTTTTTTTGCGGTACGCAGGCCTCTCACTGCTGTGGCCTTTCCCATTGCAGAGCACAGGCTCCGATGCGCAGGCTCAGCGGCCACGGCTCACGGGCGCAGCCACTCCACGGCATGTGGGATCTTCCCGGACCGGGGCACGAACCCGCGTCCCCTGCGTCGGCAGGCGGACTCTCAACCACTGCGCCCCAGGGAAGCCTGAAACTCCCCTTTGAAAGCTCCTGTCCACTGATCAGCAGGGGAGAGGTGGCTGTTAGACATGAGTCCACCTTCTCCCCCCAGTTGCCACCATCCAGGCTACCAATGCCTGCCTCTCGAGTATTGGCTTTGGAGTGGCAAGCAGCGAGACCCGAGTTCGGTAACACGACGACAGCTGAGTTCTGTGTTCTTGGTCTCACGGGATTGGAGCAGCAGGCTATATATGGGATTCATTACGCCTGGCAAAGCCACTAAACGGTTTTCTAAGTGTGATCAGGATTCCGATGATGGTGGGGATTGACGGGAAAATAGATGTGGAGTGAAAATCCAGAAAGGTATATTCTGAGCTACTACATGGTGCTTAGAGCAAACTAAAAGACCCAGGAGCCTAGGTGCAAATTTAGGAGACAACTGCCTTCCACTGGCAGCTTTCGCTTAAACAGAAAGCAGAGTAAATTTGAGAACAGGAATATTCTCAATGCAGAAGCAGAATAGGCTGCAACCCCCTAATGTTCAGAACAACTGGCCAGAAGAACAATCACAGGCTTCAAAACCCGTTAGGGCTTCCCTCGTGGCGCAGCGGTTGAGAGTCCGCCTGCCGATGCAGGGGACGCGGGTTCGTGCCTCGGAGCGGCTGGGCCCGTGAGCCATGGCCGCCGCGCCTGCGCGTCCGGAGCCTGTGCTCCGCAACGGGAGAGGCCACAGCAGTGAGAGGCCCGCGTACCGCAAAAAAACCCCAACAAAACCAAAAAACCCTGTTAATTTACTTTCAGATGTTAGAGAAACATTGTAGATCTACATCTGCTAATGTACACGCAAACACTACACACCGATGGTAAAACAAAGTATACAGTGGGCGCTAATAAAAAAAAAATGAATACAAGTTTCATGTGGCCTTACCAGCCTAAAATAATAAGAAAACCCCTTTCAATGGGATTATTTGCTGAGTTCAGAGGTTGAAGAAATGGTGCAGGGTGATTTATAATGGTTTGCTAAAAATTAAGCAAAGGACAGGCAATTCAGAAAAAAAGAAATGTGAAAGTCCAAAACATGTGGCTATGTGCAAAACCTCACTCATAAATGTGGACTGAAAATATTGAGATATGACTTCTTTAAACCAATCCAGGTACCAAACACTATAAAAGCTGGCCTGTCCACTTGCTGTGGACAAGGCTGTGAGAAACTTCTCTTCTCTGTTGATGGGTGTAAATTGATAAAAGTGTTTCTGCGTTGCAACGGGCAGTGTCTGATCGTAATTTAATTGAGCAAATCCTTTGGATCCAGCATTTTGTTTCTAGATCCTTTTCTAGAAACGACTGCTACACACACACACACACACACACACACACACCAGATACACACACACAGACCCCAGATATACACACACATACACACACCAGATACACATCCCACACCAGCGGTCCCCAACCTTTTTGGCACCAGGGACCGGTTTCGTGGAAGACAATTTCTCCATGGACCAGGGGTCGGGGGTGGGGGGCGATGGTTTCAGGATGATTCCAGTACATTACGTTTATTGTGCATTTTACTATTATTACTACGTTGTAATATATAATGAAATAATGATACAACTCACCATAATGCAGAATCAGTGGGAGCACTGAGCTTGTTTTCCTGCAACTAGATGGTCCCATCGGGGGGGTGATGGGAGACAGTGACACCCGACGTGAGGGCTTATGTCCAGTCTACTCCGTAAGACGCAGCTTAACTGTCACTTGCCACTCACTGATAGGGTTTTGAGATGAGTCTGCAAGCAATTGATTTATGATGGTCTCTGCGCCATCAAACCTCTCTGCTAATGATAATGTGTATTTCCAGCCGCTCCCCAGCGCTAGCATCACCGTCTCAGCTCCACCTCAGATCACCAGGCATTAGATTCTCACAAGGGGCGCGCAACCTAGATGCCTCGCATGGGCAGGTCACAGTGGGGTTCGCGCTCCCGTGAGAATCTAATGCCGCCGCTGATCTGGCACGAGGCGGAGCTCAGGCGGTAATGCGAGCGACGGGAGCGGCTGCAAATACAGGTGGAGCTTTGCTCACTTGCCCTCCACTCACCTCCTGCTGTGCGGCCCGTTTGCTAACAAGACACGGACCAGTACCGGTCCATGGCCCAGGGGATGGGGACCCCTGCCCCACAACACACACACAAAGATGCAACCACATGGGTATATACATGTACACTATTTTATATAAAGCATGGTTTGCGTTGTACAAAATGCAAAAAAATTCTCTTCTTTTCAGCAATTCGATACATAAATTACGTAAGGGCACCTTGCCTACAGTAGGAGACCATCTCCTCATTGCACAGGAAAGTGCAGTAAGTTTCTCTACACTTAGTGGCAGAGAAACTACACATAACAGAGTTTTACATGAGGATGTCCTTGCATGTCCTGAGAACTGTTCCGGGCACCAGACATACAACAGTGAACAAAACCAGAGACCAACTTCCCTGCCTCCATGGAATTTGCATTATAACGGGGAGAGACAGACCATAAAGATAAGTAAGAAAAGTGGACATAACCCATTAGAAAGTGCTCAGTGCTATGGAGAAAAATAAATGAAGGAAGGGGTTGGTGAGTAGGGGCAGGAGAAATGAGTTGAAATTTTAAATACGATGCAGGAGGGACCCCTTTATGAGAAGATAGTTGAGCAAAGTCTTTAAAGAAACGGTGCAAATGATGGATAGACAGACATAGATAGACAGACAGATATAGATAGATAGGTGGATGGACAGTCTTATGCTAAGGTCCAGGGTCTCCGAACTTCAGTGCTACTGACATTTGGGGCTGGAGGACTCTGATGTGCGGCGTCCTGTACCCCATCGAGTGTGGAGAGCACACCTCTCCCCTGAGAGATCAGCACACCTTTCTTTATTACATTTATACTCTTTTTTTTTTTATTTTTATTTTTTTTTATTTTTTTATATATATATATTTTTAAACATCTTTATTGGAGTATAATTGCTTTACAATGGTATGTTAGTTTCAGCTTCACAACAAAATGAATCAGTTATATATACACATATGTTCCCATATCTCTTCCCGCTTGCGTCTCCCTCCCTCCCACCCTCCCTATCCCACCCCTCCAGGCGGTCACAAAGCCCCGAGCTGATCTCCCTGTGCTATGCGGCTGCTTCCCACTAGCTATCTACCTTACGTTTGGTAGTGTATACATGTCCATGCCTCTTTATCGCTTTGTCACCGTTTACCCTTCCCCCTCCCCATAGCCTCAAGTCCATTCTCTAGCAAGTCTGTGTCTTTATTCCTGTTTCACCCCTAGGTTTTCATGACATTTTTTTTTTCTTAAATTCCATATATATGTGTTAGCATACGGTATTTGTCTCTCTCTTTCTGACTTACTTCACTCTGTATGACAGACTCTAGGTCTATCCACCTCATTACAAATAGCTCAATTTCGTCTCTTTTTATGGCTGAGTAATATTCCATTGTATATATGTGCCACATCTTCTTTATCCATTCATCCTACATTTATACTCTTAATGAAATGTTGCACGATCTAAATACTACAATTCCAAAACTGTTTTAAATAATTGCTTTACATATGCAACATTACCCATTTGAGGGGTTAAACAGACGCCTCGAAAAGTGGTGAAAATCTTTTTAAAGTGGGTTATCAAATTTATCTTGCTGGGCAGAAACAGTACATCTATCGGGAGCTTGGAAAGAGGATTATCTGTCACGACTGAAAGAATATTTTTACAAGGGCAGAAAATGAAGCCGATTTCCAGTGAAAACCAGTAGAAAATGTCAAAGGTAAGAACCAAAGGAGAACAAGGAAATAAAGTGAAAACTGGGGGATGGACACATAGGAAAATGGTTACACGTCGGGGTCTTCCATGCCTGACGAGGACACGCTGAATCCTGGAGCCACAAAAACTCAACCTCTGCTTTGAGAGAGCTGAGAGTAAGGCACGTGGAATTCCACCAGCATCTCTTCCCCTTTTTGAAAAGAGAACCCTCCCAGCCATCCAGAAGCCCAGACGTCTATGCAGATCTGAGACTGGCTGGGACCCGGGACCCTTGGCTGCAGTGCTGCCGTGCCTGAACCTGGACACACCTCTCTTCCAGCAACAAAATATAAACACACTGTATGGGACTAAAAATAACTGCGTGCATGCGCAGTTGGGGCAAATTCTGGACAAGAGACACAAAGAGACCAAAAAACGCAACTGCCACTTTTGAAGAGTCTGGAGCAAAAGCAGGGCACTGCGCATGCCCCCTGCACTCACACCACCAAAGCAGGGCACTGCGCATGCCCCCTGCACTCACACCACCAAAGCAGGGCACTGCGCATGCCCCCTGCACTCACACCACCAAAGGGGTGGGGGCAGACCCCCTAAGCCTCCCCTCCGGCCCGACCCCTGGACCCACCCCTACCCTCACCCCGTAGAAGGAACCAGCTGCCCCCCCCCTCGGGGAGCGGGGCAAGGGTACCTGTTATTTGTTCTCGCTCCCCCCCTGCTGCAGCAGGGACCCCAGTAAAGCTTTGCCTGAATTTCTTGTCTGGCCTCTGATCAATTTCTATCGATTAAGGAGGCCAGGAACCCCGGTCGGTAACAGATCTTCAATGAGAGCTGGAGACGTCTGGGGGAGGGGCCGGTGGCTGCCCCATCGCCAGCTGCCGAGAGCTGACAAAGACCTTCCACCACCATTAGGAAGGAAAATCCGTCCAACCAGCATCCCAGAGCAGACTATAAAAAAGTGATGGCCACAGGCCATGTCCATGGCAATTTCGACCCAACAGTTGTAAAACAAACAAACTAACTAACTAACTTAAAAAATAAAAGAACACACTGGACCAACGTTCTGTCAAAGTACAAGTGTGCAGAGACTGGGAATAAGGGCTGGAGAAAAGAAAATATGAGTCCAGAAAGACAGAGCACTGGTAAGCATGCTGTAAACCGCACCGATGAGGACAGAGCACCGGTAAGCACGCTGTAAACCGCACAGATGAGGACAGGGCACCGGTAAGCACGCTGTAAACCGCACCGATGAGGACAGAGCACCGGTAAGCATGCTGTAAACCGCACAGATGAGGACAGAGCACCGGTAAGCACGCTGTAAACCGCACAGATGAGGACAGAGCACCGGTAAGCACGCTGTAAACTGCACAGATGAGGACAGAGCACCGGTAAGCATGCTGTAAACCGCACAGATGAAGAGAGAGCACCGGTAAGCACGCTGTAAACCGCACAGATGAGGACACAGCACCGGTAAGCACGCTGTAAACCGCACAGATGAGGACAGAGCACCGGTAAGCATGCTGTAAACCGCACAGATGAGGACAGAGCACCGGTAAGCATGCTGTAAACCGCACCGATGAGCCAGAAGGCTGGTGTGCGCCGTGGTGAACGACGGAAATGAAGGGGTAGAAAAGAGGATCACCTTTTAAGTTCACAGACGTGATGGGAAAGAGAGCCGCAGCTTTCTTCTAACCCCTCCCTAGTATTCGGTCCCCTGTGAAATCAGCAACACAGAGCTTGGAGTTCATGTGAGGAAAAAAAAAAGCGGGATTCAGAGCAGTCACCTATGGGCTTCCCACAAAAGACCCAAGCCTGAAATGTGGTTTCATTTCTGGATGGTTCTGCTAAATATGCCAAATAGGTTTCCCACCATGACCACAGTAAAGGCTTGAAAAGCACGAATGAGGGGATCTCTGCTAAAGCCCCAATTCTTTAAGATGACATTCTGAAAGTAAATTCCCCCAAATAGGTCACGGGGGCTCCTTCCCTTAGGAAGGAAAAGACAACAGATTCCCAAGAAAAAGCCAAGGATCTAAACATCTGGCCAGGGACTTCCTGGTGGTGCAGTGGTTAAGCATCCGCCCGCCAATGCAGGGGACACAGGTGCGAGCCCTGGTCGGGGAAGATCCCACATGCCGCGGAGCCACTAAGCCCGTGCACCACGACTACTGAGCCTGTGCTCTAGAGCCCGCGAGCCACAACTACTGAGCCCACGAGCCACAACTACTGAAGCCCGTGCTCCGCAACAAGAGAAGCCACCGCAATGAGAAGCCCGTGCGCAGCAACGAAGACCCAACGTAGCCAAAAATAAATAATAAATTTTTTTTTTAATAAAAGGATATCAGTTTAAGAAAATAAACAAGCATCTGGCCACCGGGAAATGGAGAGTTCTCGGGTATTAGAATGTACTCTGCACAAGGCCAATCCTCCCCCTTTGCCTTTTAGGCATTGGGTCGTGCTTCTCCACCTTGACAAAAATAAGCACAGTGGATAAGAACTGCCCAAATTCAGACCTCCGTGGGCCAAATTAACCTTTGTTCTTTCCCACTTACTGGAAGGACGTCCCTTTAAAAACTCTGCCTTTTGTGGATTTTTTATTTTTCGCTTTCTCTAAGGCACTGGTTTTAAACAGCCTGCACACAAATTCTGATTCATGAGAAAGAAGCATTGTTCAGCCAGTGGCTTTCCGAGACATCGCCCTCCCCGGGGGACTATAAAAGCTGACTGTGCAGCAGGCTCCAAGCCAGACCTTTCTAACCAGATACCAAAGCCAGTCTATTCTCCAGGATGTTCTTGGGAACTGGAAACATTTCGGGTGAAATTCGAGACCCAGCCCCAAAGGCGGCTGCCAGGGGCCAAGGGCAGTGGGGACAGGGGAGCGGTGGGAGGCAGTCACTCACTGTTCAACGGGGATAGAGTTCGGTTACGTGAGAGCAATACATCCTAGGGAGCTGCTGTACTTGACGGTGCCTACGTAACAGGGGAAACCAGTTACCTGTTCCTTTGACCTTTGTGCTCTGTCGCCTGTGCTCAGTGATGCTGGCTCTGCACCTTTTGTAAAAGAATGTTGCCTGTGGCCTGAAATATACATAATGGCACATGCTCCGGGCTCTGACCTTTACCGGTAAAACACTTTTCGGTTCATATAGAGATAAAAGGTTGCAGAACAGAGAATAACATGTGTCTTGTTGGAGGTTTACGTGAACACGGTGACCTGACCTACATGGACAGATGCAAGAGCAAAGGATTCCAGCATCCAGAAGGTGCCACAACCCCAGCCCGCCCTCCCCTTGCCTTTAAAAACGCTTTGCTGAAACCCTTCAGGGAGTATGGGATTTTCTGAGCACGGTCTCCTGGCAAGCCCTGCAATAAACCTTTCTCTGCCGCAAACTCCGACGTTCCGGTTTGTTTTGCCTCACTGTACGTCGGGCACACGAACTTGCGTCCAGTAACATCTATACTTGACGATACTGTACTTTGCACTTAAAATTTTATTGAGGGTAGATCTCCTGTGATGCACTTTTTAACCACCATTTAAAAATAAAAGTTTATCTGTGCTCGTAGCTTCACAGGTCTACAGAAGAGTCTCTCGCCTGCATTTCTGGAAGCTAATTTGCCTGTTAATAACTCTGACTTTCAAAAGCGTTCAAGTAGATCATGGTTTCCTGCCTTAAGACAAAGCAAGGCATCCAATTGTCAATGCTCTCATCAATCCACTGACTGGAGGTCTTCAGCATTTGACAGTTTGCCCGGCATCCAATGTTTTCCTCCAAATATAGAGAACCTGGTCCTTTCTTTCTTCAGTGACGGTCCTAATATTTTTATTACTGAAATGTCATGTGGTGCACTGGAATGAGCAGGAGTCAGGTGGAGTTTGAATCTCAGCTCCATGATTTATTAACTAGGAGACTCTGGGTGAATAACTTAGTTTTTCTGGGCCTCAATTTTGTTACCTTTAAAGGAGGGGGCGGATATATCCTATTTTTAAATGTTAAATGGTAGCCGCGCCCAGGAGTGGGATTGCTGGATCGTCTGGTAATGCTACTTTTAATTTCTGAGGAACCTCACCTCCATGTGGCTTTCCACAGTGGCTGCACCAGTTTATATCCCACCTACAGTGTAGGAGGGTTCTCTCTTCTCCACACCCTCTCCGGCATTTGTTGTTTGTTATGTTTTTGATAATAGCCATTCTGACAGGTGTGAGGTCGGATCTCACTGTGGTTCTGATTTGCATTTTGAAGAGGTATCTGCACCCCCAGATTCACAGCATCATTATTCACGAGGGTCGAGACACGGAAACAACCTCAGTGTCTGTCAACAGAGGAATGAATAAAGGAGATGTGGCGTACAGATGCATACGACGGAATATTACTTGGCCATCAAAGAGGAGATCCTGCCTTTCTTGACAACATGGATGGGCCGAGAGGGCATTATGCTTAGTGAAATAAACCAGACAGAGGAAGACACACAGGGTTTGGTATCACTTATCTGCAGAGTCTAAGAAAGTCACATTCATAGAAACAGAGTTAAAAGGTGGTTACTGGGGCCGCGGGGTGGAGGGGTGATAGGAGAGATGTTGATATCAGAGTATAAAGTTGCAACTAGTAGGTAAATAAGTCCTGGAGATTTAATGCAGAGCACGGTGATTACAGACAATAATATTGTATAATAAACGCCACCCTCACTAAGAGACTAGTGCTTAATTATCCCCACCACATACACATACACAAAAATGATAATTAGGTAACCTGATAGAGATGACAGCTATCGCTACAAGGGCAATCATACTGCAATATATAAATGTATCAACCAACACGTGGAACACCTATCAGAATGTTATATGCCAACTATATTACAATAATAATTTAAAAAACAAACCCTGTAAAGCAGGTATCTTACTGTCCTGTATGGAGGGGAGCTCCAAAAACAGAAGAAAAATTTTTTTTCTGCAGGCAATACCTGAGGCAGCCTCGGGCTGAGACCACACCTGTTCTTCCTTAACTTCTTGAGACAAGGTTGTTGGATTCTTTAACAAGAATGCAAAATGAGACTGGCTTCCAGACTTCCATGAACAGAGTATGGTTACGGAAAAAAAAGGAGAAAGAAAAGAAAAGAAGCCAATGAGGGCAACCAAAACGGCAGAGGAGACAGAAGAACCTAGCTGCTTCGCAACACAGACTCCGTGGACCATCTCCAGCAGTCCCTCAAAAACCCTTTCTCATTTTCTCCCGAAATATGCATGGATGTGCACGTGCATGTACACACACACGTCCACCACACACACACGTCCACGCACGTCCACACACACACTCACTCACTCTCTCTCTCTCTCCCAAACCAGAATGTCACCCCCTAAGCACCTACTCTATAGAAATTCTAGACCGTCACTCCCAGAAGGTTTGCAGCCAGACCCTAAGTTGCTGTGCCTGTCTGTGGAGACGCTCCCAAAGGAATTCCATGAGCAGAGGTGGACAAGGGTGGCCACCAAGCAATAAACAGGCTCGTACGGGACCCTCGTTTTGGTGTGATGCTTTGCTACCTGGCTGTAGCAGTGATGTGAATGCTATAAATCACACACGGGTTGACTTACAGTGAGGAAGGGCGCACGTTTCAGCAAACTGCAGAGGTAGCGTGGAAAGCCGGGTGCCAAGCTACGTGAGGGATGAGAATGAAATTTTAAAATAGTTCAGTTTTTGATGACAATGATGGAGGTACATTTTGAACAAACCGCAAAGGCGACTGGCAAAGACACCCTCGGGTACTAGACGAGAGGTTGGCAAAGCATGGCCAAATCCAGCCCCCCAGCCTCTCTTTATAAATAAAACTTTATTGGAACACAGCCACGCCCCTTCATTTACATACAGTCTAGGGCTGCTTTTGCACACAGCTTGTCCTGCAGTGCCAAAAATATTAACCATCTGGCCCTCTGCAGAAGAAAATACAATAATACTGTATTGTATGTTTGAAACTTGTTTTAAGGGAGAATTTGAAAGTTCTCAGCACAAGAAAAACATGTTATAACTATGTAAGGGGACGGATGTTACATAGATATACTGGGGTGTTTTTCTGCTACGTGTACATATATAGCATCATTATGCTGTAAACCTGAAACAAACATAATTTTTTGGTCAATTATATCTCAGTAAAATATAAAAAATTAAAAAGAAAAAGAAAGACTTCCGACACCTAGGCTAGATGAAAGCAGAAAAGCTATAGCTTTCCCTGTGACCAAAGAACCAGACCGGAGACAGACTTTATCTTAAAAGATACAAAGTTTTATTAAACAAACCTGGAATCAATAGTATTATTCCATAAATTAGACAGCAGTAAAATTTTCCTAGGGTATATATACAAATCACAGTGATTTTCATTGTGCAAGGAATTGACAGGGTTTTTTAATCCACATGAGAAGCTGGGATGACCCGGCGGGGCTCCCAGTGTGACTCACTGGGGACGTGCCACACTGGCCCAGGAACTTCATCCCGCAAGAAAGAAGGAAGCTCTGACGGCCCTGCAGAGCTGGAAAAGCATCTCAGGGAACCAGGAAAGACGGCCTGCGAGCAGAAAGGCTTCACATCCCAGTTGCAAAAACAAACATGTAATGACTTGTACTTAAATAACAAAAGTCCACCATGGAAGATCAATAGAACATCTTAAGACACAATAATTTAGAGGAAACCGTTACAGAGTATTTCCTTTTGATTATGAAGCACTGCTCCTTGGATGCAACCCCACAGGGTCTGCAAAAACAAGCTTGATATGAAAACATTATGCTTGGTGAAAGCATCCCCCCCCATTCCACCTCCAACAGGACAGACAGACAGACACACACACACACACACAACTACTCAAACATACTAAGACAACTGTGCCTGTGTTTTTCTCTTTGTTTTTGGTAACTCAACAACATCCAGGGAAGTGGAACTAATTAGTCAGAAACAGGGCTAGAGGGTACATACAGTACGTAGGATGTGCCCAACAGGTGTAAAATACATGCCAGGGAGACGGACCCCTGGAGAAAGAATAATGCAGGCATGTGTCCCTTCAACTCTTAATTGGGAGCCATCAAGGGCTTCTGTGATGGTGTAAATTTCGCGATGCAAAATCAAAGGGCTGGAAAAAAAAAAATCCAATCTTTCCTGCACCTGCAGCTAACGTGAGGATTTTGATGTTCTGATGGGACCTGCTGCAGCCTGCAGCGTTCACCTGGGTGGGCGGCCCTCGGTGCCTACAGGGCGGTGCGTCGGGGTCTCGCGGGAACAGGATGGAGCTGTATTTCACAGTTCAAGTGGTTCCGAACTGAGAGGCAACTTAGGTTGTACGTAGAAAGGGCAAATGTGTGTCATATCACCCAACTGCTCAGCGCTACTGGTGACGCTGTGGCTGGCAGCAGGGGAGTCCCGACATACAGACGGACAGAAGGAAACAAAACACTGCGCGAGACATTTATAAACAGCTGATGGTGCAGCTGCCCCAGGAGCACAACAGGAGGTGGTGTTTTAAAGCATCGTGACGGTGTGACATGGACACCTGTTACCTGGTGACTGGAGTTTCTTTTGCGTATTTTGACATGTGGAGAGCATAAATCACGACTTTTCCATTGCTGGCAAACGATACATTTCTGCTGAGGGGGATTCCAGCTTCTGTGACCATGAACATTATGCCGTATGGTCAGCTGTGATTTCATCTCCTTCTCAGCTTTACAGATGCCTATCAAAGCAGGCTGGCGACAATCCCCTTAGGAAAACAAGACCCGCCTCAATCCACCTCTTGCAATACATGTGTTTCCTAAAGACTTTTTAAATAGCATTGTCATTTACCAACTTGTCAAAATTGCAGAAAACAAAAATCAATCTGTCCTTTTCCGGCTCTGAATGTTGTGCTGATGGATGTGAATTTTCTCCAAAACTTTGCACCCTGATTATTTTTGATCCGATATGTGAACGCGGCAGAAGGCCTCCAGGGAGGGAACAATTTTTCGGTCATACACGGGGAGCATGCCATGTGCTTAAGACTCACTTTGATCACATCCATCTTTGCATTACGTCAAACCATGTAATTTATGCCCTGGTCACTGGCAGGTAACGCTTTGTGTAATTAAATGGGCCTGAGGGTCTGGAAGGTGAGACAAACACCATGTGGTACTCTTGGAATTCCTCTTCACTTTCAATGTTTTGCGTGGCTGATGGTCAATGACAACGTTTTTAAAGAACCAAGTCATCAATGCATTTGAACTTTTGTCTTCCCTGCATATTTGTTCAAAATTAAGGCAGTGTGTTTTCATGCATTCTTGGACTCTTTTCATCTCATAGATTAAATCCTGGACAGGAAGAGCGAACCCAAAAAAACACGCATAGGGATCGTGTGTATGTACCATTTTGCATTGTGTTCAAGAAAGGTGTTTCATTTATTTTGTATTTTTTTAAGTATAAGCCTCCAAATAATAATTTTTTTTTTTTTTTGCGGTACACGGGCCTCTCACTGTTGCGGCCTCTCCCGTTGCGGAGCACAGGCTCCGGACGCGCAGGCTCAGCGGCCATGGCTCACGGGCCCAGCTGCTCCGCGGCATGTGGGATCCTCCCGGAGCGGGGCACGAACCCGCGTCCCCTGCATCGGCAGGCGGACTCCCAACCACTGCGCCACCAGGGAAGCCCTAATTGTTTATCTTTATAGTCAGAAGACACAAGACATGTTTTTTCCTCGTGTGTCTACACCTCCGTGCAGGTTTGCTTTGCTCATTTAACCTTCTGACATTCAACGATGAAACAGTGCAGAAATTACACGGTAAAATTTTAGCCCCTGTTGGCCCATGGCTTCATCCAAAGAGCACGGCGCCTGAAAAGTACAGACTGAAAACACAGTTCTGTGGGAACATTTATCCAAGCGCACCCTCGGAAAATAAATTTTTATTGAGCTACTCCTTGTAACGGGTTTCTTTTACTAAATTTTGGACTCACTCTCACCTATGGAGTTGGTTTTTGAAGACGAGGTCATTTATGAGAAGGGGGTGATTTAGTGTCTTCAATGTAAAGCTCTTATAGGTGTAAGCTGCCTTCACGTCACCTTCAGATACACACAGCCCTCGTCTTTGGATTCGTGAGTGGAAACTGGCCAAATGTGAGAGGTGACTGCATCTCCTTGGACCTTTTTTGCTGCGGTAAAAAAAATGTATGATTTTTTGCAAATGGCAGCTCTCCACACCCCCAGATGTGACTGCAGAAGAGACAGAGGTAGGCAGGGGCTATAGGAAGAAAAGCCTTCCTGGCCCAGCCCAGGAAAAGCAGTGTTGATGGCCAAGAACCTGCCCGGTACCCCAAGAACACATGAGCTGCAGAGGCCTGGGAGGGGGCCGAGAGCTCAGGGGGCGCCCCACGCTTGACACCAACACACCTCTGCCCCATGCCGGCTGCCCAAGGAGCTGGACCTTTCTCGGCAGGAAAAGGGAGGATGCAGGAGAGGCGATCTCGCAGATCTATCGGGTGCATCCCTGCCGCCACTGAAGGCTCTGGAACCTACTTCTTCAACGCACAGACCTCCACGGAGAAGGCCGTGGTTGGGCCCTACGACCGGATACGTAACAGGTTTGAGCAATGCTGTGTTTTCAGCTGACTCACGGCCAACAGAATATGGGCGGCGGCTTCAGATTTTCACAGCAAAGTTTGGAATCGGAAAGCAGAAGCAGAGAGGAGAGGAGGAAATGCACGAGGGACCAGACAGACACCAAGGCCCTCCGCCCAGGCACTGCTTCTGGGAAGACCCATATTTACACAGCAACACACTCATGGCGACCCACTCAGCACGTGGCTTTCAAGATCAGTGCTAAGGGGAAGGCACAGCAGAGCACTCCTCAGGGGACCCTCACCATCACGTCCAAAGAGAAACGAATCTCACCCAACGGTTATGCTGGCACAAGCCAACCAGGTCTATGACACCAGATGGACTGAACATTGACAAGAAGAAGTAAAAAACTAAGCAGAAACGAGGGAGGTTCAAACACTTCCATCGTACCCG
The DNA here is from genome assembly GCF_937001465.1 of Orcinus orca. Lineage (NCBI taxonomy): Eukaryota > Metazoa > Chordata > Mammalia > Artiodactyla > Delphinidae > Orcinus > Orcinus orca. The sequence goes on from NC_064580.1 coordinate 2,021,342, forward strand.
TTTTGTTTCTTACTTTTCCTAAAACCAAAGGGAAAAGAAAACATTTGCATAAGTTCATTGAGCCAATACAGAAAGCTACGAGTTTGCTTTGGGAGATGCAGTTTGGTCCACAGATTTAACCTGGAATATTAATAGATAGCCATCCCCCTACAGAGTATGAGATTTTTTTAATGCAACAGAGAAAATTCCTTGAATAACAGTCATGGCCAATGGCTAGCCTTGCACTAAAGTCCAAACCCACATCTCCTTCCCTGTCGTCCTGGATTCATGACCCAAGGCTACCAGACACAAAGCATTAAAGATACTGGATATAGACCGTCGTATGATACTTTCTTCACATATAACCATAAAATGCATATAAGATGACAAAAAATGCACATATCATACTTTTAAAATTTGTCCCCAAGAGAATAGATTCTTGGAAAAAAATGTGAAACACGAAACACCATAGGCTCTGGAAAGTAGGAACATTTACTTCACTGCACAATTTCCCTGATCCAGGCACACCGTCCTTTTTATACACACACAGACACACGCACAGGCACACACACGCAATTTGTGGTTGTATCTGAACAAGTTCAGCTCAAACTTATAAAGTCTATGAGAAAAAAAACCCCAGGATATCCCAGTAGGAACACAAGCCTAAAAAGAAGATAAAATCTACAACCAAACAATTTTTCAAAATGTCCTACTGTGCAGTCGATTTCCAGTTGCTTAAATAATTCTAGGTCCACAAATGTCAACGGCTCTGCAATCTCTTTATATACATCTGGGTGTATATAAATGTGGAAAAGTCCTTATCCCATTAAGAAGATGCTTCTTCAGGTCTGCCTGGGGGCAGCCATCTGTCCCAGGCAGGCTCAAATCACCCTGTTTCTGGCATGAAATTAGACAAAGGATTTTGTTAGTTTTTAAACACCTGGGTAAAGTTTGTCATCCTAAGAACAACAACAACAATAATAGCACGAAAGAAACCCAACTTTCCTTTGGAATTCTTACTGCAAAGACCCACAAGCCTGAATTTTAAGGAGAGAAGATGCCTAATAAGAGACATGGAACAATATTTGAAAGGTGGGTTTTTAATGTTCTATGGTGTTGACATGCACAGAACTAGCCTCTCCTCACCCACGATGAGAAGGGAGATTCATCACTCAAGCAAAAACAGATCCTAGGGCTTCCCTGGTGGCACAGCGGTTGAGAGTCCGCCTGCCGATGCAGGGGACACGGGTTCGTGCCCCGGTCCGGGAAGATCCCACATGCCGTGGAGCGGCTGGGCCCGTGAGCCATGGCCGCTGAGCCTGCGCGTCCGGAGCCTGTGCTCCGCAGCGGGAGAGGCCACAACGGTGAGAGGCCCGCGTACCGCAAAAAAAACAAAACAAAAACAGATCCTAGTTTCAATGTGCTTTGCTGTGGGATTATACAACCAGAAAAAAACATTTTATGATGAAGAGAACTACAAGGCACAGAGAGCTGAGAGGTCCCCTGCCAGCTGTCTTAACATCCATCTCCACCTGCCGAGAAGCAGGAGTCCACACACAGAGGCACGAGTAAGTCCCACAGCTGCAGAACAGAGCTCCGGAATCCTGTAACGAAGCTGAACTCGGGTCTCACCTGTGGGATGAGATTTCGCTTCATGAAAGAATATCTTTTCGCATAGCATCATCACACCTGATCGCTCAGCGGAAAATACCAGCCGGTAAGATGACTGAGAGAGATTCAAATATGAAAGTGTCTGGCTTTTAGAAGAGCAAAATGCAAGCTGGTTGCATGAACAGGAAGCAATGAGATCATGAAATGGTCTCCTGACTTCCAAAGGGTCACCAAGAATGTCATCAAATACTGCCCCTGCCATTGGCCAAAGTACATTAAAAATAACTCCACTATAAATCTGGAAAAAAAAAATGATACAAATGAACTTATTTACAAAACGGAAACAGACTCACAGACACAGAAAACAAACTTATGGTTACCGAAGGGGAAAAACGGGGAGGGAATATATTAGGAGTTCGGGGGAAACAGATTCACATTACTAGGTATAAAATAGACAAACAACAAGGACCTACTGTACAGCACAGGGAACTATACTCAGTATATTGCAAAAACCTACAATGGAAAACAATCTGAAAAAATATATATACATATATACAATGGAATCACTTTGCTACACCTGAAACTAACACAATATTGCAAATCAACTATACTTCAATAAAAAATAAAAATGAAGAAAATAAAAACCAACCCCTAGATACCAGAGAGAAAAATAAAAGGCAATTAAACTAACTCAATAACTAACTAAATAAACTAGACCTTCAAAGTCAGAGAGTCATAGACCTTCAAAGGTTCGTGGAAATAAGAGACTCAAAGTCATTTCTTTTCAATCTCAAATTAACTTTAGCAAATTTCCTACAAGGTGTTCTCAGATGATTCCTTTCTAACAAAAAGAGACCCAAGAGCCCTTCTGAAAATACTTGGGAAGTATTGTGGTCTGGACCTCGGGGATTCCAGGAAGCAGCCACAAGAGCTATGCTTCTCAAATGTGTAGGCGCACCGGTCTCCTAGGAGCCGTATGTATTGGTACAGACCCTGCCCCGGCAGGTCGGTCCGGGGAGTGAGATCCTGGTGGTGAGGCTGGTGCTCTGGCCGTGTGGCCCACACACACCGGCTGTTTCTTCTGCTGCCCTGGAAGGGACTAGGGCTGGTTCTGCTCCATCGCTCGTGCCCGAAGGGGGGAGAGAAGCCCCACTCGGTCTATGCAAGACCTCCTGCACATGAGGTTCTGTCAACCTCGCTGATTTTTTTTTTTTTTTTTTGCGGTACGCGGGCCTCTCACTGCTGTGGCCTCTCCCGTTGCGGGGCACAGGCTCCGGACGCGCAGGCTCAGCGGCCATGGCTCACGGGCCCAGCCGCTCCGTGGCACGTGGGATCTTCCCGGACCGGGGCACGAACCCGTGTCCCCTGCATCGGCAGGCGGACTCTCAACTGCCGCGCCACCAGGGAAGCCCCCTCGCTGATTTTTAACTACTAAAAATAAAGATACACCTTGTCGTTTACCCATTTTAAATACAGCAGTGTGGACGTATCAATCCCGAACTCCCAATGTATCCCGCCCCCCTCCCCCCGACCCTCCCCCCCCTCGTAACCATAAGTTCGTTCTCTGAGTCTACGAGTCTGTTTCTGTTTTGTAAATAAGTTCAACCAACGAGGACCTTCTGCAGAGCACAGGGAACTGGGCACAGTGTTATGTAACAACCTAAATGGGAAAAGAATTTGAAAAAGAATAGATACATGTATATGTCAAAAAAGAAAGAAAGAAAGAAAGAAACAGAACTCAACTGATAAAATTAATGCATGAAATGAGATTCCTTGATATTAAAAAAAAAAAAAAAGATATACCTTCCAGGTGGGGAGCCCATGCTCAGAAATTCTTGAAGACTTCCAGATCTTTCTGTGACACCGGAGGGGCCATGTTCCAGTCGTTCTCGGGATAAGCTTCGAAGTTGGAGGTGTCGCCCTCGCTGCACACTTTGGGCACGATGGGAGGCTGGGGGATCAACAAGACCCAACACCGCGTTACAGAGGAACAGCGCGCGCCAGGATGTTATTACGCTCAGCGCACGTTATCGCGCTTTGCGCAGACTGCGTTTTTTACAAATGGAAGCTTTGCAGCAACCCTACCCTGAGCAAGTCTATTGGGATCCTTTTTCCAACCACACGGGCTCACTTCGGGTCTGTGTCACACTTTGACACTTCTCACAGTTCAAACTTTTCCACTATGATTATATCTGTTATGTTGATCTGTGACCAGGGATCTTTGATGTTACTACTGAAATTGTGTTTGTTTTGTTTTCTTTTGTACTTTGGAATTAAGGTACAGACACTTTTTTTAGACACAGTGTGACTGTATGCTTAATAGATTACAGGTTAGTATATATTGTACATAACTTAATTTTTCTTCTTTTTTTTTTTTTAAGTTTTGGCCACGCCTTGGTTTGCGGGAATCTTAGCTCCCGGACCAGGGGTCGAACCCTCACCCTTGGTAGTGAAAGCACACAGTCCTAACCACTGGACCACCAGGGAATTCCCTATACATAACTTTTATATGTGCTGCGAAACCAAAAAATTAGTGTGACTCACTTTATTGTGGTACTCTGGAACCAAGCTTACAGTATCTCCGAGGTCTACCCATACATCCCTCTATGTCTACAGCTTTCTGTGAAAATGGAAAAAGAACTGGAAAACAACAGAGCTGCTTTTCTTTGTTTATGAACAGGAAAAGCTTGGAATTAAAGATATTGCAAGTGAGGTGTCAACTATCAGATTGATGAATGCTTACACAGTTTGAAGAATTTAGGGAAGAAGGAAGGTACCCAGCACTTGCTTCTTAAATTCTAGAATTGAGGACCACCTGGACTGCTTGTTAAATTGAGATTCCCAGGTCGGGGACTTTCTCATGTAGCTGGTCCTGTAACCACACTTTGGAAAATTCCAGAAAGATGGAAAGAGCTCCAGACTTGGGTTTTATTATCTCAGAGGCCATACCACAATCCTGCATTGATAAAAATGAAGGCATTGGGATTGAGAAGAGGGTCAGCAAACTTTTCCCATAAAGGGCCAGTTAGTAAAACATTTTGTTTTTCAGGCCATACAACTTCTGTTGCGACTACTCAGTGCTGCCATTGCAGTGGGAAAGCAGCCATCGACAATCTTTAAACAAATGGATGTGGCTATGTGCCAGTAAAACTTTATTTATAAAAACAAGCAAGGGGCCAGATTTGGCCCACAGGTTGTACTTTGCTGATTCCTGCATACACCCAACTCCAACATTCTGTAACACACACAGACACCAACTAGTTTTCTCTAATCCTGTGAAACTGTTACGCTTTGTCCAGAGCCTTTAACACACGTGGTGAGCACCACGCCTCTCTCCCTTCCTCTGCAGGATGGATCCTAACCTGGATGTTTCACAAGACACTTGAGGCTCATGATGCTAGAATCCTCAAGTCAAGTCCAGGACGAGGACCTAGCTCCATGGGACGAGGTCCCAAAGCTCCGTGCTTCCTAACAGACCACAGCAAAGCAGATGCAGCTGGAGAATCCTGACAGAGCATGCGTTCATACGTGGATCCCAGGGGGAACATTTTAACTGCTATGTGGACACAGAAATGAGTCAAGTAAGTTAAAAATTATTCATGTAAAAAAAAAAAGAGAAAGAAAACCCTCTTGTCACTTGTATATTTCAGTGAGTGTATCAAAGTGCAAAGAGCATGGAGTGGTCAGCATCTCAGAAACATCAAGGAACTTCAGGTGAAGGTGCCACGTTCCTCATCTGACTCAGAAGTTCCGTGCCAGAAAGTCTAATTAGTGAGGTTCACGCTGTATACGCACAGCAGACAACTCCCATCACCCAATGGGCCAACCCACACGTGAATAGATCTTAGGTTGGCTCCATAGAAGAGGTTAAAGATTTACAAAGATTTTAAAAGTCACAGAGTAAGTTTAATGGTGACTTTTCCTTCATTCTTTCTCACTGCATTCAATAAATGAGCTATTTCTATAAACCAGGCACCACGTGGACAGAAGGTGCATGATACTGGCTTTCAGAAACCTTCCAGCCCAGTCAATGGCTCCAGGGGAGTATCTCTATCTGGGTGGCATATTTGGAATCACTTGATGAGCTTTGAAAAAGCTATAAAAATAAAGTTACACAGAGATACCTCTTTTTAACCATCAGTTAGGCAAAACTGCAAAAGTTGTATAACTCACCACTCTTGAGCTGGGGGAAAAGAGGCATTTTTCAGAACGAGTCCCCTGGGAGCACAAAAGGATGCCATTTCTACAGGGACGTATGCTGCAAAAGTACCTAGATTTCAAACGCATTTACCTCTGCCCCAAGGATCTCACTTCTGGAAATTCATCTTCAACACAAAAGAAATGTACGAAATTATTCCTTTTAGGAGACTGGAATCGGCATTAAGTGTCTGTCAGTTGAGGTCTGGTTAAGTAAACGATGGTAGACACATGTAAAGGAGTTCCATGCAGTTTAAAAAGAATGAGAAAGCTGTTCAGGCATACGGGAAGATCTCGAGGTTGTATCGTTAAATGAAAAAAGCAAAATTAGAATAGTGCATGTGTAACTGTAGGTTTTGTGTTTTTAAAAAAGGGAGAAGGACTTCCCTGGTGGTCCAGTGGCTAAGCATCCGCCTTCCAATGCAGGGGACATGGGTTCGAGCCCTGGTCAGGGAACTAAGATCCCACGTGCCACGGGGCAACTAAGCCCGTGTGCTCTAGAGCCTGCGTGCCACAACTAGAGAGCCCGTGTGCCACAACTACTGAGCCCGAGTGCTCTGGAGCCCTCTCACCACAACTAGAGAGCCTGCGTGCCACAACTAAAGACCCGACACAGCCAAATAAATAAATAAAAACAAATACTTTTTTTAAAAAAGGGAGAAAATAAGAATATGTGTATCCACCTGGGTTTACATTAACCTAAAGAAACTTTTAAAGGATACACAGAAGAATCTAATAAAAGTGGTTACCTATAGCCAGCTGGGAGGGGACAGCCTGGCCATGTATACCTATTAATATTGATTTGGTTTTGGAACAATGCGAATATATTACTTAGGCAATTTTGTAAGTCAGTGTAATAGAATAAAATACATAAAAGTTAAAACCTTGAACAAAATGAATATCGGTTCCACCCCTAGAGTCTGGGCTGGGGGCGAGGCATTAGCGTTTTTTAAGTCTCTCCACTGGCGCCCAAGTGCAACGTTGAAAACATTGCTGTTGAGGATACCCGTCAATCACGTATTAAGTTCAAAGAAAGATGGGCCTCAGAATACTTTCCATCTAAGCTACCACCATCACTGTGCCACATCCGTCCATAAGTATGAGACATGCGTCCTACCTGTGTTATTCCCCCTTAGAAAGGGAACGGATGAGATTCATCATAGTCTCAGAGCCAGGGACGGATGGAGCCAGTTCTCCAAAAACCCAACTGCAAAAGTGGGGTCTGAACCCCCCATTAGGTGACTCTTTAGCTGAGCTCTCCCCTGAATAGGGAACTTGGCTTGTTAACGATTTGGGATGGTTGCTTGTACCGAATCAATTCATTACGTGTCCATCCTAAGTGAATGAGAGCTCAGGAGAGCTCCAGGCTGCCCAGGGACGAACTGCCCATTTAAATATGTTGTACCTTCAGTTTCCTTTCTGGGACAGTCTCCCAGTCCATGGTCCGGAACCACCGATGCCGTTTCACATCCTCTGCTCCATTCTGCAAAAGAAACATGCGTCATCAGTGAACAGAAGGTTGACAGGATAGGAAAGAAAATATTCCAAGAGAACCTCTACGTGATGCCCTACGGAGAAAAACAAGAGTTTGCTACGTGTGCAGTCACTGTGCCCAGAGTGTGAGCTACTAGGGAAAACGACAGATGAAGGCATCTGAGTTTCATTTGCTTTCCTTTGTCGTAGAAAGAAATCGGGCACGAGGTTCACGTGTATGCCGCTCTGGACCAAAGACCGAAGTATAATTATGATTCAGCCTCTTGACATAAAATTAGACTGACGCGCGGTCAGGTCTGAGTTTGACACCTGTTTTCATCTTGACAATTTCCTCAGGTGAAATTACGCTCATTTTAGAAATGTATAAACTGAGATTCAGTAAATGATGTCATTTGCTCTGTACTGCCCAGCGAGTAAGTCTATAACTCAAACTGAGCATGTCAAACTTCAGAGACTTTAACAACTACCCAACGTTGCCTCTCAATTAACAATGTGTACAGCACAGGGAATGCTACCCTATGCTCCGTCATAACCTACATGGGAATAGAATCTAAAAAAGAGTGGATACATGCATATGCGCTCACTTTGCCGTACAACTGAAACTAACACAACACTCTAAATCAACTCTACCCCCCAAAAAATTTAAAAAAAACAAAACACAAAAACCAATGTGTACTAAGGTCTGTCTAGTTCATCCTCAGCTGTGGTGTCAATAGCTGGACGGGAGGCACCACCAGTACCAGGACCTCTGAAAATCCCTTCCAAGTTCTCAGCCTTCAGCTGCACCTTTCTTCTCCTTTTTTACGACACTTGTCACAACTTTTTAATCAATTAAATGCGTGAAGTTATAAGAAACACGTGAAGTCTGTGACACAGGAGCCAGTGCATCTGAAGTTAACTTTTTAAAACGTGTATCAGTTCATATTTTTTAAAGTTTTAAATGATTTATCCTCAAAAAAGAAAATTCTCTGTAACCATATCTCCAAAAGGTAGGAGATGGGGTGTCAATGTTTTCTACTTTTTTCCAGTCCTATTATTTTGAAAACCCTTTTTCTTTTCCTATTTCTTTCCATCCATATGTAAGTCAAATAATGACATCTGATGAGTGTTACCTTGAGGGATGCTGAGAGAAGGTAAATGGGACTGAAGGTTTACTCCCTAAAAGTTCAAACTCAGTATGGATACTAAGGTTTTATGGTATCTAGATGACAGAGAGATAGATGTAGATGACGGTAGAGGACAGATGATGAGCTATTTAGATAGATACATTTATAGATGATAGATGAAAGTCAGGTAGATAGGTGTTCAATAGATAACAGATGATAGACAGATGATGGAAGATAACAGATGATAGGTGATAGATATATAGGCAGATAGATGATAGATAAATTGATAGATAATGGAGAGATAGATGGATGAGATATCTAGATAGATGATTGATAGATGACGGATATACAGGTAGATAGATGATGGAATAGGACAGACATATAGATAGACATAGATGATAGATAGATAGATACAACAAATAGACAAAGAAGTGAAGGAGAAAGTAAGTGCTAGAAACTTTCCAAGTGTGGAGGACAGAGCAGTGTCCACAGAGGATGAAGGAGTTAAACACAATGGTCTGTTTGGGAAATAAAAAGAGAAACACTGCAAATGAAGGAGCGCCAGGAGGAGAAACACAGCCCGTTACTGGATGAAGAACCATCCCGTTTCACAGATCTGTTCCTTTCACCAGTGATATCCAACCACTCAGCGTTTACTCCCCTCCCTTAAGGACCTCAACACATGAGCCAATCTCCATGAGTAGCCTTAACTAGCCAACCAATTTAACTAGTTATGTATTGAACTGTGCTCCCCACGAAAGGACATGTTGAGGCCCTAGTCCTCAGCACCTGTGAATGTAACTTTATTTGGAAACAAGGTTTCTGTAGATGTAAACAAGTCAAGATGAAGCCACTGGGGTGGACCCTAAATGCAATGACAGGGTCCTTACAAGACACAGAAGAGGAGAGACACGGACACAGAGGAGAAGCCCCGGGAAGACAGAGGCAGAGACGGGAGGGAGGCGGCCACAAGCCCAGGGACGCCTGGAGCCCCCAGAAGCTGGAAGGGGCAGGAAGGACCCTCCCCTGGAGCCTCTGGAGGGAGCACGGCTCTGGGACACCTGGACCTCAGACGTCTGGTCTCCAGGATGGGGGAGGATGGATTCCTGTGGTTTTAAGCTCACGGTTTGTGGTCCTTTGTTACAGCCGCCCCAGGAAATGAACACACCCACATAAACAGAGGGCCCCACGAGACCTGCGGGGTTCAAATCTCTCACACAGGTCTCCTTTGTCCCTCAAGACTGCAACTGACAGGGTCAATGCACTGGTCCACCTCTAAGTTTATCCACAGACATCCAGAGCTAGAAACAGCTAAGAAAATGTCCCTGGTTTGTCTCAAATTCAGCAGTGCCAAAACAGAACCAAGACAGGCATACACAATATCACAGTTTATACAAGTCAGTTCCTTCCACGTGTTTCCCTCCAGATGAAAAGTTTGGCAAAAGCACACATGGTGTACAGCTTCTAAAATGATGATGAACTCACACACCAACCTGCACATGCATGTTTATAGCAGCACTATTCATAACAGCCCAAGTGTCCATGGACGGATGGATGGCTAAACAGCACGGGGTCCATCCACACAGTAGAACAGGACTCAGCCAGGACAAGGAGAGAAGCTCTGACCCAGGCTACCACGTGGATGGACCCTGAACACACGATGCTCAGTGACAGAAGCAGACACAAAAGGTCATGTTTTGTATGATTCCATTTTCATAAGAGCTCAGAATAAGACAATCTATAGAGACAGAAAGTAGCCCAGTGGTTGCCTACCACCAGGAGGGATAGAAGGATAGAGAGGTGACAGATACAGGATACAGGATATGGGTTTCTTTTGGAAAGGATGAGCAGGTTCTTTAAAACTGTGGTGATGGTCGCACAATTTTGCAAATACATTACAAGCCATCGGACCGTCCACTTTAAAACGGGGAAACTGGATGGTATGTGAATTATACCTCAACAACGTTGTTGAAAAATACAAAAGCAAATAAAGTCATGATTCGTAACCTACAGATCACTGCTGAGTCACTGGCTCCTTTGGAGAGACAAGGAGATGGGGTGTAGACCCAGTTTGATTCTGCAGGCCCCAGAAACCCAGATTTGGAATCTGACCAATGACTGAATATGAATGTTCTGCCTTTGCTGAAGGGTGTGAAGTCAAATGACAGGCACTTATAACGAATACCACTTCACACATACGGACGGAAACACTCACCTTCATGTTTCCCAATCTCCTGGTTCTGTCGACAACAAGCAATTTCTTAATGAGGTCTCTGTTTGGGAGACGGAGACAAAAACACAGACGTGTTGATACGGACCCATCCAAACACAGCAGGTCAACAGTAGTAAAATCCACACCGTACAACGTGGACAACGGGCGCAGTGGTTCACACCGGCTGAACGCTTTCTGACGCTTCTTTCTAACCATGATCTGTTCCTAAATAATTTCTGCGGCGCAGAGCTGCGAGAGGGACCTAGCTAAGGGGAAGAGGTTGATTAGATCATCGTAGAGAAGAACAGCCCTGGAGCGGGAGAAAATGTGCCTGCCCTGGGGATGGGGAGGCTTCATTTCAGACATACGAGTCCGGCCATCCCCGCCGACTACACGACACGCGCTTTCACCAAAATCGATGCTCTCGCTTTGCCCTGTGGGTCTGTTTATCTGTGAGATTCTTGTCTGGCCATCCTTGCCTTCCCGTAAGCACGTAAACTTATTGGATCCCTTTCGTGTGTGCTGGTTCACTGAGATCCTCCCTCTAGATAGCAGACGGGGGACTTCCCTGGTGGTCCAGTGGTAAAGAATCCACCTTCCAGTGCAGGGGACACGGGTTTGATCCCTGGTCAGGGAACTAAGATCCCACATGCCGCGGAGCAACTAAGCCTGCGTGCCGCAACTACTGAGCTCACACGCCTCAACTAGAGAGCCTACGCCCTTTGGAACCCGCGCGCTACAATGACAGAGCCCACGCGCCCTGGAGCCTGCACGCCACAACTAGAGAAGAGGAAATCCGCACGCCACAGCTAGAGAGAAGCCTGCACGCTGCAACGAAGAGCCCGCGCACTTCAACAAAAGATCCCGCGTGACGCAACTAAGACCCGACACAGCCAAAAATAAATTAAATAATACATAAATAATCTTGTTTAAAAATAAATAAATAAATAAATTGCAGGCAGTATCAGAATACAGCAGGATGGTCAATTATGATGGGAAACTGGAGATGGTTTTCAAGACTTCCAGAAGATGGGCTAGCTCTCAGAGTAACAGTTAAAGAAATAAAAAGTATAATGTGTGTGTTTAAGTATCTAATACGCTGACTATGTTGTGTATACATTAATATCCAGGAACTTCAAGCATATAAGGATGTTTTCCAGGACAATCAAACACCCCCGACTCAGCTTTAAGCATCTCAGCTTTCCTGAATCCAACGATGCCCCGGGGTAAGCAGCACAAACCCAGGCTCCAGCTACGCCCTGGGCGCTGTGGGACCAGCTAAGGAGGCTCAGCTGCGTCAGGTGATAAATGAGGGACCAGGGACCCAGGGCTCCTCATATCTGCACTGTGAAATCCCCCAGGTTCCTACTGATCAAACTCTGTTAAGGTATAACTGTAACACAGTTTCCCAACACTGTGTACCTTAAGTAGCACGGGAGTCCTTCTAGACGTTCTCCCAAATCCATCTCAAAGAGAAAACCCAAGAACACTGGCTCACCTAAGGCTAGGATGTAGCCTTAAGGCTAGGATTTTGATGTGTCCATCGAAAACAGAGGAAATGTACTCTTGTGCAAGGCAGAGGGATACAAGACCACTGAGAAATGAAGGTACCTTTCCCATACTTAGTGAGTCTCCCCTTCACTATTTTGACATACCAAAGGAACACACTAAAAAACACAAGGTCACCAAACACCACACTCCCAAAACATCCCCAAACCCATGTGTTTTTTTCTTCTTCTTCCCTATTATTTACAGCACCCTTAGCCCTATGAGTGCATATCCTTAAAGCTGCCATTCCCAGGATTACAAGAAAATCAAAGATTTATTTAATATATAAAATCAGATCTTTGCGAAACAGCTCGATCCTGCAGGCAAAAGGTGCAAAGGAAAATGGGCCACCCGATATGGCAACGCCACACAGGAACTCTGCAGGCATCCAAGACGCGGCAGGTGGGCACCTCCATCCTGGAATGCCTGTGAGTCCACTGGCAGGCCCTTCATTCACCGAGGCTGAAACTCTGAATCCTGCTGACTCCCCGGGTGCCAGCTGGCTTCTCCTCGACACTTTCAGACACAGAGAAACACTTGTAAATAAATATGAGTTCTACCAAGTCGGCACCAGGCCCCCAAGCTTTTACTTCCTTTTCCATTATACATATTCCTGCAAGGAAACCCGAAGCTTCATCCAAAGAGACATGTGCCCAGGCCAACACGCTGACACGGTCCAACGCTGAGGCTGCAGGAACCCACAAAGGACCTGAACAACTTCAGTCAGAATTCTACCCTCGGGGCCACCTGGTGACAGTCACTTGGGTAGGAAATCACTCCCTCGGGCTCTGCTTCTCAGCCAGCCCATGAAGATCTAGGCAAAGACGTGAAGAAGTAAAGCTTTACTCAACTATGGTCTGCCATCACCAAGGGCAGCAAAGGGTCCCAAGTTCCTGCCCTTGCTGAGCCCTCACTGGGGACGTGAGAGGAAACGCCTGGAGCTGCGCACGTGAGCCCTCGCCCTCGCCCTCGCCCTCACCCTCACCAAGGATTCCAGAACAGCCTCTGCTGCTTCTCTCTTGAAAGTAAACTAGGAGAAAAAGACGGGGAGTTGGCAGGAGACCGGACGGAGATTACGCTTAGGTCTATTCTCTTTCTATAACATCTTCTTGTTCACGAAACGTTGGAAACGTACCCTATATACGAACGTGAGTGTAAAAAAGAATGAAACTGTGCCGTTTACAGTAACGTGGATGGACCTGGAGGGGATCATACTAAGTGACGTCAGTCAGAAGAGAAAGACAAATATCATATGATGTCACTTGTATGTGGCATCTAAAAAATGATACAGGGACTTCCCTTCCAGTGGTCAGGGCTCCGCACTTCCCATGCAGGGGGCATGGGTTCAATCCCTGGTCGGGGAACTAAGATCCTACATGCTGCACTCATGGCCAGAAAAAAAAAAAAAAAAAAAAAGATACAAGTGAACTTATCTATGAAACAGAAACAGACTCACAGACATAGAAAACAGACGTATTGGGAAAGGGGGTGGGGGGAGATAAATTAGGAGTTTGGGATTAGCAGATACACACTACTGTATATAAAATAAACAACAAGGACCTACTATATAGCATAGGGAATTATATTCAATATCTTGTAATAACCTATAATGAAAAAGAATCTGAAAAAGAATTTATATGTATATAAAATATACATATATATTATATATATAATATATATATAATATATATGTACATATATGTGCATATGTATAACCTAATCACTTTGCTGTACACCTGAAACTAACACAATACTGTGAAGCAACTATGCTTTAATAAAACAAAATGGATAAAAAAAATGGGGGTAAAATAGAAATAAAATTTACTATTTTAACCATTACAAATACATATATTAACATAAGCAAATAAATGACCTAAGATTTATGGATCTTCCCTTCTCCTGGGGAAACATCTCCTGGAAGCATTTAAGTCCTTCCTTGAAAGAGGAAGGGGATCCAGTCTGATGATCTGTGTTGCCTGAGACCGTCACAAGTTTACAAAAGAAAGAAGCAGGCTATGAGGACACAGGAGGTAGTTCATGTTTATCCTGCTTGGAGCACGTGCACCCACGGCAACAGCGAAGTTACACCCATCGCGGGCGGGTCCCGCCGACAGGCAGCGGGTGTTTACAAGCCGCAGGTGTACCAGGAGAATTCCAGGGAGTCTACAGGGGCCGTCAAGTAGCAGTGCCCGTGGGTGTGAGGCGGCGCTAATCTGATCAAATCATTGGTCAATCGTTGATACATTTATAACTCAACTTTATTTTTTTCTCTTTATTTTGTCTTCTCTTAATACCCTCCCCCGATCCTTCCTCATCCCTCCCCACCCCTCCCCTATAACTCAATTTTTAAAGTGTTTTGCCATCCATTCGAAACATTGTTTCGAATGGATGGCAAATCTCAATGATCAAAAATAACTGGCAAATCTCAATGATCAAAAATAATTCTCGTGCTGATTCCAAATCAACTCCTCACATCAACACTGATGGGATCTGGAGCCTGGGAGAGAAATCCTAGACCATATTTCTTCATTTCTTTCTAGAGCAATAGACTTTTGAGTGCTGTACGCATTCCCCTTGTCACCTTACTGTTGGACCATTCAGGACTCAGAAGTCTCCCTTCTGGATAATTTACGTCTAACTGGAGTCTCCTTTTCTTGCTAAAATCTTTTGAAACCCAGCTGGTGGGTCAAACACGACACAAGCTCCGGCCACACGAACCAAGAAGAACACCATCCTTGGTCCATACTGAGCATTGCTGTTTAAGGTGAAACAAAACTAGATGTAGCCAGTGGCCCCAGGATCACAGCTGATCACTGTCATGAAATAAGTTTTCCCTGAACTTAACAGGTTCCTTTAAAAATACGTAGCAAAAAAAGAGAGAAAAGTTTAGTTCTCAACTAAACACAATTAAACCCCATTTGGGGATCAAAAGAGGTTGGAAGCACCTATCAACGTATCTGGGAAATACAGTAAAACAGCTAGAAATTAGGACTCACAACGGTGCCAATGGCTAAAAGCTGACACACAGAGCAAGGTCGTTGGAAAAATCGTTGGAAAACCTAAAGCGTTATCTTTTAAAAAATTTAGCTTTTCCTCCCACTGACACAAAAATGCACACCCAAAGTTTAACACTGAAGCAATGCAACAGTTCTTGAAACAACGAGGGCGTAACTCAAAATTCTAGCAGGAGAAAGGACTTTAAGAATGAAAATAATTTAAGCAGGAGAGAAAAGAGAAACTCTGCTAAAGCCATCAACGCTTGTGCCAACCGCAACACTAGCTGGGAGGAAGGACACCCTTCTTGTCAAATAACAAAACGGCTCTCTTATTAAATATGATAACAAACGCCTTTATTCGCTAATTGTAAGTGTCATTTATTTTAAACGGTATAAAATAGGGCTGAGAGTCGTTAAAAGGTGAAGTCTCATCCCAGCAGAGTCATGAAAACCTCTTCCCTTTTGGTGGAAAAAATGACCGGTCAAAACAGCTTCAGCCCAGCACAGAGAATAACACAGGATGGTACCCCGCTCAGCAGATGCCATAACTGGGGTTTCTTAGATGCTTTAAAAATAAACACACCCGATGAGGAGGGAACGGTTTACTTACTTGACACTGAAGTCCAAATGCCTGGGGAAATCGATCTTGCCTGCAAGAATTTTTTGGTAAATGCCAAATGCGTTGTCATCAAAAAACGGAGGAAACCTGTTAGAAACATAAACATCTATTTTTAGTGCCAAGCAAGTGTGGAAAACATCCCTGCTGGGTAAGGATGACTCTTTCCGCCTGACCCGGGCAGAACAGAATTTATTTCACGGCCGCTCTTTCCTCGCATCCTGGAGTCCATGGATGGCTCGAGACCAGCTTCGAAGACATGGTTGCAAGAGGCCAAGCGTGAAGCACTGCAGCCCAAGTACAGACGATGGGCCAGCAAGGAAAGGCAATGACCATGAGGCCATCTGACCAACTATGAGGTCACTAGGGTGCCATTAAAAATGTCTCCCCAACTGGACCATGAGTGGACCTCTTTGTATCCCTCCTGCGTACGGGAGTGTGGAGCACACAGTAGGTGCTCAATAAGTGTACGCAGGCCAAATGTAAGAGGAGAGGTTACACTGGATCCTATTTTTTTGGCTCAAGTACTTCATAACTTTACAGAAGCCAACATGTAAATCTCCACGGTCGATGAATTCACCTCCATCCTACTTTGGGAGGTGAGTGACAGCAAGGCTGGTTTCCAGTTTGCGATTTTAGGCACAAAGATCTACACTAGGGGTTGGCCAATGATGGCCCACAGCCTCTTTTTGTCAATAAAGTTGTACTGGCACACGGCCATGCCATACACGTATGTATCCTCTGCGGCAGTGTTACCACAATTAAAGACTATAGTCTAGTTAGAGGAACTAACAGACCTATCCTTTCTAACATCTGGAAATAGAAAAACAAAACAACGTGACATAAGCTAAAGAAGAAATATACTTCCAACTGTGAGGACCACGAAAAATCCAAGAAACTCTAGAAGTAAACCACTAAATGCGTACCAGACAGCCACATGTCCCTGGGCACAAGGTATACTTCTGATACTTCCTCAGAGTATTCAAGGCAAAGACCTTCTACTCGAAAGCAAAACCTCTATTTAGTTTCTTTAGAAGGAGGTCTTCTAATTCAGTAGAACAAGCAATGGAAATATGAAGGGGAGTTTTCAAATGATGGTCTGATTGATGGCAAATCTCAATGATCAACAATAATTCTCGTGCTGATTCCAAATCAACTCCTCATGTTTTTTTTAAAGAGAAACAGTGTATCACGGGTGGAATGGTGGCCTCCAGAGTTACACCCGTGTCCTCACCCTGACTACCTAAATGGGACCTTATACGGAAACAGAGTTTTTGCAGATGGGATGAAGTGAAGGGTCTGAGATGAGGTCCTCAGGGAGAAAATGTGCCATACATACCTACCCACGTGCGTGGAGAATGTGGCACGCCGTACTCTGGGGGAGCTGGCATTACACGACACTATCATGGGAAAGGCATGTTAGCAGTAGTTTAGCGAGCGGAAAAAACAATAGTAAGGGAGAGCACTAACACATCTTGCCTGAAGGAAAAAGCACGGAGAGGGCGTATCGGAGAACTCGGCGTGTGGAAAGTGGCCAGAGAAAGTGCCCTCAAGTCTCTGCCTTTAATCCAACAGAATCCTTCCAATTCTTAATAAACGGGTGCTTGTCATACAGAAGTGGGCGTTATGTGCACCTTGCGTTGTCCATGGTGAGATGTAGTCAGAAGGACAAGCTGCCCATCCCCGTGAAGGCAGGCTCGAGACTTTCGTCTGAAAAATTCATGCCAATTTTGCCATTTTCTCCATCATCTATCTGGATTCTTTGTATAGATACCGTCGACCTACCTAAATCTCCCAGTAAAAAAAATGGATTGTCCAGAAACAGGCGCCATTGTTGTGACCGTGCGTTTCTCATCAGACCCCAGAGACCCGTTACAAAATGATGCTCCTGGGACGGCCCCAGTGGTCCAGTGCTTAAGACTCCATGCTTTGTACTTCCCTGGTGGCGCAGAGGTTAAGAATCCACCTGCCAATGCAGGGGACACGGGTTCGAGCCCTGGTCCGGGAAGATCCCTCATGCCGCGGAGCCACGAAGCCCGTGCGCAACAGCTACTGAGCCCGTGCTCTACAGCCTGCGAGTCACAAGTACTGAGCCCGCAAACCTACAGGCCGTGCTCCCAACAAGAGAAGCCACCGCAATGAGAAGCCCGCGCACGGCAACCAAGAGTAGCCCCCACTAGCCGCAACTAGAGAAAGCCCGCGCACAGCAACGAAGACCCAACGCAGCCACAAATAAACAAACAAATACACAAATTTATCTAAAAAAAAAAAAAAAGACTCCGTGCTTTCACTGCAGGGGGCACGGGGGGTTTGATCCCCGGTCCGGGAAGTTCCGCATGCCACAGGATGTGGCCAGAAAACAAAAACAAAATGAAGGTCCCACACTATGAGCCCACTGTAACAGGGAAAGGACCTTGGAAGGCAGGTACTTTGGAAATGGCTTCAAGGAAAAGAAGAGTTTCTGGAGAGAGATGGGCTGCTATAGTATCGCCCTCTTTTGACTTCTCCCTCCAAGGTCCTCGGCCTCATACATTCCTATAAAACAAATATCTGAGATCCTCAGAAAAAGGGGCAAGCACAAAGTACTGGGCCAGGAAACACCCGGGCAGACTGGAGCGTGAGAGAGAGAGTCCTGGGGCACCCTATCTTTGGCATGGCAGCCGTGATTCTCAAAGTGGGGTCCCAGGGAACCCTCGGGTTCCTCGAGGACTTTTCAGGAGATTTGTGACACCCTTTTTCTGACTATAAATCTGAATGTGGCTGCATTTTCGTCATAAACCTCAATCTAAACAACGAATCACACCAGAGTGTGAGAGAAGGGAAGAACGCAGTGGCCCGCAATGAAGCCGGACATAAAAGAGACTAGTGAACATGTGAAACGACGTCACTGTTTTCTCTAACTATTTTTAATACTAGGAAGTAGTTATTGTTTTCATTAAAACTTTGATTTACGCTCATCATTAGTTTATCACCTTCTGCTTTTATGTATAAACTTATATACGTATATATATCATCTCAGTTTAATTTCCAAATGTGGTAAACGTTAACAGATAGAACCTGTATCCATGAGAGCTCTTTGGGGTCGATACTAACATTTAGGGGCGTTTTCATAACTTTTAGGAAGGGAGTCACTTTTAGGACACATGGTTACTGAAAACTTGCAGGGTCCTGCGGCTGAAATGTTTTGAGAACCACTGCACCGCAGCTAATGTTCTACATGGACGCAGCTCCAAATGCAGACTAGTTCCATCTTCCTGAAAAACAGGCGTGCGACTGAAACTCTCCACATGGATGGACATGAAAGGAACAGATGATGGAAGACATCAGGGCTGAGTTGGGCGCTCCTGGAAAAGCCCATGAATCAGCCACCTGTTTTCAATCCAACCGAAACATTTCTTACTCGATGAAAATAAAATCCCAGTTATGACATGCTCTCATACCTAATCACGTGGCTGGTGGTACCCAACAAATGTACTTCATGAAACATTTCACCCACCAATGAAAGCAATAAGCAAACAGACAAGGCAGAGTCCAGCCTGATCTTGCTAAAGGCGCCAAAACAGAAAATGGAAATCCAACAGGCACGCGGGAGACGGGAACTTGGAAGAAAAGGCCACCTCCGCCATCTATATGAGAACTCCCTCCCACTGGCCACCAAAGGCGTCTGGGTTCAAGGGGGTGAGAAGAGCAGCTTGCACCATCCAGTGATCTCGTGGGCAACGAACACACGGAAACAGATGGTTTCAGACCCACTGAGCGCTCCAGAGAGAACAGAAAGGGGTGCTAGGGCGGAGCGTGGCTGGAAGCAGCGGAGGAGGGCTCTGAGGGCAGGTTACAGGTGAGCCTGAATCTTGAGGACCGGAAGAGAAGGGACCGGCCGGGGGGATGCCCTCAGGCGGCTGGCAGAGAGAGGGACAGCAATGCCGCATCGGGTGCTGGAGGGGCAGGAGGAAGGCCCGCGATCCCAGGAGAGAGGCCAGGCCTCCGTCTAAGGTGGGTAGATCTTCTACAGACCGACTCAGAGCCTCGTATAACGAGGAGCTCCGGCTCTGTCCCCTCGAGGGCTGCTAGGGAGAAGGACGTGGCCTGGCGGGTGTCGGTGAGGGACCCCTCCGGTGGCTGCCAGGGGAACGTGCCACGGGCAGGGGCAGCTGGAGGAGACGTGAGGACACTCGGGACGGGTCCAGGCGAGAGCAGAGGCTGGCCAGACTTCAGGGGCAGCCCCGGGTCAGCCAGGCGTGCGGTCTGGGCAAGGACGGGTGTCTCTGGAAATACCACCCAGACAAGCCTGACTAACTGAAATGTGGAAAACAAAAATATGCCGACTGTGAACTAACAGCTCCCTTTTATGAAATGCAAAGTTCAGCTTACGGTGTTCTGGGTTAGGAGAGGGTCTGAATGATTAACCTCCAATTATTCTAATAATAGGACCTAGTAATAGATTCTAATTACATTATTTTCTACTGAATTCCTAATGTTCTCTGAGACTACTAGAACTACCGTATGGCTAACCTTCTACTGGAATAGAATATTTTCTATTTTCTAATATTCTAATATTTTAATATACTACATCCCAATAGTAATGAGAATATTATTTTAATATATTATATCCTAATAGTATCTTAGTTACTATTAAAATAGCATATTAAATTATTAGAATTCTAATAATTATG
This sequence comes from Orcinus orca, assembly GCF_937001465.1. Lineage (NCBI taxonomy): Eukaryota > Metazoa > Chordata > Mammalia > Artiodactyla > Delphinidae > Orcinus > Orcinus orca. The sequence goes on from NC_064580.1 coordinate 2,041,774, forward strand.
TTTATATAATAACCCACATAATAATTCTAGTACATCCTAATATTATATTCTAATTCTACCCTAGCCTACTCTATTTTAATAATTTTCTATTATGGTCTATCCATACTGTGTTCTAACAGTCTATTATATTCCAACCTTGCCTCTCCTAATGATATTCCGCATGACTGTATTCTGCACTATTACAGTCCAACCGAACAATAAAGACAAAGCAGAGGACACGTGGACCCCATTCTGCTCAACATGACTGGGCGCCGGGATTCAATTCTCCTCGGACAAGGCTGCCCTCTCGTGGTCAGCAATGTACAGGAGGGAAGGTATGCTGCTGGCTTGAGCGTGGAAGCTGATCAAGTACAGGTGCAGAAAGATGTACAGTTTCTATACCTTCTTGGTGGCTCGACCGTACATGCCATTTATTTCAGCGTGCTGCTTTGATGAGGACTTCCTGGGCTAGGGTGCATATGAAGAAACTTGGGTCTATGTGATTTGCTAGAGGTGTTTGACTAAAGAGCAATGGAAAACTGAAAAGATTTGATAGATTGATAGATATTGATCTATGATTGATAGATGTTGATCTATGATTGACAGATACTGATCTATGATTGACAAATATTGATCTATGATTGATAGATATGGATCTATGATTGATAGAAAGGCAGATAGCTAAAAATTAATAGATATACAGTTAGAGATAGATATAAATAGATGATAGGTAGATAAAAATACATAGAGAGTTAGAGATCGATACAGGTAGATGATAGAATAGGTAGATGACAGATGATAGATACATAGAATAGATGACATACAGATGATAGACAGCAGATATACAGTTAGAGATAAATAGGTACAGACAGTAAGACAGACAAATAGGTAGATAGATGATAGATAAAAATGACAACTAGATGATAGGTAAATATGATGATAAACAGGTGACAAGAGTGGGCAGATAGGTATATTATGTAAATAGATACCAGAGCTGACCACAGATACAATAGAGAAGATATACAAAGATGACAGATAGATACAGATGACAGATACACAGACGATAACTAGATATAAACGACAGAGAGATCATAGGTAGACGATGAAGAGAGGGACGACTGACAGATGAATACGGACAGGTTTGCAGAGATTCCCCCCTGGCTGCTCACACACTCAATGCAGGAGAAGGCCTCTTTCCATCTTTCTTTCCAACTGAAAGCTGTGGACCAGCCCTGCAGGGAATCACACAGGCATGGAACAGGCTCCGGGTTTTATTAAAACCAGAGCAAACTCAGTGTCTGCAAAACTTACCAGCAAAAAGCACAGCCGCCAAAGAAGGCAGGACACAGGGAAGGGGTGGGAGTGTGGACGGAGGGCTGCCCGTCAGACAGAAGAGCCTCGCGTTCACAGGACGTGGGAGAATCCCCAGGTCCACGGTTTCTACGAGGGGGAGGCCTGCTTTCTGTGTCCATCCTGCACGTCTCACGCAGAAGCCACACACTTCACTATTCAATCATGCCGACCCCGAGAAACAGTCCGACTCTCGGCTCTCTGGACGAGGGGCAGCGTGACTCCTAACCTCCCCCGAGGCACGTTTGGGATTCCAGGGAAGAACACCCTTTCCCTTCCGGCACACTCTCCGTTCATAACGTCCTCAGTTGCGTGATCCGACACGTACGTTACCCAGCTCCGGGAATCACTCCAGAGCGTCCGTGCGGGAGATGAACAGCATTTTCTTGGGAGACAGGGACACTTACAGACAGGACGGAAGACCTCGACAGCTGTGCCCTGCTGGTCCTTCAAGCCTCCGCTTTCGCTCTTTGGAAATCAAGCCGGACGGTCCGTTCATATCACCGTCACCAGCAGCGGGAAACTGCCGTGCGACCCGACCCCGAGAGGCTGCCCCCGACCCCCGGTGCCCCATCCTGGGGGCGGGCTGAGCACCCCAGGGCCAGCGAGGGGGGCAGGGACTCGCCGCAGACTTCTCCACAGAAACCCGACTCACCCCGAAAGCATCTCGAATATGAGGATGCCGAGCGCCCACCAGTCCACGGCTCTCCCGTGGCCCTTGCTCTGGATGACTTCGGGGGCCAGGTACTCGGGGGTCCCGCAAAGGGTCCACGTCCTGTGGGCAGAGAAGGGGGTCCACAAAACTCAGCTGTGCTTGGCCAGTGCGTGCGTCTCAGAAGCACTGAAGGTTAGTCACTGAATCGATCGACAAGATGCCTTAAACCCTCGCCCGGTAGATAAAGACAGTAACCTCGTCTTCCCTGACGTTTGTCCTTTATAACAAACACTCTGTAACCAAGAAAGAATCTGAGTAACGGCCCTGTTATCACGGCTGTGTCTTCTTCTTGGTGCTTACCTTTGCTGCTCAGGAGCAAAACCCCCAGTCCCTGTTTTCCCATAAAATGATGGAAAAAAGGATTCAAGGATTGACTCAAGGGAACGACCCTCAGAAAACCAGACGTCTGCTTTATGAATAAATGAGCTGGTTCTGTGCCCCCAGAGGAGACACCAAGCCACAGCTAAGTGCCTTTTCCACCTGCTCTCCAAAAGGCCTGAGGTGTTTTTGTGGGTTCGCGGTCATTTTAGTATCCGTGGTGGCTTTTGGAAATCCTCAGGTTAAGGGGCTCTGGGATGTTTGGGGTTTCAATGGGGCGCACAGCTTGGGAAAGGATTTTCTCCCCAGGAGTTGAGACTTGCACAATAGTTAGCTTTTAGCGCCACCTAGAGGACAGCTGGCTGAAAGCAGGAGATTCCAACCAGCCAAGCCGGACCCAGCGCAGAAAGCGGAGATTTCTGATCGCGTGGGTGGTTGTTTTTTATTTGGGTCGTCCCTTCCCTGTGCTGCCTTAAATCTGTCTTTTTCACAACAGATGAGAGAAGCAGTCTTCTTCTCCTTTTAAGAGAATTGTATTTATAATTTAAAAAGCCCCAATGTTTAATTAAAACTTATAATTTGTAACATTTCTGCTGAAATATCTAAATTCTTATGCCCTATGGAAAATAAAGACTGATTTTCCTCATTTTCTCTTTATTTGTATATCTCAGTATGGAGGATTTTGCTAACAAAAATTCACCCGTGAAAAGATAAAAACAATACAAACTTCCAGCTGAAAGATTAGGTCCTGGGGTTGTAACATATGTCGTGGTGACTATAGAGTTAATAATACTGTACTGTACATTTGAAAGTTGCTAAGAGAATAGATGTTAAAAGTTCTCATCAAGAGTAAAAAATTGTAGGGCTTCCCTGGTGGCGCAGTGGTTGAGAGTCCGCCTGCCGATGCAGGGGACGCGGGTTCGTGCCCCGGTCCGGGAAGATCTCACATGCCGCGGAGCGGCTGGGCCCGTGAGCCATGGCCGCTGAGCCTGCGCGTCCGGAGCCTGTGCTCTGCAACGGGAGAGGCCACAGCAGTGAGAGGCCTGCGTACCGCAAAAAAACCCCCCAAAAAACAAAACAAAATCCTGTGTCCAAAGCATAGGAAAATAACACGCTATGGTCATGTTCACGTTTTATATGACAGATCAGCGATAGTGATTAATATCCAAAAGGGAAACCACGGACTTCCCTGGCGGCCCAGTGGTTCTTTGCCTTCCAATGCAGGGGGTGCAGGTTCCATCCCCGGTCAGGGAGCTAAGATCCCACAGGCCTGGTGGCCAAAAAAACCAAAACATAAAACAGAAGCAATATTGTAACAAATTCAATGAAGACTTCAAAAAGGGTCCACATCAAAAAAATCTTTAAAAAAAAAAAAAGGGCAACCAAAGGAGATGCCAGGGAAAACGCTGCTGTGACACATGAGCTATGAGCTCCATCGGCACCTTCAGCCAAAGTCCGAATGGTGACTTTCTCTTCCCCAAAGTGCAACTGACACAGCTAGGCTGTTAAACCACTAAGAAGATCTGGAAACCGCCTGGTTCCAGCCCATGTTCTTACGTTGGGTAAACGTCCAAGGCAATCAATGTCATCTGCCTGTTTTGTGTTTTTGGTGTGTGTTTGTCATCATGATATACACTAAAGCCCCAGAACATATTTATCATATAACTGGAAGTTTGTACCTTCACCCATTTCCCCTTCCACTCATCCCCTGCCCCTGGCAACCACCATTCTACCCTCTGGTTCTATGAGTTCAGCTGTTTTTTTAAAAAAATTAAAGTATAGTTGATTCACAATGTTGTGTTTGTTTCAGGTGTACAGCAAAGTGATCCAATTAAACACATATTTTTTTCAGATTCTTTTCCATTATGGTTTATCACAGGATATTGGATATAGTTCCCTGTGCTCTACAGGAGGTCCTTGTTGGTTATCTATTTTATATACAGTAGTGTGTATCTGTTAATCCCAAACTCCTAATTTATCCCTCCCCCACCCTTTCCCCTTTGGTAATCATAAGTTTGTTTTCTAAGTCTGTGAGTCCGTTTCTCTTTTGTAAATAAGATCATTTGTATTATTTATTTAGATTCCACATATAAGTGATAGCATATGACATCTGTCTTTCTCTGTCTGACTTACTTTGCTTAGTATGATCATCTCTAGGTCCACTCATGTTGCTGTAAATGGCATTATTTCATTCTTTTTCATGGCTGAGTAATATTCCATTGTATACATGTACCACATCTTCTTTATCCATTCATCTGTCGATGGACACTTAGGCTGCTTCCATGTCTTGGCTACTGTAAATAGTGGTGCTAGTAACACAGGGGCACATGTATCTTCTCAAATTAGAGTTTTCATCTTTTCTGGATATATGGCCAGGAGTGGGATCTCCAATTCAGCTTTTTTAGATTCCACACGTAAGTGAGATGCTACAGTATGCATCCTTCTGTGACTGACTTAACTCACTTTAATGCCCCCAAGGTCCAACCATGTTGTCCCAAATGGCAAGATCTCCTTCTTTTTTATGGCTGAATAATATTCCATTTTATACACATCTCCTAGCTTCTTTATCTACAAGCCAAGAAACACGTGAGGCTACCAAAAGCTAGGAGAGGGGCACAGAACAGATGGTTTTCTAGAGCCTTTACAAGGAACACTGCCCTGGCAACACCTTGATTTCCTACGCTGGCCCCCAGAACTGTGAGGCTGTAACATTCTGTTGGGTTAAGCCCCTTAGTTTGTGGTACTTTGTTATGGCGGTCTCAGAAGCCAAACACCCACCCCATGTGGGCCATATCACATCAGCCCTCACCCAGTTCACCTCTGCTTCTAAAGCACCTGGGGTTTTCACACTCCACACTGGGTATTATAACTTGTGCTACGTGACGGGCTACAAGCTAAATGATGGCCAGGGAAACAAAACATTTGGAAATACAGCTTTGGAGGTCCAGAAAATTGTCATCATGATGTCCATGTTTATCTCTTTAAAGAGGCTGACCACCCAGTTGCCCCCTCAGGCTTGGAGAGATGACATCATGTCACGTAGACAAGGAGATACAGCTCAGAAAGGGGATGCGATGGGGTTTCCGTGAGGAAGAACTTCAGGTTCTCCTTGTGACTTTGCCCTGGGATCGGCGAGAGGAAAGAGTCGAAAGTGCAGAGGCGACCACTTCACCCCAGGCAGATGGCTACCATCAAAAAAACAGAGAACAAGTGGTGACGGGATGTGGAGAGAAGGGAGCCCTCCTGCACTGTAGGTGGGAATGTAAAATGGTGCGGCCACTATGGAGGGTCCTCAAAAAACTAAAAATAGAACCACCGTTACGATCCAGCAATCCCACTCCTGGGCATATACCCACGAGACATGAAAGCAGGGTCTTGAAGAGATATCTGCACACGTGTGTTCATTACAGCACTGTTCAGAACAGCCAAAAGGGAGAAGCAACCCCAGTGTCCCTCACGGATGAATAAACAAAAAGGAATATATCCAGACTATGGAGTATTATTCGGCCTTGAAAAGGAAGGGGACTCTGACACCTGCTACAACATGGAAGAACCAACCCTGAAGACATTATGCTCAGTGAAAAGGAAAACTACCTAATGATTCCACTTACATGAGGCCCCTAGAGGAGTCATATTCACAGAGACAGAAAGCAGATGGTGGGTCCAGGGGCTGAGGGTGAGGAAGTAGGGGAGCTGGCACGTTTTAACGGGGACAGAGTTTCAGTTCTGCAAGAAGAAAGGAGTTCTGGAAATGGATGGTTGGGGATGGCTGTACCACGTACTGAATGTAATTCATACGCTGAATTTTACGCTTAAAATTGGTTAAGGTGGTATCTTGGATGCTATCTGTATTTTGCCACAATGAAAATTTTATAAAGTGCAGAGACAGAAGAGGCTAAGAAAGGAGGGTGTCCCCGTGGGCGGGAGATCCAGGAACAGGTGTCTGATACCCAGAGTGAAGGTAAGGTAGCCAGGACATCGGCAGAAGCTGGACCAAGGGCGGGTTTGGAAAGGATCCGGGACGAGTCCAGACAGAGCTGTGTGGGAGCCACGTCCAGCTGGCACGCTTGTGCCAAGGAGCATGTCTCTGGGGCAGCCACTTAAAAACTCTGGGCTGCAGCCCAGGTCCAGACCACGTGTGCCCGGGTTGCCTAGTGTTGCCGTTGTGTCTGGCACCTGTCTGTAGACAGGGAGAAAGGAACGGCATCTTAGGAGGGAGAAAATATCCTTTGCAAAGAACTCCTCCAACAAGAGATGCAATGATGAAGCACTGATAGAAGAAACCCCTATCTTGCAGGTTTAATGTAAAGAAAGTAACAGTGTCTGCTCACTGATACGTTTGTCCACTCTCTCTGTTTCTCTGCCCATCATCGAGCTTACGCTGACCCTGCTGTGTAAGCAGTGCATCTGGTCCGAGCCCTCCCCAGGTCCACTGGAGTGTTGGGGGTCTTGGGCGGGAGTGTTCAGCTCTCTCCAGGAACCCACCCAAAGGTGCTCTTGGGTCCCTGCTTCCCTTCTCCATGACACCTCTCCATTCCCAATCTCTGATTCTTTTTTCACACGACAGACTCTTTCCCATTTCCCTAGAACCCCCTGTGATATGAAGTACCATTCCACTTTCAAATCCTATGGAAGGAATGGAAGGTCACGTTACGTTGGTGCAGATAGAAATTGTATGGTCTGGTAACCAGCCAGGAATTTGGGTGCAGAAGGTGGCCGTAAGTTCAAGGAAGGAAAGGAGATGGGAGACGTGGGTTCTTCCCACACGGAGTCGAGCGGGAAGGGGCTCACACTACCTGCTGGGCTTTTTCAAGAGGCAACCCGTCAGGGTGCACAGAACCACCTGGCGGTCCAGCTGGGAGTTTCTTGTCCCCAAGACTTAAGCTTAGGAGCATCTTTCTTCCCGCCACATCCAGCTGAGTCAACTCAAAGTCAACCCTCGTCGCTCTGGCTCATGATATTCATTAATTCTGCTGAGAGATCCAGGTACTGGCCCGTGAATGCTGTATTCCCAGGTGGGGCACATCCACGGTGGCCTGAATCTAGCTGGAAGCCTGGCGCTTAGCTGATGTCCTCACCAAGTGCAGGTGGGTGCAGATAATTGTATCTGTGTTAGGTGTGGTGTCTCCGCTTACATGTGGAAAGGTGAGTCTCTCCCTGGCTTCATCCTGGGGTATGGGGCACAGATGGAAGGCTGTATGACTTTCCAGTTTCTCAGTAAACTCAGGTAGCCTGACCCCCTCATTCAAGGAAAAGCTTTCTCCAAAAAGCCCCCAGGCTTCTTGGATGTAGAGAGGCATAAACTGCTAGAAAGAGCTTCAGACTGCAGTAAACGTCCTTAAAGCCTTAGATTTCAAACAGTACTGCAGTTCCCTAAAAAGTTAAAGAGAATTTCCGTAAGTCCCAGAAACTTCCGTCCTTGGTTAAGGCCCCCGAAGCATTGACAGCAGGGACTCTAACAGACATGTGTACACCCAGGTGCACAGCAGACGATTACTGTGCAAGGTGGAAGCAGTCTTCTCCTTTTAAGAGAATTCTCTTTATACTTAAAAAAGCTTCCTGCAAAAAGCCCCCATGCTTCTTGGAGGTAGAGAGTCACAAATTGCTAGAAAGAGCTTCAGACTGCAGTAAATGTGTTACGACAAGACAGACAGTGGGGGATGTTACTGGGAGAGTGTGCTGGTCCAGGCTGTGAATTATCGATGCCCCTGGTCTTATCGTTTCTGCTCACTGGCTCTTGAAGAGAGGGCCAAGTGACACCCGCCGTTCTCAGTTTTCTCACTGTTATCAGGTCCACCACAACGGGGGGTGGCAGACCGTTATCCAAGTATGCTCTGTGAAACAGACGTCCAACTGCTCATGTGTTCCGACTCCCCCACTGCCTTCCATAGCATCCCCACTGAGCTGAATTGTGTTCCCCCCCAAAAGTCCTAGACTCCGGTACCTGTGAATGTATTTGGAAATAGGGTCTTGCAGATGTAATCAGATTAAGACTGGGGCTAATCCAATGACTCGTGTCCTTAAAAGAAGAGGAAGAGAGAGAGACCTCTCTACTGTATTAGAAGGAGGCCGTCTACAAGCCAGGAAGAGGCCTCACTGGGAACCAACTCAGCCAGCATCCTGACCATGGACTTTCAGAACTGGGAGAAATACATTTCTCATAAGGTCACCAATCCTATGGGATTAGGACCCCACTGTCATGACCTCATTTGACCTTAATTACTTCTTAACAACATGATCTCCAAATACAGCCACACAGTGGGGGTTGGAGCTTCAAGACATGAATTTTGGAGGAACACAAGTTCAGTCCAGAGCAATGAAGGTGAAGGTGATGGTGATGGTGGTGATGGAGGTGATAATTATGGAGATGATGGTGGTGATGATGATGATAGTGGTGATGATGGTGATGATGATAATGGTGATAATGATGGTGATAACGAGGGTGATGATGACAGTGGTGATGGTGATGAAGGTGATATCTATGGAGATGATGATGGTGATGACAGTGGTGGCAATGGTGGTGGTGACGATGATGTGAGGGTGGGCATGATAAAGTCAGAAGCACCTACTGTCTACTCAATGCTTACTACATGAGAGGAACCGTTCTTAGGAAATACTTTCCATTGAGCAGACCCATCCACTGTTACCAATCACCCTACAGGGTAGGAACAATTCTCATTACACAGACGAGCAAAACCAAGGCACACGGGGTGATGACAACATACAACATCCTCAATCTCTCCAGCTGGAGAGCGGCAGACACAGGGGTCCAGCAGAGGCAAGGGGTCCCCATATCCACTCTTCATTCCTAACTGCCCCTCTGAGGTGCTTCCGTGAACAGAGGCTCTTGGTAAGGGAAATAAATTTAACCTGGAAGCCGTAAGGTACTACCACTTGGCAATTGTGGGGATACACGCAAACTGCCTTACCTCTCAGGGCCTCAGATTTCTCAGCTGTAAAATGATGGCAGTTGGCCAAACTTATTACCGAGTGAATTTGTGAAACATTTTATTGGTTGTTTGTTTGAATCAGGGCTTCCAAATAAAATGATTAAAAAAAAACCCCAAAAAACTAGCAGGTGGACTATATACCACATGTTATCAATAGGGGGCAGCACCAATGCCATAAACCAATTTTTAAAACTATATAAAGTCTTCTCACCCTTCTACGTAAAACCTTCCCATTTTATTCTTAGCCATGAAATAGATGAAATTCTATAGGGGAAAATCAGACTGCATTTAACAGCAGCCTAGAACGAAATTGGGTCATTTGTAGAGACATGGATGGACCTAGAGACTCATACAGAGTGAAGAAAGTCAGAAAAACAAACATCGTATATTAACGCATATATGTGGAACCTAGAAAAATGGTACAGATGAACTTACCTGCAAAGCAGAAATAGAGACACAGACGTAGAGAACAAATGTATGGATACCAAGGAGGAAGGAGGGGTAGTGGGATGAATTGGGAGATTGGGATGGACATATATACACTATTGATACTATGTATAAAATAGGTAACTGGGCTTCCCTGGTGGCGCAGTGGTTGGGAGTCCGCCTGCCGATGCAGGGGACACGGGTTCGTGCCCCCGTCCGGGAGGATCCCATGTGCCGTGGAGCGGCTGGGCCTGTGAGCCATGGCCGCTGAGCCTGCGCGTCCGGAGCCTGTGCTCCGCAATGGGAGAGGCCGCAACAGTGAGAGGCCCGCGTACCACAAAAAATAAAAATAAAAAAAGAAAGACAAGCCGTAATATGAGTTGGTGACGGTGTGGAGAAAAGGGAAAGCACGTCCACTGTTGGTGGGAATGTAAACTGGTGCAGCCACTATGGAGAACAGGATGGAGGGTCCTCAAAAAACTAAAAATAGAGCTATCATGTGATCCAGCAATCCCACTCCTGGGTATATATCTGGAGAAAACTCTAATTCGAAAAGATACATGCACCCCAATGTTCATTGCAGCACTATTTACAATAGCCAGGACATGGAAGCAACCTAAGTGTCCATCGACAGAGGAATGGATAAAGATGTGGTGTGTGTGTGTGTGTGTGTGTGTGTGTGTGTATATATATATATATAGACACACAATGGAATATTACGCAGCCATCAAAATGAATGCAATCATGCCATCTGCAGCACCGTGCACGGACCTGGAGATTGTCATACTGAGTGAAGTGAGTCAGACAGAGAGACAAATACCCTACGATGTCACTTCTGTGTGGAATCTAAAGGAAAAGGAGGTCACAGCGCAGAGGACGCAGAGCACGCTGTCAGAGGCAGGGGGCGGGAAGATGGGAAAACGGGGGAAACGCTCACGTACTTGTCCACCAGTTTCTTGGCGAACCCGAAGTCCGTGAGTTTGATGTGACCGTCTCTATCCAGCAGGATGTTCTCCGGCTTCAGGTCCCTGTAGACGATCTCCTTGGAGTGCAGGTACTCAATGGCACAGACGATCTCCGCGGCGTAGAAGAGCCCGGTGGAGCTGGAGAAGCGGCCCTGGTTGCGCAGGTAGCTGAAGAGCTCACCACCCGGCACGAACTCCATCAGCATGTACAGGAAGCGGTCATCGTGCCCCGTCCAGAACCTGCGGGACCAGAGCGGGAGTGAGGGCTGCACCTCGGAGGGACAGGAAGGGACAGGGACGGACGGATGCTGGGATGGCACTTAGACGGAGGTCGTGTTACATGAACAGGTCATGTTAAGATATATCTCTCGGTAAGACATGATCATACGAAGTGAAGTAAGTCAGACAGAGAAAGACAAATACCATATCACTTATATGTGGAATCTAAAATGAGACACAAATGCACTTATCTACAAAACAGAAACAGACTCACAGACACAGAGAACAGACTGGTGGTTGCCAAGGGGGAGGGGGTGGGGGAGGGATGGAGTGGGAGTTTGGGGTGAGCAGACGCCAACTATTATATAGAGAATGGATAAACAACAAGGTCCTACTGTAGAGCACAGGGAACTGTATTCACTCTCCTGCGATAAACCATATGGAAAAGAATATGATAAAGAATGCATATATACGTATAAGGGAATAACTTTGCTGTGCAGCAGAAATTAACATGACATTGTAAATCAACTATACTTCAATTAAATCTTAAAAAAAACGATATATCTCTAGGTCCATGTTAGGATACTCATATACACGGACAGATGCAAGACGTGTGTGGACAGATGTTAAGATTTGGTAGAGGGCTTCCCTGGTGGCGCAGTGGTTGGGAGTCCACCTGCCGATGCAGAGGACACGGGTTCGTGCCCCGGTCTGGGAAGATCCCACGTGCCGTGGAGCGGCTGGGCCCGTGAGCCATGGCCGCTGAGCCTGCACGTCCGGAGCCTGTGCTCCGCAACGGGAGAGGCCACAACAGTGAGAGGCCCGCGTACCGCAAAAAAACAAAACAAAAAAACAAAAAACACGATTTGGTAGAGATCGATGTTAAGATATGTCTATAGGTATTAGAACAGAAAAACCAACACATAAGCAGATGATTATTTTGTAAGAAAAGATACATCCCTAGGTAGATGTTAAGATACTCATACAGATGGACCGATGCCCACATTTGTGTGTGCGGCGATGCTAAGATTTGGTAGAGAGCGATGTTATTGGTACAGATATATGTTAAGACATGGCATAGACAGATGTCACGTTATGTGTATAAATACACGTTAAGATCGATCTCTAGGTGGATGTTAAGATACTCGTATAGGTGAACAGATGTCGAGATATGTGTGTGGACACATGTTAAGGTTTGGCAGAGATCCATGTTATGGGTACAGGTACCCATTCGATGTGCTAAGATGTGGCACAGATGATGTTAACGTTACGTGTACAGACACACGTTTGGACACGTATAGGTAGACGTTAAGATTCAGGTGCACGCAGATGTTAGGGTACAGGGAGACACAATGCTAAGGGATGGCTATCCTGTCGACGTGCAAAGGTCTCAGAACGGCCAAGAGTAAATACCAACTTATGACGATAAACTGGTGAACAGCTTGTTATGGGCTGAACTGTGTCCCCAACCCCCAAATTCCCAGGACCTCAGGAGGTGATTCGATTAGGAAATACGGTCTTTAAAGAGGGGATGAAGGTAAATGAGGTCACTAGGGTCGGCCCTGATCCCATAGGACAGGTGTCCCTATAAGAAGAGGAGATCAGGAGACACAGACACACACAGAGGGACGACCCTGGGAGGACACAGGGAGGAGACGGCTGTCTCCACAGTCTCAAAGGGCACCCACAAGGCCGACATCCTGACCTCAGACTTGCAACCTCCCCAAACATGCGCTAATAACTCTGCTGCTACAGCCGTGCCATCTGGGGCGCTTGTCTCACAGCCCGAGCAGACTCACACGGGGTGGGCACACCTCAGGGATCACACCTGGTTCAGTGGCCCCAGGGTGGTCATCAAGACTGCAAATTTCCAGTCCATTCATGATGGCCTCCCAGAGACCTGCTGGGAAAGGTGGCCATTAACAAAAGCCCAAAGCAAGAGACTTCTAAGCAACGACGGGTAGGAGACGTCCCCAGCGAGTCAGAAGAGACGCATCCCCTTTAGAAAGGCGCTGATTGGCTCTGTTCACGGGAGCAAAGGCAGCAGCGAGAAACTGAGGAGAAAAGAAGAATATAGATGCGAGAAGAGACAGAGTCCTGAATGAATTTTAGAGGTCACGGCAAAGAGGAAAAGCAACAGCTACATCCTGGGGAGATAAGCACTGATGGAGAGGAAAGTTTGCCTGTAAAGGAGATGTAGCTACGTATGGCTGATTCACTTTGTGATACAGCAGAAACTCATACACCATTGTAAAGCAACTGTACTCCAATAAAGATGTTAAAAAAAAAAAAGATGTAGAAAAAAAGAGAAACGCTCTTTGGAAGTAAGGGCTCTGTTTCTGAGCGGATTTAGGACACAGAAGTGTGACTCACGCACAAGCATATAAAGGTCCCCCCGCAGGATCGGGACACACAGACGACGATGTGAAGCAACGCGAGGCTACTGTGCCAGCAGCGGTGCCTGATCCCCGAACCCCCGGCCCAGGCATCTTCTCTGCTCAGGACACTGTGCTCCCCTCCAAGGCTGGTCCCAAAGGGCTGCGTCCCTCTGGGCTTCCATGAAAACAAAGGATGCTCGGAGGAGCCGGCGTCCTTGGGTGAGGATGTGCAGGGCACCATGCACCAGATGGTCCTGGCTGCTGGGAGGGGCTGTTCCAACAAAATAAAGAAAAATACAGGCACACCTCGTTTCACTGTGCTTTGCACACACCGCATTTGTAACAAATGGAAGGTCTGTCACAACCCTGTTTTGCAAGCAACTCTACGGGCACCATTTTTGCAACAGCATTTGCTCACTTTGTGTGTCTGGGTCCCCTTTTGGTAATTCTCGCGATACTTCAAACCTTTTTGTTATTGTGGCGATCTGTGATTTTGGGTGTTTCTATTGCAAAAAAGCAAGTCACGGAAGGCTCCGAGGTTGGTGAGCAATTTTAACCAATAAAGCGTTTTTCACTGTGGCACCCACATTGCTTTTCTTTAGACATAATGGTACTGCACACTTAACAGACTACAGTTCAGCGTAAACGTAACTTTTAGATGCGCTGGGAAACCAAAAGCTTCGTGTGACTCGCTTTACGGCGATATTTACTTTACTGTGGTGCTCTGGAACGGAACCCACCGTTATCTCTGAGATCTGCCTGTAATCAACCGTATCGATATATACACAAAGCACTGGAGGAGATAGTTTGCAATGACCCAAAAACTAGCTGGAAGGAAAATCACGAAGCAATAAGCAAGTGTGGCAGTGGTCAGGAAGGTGTAAGTTTATGCAATAAATAAAAAGATGGGAGACTTCCCGGGCGGTCCGGTGGTCAGCACTTGGTGCTTTCACTGCCGAGGGCACGGATTCAATTCCTGGTTGGGGAACTAAGATCCCCGTAAGCCTTGCGGTGCGTGCGGTCAAATTTGGAAAAAAAAAAAAAAAAAAAAGATGGGCTGCAGAGAGGAAAAACGCCCCCCGTCGCGGATGTGAAAAACTTTTCTATGCCCAAGGGAAGCCTTTTAAAAAGAAAAAAGGACAACATATTCTTCTGATGTTCAAATGAATGGCTTTTTTGTTAAGCCCTATGGTTTATATGTCTTCACACAATATGGGCCACGCGTTACGAAAGGGTTTCTCTACATGCGCGTTTCCACGTGCAGACTCTGCACGACGGGTGCGGTTGGGGGATGACGGCTACCCTCCGATAGGGTTGCCATACATGCCATTCTTTCTCGGTGTTCCCCGTTGATTTCTGTCTCTCAGAGTGAGAGACGGCCCGGGGTCCTGTCTGTAAGAAGCACAGTGGCAGCCCCGTCTAGGCGTTGCTTTTCCCCCAGTTCCCGATAGCCGTGCATCTCTGGCCTGTTCCCCTTCTCACATCTGACAGTTCAAAGGCTCGAGATTTGCAGTGTTGAAACTTGAGGGAACACAGGACGCAGGAAGAGTGCTTTGGGGTTGTGGGTTGTGGCTATTGCTACTGGAGTGGAACACAACTTTGCTCCCCCCGCAAAGTATCTCTTGGCATGCGGATTATTTCGACCTGAAAACAATCAAAGACTCAAAAGAGAAACTTTGACCTTCTCGCTAATAGTCTAAAAGAATTTAGACGGAGGAGCTGTTCCTGGGACCCCTATCCTCACCAGAGATGTCTGCCCGTGATATGGGCCACCCGTGGTGGGGAAACAGCAGGGCCTGGAGATCAGGGTCCACTCTGTGTCCCACTGTCTCTGCAGGCTCAGCAAACACTTGTCTACCAACTTTTTCTTTTCCGTCTCCATGTCGATGGCCTTCCTCCCCTTTGAAGTCCCAAGCCACTACCCCAACAGGCTCTTTTGTCTTTAGCTGAAGATGATAGCATTTAAGATGAGGGTTTGGACCATGTTTGTGAGTGACTCCGTTTTCCTGGGTCTCTCCCGTGTGTCCAGGGGATTCAACTTTCGTGTGACTTTCTCCTGTTCATCTGTCTCACGTCCATTTCATTCTCAGACCAGCCAGAAGAGCCTGGACGGATAAGGAAAATGTCTTCCTCCCCGACATGGCTTTCTGGAGAAATCGTCTGAGCAGACGCCCATCCTCCTTCCATCATTTAAAATCGAGATGAGCCGTTATCTTTGGGCCGCCCGCCCTCCTCCTCCGGTCCACATACCTACGTGTATGGCAAGGACGTTCCGTGCCGTGATGCTTGAATAGAACCGCACGGTATCCCAAACGCATGACAGCCTCGCTGTGTTTTGCGGGCGAGCTTAGAACCCAGCAAGGGCTTTGCGGTTCTGACGGGGAGATGTGTTCTAGGGCAGGGGTCCCCAACCCCCAGGCCACGGTACTGGTCCGCGTCCTGTCAGGAACCGGGCCACACAGCAGGCGATGAGCCGCCGTTCCGCCCCGCCCCCCCATCGCTCGCATTACCAGAAGCCCACCATAGACACAGACCTTCCGTGGAAAAACTGTCTTCCACAAAACCGGCCCCCGGGGCCAAAAAGCTTGGGGACCGCTGTTCTAGGATCCTGACACCTGACTGGCGAACTTGTACACCGAACCTCTACGTAAACTGGTGACTTGCTGAATTTCTCTGGGGCAGGGCGGATGGCCAATCTAGCTAGCACTCATCTGGGAAGGCCTGGTATTCTGGGATTTCGGGGCCGAACTGAGCCCTTAAGAAGACGTGAACAGTCAATAATACCTAAGCAAGGGCACGACCATTCTCTACAGCTGTGAATTGGGTTGAAAAGGTAGGAGAAATATATATAAGCCTATCTCTCCGCCGCTCCAATGCACGCATGCGCGCACACACACGCACCTGGAGGGCATCAGTGAGCTGCTAGGCAACTCACTCTTTGCGTAACTTCTGTAACTGCTCCCACAGACCCACTACCAGGCTAAGAAGCTGCCCTGACGTATTCCCAGCTCCGGCAAACAATGGATCACAAGGTTCCAAGGCAAACTCATCTCAAGTCTCAGGAGCATCAGATAATGAACAACGTGGGGAGGTGAGGACAGAACCCAGATGGGGTTAGGAGCGAGGAACGAGACGACTTTCAGGGTTGAGCAAGTAGGTGGAGTGCGTCAGTCCCCAAAAATAGCGTGGCTGGACACCAGGTGATTCGGGAAGGAGGCCGGGGTCACAGTCTCTCTTTCCGTCCCCTGGGCTCCAGGGGAACTGCAGTTTCATCCACGGGTAGGTCGACCGACACAGGAAGCAACTGAGGGTGAAGTGTCTGTTATCCGGCTCCCAATTCCTCACACGTCAAGCCCTTCTCAGATACCAGCTGGGTGTCCTAGAATTCAACTCAGTTCTGGTACTATGCACCCAGAGGTAGCATCAGACCCCACGGGGTAAGGGCTCAGTCCCACAAGACCCCAACGGCAAGTCCAGGGGGCCACCTGTGCTTCTGACCGACCGGCTGCAGGTGGAAGGTTGCCACGACCTCTCCTTGGGTTTCATCTGCTAGAACGGCTCACAGAAGTCAGGAATGTTTACGCGCTAGATCGCCTGTTTATTATAAGAGGAGCTAACTCAGGAACAGCCAGATGGGACCAATGCAGAGGGTGAGATTTGGGGAGGGGGCAGGCTGCACTCTCCCCAAATCTCTACATGTTCACCGACACGGAAGCTCTCTGAACCCTACCTTCTTGGGGTTTTATAGAGGCTTCATTACGTAGGTCTGATGAACTCACTGGCCACTGGGAAGTGAACTCAACCTCCAGCCCCCCTCCGCTTCCCAAGGTCAGGGTGGGACTGACAGTTCCAACCCTCTAAGGGTTGGTTCCCCTATAACCAGCCCCCAGCCACAGGTGACCCGGGGGCTTTCCAAGACACCTTTATGGCTCTCGACACTTAGGAAATTGCAAGGGTTTTAGGAACTCTGTGCCAGGAACTGAGAAGAAGACCAAATAAATATTTCCTAGGGTAAATCACCGTATCACAATCTCAAATGTCACAAACAAGGGATCGAGTGGGGAGAACTATACCGACCGACCAAGCTGGATGAAGATGTTCGTTCCACAAATATCTAATGAAATCAAACAAACCTTCAACCAACCGCCATACCTACGAAAGCCACCGTATATTAAGCGGATAAGTCATTTTTGCCTTTGTAGATCACACGCAGAAGTGATCCGTCATCAGCTTGCTTAAGAAGCAATACTTTTCAAATAAAGGCCCCCATAACGAATAGAACTTACGGCTATAAAACAAACAAAAGTCCTGAGGGCCCTGACGCCACTTTCCTCCTCCAAATCACGAAAATCAGATACATTATCGAAAGGAAGAAAAGAAATTCCTCCGATACATCTTTGCTTCAAAGCTCCACCAGTTAAGAGGTTTCTTGTATGGAAAGAAGTTGTAAAGAGTTGGGTATTATTAACAATCGGAAGTAAACGAATATTCAAACAGTTCCTGACATCACGATTCCAAGAACAGTTACAGTCATCGTTGGTGCTTGTGGCTGACAGGAGGCAGTCCACGTGACCATAGAGGAATTCAACTCTTGAGTTTAGAGAATCAGAAGCGGGATGAACTGCAGGAGCTAATCTGTTCATCCCGTCATTCTCATCAACTGCAGGACCGAGTCTATAAAAAAAATAGAAGTTCGAGGGCCAAAAGCAAGGTTTATCACGTCGCTACGAGAAAAGCACGCATGTAGTGGATCTAAAAGGCGTGGGACCCACGGTTAGCATCACCAAGCAGCATCTCCAGTAACTCATGATCGCCCGTCTTTATTGACCTCACCACCCACTGGTTTTCTCTGTTTAGTGGATACATCTGGACAAGGACCCACTTCGGGGACTTCCCTGGTGGTCCAGTGGTTGAGACTTCGCCTTCCAGTGCAGGGGGTGCGGGTTCGAGCCCTGGTCGGGGAAACTAAGATCCCACATGCCTCACAGCCGAAACACCAAAACACATAAAGCAGAAGCAATATTGTCACAAACTCAATAACGACTTAAAAAATGGTCCACATCAAAAAAAAAAAAAAAAAGAAATCTTAAAAAAAACCAAACAAAGGACCCACTTCAAACCTGGCAATGTCCTATCTTGGACACACTGGAAAGGGCATCTCCCGTTTGGCCTGTCATGAGCCTTGTGGGAAGCAGGGGAACCAGCTCTAAACACCGAACACAGAAGGGGGTGTGTGTCCCAGCAAGATGGGAAGGGTTGCCCAGGTGTATCTGTGGTCGAAGGAGGCTGGGGACAGACATACAGGGAAGTTGGAAACTGAGGCACCAGTCAAACCCTAGAGCTGTGGATGCACCGTAGGGAGTCTGCATTTTGTTGACGGCAGGAAGGAAAGTCATTGACGGGACTGGAAAACAAAGGATGACAGTTGGGTTTTCATGTCAGAAAGAAGCCCCCGTCTCCAATCAAGAGTGGATAAGCCCTGGGGAGGTGACTGAGAAGAAAGAGAGGGGACCCAGATGAACAAAGGTGGACGGACTTTGGAGATGTGACTTACAAGAGGAAAGGGCAGGTCTGGAAAAGATGAAAACTCTAACTTGAAAAGATCCATGCACCCCTGTGTGCACAGCAGCAGTAGTCACTACAGCCAAGACATGGAAGCAACAGAAGTGTCCATCGGCAGAGGACTGGATAAAGAAGACGTGGTACGTGTATACACAGTGGAATACCACTGAGCCATGAAAAAGAATGAAACAATGCAGCCTGCAGCGGCATGGATGGACCTGGAGATGATCATGCTACGTGAGGTCAGTCAGACAGAGAAAGACAAACGTTATACAGTATCACTCCTATGTGAAATCTAAAAAGTAACAGGAATGCATCTACGTACAAAACAGAAACAGACTCACAGACACAGAAGCATGGATGGACCTAGAGATTATCATAATGAGTGAAGTAAGCCAGAAAGAGAAAGACAAATGCCATATGATGTCACTTAGATGCGGAATCTAAAATATGATACAAACGAACTTACTTACACAACAGAAATAGACTCACTGACACAGAAAACAAACTTATGGTCACCAAAGGGGAAGCGGGGGGAGGGGTTAAAAACTAGGGGTTTGGGGTTAACATATACACACCACTATATATAAAATAACCAACAAGGACCTACTGTACAGCACAGGGAACTGTACTCAATAGCTTATAATAATCTATAATGGAAAAGAATAGGAAAAAAGTTTTATATAAATATATAAAACTGAATCACTTTGCTGTACACATGAAACGAGCACAATATTGTAGATCAACTATAGTTCAAAGAATTAAAAAAAAGGAAGAGGAAAGGGCAGAAGCCCTGGTGAGAGTGAACACAGCAGCAAAGAAAAGGAAATCAAAAACAGTGCCCGGGGGGTGGGGGGGGTGGGGAGGGGACCCAGGAGCTGGAAGGGCCATTTCGGTGGAGTCCAAAGGAGGAACTGATTGGAGGTGTGGGGCAAAGAGGAAGGTCAAGAATTCCTTTCCAACATGAGGACCCTGAACTGCCTGCAGAGACATCCGGGCAGAAGGGACCAGGCGCCAGGTGGGTGGATGAGTCTAGCTTGGAAGGAGCAGGTGTGAGTGAGAAGCTGAGCTTAGGAGTCTAGAGTGTGTAGTGTGCAGCAAGTGTGACTACAGTGCATGGTTTTGGGAGCACGTGCACACGTTCACACACGTCCGTCCCCTATACCACGTCCGCTCCCTGGTCCTCCCACCTCTACCTTGCATGGCCCATGGCCCAGCCTCTCTCCAAGGAAAAGCTAAGAGACCTCCCTCCCTTTCTGTACGCCCTCACCCCTGCCCGGCCTCCTGGAAAGCGTCCACCCAAAATGCCCAGGAGGGATCTCTATGAAGCAGAGTTAAAAACAGCGAGAGGCAAAAAAAATAATATGCTGTAAAAATGCCACACTCTGCGTGTGTGTGTGCACGCATGCCCAGAGCTCTTTAAGCACAGGGAGAAGGACAGAAGGCATCATACCAAACTGTCCACGTGGTGACCTGGTGATGATGGAGGGACAAAGGAAGAAAGAAAAGGGAATGAGGCAAGCTGAGAAAAAAAAAAGAAAAAAGAAAGAAAAGCAGAGAAGAGAAGAGAAAATGCTTAAGCACTCTCCACGGGCAGGAAGGAGAAAGAGATGTCGAAAACGCACTCAAGGAGTTGAGGCTGGGACTGAGACGCCTGTACACCTGTGTTCACAGCAGCATTACAACAGCCAAGAGGTGGAGGCAGACCAAGTGTCCCTGGATGCATGATGGATATAAACAAATGTGTTCCAGTCACACAATGGAATATTACTCAGCCATGAAAAAGGAAGGACATTGTGATACAGGCTACAATGTGGATGGGCCTTGAGAACATGATGCTTGGTGAGAGAAGCCAGACCCAAAAGGACACACAGTGTGGGATTCCACTCAGAGGAGGTCCCTAGGGTTGTCACACTCATCAGAAAGTAGATGGTGTGGCTGGGGGAGGGGGAGGGGGACGCAGTGTTTCATGGGCACCATGAGTTCCAACTTTGCAAGATGAAAAGGTTCTGGAGATGATGGTTGGGATGGCTGCACGATGTGGATGGACTTAATGTCACCGAATTATACACTTAAAAATGGTCAAGATGGCAGACGAATGGATAAAGAAGATGTGGCACATGTATACAATGTAATATTACTCGGCCATAAAAAGAAACGAAGTTAAGTTAGTTGTAGTGAGGTGGATGGACCTAGAGTCTGTCATACAGAGTGAAGTAAGTCAGAAAGAGAAAAACAAATACCGTATGCTCACACATATATATGGAATCTAAAAAAAAAAAAAAAAAAAAAAAGGTTCTGAAGAACCTAGGGGCAGGACAGGAATAAAGACACAGATGTAGAGAATGGACTTGAGGACACGGGGAGGAGGAAGGGTAAGCTGGGACGAAGTGAGAGAGAGGCATGGACATATATACACTACCAAATGTAAAATAGCTAGCTAGTGGGAAGCAGCCGCATAGCACAAGGAGATCAGCTCGGTGCTTTGTGACCACCTAGAGGGGTGGGATAGGGAGGGTGGGAGGGAGATGCAAGAGGGAGGAGATATGGGGATATATGTATATGTATAGCTGATTCACTTTGTTATAAAGCAGAAACTAACACACCACTCTAAAGCAATTATACTCCAATAAAGATGTTTAAAAAAAAGTCAAGATGGTAAATTTTATGTGAGGTACATTTTACCACATTAAAAAATTAAAATTGAAAAACTGCATTGGAGAGAACATATTAATCAATTATTCCATAAACAGCAAAAAAAAAAAGTGGCCGTCATTGACAATGAGTAGGAACACACTGGCAGAGAGACGTCAGCTCTGAGCTCAAAGAAGCACTTTCCACCTTTGATTATTGTCTTTTATTTGCAAAGTCTGCAGTGAGCACCTCCCTTGTGGCATTTTAATTAACTTAAAAGTCAGCCTCATCTAGCTGGAGACACCTAACTTTAAAGTTGGTCACAATTTCTCCAGATGCTGCCGTAAAGCTGGACTCTGCCGTTCAAAAGGAGAAAACAGAAAGCCACTCACGTCACCCTTTCTTGAGCCCCATCGCCCGGCGCAAGCTGAGGTTCTGGAACATCCCTTCCAGTTTCCGAACCGGCTCCACGGTAACCAGTGCCCCCCGCCCGCCCCGCCGAGGGGACCTGAACTTGTTTCCCCGTCCCCAGCCCAGGCTCCCCCTGTTGTGGACCCCAGGGGTCCCAACGCTCGGTGGCTACATCTGATGCCTTCCCAAGGACGACCGTTCGCTCTCTCTCTCTTCCCAGATGGCTCCCTGGAAACTGCCCCACCTGGAACCCTGTCTCTCCCGTCCAACTTCCCAGGCGTGTGCCAGGCCAGTACACCGCTGTGGAAGGCGGGGACGGGGTGACCTCGTGCTCCGTTCTCGCACCCAAGTCCCCAGCTGAACGCACAGGGCAGCGCACCCTCCGAGGTGCCCGGGTGCACAGCGTGTCCATCTAACCTCCCCAGAAGTGCCCTGGGGGCCCGTTCCCATCTCCTACCCCCGCTCCTGAGTTACACACCAGCATCGATGCTGGAGCTCCCCCCCACGTCCAGCCTTGCGTCCAAGGCGGACTCAGATCGCTCCCCATGTCCCAGCCTCCTGGCTGACCCATGGCCCCTGCACCAGGCATTCCCCCCACCTGTCAGCCACCAAATGCCTTCTCCTTCTGCGAGATTCTGCTGCAGCATCCTCAGCGGCTTAGGACCTCCGGCCCCAAAGGGCTGACGATTCCGTCCTTACCAACCACGCTGGGATATACCAGAGCCTCATCGGGAACTTCACAGTTTCCCTCCATCAGGAGAATTCAAACCTCCCTTTTACAAGCATCCACCTTGCCAGACACCCCAAAATTCAAAATGGACATTTCGTTACGTTCGGACAAAGCACAGAACAAGGAATTGGGAAGTGGCCGTGTTCCTTCTGTCACAGCCGTCCCTTGCAGGCGATGGTGAAAGAGGAAGGAGAGCTATTTCTGGACTTTTGCTTCTGAAACTCAAGTGCAGAGGGGTCAAGGGAAGTCAGAACAGGGTGTTCTTTCCTCCTTAACTACCAGAAAAGCCAAGGAACAGGTTTACTAACTACCCGTCCATGTGCCATGGAGATGCACACGAGACTCAAGTCTGTGGGCAGGAAGAAAGACCTTTCCTTTAGGCTATGGGCTCGTCCTCTCCAGACTAAGACCCAAGTTCCTCTACGTGGAGATCCAAGCTGTCATTTCGCCAATAATGAGAAGGATGTGCCCCATGGGTGATGGACCTCTGAGTTCTTTCATACCCAGATCTGTAGCGGAAAGCCAATGAAACATGGCTGGCTAGCTGGGTCTTCTACTGCGCAATGAGTGACACGGCACTGGGACTGTTATTGGGTCCACAGGCTCATCACCAAGACGAAATGATGGAACTCCACGTGCAGGGGCTGGGACAGGAAAGTGAGAATGCACCCACACCCACCTAGTCTCTGTGTGTGCCCCTATCACAGGTGTTATCAACCAACCTTCCATCCATCATTCAACCCATCCATCCATCCGTCAACCTATCTAATCATTTGTCTACCATCTGTGTATCCATCCATCCATCCACCCACCCATCCATCTACCCAAATATCTACCTATCGATCTATTTATCTATCTATTTCTATATCACCTGCCTATTCATCCTGTCTTCCTTTCTTCCTTCCATCCATCCATCCACACATTCTTTCTTTCTTTCTACCTACCTATCTATCTATCTATCTATCTAGGCAGTGGTCTGTAATCAGGACTATTTCACTCCCTGGGACATTTTCTGTCAACGTCTAAAGACATTTCTTGCCATCACACCACGGAGGGAGTGTGCTCTTGGCATCGAGTGGGTAGACACCAGGGATGCTGCTAGACCTCTCTACTACACAGAAGAGCCGCCACCACAAAGAATTTCCTGTCCCCAATGTCAGTGGCGCCCAGGTGAGAACGCCTGTCCTGGATCCCACCAACTCTAAGATGCCAGCGATTTCTATACGCACAAAGGGCAGGGAGCAGACACAGGGTCCTGGTCTAGGGGCGGGACACAAGTCTTCCTCCCCGGGACACCTTGACTGTAACACAATCCTTCTACACTGAGTTTGTCAGCCCTTCTGAAATTATCTCTACGCTGGCTGAACCGGCCTTCAGGATGGCTTTATCCCAGAACAGAATGCATTCTCTGATGTGGACGTAATGAACGTCCTGGCCGACTTTCAACAACGCAACCAGTAGCACTTCAAATACCGCACGCTAATGACACCGTGGGCGAACGTGCCACACCGTTCACGTGGAAGTTGAAACTTGAGTCTTCGTGCGGCGTGATACCCGGGATCACCGGTATTCCACGTGGCTTCACGGGAACGCGAGTAAGGCTCACTCAACACTTCTGGACGGTATGAAAGGCAGATGTTGGGAGAAGCAACTCATTTCCAAGAGAAACTGAACAGCTGGGGGGATTCGGTACCTGCTTCCCTCGTGGTCTCTTCCCACTAAATCTGGTGCCCCATCCAGTGGCCCTGGGCACCCCACTCCCCCCGTTCGCGGGGCTGGTCAGATACAGCGCTCTTCCCATTACGTGTGGGGCACCTCTAGAGTCTGCTGACCCTGGATCAATTTAATCCCAGTTTTCAAACACCGCCGGGTCCCTCCAAAGGCTCCAAGTACTTTATAATGAGACCCCTGTGCACTGAAAGACCTGCACTTATCAAGTCACTAAGTAGTAGTGTCCACCCCAAAATCTATATGCTGAAGTCCTAACCCCCAGGACCTCAGCATGTGGCTGGATTTAGAGATAGGGTCTTTAAAAAGGGGATGAACGTGAAATGAGGTCACTAGGCTGGGTCCTGATCCCGTAGGGCTGGGGTCCTTATAGGAAGACGAGGCCAGGACACAGACATGCAGAGGACAGCCTTGCGGACTAAGGGACCAGGAAAAGTTCCTGCCTGTTGGCCGTAGCACAGTTGGACCTGACATATAAAAAGACTACGTTGAGGTGTGCCTGCACCCAGTGAGCTGTACGGCAACAGGAATATCAAGGTAGCAAAGAGACTGTCAGATTACAGAGCCACCACAGTGCAGAGAGATCACACTCTTTAAAATTAGAGAAAACCCGATTTAGATAACCTGGGGTCAAATTCCATCCCACTGAAACTAGGGCTTACAGCCTTTGTGATGGAAACAATTCAGGTACTTATCCAAAAGCACGGAATACACAATCTGCGTCCCTCTGGATTCAGCAGTCTACCCTACCTGAGGAGGAGACCGCCTGATTAGCTGTCCAGGAGTCAAGGAAGCAGAGTTGTTTGACTAAAGCTCTGTTCTTCACGGTCCTCCTCTTCCCTATTCCCTTTTAACTTCCCAAAGCTCAAGGATTCTATCCTGGGGACTCCTCTGAGGTAGTTAGAAAGCACCCCCAGAGCCCATCCCCTAGGCTGGTGCCCACTCCAGGAGACGACGGGGTGTGTGGTACTTTGCTGGGGCTGCCGTAACAGAAGACCACAAACTGGGTGGCTTAAACAACAGAAATGCATCCTGTCATAGTTCTGGAGGCTAGAAGTGCAAGATCAGGGTGTTGGTGGTTCCTTCTAGAATCTCCAGGGAAGGATCCGTCCTAGCTTCTTCCATAGCTTCTGGTGGTTGCCAGCAATCCCTGGGGCTCCTCGGCTTACGGCCGCATCACCCCCAATCTCCACCTCTGTCTTCACGTGGCCTTCTCTCTGTGTGTCTCTGTGTGTCGTCTCCGCTTGGTACGAGGGCACCCATCACATCGGATGGAGAACCCACCTTACTCCTATAGGACCTCGACCTACATCTTGACGACACCTACAAAGACCCAACTTCCAAATAAGGTCACATTCACGGGTACTGGGGGTCAGGACATCAACGTATCTTTTGCAGGGGTGGGGGGGGGGGACACGACACACAATTCAACCCACAACAAGGTGGAGCTCCCAGAATGGAAGCCGTCCCCCAAGGTTTCCTAGAGCATCACCCTAATGTTTCCAGGGGGACATGCCTGATCCCAGAACATATGCGTTGAGGTGACCTCAGCAACCCCGCCAGCCGCCGGGCGGCACGCCCACCACCCACGCACAGCCCTGGGAAGCACTCCTCCCGCTGCCTTCTTCCCTCTTCTCCAAACTTGTGTCTTCTCGACGCCAATGTCTCAGACTTTTCGTTTTCACCATCAATTCCACCTGCTTCTCTTCCGTGTTCTCCTAATGTCACTGCAGACACGTAACCGATCACGCCACTTGGTTTCCAGAGCAAACCGGAACCCAGCGGCCAGGTGCCCCGTCTTCCTGGGAAAACTCAGCCACAAAGCACCCTGGGGGACACACCCTGGGGTCCTGGCTTGAGACTTCCTGTATGTGGTAAAAGCCCAAGACCGTTCTCCCAAATCACGTGAGGATGACTTGGCAACAGATGAAGGCGTCCACATCTCCTGTACAGAACGTGTACTGAACACCCTAGCCAACTGAAGTCGTCATCCAGAATCACTATTTCAGTTTCTAGAAGAGACACCAGAAGTAGAAGCTCTTCTTCTTTCCAGAAGAAGATCTACACGCATGAGATTTTCTACCCATCTTCCCACCACCTCCCAGCGAAGAGGAGACTCAGACCTGAACAGGGAGGGGTGGTGGCTCTGCTGCACCGGCTAAGTTCTTTTTTTGTTTCGATTTTAATGACTCAACAGCATGAGACTCTACTGACCCGTCCACACTGGCCCAACACAGCCACTGGGCTTCATAAAAGGAAAGTAAGACAAGAAGTCAGCTGCTTCCCTTCTGTCACCCGTCAAACATGCCGCCTGTCCCTGCTCCGAGTGACACGCTGTTTCGGGCCCTGGGGACGTTGCTCCGGTGGCTGTGAGCCGACAGGTGTTATCTCCCTGCACTGGGGCACAGGCAAGGTGCTCCAAGAGCAGGGTGCAGGCGCCTGTCTCTGTGAACAGGCAGGTGCATCGCAGAAGAAAGGCAGGTGAGGGTGAGGTGGGAGAGGCAGGGGGTGGAGAGAGGCAGATGAAGGGGGCACCATGGGGGGGCGGGTGGCCCTGCGGTGACAACATGGATGGCACCTCCCACCTCCTCCTGCAGGTCACTTTCCTGGGATGGAGGCAAGAGCGTCTGAAAAGAGCCAGAGGCAGAGGCAGAGCCCGGGATGAGCCGTTTCGAGGCCACTGAGGCCCTGGGGTCATTCCCTGAGGATGTGTCAGCAGAGACGCAGGTCATCGGAGGGCCGTGCGGGTGAAGGGATCACTACGGCTGTAGTGAAAGCAAAGAACGCCTTGAAAGAGGCAAGTCTGGGAGGCCAAGAACAGCTGGGCACTCAGGCCAGAGAGGGGGGCCCACACCAGGCTGGGCTGGGAGGGGTCGGGGGCTGCGAAGGGGCGTGAGGAAGGCGGCGGAAGGGGCAGGCCCCCGGGGATGGGGACGGAGAGCCCTCTGTGGACGCCCACACCTGAGGCCCCTGAGTGGGAAACGGCCTTACCCTCCGCCAGCAAAGAGCGTGGCAGAAAGAGGGATCCATTTGGTCCACATTGGGCACCTTCAACTGGAAGGTTCTATGAGGCATCGACATGGGGCCACTGAACGGCCAGCTAGAAACCCAAGGAACGATGTGAGTGAGCAGAGGTGAGCAGGTGACTGAGGTCCCAGGAAGACCGACTGGACAGGCTGTCCAGGGGGCTGGGGGTGGGAGGAGGGGACAGAGCCTCTGGCGGGCCCCAGGCGGCCCTGTGGACACGCGGCTGGTGCAGGGGGGGCAGCGCCAGGCGTGCCACCCTGGCAGGCACTCGTGGGAATGGCGCCTTTCTCCGCGAGACCGGGAGCTGAGATGTCTCAGCAGAGGGTGACCCGCTGTGACCAACATCCCACCTCCCGCAGGAAAATCCACCTGGGGGCCGGGAGGGTGGGGCCCCGGCGAAGGGGACTCACAGCTTGACCAGGAACGGGTGGCTGACTTCCTTCAGCACGGATTTCTCGTTGTGCACGTGCTGTTCCTGCTTCAGGCGGATGACGTCCGGGATACTCATCACCTTCAGGGCGAAGAAACGTGTGCTCTGCTTCTCGCGGACCAGCTGCACGCGACCGAACGTCCCCGTACCTGCAGTGGGGAGACGCGGTGTCAGCAGCCACGGCCCCCAGGACGGGAGACCAGCACCCCGACCTCAAGGCTACCTGGAGGCTCGGACAACTCAGTAATGGGCGATACACCTGGTGCGAGGGCTGGGTGACAGGCACCTGTCTGGAACGGTCAACTGAACTGACACACACACGGGATCACTTGCCCCCGAACTGTTCTTTAATAGGGGCGACTGGCCATCCTTTCTGCAAATGAGTCGTCCCAGAGGAAACGCGCACACAAACACACACAGAGGGAAAGGCAGAATGGAAAAGGATGCTAAATACATTCCTTCCATGTGTCTTTTTCTTTAGGTTTTCTAAATCAAGACAAGACATAGAAAATAAACTTACGGTTACCGGAGGGGATAGCAGGGGGTGGGAGAGATAAGTTAGGAGTTTGGGATTAGCAGATACACACTACTATATATAAAACAGGTGAACAACAAGGACCTACTGTAGAGCACAGGAAACTCTACTCAACACCTTATAATAACCTATGATAGGAAAGAATCTGAAAAAGAATAGATAAGCATATATATAACCGCATCACTCTGCTGTGCGCCTGAAGCTAACACAACATTGCGAATTAACTCTACTTCAATTTAAAAAATTGGATTAAAAAATAAAAAATCAGAAGATAACTCTTTCCATGAAAACTTGTGAGTATCCCTGCCAGGTTCCTCTTTATCCCACAAAGCACTGTATGAGAGGCTAATGAACTCAAAACTCTAGTACACGTGTTGGTGACTGCCACCGTCCTGTTAAAACAAAACAAAACAAAACAGGCTAAGTGTGACACACCCCTCCTCACAAGCTGCTTCCTTTAAGCCATTAATGCCAGCTAAACGCACTCAGTGTTTCTGTGAACACTTGCCAAGGGTTAGAACCAGTGATGCAGATACTAACAGAGAGAAAAATTTAAAAAGTGCAACCACTGCAAACATGAAAGGAAATCAACAGTATAAATGTAAAAGGCAATCAAACCCTCTTGTGTACCATAGGCTGTGACACTGTCAACCCAATGTCTCCTCCTCTGTGGTCTCCCACCAGCCCTTCTTCATCCTCTGAGCCTCACTGTGGGGTGGGGTCCAGCTGCTACCCCTCCCCCCGGCCGGCAATCACTTAGGGCACCTCTGAGATTAAAGCTCCGAAGGCATTTTACCTACGGCCAGAGAAAAGGTAAAGTTGGGGGCAGAAAAATGACATCTGTCTGTGTGAGCCTCTGGAAGCTTACCCAAGACGGCTGTCCTTTCTGCCCCTGTTTATTGAAGAAATAACGCAGAGGAAGGGCTCTCCCAGGGGAAGGAGGTGTGGAAAACGGCCAACGAATTGGGGCTCCCTGGCTGGAAAAATGGCCATCAACATGATGAGAAAGCAGGAAGAAAGGAATTCAAGGATGGCTCGAAGACGAAAAAGACCTTCAACGCAACCACGCAGCTACCTTCTCCTCTTTCACAGAGTTGGGAACGCCATTTACGGCACACGGTAACATGGAGAGGAAAACAAAGTTACACCTAAGCAACGCACTTGGGGGGAGGGCCTCTTCTACAAATTGAAATTCTCAAGCTGCAAAATAAGTGAGTGCCTCTACTGGCTTACGCAGCTGGGGTGAGGGACATGGCTACGCCACCTCGGCTTTGAAAGCAAGTTCCCGATCGTGACTATTTTATTACTGCGCAAGTAGAAAGCGATGCACACACACGAAGGAAAGGAACTGCCAGAAGAAGCCAATGATGAGCCCCAGCACAGGTTTTAAAAGTCCGTCCTCAGCAAAAGATGATTCAGAAGTAGAAACAGAATTGTGTCACAGTGAGGCAGCGTTGACAAAGTTCTGCGCAAGCAGGTTCACAGAGAGGCAAGTAGGGGAAGGGCCCCGAGGAGAGTGAATGGACACAGTCTAGGTGTTTTCAGGAGATCGCTTGGTAAAGGGCGCAGGAACGGGAACTGAGGACACTGGCATGGTATCTAGTGCACGTTGTGCCTTTGACTTGTTCTGTGAACCCAAGGCAAACCAATGAACCCGTCTGGACTCATACTGTTTTCATCTCTCTGGTAGAACAGGTAGATGACTAGATCGACGTTATCAACGGTCTCGCCACACGCTAAAATTCTAACGATGAAAAGAAAGACAACATGGCTATGACTCAACAGATTTTTTAAAAATTTTTTTATCTTTCTGCCTGCAACATCTTTTAAGCTTTGGTCTGAGCTGGGTGTGCTGTAAACACTGAGAACTCAAAGCAGAGTGCCTGCAGTGCAGAGATGTGGGAACTCTCTCAGCACCACAGTCAGATTACAGGATGATACAGGGAAACCGTCTTGTTGACGGCAGATGAAACCAGCATGCTGTAATTTTTAAGGTGACCGGCTTTAATGCGCTAAAGACCAAACCAACATTCAATGGTGCTGGTATGAAGTTGTTATTGCAGTAGAAAGAAAAACGACAAACATCTTTTCCTGCTCAGTGTTGGCAGGCTCTCCAATATACATCGCCAGCTCTCCATATCTCCCGTTGGAAACTAGAAAAGTCCCCCTTTTAGCTTTGCTGCAGGTAAGGATGGTTACATGACCCACCTCCGCCCAATAAGAGACAAAATGGAATATTATTCAGCGTAAAAATGAAGGAAAGCCTTGTTGATTATCTATTTTATATATACTAGTATGTGTATGTTAATCCCAGGTTCCTGACTGATTCCTCCCCCTCACGTTTCCCCTCTGGTAAACATAAGTTTGTTTTCGAAATCTGTGAGTCTGTTTCTGTTTTGTAAGTAAGTTCATTTATATCATTTTTAATTAGATGCCACAGATGAGTGACAGCATACGATCTTTGTCTAACTTACTTCACTTAGTGTGATAATCAACTATACTCCAATAAAATTAAAAAACGAAGGAAATCCTGCCACTTGGGACATCACGGATGAGCCCCGAGAGCATTAGGCTAAGTGAAATAAGTCCAACAGAGAAAAACGCACACTGTATGATCTCATATATATGAGGAATCTAAAAAAGGGCAAACTCATAGAAACAGAGTCGACGGTGGTCGCCAGAGGTGAGGGGTGAGCGATCGGGGGAATGGATGAAGGGGGTTAAAAGGTAGAAGGTTACAGTTACAAAATAAATAAGTCCTGGGAATGTCAAGTACGGCATGGTGACTACAGTTAGTAACACCGTATTGTTTACTGGAAAGCCGCTAAGAGAGTAGATCTTAAAAGTTCTCATCACGAGAAAAAAATGTGTAACTATGTGAGGTGATGGATGTTAACTAGATAGACTGTGGTGATCAGTTTGCAATATATACGAATATCCAGTCATTGCGTTGCACACCCAAAACTAATACAGCATTATACATCAAACACATCTCAAAAAAACGGGGAAAAAAACAAAACAAACCTATTTCTCAACTACACTCCGGTAAAAATTTAAAAAATAAATAAAGAGGTCACCTTGAACACAAGGCATCACTTTACTGTGAAGTCACAACAGAGGGGAAAAAAAAAAAGAACTGCAGAGTGAGGTGTGGGAAAGCACAGAAAATGCATTTCGCAGGGTCAGGAGGGACTGACCTGCCGTCTTCCTCAGCCCCAAACCCACAAACTGTCCCGAGAGGAGGGAGGTCACACAGGGACCATGGCAAAGCCTTTGCCCTGCAGACGCCAGGTAAAAAAAAGCGACCACCTTATTTTGTCTTTGAAAACCCATAATGTAAATGAAACAGGTGGAAAATCAAAGCTACTAGGATTTAAGTTTGTGTGGGTCATTGTAAGTTTGCTGGAACTGAAAACACTTGGGGGGAAATCCACACAGAATGGGGACCGTAGGAGTAGCGTGGAATGCCAGGTAATTACAAAAGGAGAAAACGGAAACCACTTTGGGTTTTATCTCGGGGTATGGGGATCACAGGGGTAATGACAGAAATGATAGGGAGGCCACTCCCTCTGATTTCACCCTCCATCCCCCTCTGGTCTCCCCCCTTTTCCCGCACCACGTTCTGCAGAAAAAATCCACTAATGGACCAACACACCAGAAAACCGACATCGCCCATGTGGACCCTACGCAACCTCTGTCCTGGGAGGGGACCCACAGTGGGCCTGGTCCTGTTTGCCTCACCTACACACAGTTTTTCTAACCCTCCTCCCACCAGTTGAGGGTTGAATTGTGTCCCACAAGAGACAGATTCAATTCCTAACCCTGGAACCTGGGAACGGGAGCTTATTTGGAAACAGGGTCTTTGCAGAGGCGATGAAGGGAAGGGTCTGAGCTGAGGTCCTCCTGGAGGAGGGTGGCCCTACATCCAATGACAGGGTCCTTAAAAAACACAGAAGACGAGAGACCCAGACACAGAGGAGAAGCCCCGGGAAGACAGAGGCAGAGACGGGAGGGATGTGGCCGCAAGTCCAGGGACGCCCGGAGCCCCCAAAAGCTGGAAGAGGCGGGAAGGACCCTCCCCTGGAGCCTCTGGAGGGAGCGCGGCCCTGGGACACCCTGACCTCAGACGTCTGGTGTCCAGGATTCAGAGAGGATGAATGCCTATGGTTTTAAGCTTCCCAGTTTGGTGGTAATTTGTTACGGCAGCTCCAGGGGTACAAATTCAACCAAGCAATGCAAGGATTCTTCTAGCATCCTTATTATCTAATCACCTAATACTATGTGTTCATGTTTTTGCATACAGAACCTAACAGGATTTTTACTTATCTTCCTCCTGTTTGAGAACACGTCTGGAAAGGAAAATTTACGTTTTTCAAACACCCCAACAGGGATCTGCTCAAGTCTTTTGATACATTGATGTGGTTTGGGAAATCCGGGGAAATTTAAGGGCCAGCACTGAGGACACCACACTCAACTGTCTTTGTCCAGATAGTTGATGAGGAGATACTCAATGAAAACTCTAGAATCCATAAAATGAAAAGCCGGTCTGTTCTGGAAAAGTGATGAACTTTCCAAAAGCTTATCAAAAGAAGCATGCAGGGTTTCCCTGGTGGCGCAGTGGTTGAGAGTCCGCCTGCCGATGCAGGGGACACGGGTTCGTGCCCCGGTCCGGGAAGATCCCACATGCCGTGGACCGGCTGGGCCCGTGAGTCATGGCCGCTGGGCCTGGGCGTCCGGAGCCTGTGCTCCGCAACGGGAGAGGCCACAGCAGTGAGAGGCCCGCGTACCACAAAAAAAAAAAAAAAAAAAAAAAGAAGCACGCAAACCAGGAGTCTGCTTCAAGACAGAATAGGATGATAGCTAATAACAGCAACATTTTCTGGGCAAAGGAAACACTGCTGGGTTTCTGCTCCGGTGGGGTAAGCCCCGTGGCTGTCCTCACCAGGAACACGCCCCCGCCAGAAAAGGGAATTTCTCTTGGAGTCTCTGACACAGGCAGTTTCGCCAGAAAGACAGCCAAATTCCACATTCCCTTTTATGAACTGCATTTTCATTTCATGTTTTAATTACTGGAAGTGAGAAGATTCCTCCTCTTACAAAGGATTTTGTAAAAGTGTATACGCATAATGTCTCCTGCGAAAATGCACATACTTAAGCTTACCGTTATGACACAGAAGTCTGGCTTCCCAATGACTGTTTTTTTAATCCTTGAGACTGCAGCAATCAAATGAAATATGCAATACCCCTCTATCTATTTCTAGGTACCTCTGACAAAATTTAACCTTTAAGAAACACACTGCTTTTTTATGACGTTACATCGTGGAGACCATCGGCAGTGACTTCATCTTACACGCTTCCGTCTTGTGCTTTAAGGAAAAAAGACTCCACAAGAAAGGACGTATCCACGCTTTGATGATGAAAGGGGTAGAAACAAATCCTTTGAGGACACGTTTAAGGAGAACATTTATTTCACAAATAAAGGAAAAGACAACGTGAAATAACAGGATCATTGTAACAACCCGTGGAGCAGAATTAAGATAGAAACTCCACCAAGGTAGAAACTAGCAAAGACTGGTTAAACGTGCAAAGGGAGTCCTGTACATAAGAACCGTATTTCCTGTGTTCTGTTGAAAATTAGGGAACTGAACCAGTTTTTAACCTGACGAGAAATCACCTTTTCTTTTCTTCCTGTTTCAGAGATTCAGAAATAGTACTGGTTCCCTAAAAATGACTGAGTTCATGCTCTGAAGGGTCTGCTCTAAAAAGGATGAGCTCTGGGGGGAGGGATAAATGGGGAGACTGGGATTGACACATACACACTATTATATATAAAACAGATAACTAATAAGGACCTGCTGTAGAGCACAGGGAACTCTACTCAATACTCTGTAATGGCCTATATGGGAAAAGAATCTAAAAAAGAGTGGATCTATGTATATGTATAACTGATTCACTTTGCCGTACACCTGAAACTAACACACTGTAAATCAACTGTACTCCCATAAAAATTTCAAACAATAGGGGCTTCCCTGGTGGTGCAGTGGTTGAGAGTCCGCCTGCCGATGCAGGGGACACGGGTTCGTGCCCCGGTCCGGGAAGATCCCACATGCCGCGGGGCGGCTGGGCCCGTGAGCCATGGCCGCTGCGCCTGCGCGTCCGGAGCCTGTGCTCCGCAACGGGAGAGGCCACAGCAGTGAGAGGTCCTCATACCGCAAAAAAAAAAAAAAAAATTCAAACAATAAATCAATAAATAGGATGATGTCGTCCACACAGCAAGGGAGGGGCAGTTATCTGAATATGCAAACAATTCTTAAACACACACACACATTTTCCATTCTGGGTCCACGCTGGGGATGAAACAGTTCTGAACAGGAGGTGCTACGGCTGTGGGGATGGATTCGGGGGTCTGAGATGTCAAGGCCTGTCTTTCACATCTGTGGGCCTAATCCAGCAATGAAAGACATCAGCTTCATCCTTCTAATTCATTCTTTACCCAAAGATCCCAGGGTGGCCTCCCGGGTGTTACCTTCTTACAAGGGACCCAGAATCAAAGCTCAGATTTCGTGCAGAAAGTCGCTCAGTTACCTCCACTCTTACCAAAGAAGGCCCACTCGGGAGATTCTGCAAAGCCAGGTCTTGGTTTTAACTTCGTCCTGTGTTTACGGAGGATGTTATCACTGGGGGTCCCAGAGGAGGA
This sequence comes from Orcinus orca, assembly GCF_937001465.1. NCBI lineage: Eukaryota > Metazoa > Chordata > Mammalia > Artiodactyla > Delphinidae > Orcinus > Orcinus orca. Next base: position 2,076,828 of record NC_064580.1, read on the forward strand.
CTCAGGGGGACTCCCCTCTGTGGGCTATTCTACAACTTCTCCTGCGTCTTCAAGTGCTGAATGAACCGTCTTCAACTAGTTCATCATAAAAAGTTCTTGTAAAAAATCGCGTCTGTCGTACACCCTGGAGGATACTATGCCCCACGAGACCATCTTCAAGAAGCCCTGTGTCTGAAATCCATAGATTCCAGGTTCGACCAGAGACACTTCGCTAAAGGCATCGGTCGAGAAGGACCGACTGTACCAGCTCACCTGCCTTCTTTTTCTTAACCTGACTGTATCCCCCCCACCCCTGTCAAAAACAGGAAGGAACGGATACACAGATACGTGGACAGATAGAAAGAATGGAGAGATGGACGAAGGAGAGACAGATGACAGATAGATACGGGCTTTGTAAGCCTATTTCCAAGAGAGGAGACAAAACCTCATCACAGTCCACCTGACAATTACCTGTAATCTCCACCTTCATTTAGTAACAGCCGACGCAACCTTAGGACAGTCCAAACGACTCTATCAAACCTTAAAGCACAGAGAGCTGGGAAGAGGATTAAATACACCCGTCACCCAGCTTTTGACGTCAAGAAACCTCACTCCCGAAGACTCCTGGGATCTGGACGCCAATTAATTTCAACTCACTTCCCACAGCCGTCTGATAGAGAGAAACCTTTTTTTGTTTAATATTTATTTTACTTATTTTATTTTTGGCTGCGTCGGGTCTTAGTTGCGGCATGCGGCAGGCTCCTTCGCTGCGGCGTGCGGGCCTCTCTCTAGTTGTGGTGCGAGGGCTCAGTAGTTGTGGCGCGCGGGCTTAGTTGCTCCGCGGCATGGGGGATCTTAGTTCCCCAACCAGGATCGAACCCACGTCCCGTGCACTGGAAGGCGGATTCTTAACCACTGGACCACCAGGGAAGTCCAGAGAAAGCTATTTTTTTTAATGGAACTATAGGTAATTTACAATGTTGTGTTAGTTTCAGTTTACAGCAAGTGATTCAGTTCTTTATGTATATATATTCTTTTTCAGATTCTTTTCCATTATAGGTTATCACAAGATATTGAGTACAGTTCCCTGTGCTCTACAGTAGGTCCTTGTTGTTTATCTATTTCATATATAGTAGTGTGTACCTGTTAATCCCAAACTCCTAATTTATCTCTCCCTCCCACGACCCACTATCCCCTCTGGTAACCAGAAGTTTGTTAGAGGTAAAGCTTTTTCAGGGGAGCATCTCAGGATCACAAAGAGACCAACTGCAAGAGTTCTCAGTACGCATCCACCCCATCCTGAAACAGTCTGCACCCGCCCCTTGTATACAGAGCATAATCATACCTGTTTATCCTGGCAGGAAGGGAGCTGAGCCAGAGCTCAGAAAGAGGTGACCCAACCATCTCTAAAGACAGACCTGCCTTACCGGCCATCCCATCCCCTGCACCTCCACCTCTCTGTAACCCGCGATCTCTCTTGAAGTTACGATGCTCAGTGTGCCTTGCACTGGTGTATCCCAGATACTAACAAAACAGAACCAGGCATGGCCAAGGGGACAGAGAGTGTGGGTGGAGGAGACCCAACCTGCCCTGAAATGCAGGAGAAAAGACAGCCGACAGGCCAGTGCGGGGGGGTGGGTAAAAATGCCACAGGAGCAGCGCTTCCAAGAAAGCACGGCATCTCTTCCCTGTGGCGCTGGGAAAGAGGATGCGGCGGAAAAGGCGCTTCAACCCAGGTCCCCTCAGCGGGAGCAGAATCCCCACACCCTGTGTGTCACCTGCTGGGCCAGGGGGTTGAGCTCTGCGTTGGGTTTCGAGGGAACACTCTTCTTCCTCACACTTCTATATGGTCGAGGTAGGTTAAGGTACAGAGGCTAACACAGGATGTATATAATATTAAGGGCTGCAACTGGGAGACTTCTGAGCGACCCAGCGACCCTCAAGGGGCTACAGAGGGGTGTGGACCACGCTTCAGAGCCAAGGCTGCCTGAGGATCACACACCCCCGGCCTCGTTGTGCCGTGGCCTCTGATGCAGCCGTTCTGCAAGATGGGGGCCGGACAGAGGGTGACATACCCCCAATGCGCTAGCATGCCCAGACGTGGGAAGAATTCAGCGGACCCGGAGGTGAGCCTGGGACACGGCAGGCAGCCTCAGCCTCAGCAGCGTCACCTGGCCACCCGGGGGGATCCGGGGGTCCCTTCCAACTCCCTTCCACCACCCGTGCACCCCAAGTGTCATCAGCAGTCACCCCCTTTGCCTGGAACCCCGCCTGCAAGGTGTCAGGAATCACTTGTCTCCTCCACCCAACGGGAGCAAAGGTTTTATCTCCTCAACTGTTTAGACAAGTGAAATTAGTTTGCAGATGTTTAAACCAATTGAAAAAAGGATCTATAATTTTTAAGGAGGCTGAAAGAAGGCAGTATATGAAGAAAACGTCAGTCCACTCTTGATAGTGATATGTGCTCCTCTATGTTGAAAAGACTTTTTTAAAAAAAATAAATAAATTTATTTATTTATGGCCGCGTTGGGTCTTCGTTGCTGCGCGCGGACTTTGTCTAGTTGCGGCGAGTGGGGACTGTGCTTTGTTGCGATGCGCGGGCTTCTCACTGAGGGGGCTTCTTTTGTTGCGGAGCACGGGCTCTAGCCGCGCAGGCTTCAGTAGTTGTGGCCCGCGGGCTCTAGAGCCCAGGCTCAGTAGTTGCGGCGCACGGGCTTAGTTGCTCCGCGGCATGTGGGATCTTCCCGGACCAGGGCTCGAACCCGTGTCCCCCTGCACTGGCAGGTGGACTCCCAACCACTGCACCACCAGGGAAGTCCCTGAAAGGGGCTTCTGCAGAAAGATACAAGATACTAAGCTGGGTACCTGGAGTTGGCTAGGGGATGGGGTGATGGAGGCAGATGGGGGCCAAAAACAGGGATGCATTTCCATGTATAATTTTCATTTTTTAAATCTGTGAGCTGTAGAAATGTTTCAGGTACATGATAGTTAAATCTATGTTAAATTGATCAATTCAATAAACATACATTATATAATTATTGCAAGATAATTACTACACCATAATGAAAGAATGTATCATTGTAAAACCCAGTTCTTTTCTTTGAGGTTTCCCCCCTTAAGGTAACATCAGAAAAGCTTATAAACTACAATACATGACATCATGTGCTCCACGCCTGCAGTTCTCCTTTTCAAAGTTGGCTTTTGGAAATTACGGCTGCAAACTAGTACAAACTTCTGTTTTACAGGTGAAAAAAAAAACCTTTAGAAGGTGTTTATTAAAGAATGTGTGCTAACTCTGATTAAAATTAGAACTGTGGAACTGTACACTTTGAAAGGGTGAATTTTACGGTTTGTGAATTATCTCTTAATAAGCAAAATTTACCCCCAAAAATGTGTGCTTTGGATAAAGTTCTGAGGATTTTTTTTTTTAAACTTGGAACCTTCAAAGATCAGCTGATTAAACTGGACACAATTCAGCTGAGCCCTGGGTGGGAGGGGTTAGAGTTGTGAGTTCACTAGTCTAGACAGATTTTAAAAAAACAAAAACAATCAGTTCTCTCAAAATGTTGCTGGGTCAAGCCACATTCCCTTTCACAGAGCCCTCCAGTAGAACAGATATTTCAGACACACAATTCTTCTATTAACAGATTAATTACTAAGCTACACTCTCTCTTAAGAAAGATACAAAGTGTATAATCACGCAAGAAAAAAGAAACACAGGAAGTCCCTCACACCAACCCCAACGCTAAGGAATGTAACACAAGGAAACGCCTGGAATCCCTGGCCCTGCACTGGGCTCCCCAGGAGCAGATGTGAGGGACCTGGAACCGCGCTGGGTGACTCTTCACCCAGGAGCACAAAGGCTGGTCTTTGTATTCTGACAACACCATCCGGGCAGGTTAAAAGTCACAGCCTGGTACTGCATCCAGGGTGGGATGTGATGATGTCATAGCACCCCGCAAAGTTACGAACAATGCCCCTCAGCGTAATTGACATTCTGGGTTAGATAATTCGGGGGTTGGGGGGGAGGGCGTGTGCTGGGCACTGTGGGCTGTGGAGCACGATCCCTGGTCTCCACCCGCCACATGTCAGTAGACACCCCCCCCACATGTGTGACACCCCAAATGCCTCCAGACATTGTCAAGTGTCCCCCCGAGGAGCAGAATCCCCTTGGTTGAAGACCACTGGTATAGACAGATGGATGACAGATGGACGACAGATAGAAGATAGATAATAGGTAGGTAGTAGATGATAAGTAAGAGTGATGACAGATGACAGCTAGATAGAAAAAGGTAATAAATGGATGGATGGATGGATACATGGATAGAAAGATACAGAAGACAGATGATAAATGGATGGGTGATATAGGTATAGATGGATACATACATACATAATAGAGAAATACAGAGATGGTAGATAGATGATAGAGAAATATAGACAGACAGTAGATGGATAAATAGATAATAGGTAGAGTGGTAGATGACAGATGGATAGATAGATATGGATAGATGAAAGATTTATAGTTTTGATAGATGGTGCATAGATATAATAATGATAGGTGGATGGATAGATGATTGATAGACAGACAGACAGACAGGGTCTCTCATGTCAACGCAGAGTTTCTCTGCCTCAGCACTACTGACACTGGGGCTGGATGAATCTCAGATGCGGGGCGTGCTGGGCCCAGCTTCCCTGGTCTCCATCCCCCCAGGTGTAACCATCAATAATGTCTCCAGACTCTGCCAAGTGTCCACTGGGGGCAGCATTGCCCCCAGTTCAGAAGCACCAACTTGGAGCAAGACAGCCCAGTCGAACTTTCTGTGGTGACAGAAACAGTCTACGTCCGTGCCGTCCAACCCGTGGCCACAAGCTCACAGCGGCTCCAGAGGCTGGGCGACTGGCTTTGATCGTCTTTCACGTGGCCAGCAGCTGTCATACCGGACAGCCTTCAAGGTGCCGCAACTCAGCTCACGCTCAATTCTTGCGTCAAGTGTCAACTTGCCCCTCTGGAAATGTGGAGAATGCTGCACCTCTGACAACAGATGGTTTTTGTGGCCCACGCTGTGAAGACCACCTAGCTCTCTAAGCAAAAACAGGGTCCGGGACTTCCCTGGTGGTGCAGTGCTTAAGACTCCGCACTCCCAGTGCAGGGGGCCCAGGTTCGATATCTGGTCAGGGAACTAGATGCCACGTGCATGCCACAACTAAGAGTTCGCAAGCTGCAACCAAGGAGCCCGCGAGCCGCAACTAAGACCCAGTGCAACCAGATAAATAAGTACTAAAAAAAAAAAATACTGAAATATTGCTGTGTGTTGGACGCTCTGCACGATTCAGAAACAGCCACAATCCACACAAGGCTGGTCCCTGATATCTTAGTTTTGTTACCATCGTGCGGGAAAGGCTGACAGTAAACGTTAATGACAACAGCCATCCTGACTCTGATGCGCTCATCTGTGTTTCAGGGGCTTCTAAGGCTGCAGGACTTCAGGACACAGGTGTGCTGAGGTACATACGGATGGACCTCACCTTGGGGTGAAGGTTGGGACAGACATTCGTTTTTGAGGAAGGGAAGTTTCCAGTGGAAATTGGAGGGTGGGGCGGACTGGAAAGTAGAGGCTCACTGAAGTTAAGGACGGGTGGGACTTCCCTGGTGGCGCAGAGGCTAAGAATCTGCCTACCAATGCAGGGGACACAGGTTCGAGCCCTGGTCTGGGAAGATCCCACATGCCGCGGAGCAACTAAGCCCGTGCTCGACAACTACTGAGCCTGTGCTCTAGAGCCTGCGAGCCACAACTACTGAGCCCATGTACCACAACTACTGAGCCCACGTGCCACAACTAGAGCCCACGTGCCACAACTACTGAAGCCCTTGCGCCTAGAGTCCGTGCTCCGCAACAAGAGAAGCCACCACAATGAGAAGCCTGCGCACCGCAAGGAAGAGTAGCCCCCACTCACCGCAACTAGAGAAAGCCCGCACGCAGCAACGAAGACCCAATGCAGCCAAAAAACTAAACTAAAATAAAATAATTAAAAATTTAAAAAAAAGGAAATTAAGGATAGCAAAGGCCACAGAGACAATGGAGATTTGTGAGGATGGAGGAAACAGGGCAAGAGAAGGCAGGGATTCTGAAATCCTTCCACTGCGTTCTTTAGGCAACGGATTACAGGAACTCACGCGGTGGGCAGGGGGAAGTGACTGACTCCTCTGAGTTCGGCGTGCTTTCCGTTTTGTTTCAGAGATTTCCCTGCGGTTGCAGAAGCCAGTAGGAAGGACGAAAGACTAGTGTGGAGCGAAAGAACAGATCCTGCATGAGGCTGGAGGGGATGGGCTGGGAGAGGGAGGGAGGAGATGCCCACAGGGTACCACTGAGGCATCTGAGAAGGTCGAGATTTAAAACTTGAAAAAAGAGCCTGTACTTTTATGAAGATGTATTTTATATAACAACGCTAAAATATAGTAAGATCTTTTGAGAATGTTATTGTAATATATGTTATTGTTTGCACAGACTTTTATGCATAATTCACTCTAAAAGCATACAGTGTATGATCTAAGAAAGAAAGAAAAAAAAAAAGACAGAAAACAGGAAACCCTGGCAGGCGTTCCAAAGGGTCCACTGAGTTGTTCTGTTTTGGGGAGGGTGGTAACAAGTTCCACGTTGGACCCTGCGGATGTCTGGAGGAGCAGGGATGTACTGGGTTCAATCGAGCCCCCAAAGATTCATGCCCACCCAGAACCTTAGGATGGGACGTTATGTGGAAACAGGGTCTCTGCAGATGTGATGCAGTGAAGGGTCTGAGATGAGGTCCTCCTGGAGGAGGGTAGCCCTACATCCCATGACAGGGTCCTTCTAAGACACAGAAGAGCAGAGACACAGACATAGAGGAGAAGCCCCGACAAGACAGAGGCAGAGACGGGAGGGATGCGGCCACAAGCCCAGGGACGCCTGGAGCCCCCAGAAGCTGGAAGAGGCGGGAAGGACCCTCCCCTGGAGGCTCTGGAGGGAGCGCGGCCCTGGGACACCCTGACCTCAGACGTCTGGTCTCCAGTATGGGGGAGGACGGATTCCTGTTTCTGTAGGTCACCTGGTTTGTAACGATTTGTAACAAGAGCCCCGGGAAATTAATATAAGGGGCCCCCTGGATGTCGGGGAGACAGAGACAAACCCACCCAACAGGGTCTGCCTTGGAGACCACCCTGCAGCTCGCAAGAGCAAGGTGCAGGTGACGGCTGTGCCTTTGGCCACCAGCTCCAGGATGATAACTACAGTCACAAGCATGGATCAGACCACCCTTTGGACTTTAGAAAATTCTCCTTTGTAATATCCAGCCATCCTGTTGGAAACTCTTTTGTTTCTCTTTTATTGGAACTTCCTATTATTGTTGATGGATACAGTATCTTGTCAAACTTCTCTGAAAATGACTCAAAGTGAGACTTTTAACAAAATTCCTTATGTTCCCTTGTTTTCACCTTCTCTTAGGTTCCCTGAATTATTGGCTTTCTCTGGGATCTCAAGTCTTCTGCTATCTTGATGTCTCAGACTGTGTAAACCTATCCAACAAGGCGAGTTTGGTGGCTGTTTCCTGTTAAGAATGAGGGTCTTCAGAGGAAACTCAAGTTTCCACGTGTGAGTGAGGCTGGGACCCTCGGCATGAGAGCATTAGGAGAACGTTACCCTTAGAGGGCAACCACTGCCTTCCGTCTCTTTACTGAATAAACTGTTCCAACAGCGCTGATGGTTTTCTGGGCACCGTGCTCATCACAAGAGCTGTGGAGTTCTCCAGGGATCCCTGTGCTTCCTTACTCAAGCCTTACTTTTTTTTTTTGGCCCCGCCGTGCGGCTTGCGGGGATCCCCGTTCTGCGACCAGGGATCGAACCCGGGCCCTCGGCAGTGAGAGCACCGAGTCCTAACCCCTGGGCCGCCCGGGAAGGCCCACTCAATGCTCACTCTTGTCACAGCTCGTCTGGGGTCTGGCGTGTCCCGCCCTCCCCATGCTGCTTCGTCCACACTGTCCTACACGCTGGCGTGTGCTCTGGGCTGCCCCGAAGTCTGATGCAACTTCTAACCTGTGCGTGACACCTGCAGCTCCTTCGTGACGACTGTCTGTACCTACGTTATTCCTGTGTTCCTGAAAATAAACTGCATTATCACTTTAATGGAAACTTGGGAGAGGGAGACTATGAGGGGTGTGTGTGTGTGTGTGTGTGTGTGTGTGTGTGTGTGTGCGCGCGTGCGCACGTACCAGCAAGCAGGTGGCATCTGTGTGCAGTCAGGTTGCCACATGACATCAGACGTCTCTGCACTACTGATACTATGTATACGATAAACAACTAATGCGAAGCTACTGTGTAGCACAGGGAACTCTACTCAGTGCTCTGGGGTGACCTAAATGGGAAGGAAATCCAAAAAAGAGGGGATAAATGGATACGTAGAGCCGATTCACTTCGCTGTACAGCAGAAACTAACACAACACTGTAAAGCAACTCTACTCCAATAAAAATTAATTAATAAAAAAGTCTCTGACAATATTTACAATGGAGAGAGGCCGGAAATAAATTACGCACACACACACGCACACACACACACACACACACACACAGTGGCAGACCTCAGAGACACAAGTTGGGTTCCAGACGAACTCACTAAAGCAAATACGGCAATAAATCGACTCACAGGAATTTTTCTGGTTTTCCAGGGCGTATAAAATGATCTTTCCCAGTTGATAGACTCCCCTGTAGTCTGTTAAGTGTGCAATAGCATTCTGTCTAAAAAAACAATGTACAGACCTTCGCTTTACAATAGCTTCTTGCTAAAAACTGCACACCATCCTCCGAGCCTTCGGGGACTCGTTGCAGTAACATCCAAGTTCCCTGGTCACAGATACCACGACACATATCATCACAATGAAAACGTTTGAAATATGGCGAGAACGACCACAATGTGACCCAGAGACACAAAGGGAGCAAGTGCTGTTGGAAAAGCGGCCCCAACAGGCTTGCTCGAGGCGGGGCTGCTACACACCGTCGATTTGTAAAAAAACGCGGCATCTGCGAAGCGCGATAAAGCGAACTCTGCCTGTGTGTCTATATATTTAAAACTGTAACTTTCGCTACATCTTCTCAAGGAAGATGTAGCTTGTCTTCTGCTGACAAACTCCATCTTCCCATCAGTGAAGGTGTTTTGCCCGTTTGAAAGTGTTTTGTTATGAAATCCTCAAGTAACCACAAGAATATGGTTCATACAGAAACAGAAGAGATGCTATAAGGGGTCCGTGTGGAACGTGCAACCAGAGATGTTTAGAAAATGGCATCTGGTATTCAATCACTTTTGGAAAATACACGTATGCCTCTGGACATTCACTTATACTGGGGGAAGGAGGTCTTTTTGACGTGTCATTTATCCCAGGTATCGTAATGAATCAGGGGACAGCCGAGAATTTTATTAAAGAGCTGTTTCCATTGGTATCCCTAACAGTGTCTGAGAAATCACTTAAAAACGATCCTGAGGTAGTGGCACCCCAGAAGGAAGGAATTCTGACGTCTGATTTTGTTGACCTATACGACTGCTGAGATTCTTAGGTGTGTAAGCTGTGCTGTCCAATGAGGCAGTCACCAGACACATGTGGCTTATTTAAAGTCCAATGAAGTGAGGTTGAGTCAAATAAGGAAGTTGATGATGACCCAGCAATCCCTCTCCTGGGCATATATCCAGACGAAACTGTAATCCGGAAAGACATATGCACCCCTATGTTCATAGCAGCACTGTTCACAACAGCCAAGACACAGAAGCCTAAATGCCCATCGACAGAGAAATAGATAAAGAAGATGTGGTGCATATATACAATGGAATATTACTCAGCCATAAAAAAGAACGAAATAATGCCATTGGCAGCAACATGGGTGGACCTAAAGATGATCATACTAAGTGAAGTAAGTCAGAAAGAGAAAGACAAATATCATATGATATCACTTATATATGAAATCTAAAATACAACACAGATGAACTTATTTACAAAACAGAAATAGGCTCACAGACATAGAAAACAGACCTGTGGTTGCCAAGGGGGAGGGGAGGTGGGGGAGGGATGGAGTGGGAGTTTGGGATTAGCGGATGCAAACTATTATGTATAAGGATGGATAGATAACAAGGTCCTGCTGTAGAGCACAGGGAACTCTATTCAATATCCTGTGACAAATCATCATGGAAAAGAATGTTACACATGTATCACCGAATCACTTTGCTTTGCTGTACACCTGAAACGAACACAATACTGTACACCAACTATACTTCAATAAAATAAATTTTAAAAAAAGAAGCTGGTACCTCAGCTGGTCACCATAGCAACATAGATTCTAGGACATGGTCCTCACGGCACCCGGTTCTCTTGGACCGCGCTGCTCTAAAGAACCCAAGAACAGGAGAAGTTTGCTGTCAGAGAATCCAGGAGAGGCAGACGACTCAAGAACGAGGCACGCGAACTTGCTGAACTGGTCCTGCGGAGTCTACTCGGGAGCCTGGCTCATTTGCGTGATAGCGCTGAGGCCGCCATGCTGCTCCCAAACTACTGAGAATCATCCTTATGATAGGGGAGGGTCAGGGTTCAGCCCTAGACTTATTCTTGGTAACAGAAAACAGTACTAACGTTGCATAATAGTCTTTACAATGTTTAGACCGTGCACGTGATGGTTAATGGAAAGCACGGATCCTGCTGAAATATCCCCCAGCTGGGCAACCGCTGGGTTCCCGGAGCACAAGAAGCTTTCTTCTGCTAAAGCCCCGACCCCGGGCCTTGTCTCTTCTCTCTGTTGCTGATCACATCCCTGAGAGGTGACCCTTCCATGCTTCCAACTGACCTCAGGCTCTGAACTCTCGCCAGGGTAACTGACAGCCAGCAACACATCCATTCTTCCAGTGCCTGGCTGGACAAATCTTCTGGGGTCCCTACTGTGCCCCAGGGTACAGAGAGATACATACACTGTGTGGTAGACATAGACCCAGGCCACCTGCAAGCCCGTCAATGTCCACTTCAGAGCCCCCCACGCTCAAAGCAGCACCTCTCAGACTCTCTGATCTCAGGATTTCTGGATGCGCTAGAAATCTATCGAGATCCCTGAGGAGTGTTTGTTGGTGTGGGGCGTGGGGGTGCCTCTCGATAGCAGCCATAGTAACAAGTAAAACAAAAATAAAGAAAACGCAAGAGCCCTCAAGGATGCATTTCACTGGTGGTCAAAGAGGCAACCATGATCCCACGTCAGGCGGCCACTGGAAACGCCACCCAACACTCATGCGAGAGGGAGAGAGGAAAAAAAAGCAAATGATGCTTTCGTATTCTTACAAAAGTCATAGTGACCTCAGAGTCCCACAAGGAACTCCCATGGGCCCCAGGACCCCACTTTGAGAACCACTTGCATCTCAGCTATGGACCGACCATAGCAACCCATCGCGTAACCGATGCGGTCTTTCAAGAGGCATTTCATTCTGCCTCTTAAATAGACTATTTCGCAAGAGCTAGCATTTTCCAAACTGGATAAAGAAATATTTTTACCGTCTTTTTAGTTTAGGCTCTGCAAAGCAGACATATTTTGAGTTGAGTCTGTTAGGTATTACGATCCGCCCTTCTCATTCTCATTTAGTATCTATTTTGTGATCATTTAAGAGCTCACGGCACTAAATACGGGCATTCTGAAAACCTGAACAAATGACACATAATCAAATATAACTGTCCCCCATTCAAAGTCTTTCTGATGATTCCTACTTCAAACCACAACCTTCTCACCAAGATCAAAGGTGTCATTTGAGAATGTGACGAAGACCCACTTTCCCTCAACCATCTTCCTCCAGGATTTCCTACCTGTCAAGGATATCCAATTCCCACAGCATAACCCTCATTCCCCAAAGACTAAGGACGGAGACCAGGGGGTCTGGGAGGGAGCGACCTAAGGGTCCCCAGGAGTCATCTTAAAAGTCCCCCGTGGCCCCAGGTTGGGGTAAGCGTCCACCCTTCATCTTTGCACGACACAGGCGAACCACGTCCTGGGAAAGCACATGGAATCCAAACATCTACTAAGAAGACAGAAACGAGTGTCTCCCAATGCCCGTGCCTGAGCCTTGCCCAGCTGGAGCCAGAGAACATGTTCATAGCCCAAAGTACACTGCTCTACAAGCCCGGGCACGGCCAGTCCATGCAAAGTCAGGACAGCCAGAGACCTGTTTCATGCCAGCCACTTGGCAAGTCAAGTTTAATGCTGGCAACAAATAAAATCGATAGAAAGACAATGTCTCCAATTCCTCCAGAGCCTTGATAAAAGCTGCTCACTCCATCTCGATGGCCCCCCTGCAAATCTGTGGTCTTTCAAGAATCCACATGCAAGACTCCTGCTGTCTGTGCTACTGAGTGATTCCTGGGCTGGGCTGGCGTCCTCATTTTATACTAATCCTGCCTTCTACTTTCCTATCCCTGTGTGATGTCTGTCACGATTCATTACTCTTTTCTAGGCTGCAAAAGAAGCAGCCTGGAACCTGGACCGCCAATGAAGCAGCCTGGAACCTGGACCATCAGAGGTTGCACTGTTTCCAGAACAAAAATATTCTGAAGGGACAATTCAGAAACCACCTTCTGGTGCAGACTCGGGACTGTCTACCTAGGAACGACCTGCCCTGCTGACTTGACAGGAAGGCTAGGCAGCGGGCCTGGCAACAGGAGATGGCTTTTCCCATCCAAAGAGGTGGCCGGTCTCAGGTTTCATCAGAGTGTTTGGCAACGTCCGGAGAACTGGAGTGTTTTCAACAGCCAGAAGGGTTCTCACCCCCTCAGCCAAAAACCTCCCAGTGTACGTGGGCGTGTGCACACCTGTGGATGCAGTCATGCAGGGAGAAACAGCAGCATGGAAAGTCACTGGACAACTGAAGAAAGAAGTCGGTTTCCCCTTTCACAAAGGTAGATCTCCTGCCGATAACCCAGGAGGTGGAGAACCCAGTCCACACCCCCACCCCCCACCCTTCCCACGGAGGGTTCTGCCAATGGCATCCCCAGTTCTAGACGGGGATTGTAAAGCTGACGTCTAAAGCTGACGGCGCCCTCGTTTTACTTTTGCTTCTAAGGAAGCCGAGCGGCTGTCCTGAAATGCACTGCGCTCAGAAACAGGCTGGAGCAGGTGGCCGCCGACTCGCTGTTCTCCCTGCTTATTTCTGTGGCTGGTTCTCCCCAGGGAAGCAGCTGGGGGTTTTCATTCGTGGAGGGGGAACTGTAAGGAAAGCAGCAGCAGCTGGGAGAGGGAAACAGACCTGCAAGAGGGTCCACCAGCCACAGTGCATAGAACACAAGACTCCCCCAACGACCAAGGTGCCCCGGGATGGTGGGAAAAGATGACGCAGGCTTAGCAATTCTCCTGGGTCACGATTCCCTTTCTTCCATGGCCCTCTGGGAGGCTCAGAGGAGTAGCCCAGAATCTCAATCACAATACAACATGTTACTACCAGGAAAAGTAAATAAAGACCCAGAAAAGAAAGAAAGAAAGAAAAAAAAAAAAAGCCTACCCAAAGAAGAGTAACAAAAACCAAAAGCAAGCAGAAATAAAGACCTAACCCGCGTCTCTGTGTTAGGTCTTTACCAACTTTACAAGCAAAAACAATGAAATTGAAAACAAAAGAGACTTCCCTGGTGGTCCAGTGGTTAAGACTCCATGCTTCCACTGCAGGGGGCACGGATCTGATCCCTGGTCAAGGAACTAGATGCCCCGTGCCGCGACTAAGACGCAGCGCAATGAAATAAATAATAATAATAAAAGAAAACAAGAAATCAATAGAGAAAAAATAATCGAGGCAACGAGAAGCTGCGGCTTTGACCCAAATCAATACAACGGATACCTCAGAATCTGTTACCAAAAGAACGTGCTAACTCATCTTTCGCAGGATCAACGAAATGAACGTCTTCATGAGTATAATCACTGCCAACCATGACTGTATTCAAGGAGCCAATACTCTGACTCACTGGTGTTTGGTTTTTTTTCTGGGTAAATGTTTTTTTCCCCTACGGTGTGAGGATAAATGGAAACTAGCACCCAGGCAGAATTTCCACAAGAGGAAACTCTAGATAGCTGGCCTTCTGGGTGCCCGTTCGATTTAGGGGGGCGGGGGGGGAACACTCCAAGCGAGAGTTTTCAATCTGTGCTGAATGATTTTTTTTGGAATTGTCCGCAAACACCAGCTGGCTAACTACCCACCTCTCCTCGCTCCCTGCTAGCCGTCCCCCCCAGATTGCACACACCCAGGCACAAGCAGGCGTGGGCACACAAGCCCTGCTTCTGTCTGCCCCTGCAACCTCAGACCCCAGGTGCCCTCGGCGTTACAAAGGCCGTCCTGTGAGCAGCGGAGCCCTGCCCGCCACACCCAGCCCTCAGATCTGCCCGGTCTGGTCCTTTGTTCAGTGAACTGGCTCCCGAGATAATGAGGCAGCAGAGTGACATCATCGACCCAAATCACTGTCAACTGTGTTACAGGAACCCTGGGGAGGCTGCCCTCCAAACGCCTTCCATGAGCCCGCCTCATCAAAACCGTGTCCAAAGGACACGTCCAGAGGATGCGTATAGAGAGCAGCGCACGACGTGGGAGCGCTGGGTGCAGCGATTTTCAGGAACTCACGCGTTTGAGCAGGGACTCCGGGAGACGGTTTGTTTTTCCTGTAACTGGAGGGAAAGCCAGCGTGAATTTCCAAATGGTGAGTGGGGTGAACAGATGTGCAAGGGGCGGAAGGTGGATCTTTTTTTCAAGCATGGAATCACCCAGTGGGAGGGGACCTCGGACGCCCAGAGTCTAGTCTTGACAGACCTCCTAGACTAAGCGGGAGGCACTGGGCCAAGCAGGTGCTGGGGAGGCCGCGGCAGCACCTGGCGCGAAATAAAGGCTGGAAGGACGGCCCAGAGGGGTCCGACGGGAGCTCCTACATGGGGACAAGGTGACTCACAGGACGGGTGACAGCCACCCACATGGAGAATGCCCCCTTCACGTTCCTACGCCCCAGGGCAGCAGGACGGTCCGTGCCGGAGGAGGAAAGGACCTGCATCGTAGAACACATGCGCCCACTCCATCCGCGGCCTTGGCCGGTACGGGGCGCGTTCCAATGGGACGAGCCTCGGGGACACTCAGGATGCGTGACTGGAGTCCTCCACGGCTAACTCCAAAGGCCCTGAAGAGCTATTTGTAACATATGCTCTTATTTGCAGACGCAACCCAGATGCCAAGCGGACGTTTACTGGAGTGCCGTAGGGGTGTAGCGAGAGATGCAGCATCCTGGGCACCCAACCCAGCGCAGTATCGCAGATCCGTCCTCCCCGTGAAACGCAGGCGGGGCACGACGCTGCTGGAATTAGGAGCTGCTTAGACGCCTTCATAGTGTTGCTTTTATTATTCTTCCAAGGGTAACCTCGGGGAGGCGGGGGGAGAGCCTGCCAAGTTCCTCAAAAAAAAAGATAAATAAACGTCCCCGTGTTGTCCAGTCAATGAACATGCTCAAGACTCCTTGAGAAGAAACCGCCCGCTGCCGCCGTTACCTCCCGCCCCCGCGTGGACACCAGCTTGGTTTCTGGGATTCCACGTGGCTAACCACACCTGCCTCCGCACGGGTCACAGCCGTGTGTCTAAAGGTCCATCCCGGGGCCAGAAGCTCCTCAAAGGTATGAGGCTTTGTCATCTCATCTTGGAGCAGTCCCGTCACTGGCCTTTCTCTTGCAACACGAGAACTGGTGCTGCTTGGCCGGGGACGTGGCAGTCAGTGGTGACACCATTCCAGCCCCTCAAAAGAGGGCAAAGATGTGACAGCCTCAGGTAACTCATGAATCCCTTCCCCAGCGCGCACGGGCACGCGCACACACACACCCCATTTCCAGCCCCGTCTGTCGGTCAGTGGATCTCCCGTTTCTCCTCCCAGGTAGTAACGGAAGAGCTTTTTACTGCTAACTGCGGTCCCTCCGTTTGTGGAAGTCAAGGCCGTCAGACCAGGGCTGAGGCCAGGCTGGGCGCAGCCATCCACCCGCCACGTCCTCCAAAGCGGTGCTGCGTCTCAGGAGAGGCGCACACAGAAGAGTAGAAGCATCAGTGCACGATACACAGAATAAGATGTCCTTGTCGTCATCCCCAGAACCCGGGGACGCGAGGGGAACTGAGTTTCAAGGAGCTAACCACAGAGGTGAATCAGCAGAGCCTTAATAGCGAGATGCCCCTGGGTTAGCTGGGTGAATCCAGTGGGGTCCTTAGAAGGAGCCGAGAGAAGCAGGAGAGAAACGGCACGAGAAGGGTTGACCCGGCAATGCCGTCTTCAATGACGAAGGAAGATTATCATAAACAAAGGAATGCGGGCGGCTTCTAGGAGCTGCAAAAGGCCAGGGAAGAATTCTCCCCTGGAGCCTCCCCAAGGCACACAGCCTTGCCCACACCTTGGTTTTTAACCCAGCCATGCTGGGAATTCCCTGGCGGCCCAGTGGTTAGGGCTGGGAGCTTTCACTGCCGAGAGCACTGGAGAACTGAGATCCTGCGAGCTGCACAGCACGGCCAAAAAACAAAGAAAGAAAGGAAAAAAAACAACCAGTAATACCATTTCCAGACTCCTAACCCTTGGAACTGCAGGTTAATCAATGCATGTTGTTTTAAGCCACTGAGTTCGAGGTCATTTGTTCCAGTAGCCCACAGGTGGGAAAGGCCATGCGAGAGATCCCAACAGGAGACCACGGGAAGTGGAGCTTGCACTGGGCTCCCTGTGCGGGCCCTGCCCGCCCCCCTCCCCTCCCCGGCTCCCTGACTCCGGGGTCAGAAGAAGGAGGTGCTCTGAGCACCGGAGGGGTGGACGCACGACAGGTGTGCTGAGAGGAGTTAGCGCCAAATCCACGCAAAGACACTACCGTATGTCCTGGAACACGAGATGAGCCTGTGTTTGGAAAAGGTGATGCTGGTGATGAGGGTGATGATATTATGGTGCCTACCTTGGATGCAATGAGCCAAGTCCACCTGGGGTGAGGCTCAACTAGTGCATCATGGGAACGCCAAGGAGGCTGAGGTACCACATGATGCACTGAAAGGTTCATGGTGTCATGGGCTGAGTTGCGTCCCTCCACCCAAAGGATTTCATCTTGAAGTCCTGACCCCCAGCACCTCAGGATGCGGCTGTATTTGGAGATGGGGTCTTTAGGTAAAATGAGGTCATTAGGGTGGGCCCTGATCCCATAGCACTGGTGTCGTTATAAGAAGAGATCAGGACACAGACGCGCAGAAAGAGGCGACCCCATGAGGACACAGGGAGGAGACGGCCGTCTACACGCCTAGGAGAGAGGCCTCGGGAGGAACCCAGCCCTGCCCACGCCTGGATCTCAGATTCTGGCCTCCAGGGCTGTGTGAAAATAAATTTCTACTGTTTAAGCCGCCCAGGCTGTGGTACATTGTTTCTCTAAGCAAATGCATGCAACAGGAGAAACAAAATGGGGTCCATCCAGCACAATGAAACATGACTCAGCCATAGAAAGGAATGAGGTCCTCACACAGGCTACCAGGATAAAATTCAAGAATGTGAAGCTCGGTGAGAAGCCGGACACGAAAGGCCAGACAGTGTAGGATTCCACTGACGCGAAACGTCCAGCACACGCAAAGCCATAGAGACGTGGGTTAGCGTTCGCCAGGGGCCGGGGAGTGACTGCCTAACGGGTAGAGAGTGTCCTTTGGGGGATGACGAAAATGTTTTAGAACCAGACAGAGGCGGTGGTTGCACAGCACTGTGCCACTGAATTGTTCACGTTACAACAACCTTCTGTGAGTTTCCATTAAACGAAAGTTCCCCGAGGGTCAGAAGTGATGCAGGTGATGCTGGTGGAGGGTGGCAGGATGTGGCAGCAGGTGGCGGAAGGGGACGGAGACGATGGAGATAACGACAAAGACGCCTCCCAGGCAGATCGAACTAACCACGTCCCGAACGGTACTCCTGGGCTTTTCCCCCCAACACTGCTCCATCCCTAACCCCCTCAGTGTCTCCAAGGGGTGGTACAGCTTTCCAATCATGTAACCCCCAAAGCTTGGATTTACCCCCGATTCTTTTCTCAGTCAGGTTCTCTAAAGAACCTTCCTTTCTCAGTTCTTTACTGTTCTTCCCAGCAAGAAAGAACATTTGTAGTCTTCGAAAAAAAGAGGAAAAGGGGAAACGTTTTAAATGGTGTGAAGGTGGTGACATGTGGGTGTTTGAAAATAAACAAACTTGGGGGAAAATACCAGGAAAGCCCCAACAGTTGCTCCTGAGACTGAAGGAGGCACTGAGAATCCTGAACACGTGTTTCTCAAGAAGAACATCGTGCTCACAAGCTTCAAGTGACCCCGGAAAGGGGAAGCGTGTGTCTGTGTCACGGGGTGCTTCTGCCCTTTTCTTGCAGTGACAGACAAGGCCTCCTTGGTGGTCCCCAACTGTGGAGAGACCCATCCCGGAAGCAGGTCTGAGACCAGCATCATGGCGTCATGTCCTCGTCCCCATGCATGAGCCAGGTCGGGACAAGGAGGGTCGTCCCCAGATCCAGGGAGAGAGGTGTCCTCCTGTAAGGAATCCAGGATGTGGCAAGGTGAGGCTGTTGCTCGGACAGCCACCTGCACCCCAAAGGCAGAAGCTCAGGAGAAAGAAGCCAGGGCGACATGTAAGGAGGAGTCAACCCAGTGTTATGGACTGGATGCCTGTGCCCCCCCAAATTCCCACGCTGAAGCCCTATCCCCTCCCCACCAATGTGACGGTATCCGGAGGTGGGTCTATGCGAAGTAATTAGGACGAGATGAGGTCATGAGAGTGGGGTTCCCAGGATGGGATTAGCGTCCTTATAAGAGCTTTCCACTCTCCACCATCTGAGCACACAGCAAGAAGACAGCCAGTGCGACCCAGGAGAGAAACTCTCACCAAAACCCAACCACGCTGGCACCCTGATCTCGAACTTGCGGCCTCCAGAGCTGGGAGAAATCCATCTGCATTGCGGTAAGACACCCAGGGGACGGTCTTCTGTCATGGCAGCTGGGCCAATCAAGACAACAAGGTCGGGATGGATTCAAGATGGCGAAGCTTGGCCTGGCCACATGGGAACTAACTCTGCCCCATCCAGCTCGGGGGATGACCTCTGCCAAACAGTGAACTCTGCTTTAGCCATACCCACATGCTGCGTGGGATGAGGACGCCCTCGGAAAACACATGTAACCTGGTGTCCTCCACCTCCAAGGATGTGAGGAAACTGCCTTATGGACCAAGCCGTAAGGCCACACAGAAATCAACTCTGCAGTCCTCTCTGGCAGGTGAATTAGTTTCCTGGGGCTCCCACAAACTGTGAGCTTAAAGCCAGAGGCATCCGTCCCCCCCAGTCCTGGGGACCAGATGTCTGAGGTCAAGGTGTCCCAGGGCCACGCCCCCTCCAGAGGCTCCAGGGGAGGGTCCTTCCCGCCCCTTCCAGCTTCTGGGGGCTCCAGGCGTCCCTGGGCTTGTGGCCGCATCCCTCCCGTCTCTGCCTCTGTCTTCCCGGGGCTTCTCCTCTGTGTCTGGGTCTCTCCTCTTCTGTCTCTTAGAAGGACCCTGCCACTGGATGTAGGGCCACCCTCATCCAGGAGGACCTCATCTCAGACCCTTCACTGCATCACATCTGCAGAGACCCTGTTTCCAAACAAGGTCCCGGTTCCCAGGTTCTGAGAGGACCTGAATTTCGGGGGAGACGGGGACTCGATCCGACCCAGGTCAGCAGGTTCTGTGTGCACGTGTCTATGACTCGTTTGCTCACCCCTGCCTCTCTCACTGCCTGCACGTTTCTCCTCCTGGCTGGTCTTCACCCGACCGCCCCCCCCATCCCACACTTTCTATCCTCTGGCGCATTTTCCTTTTCTCCTCCTGAGCAGGGAACTATTGGCTGTGTATCTCCTAAGCTTCTCTTCCCAAAGTCCCACCCCCGCCGTCCCCTTGGAGATGCAAAGTAAGAAAGCAGAGTGTGTAAGATGAAGACGACACGAAACAGACCGATCCACGGAGACAGAGAGCAGATGGGGGTTCCCAGCAGCCGGAGGAAATAGGGGGTGACTGCTCACAGATTTGGGGTCGCCCTGCGGGGGCAGCAGACGAAAATGTTCTGGAACCTCACAGAGATGAGGGTCCTGCGACTTCGTGAACGTGTAAAGCGCCACGGCACGGTTCCCTTTGAAATGGTTCCTTTTGTGTTATGTGAATTTCACTACAATTTTTTAAAAATGAGAACGAACAGGGGCTTCCCCGGTGGTCCAGTGGTTAAGACTCCGCGCTTCCACTGCAGGCGGCCAGGGTTCCATCCCTGGTCAGGGAACTGACGTCCCACATGCCACCGGCAGTGGCCAAAAAACAAGTAAAAGTCTTTTTTAAATGAGGAGGAACAGCCTGCAGGACTTCTGTAAGACGAAATATTCTTTTCTAGTATTTTCCGTAATTTTATAAAAAGAAATATTCTTTTCTCGTATTTTACCTAACTTTCGAAGTTCCTCTGATGCTCTTAAGTTGAAACTACCATTCACGCGCACTCACGGTAAATCAGATTAAAAGGTGAACACAATTTTCTGGGTATCGCTACACAGTAAGCAACATTCCCTCCTAAAGGCTTCTGTCAACATCGCCCCGGGAGAAGCCATTCACATGCGGTGGCAAATCTCCCCAGTGCGGATTCCACCCGCCTCCAGGGCGTGCTGCTCCCGGAGATGCTTTGGGAGTCCAGGTGGGAGGGAGAAAAATTAGGGCCGGTTCTGGGGAACCGAGGGTGCATGAGACAATCTTATCAGCAGGGAGGAAAATGAAAGTAAGAGACAACAGTGCAGGTTTAATTACTCACTACGGAAGGTCTCCTCAGTCTAAAGAAAATACAACTTTCTGACAGTGTGACGTGATAGTAAAAAAATACAAGTGTCAGGCGTGAGCGCGTTTCTGTGGTCAGGGAATGAGCTTTGTGCCTCGATCTCGGGGCTGGTGGCTGCCCAGACGGATGTACAGGATAAAACTGCACAAAACCAAACGCATGCCCGCTCCTCACAAGCTCAAAGGAGTTCCCATGAAAGGTGGGAGCACTGATGAAGGTCTGTGGTCTCTTAGCAGGATGGACCCCACGACGGCGTGCGTCCTGGTTTTGATATTGTGTGACACCTACAGAAGACATCACGGGGGAAAACTTCATGAAGGGTGCATGGGACTAGGTGCAGGTTTTGGAATCCCCCGTGCACCTATCATTATTTCAAAACATTTATCTTTAATAGCACCATTGTTCGTGCTCATAGCGAGAAATCAAGCTTGGTTACCTGGACCAGGAATGTGGACCGGGGGCTGCACACCATTCCTTCTGTAACTGGGCCTGTTTTTCAATCTATGAAATCAGTTTGGCCAAGACAGGACCCAAGGTCCCTTCCACGCACGCTCTTTAAAAAATGCCCATGTTGGGGCTTCTCTGGTGGCGCAGTGGTTGAGAATCTGCCTGCTAATGCAGGGGACACAGGTTCGAGCCCTGGTCTGGGAGGATCCCACATGCCGCGGAGCAACTAGGCCCGTGAGCCACAACTACTGAGCCTGCGCGTCTGGAGCCTGTGCTCCGCAATAAGAGAGGCCGCGATAGTGAGAGGCCCGCGCACCGCGATGAAGAGCGGCCCCCGCTTGCCACAACTAGAGAAAGCCCTCGCACAGAAACGAAGACCCAACACAGCAAAAATAAATGAATAAACTAATAAACTCCTACCCCCAACAACAACAACACCAAAATGCCCGTGAGATTTTTCACCAACATAAGCTAAGCTTTCTTCCAAGCTGTCTGAATCTGTGGAGGGCTAATCAACTAGAACACGGACAACTTCCCATAGACAGTTTATTCAGGAGCACAGAATAAGAGCATCTGAGACCTTACTGGTCACTGACTTTCCTCCTTATTCTATCTCCAAGGTGTCATGGCCGCCCCGTGAACTGGGCCGTCGGCTTCCAGCTGGGTCTCGGTATCCTGGTGCCAACCCTCCTGGGGGGTCCTGCCATCTGAACAGCCACTGCCGGTTTTGCTAAATCATGGAGAAGCACATCTGTGCCCACCTGCTGCGTTCCACCTGCGCTGATCGTCACAACCGTCCTTGGGGGATTGTGAGTCAGCAATTCTGTCCCACAGGCGCCTCCCCCGGGGCCCAGCTCACAGGCAAAAGAAAAGGATGAAAAAAAACACCTGTTGGTGAGACAAAGAAGAGCTCACACACCGGAGTGGAGATCAGACCAGGTGAAAATGCACAACTGTGTGAGGCCAGAACTTCAGGGTGGAGGACAAGCCCAGCCGGCCCGGTCCTTCCACCCTGACTCATTCTGGAAGGTTCCAAGGGCGTGGGGATTGTGGTTATGTTAAGAAAGGCTGAGAGGTTTGTCAGGATGTTTTTTTTGTCTTCTGTTTTGTGTGTGGGTTCGTTTCAAGTTGTGGAAGACAGCCTTGCTCAGCTGGAGAAATGCATACAGATGGCTTCAGACGATTCAGAGCCACTGGGGGTGCCTGTTTGCGATGGGGGACAGTTAGGGATGGGTCCGGGGCAGTCAAAAGGGAACTTAAGTTTCCTGGGCCCGAAGCTTAGGATGAAGAGGCACCATGCTGGCCCCAACTGCGTTCTAACTGTGGGTAAAGAGCCCAACATAGCCCCTCACTTTTGTCCATGACACCTCATGGTCTAACGTTACTGGAAACTCTAACACCTCTGATGGGTTTGGGATTTTTTGAAAGCTTATTCTTACTTTCTTAGATTAACCATGCGCAGATAAATCTGGAATATTAAAGAATGTTCTGGCAAAAGGTGATTTTAAAAAGCCACCAAAACTGCAAAGCCACACACACACACACACACCCTGGGTCCCAGGCCCCTGCTGGTCCAACATCCTGAACACGTGTGACCTGGCTCTCCCTTCACACCCTTGGAACCCACAGGAAGTTATCCTTGAAGAGCAAGTATCTTCTTCATTAAGAAAGGGAAAGACAACTGGAGAGCTCATTTCCCCCCCACCCGGCCCTGCTCGGTCCCCAGAGCCAGTGACTTTCTATTTTTAAGGACAAGATGACTCACTGGGCACCCTATGCCCACTAGGCAGCGCCCAAAGGGCCCCCAGGCAGCTGCAGACACCGGGCTACGCCACGTCCGCAGCCCACCCACCAGCCCACGCCCCGCCTGATGCCCTGGCACCTTTCACAATAGACTTGCTTAAGTGCCCAAAACAGATCCAGTTGCCAGCGCTGTGTGCCAAGGGCCGCCGGGTCCTCCACCAACTTTCCATTGTTGAATTGTGTTTCCACCTACCGGTGTGACTGCACTGGTCTAGGTTTCTATCCTCGTCTCCTACCCTGCAAAACACAGCCAGCTTTTAAAGCAGCCCTGCAGAGCGCCCCAGAGGGAGGGAGGGAGGGAGGGAGAGACAGAGAAAAAGAAAGGGAGAGAGAGAGAAGATGGAGAAGATGAGACAGAGAGACACACAGAGAGAGAGAAAAACAGGAAAGGGAGGGAGAGATGGACAGAGAGAGAGAAAGAAGATGAAGGAGGAGATGGACAAGAAGGCTTGGAGGGAGAGGAGGAGAGAAACAGGAGAGAGGGAGGGTGCCTCCTGTCCCCTCCGTCCCAAACGAGGCTTCCTGGGCACCCCTTCCTCACAGCCAACTACATACGGGCAAAAGGCTACTGACGGAAAAGGGAAGGTTTCAAGGCCACTCTGAGTGGTTTTAATGCCACTCTGGCTGTGCCCCTTGGTCATATGAAACCCCAAGCCATGCCCTTGAGGCCAATGCTTCCTCCCTTCCAAGAGAGGGTGGGGAAGGGCCCGAAGAAGTACCTGGGTACCCCTGCTCCAGGGTCATTTACGGTATGTGCCCCCTTCCCCACTGATTCTTTCCTGACAGGTTGGGACAACTCCCTTAGCAACAAAGGGTTGCTAAGAAGCCACAGGCTGGCTTGAGCCCAAAGCCTGAAGGCAGCGCCCTCGCGGAGTCGGGATATTCTGACCCACTCAGGGCGGGCTCCATACACCAACACGTTTTGGGATCCAGGCACTCATGGGACTGGAGACTTCACGTTTCCAGCTGCCTAGGAGTGGTCAGGTTCAAAGGAGGACGACAAAAAGGAAATCAGTGCCGGATAAAAAAAATGCCCAGTTCCGGATACACAGACGGAAAATACGGCAGGATAAGGAAATGCGTAATTCACCCCCAACGCCGCCCCGCGCCCCTAAAACGCCACGGGACACCTGACCTCCCAGTTCCAGATACGCTCTCAAGTCCAGGCGGGAGCATCCTGACGCGGGGGAGAGGGGGAGCCTGGCCAAGGTGAGGTCTGCAAGGGTCTCCGCGGCCGCCGCCGCCCTCAATGTGACGTGACCCCAGCAAGTTCTGTGACGTCGGGGGGGCCCAGACACCGGGGAGGTTGCTGGGGGGCGGGAGGGAAGGTCTAAAACAGGAGACTTCGGAGGTGCGGGGCAGAGCGCCCGCAGGTGGGGAGGCTCTCGGGGGCCGGAAGGAAGCCCTCCAAGTCTCGGGGCGTTCGGCGGACCCAGGGCGCACGGGGAGCCCCGCGCGGAGATCCCGAGCAGGCGGGACCAGGCAGGGCCCTCCCCGGGCGGCGGCCGGGCGACCGCACACAAGCCTTTTGTCTGACGCCGGCTTCCCGGGCGGCGCCGAGCGCCCCAGCGGGCCGGGTCCCCGCGCGTCGCACTCACCCACGGTGGCCAGCGTGTCGAAGTCCTGCGGGCGGTAGGCGGGCGGCTCCGGCGAGGGCGCCCCAGGGCCGGGGAAGTGCGCGGGCGCGCCGTCGGGGGTCTCCCCCGAGCTCTCTCGGGCGTCGGCGTCCGCCGCGGCCGCCTTGGCCAGCCCGGGCGCCTCCATGGGGGCGCGCTCAGGTCCGGGGCGCCGGGCCGGGCCGGGGGGCGCGGGGGGCCGGGCTTCCCGGGACGCAGCCTCGGAGGGCGGCGCGGCGGCGGCGGCGGCATCAGCGGCGCCCACCCATGCGCGGCCCCCGCCTCCCGGTCGGCGGCCGGGCGCAGCAGGCGGCGCGGCGGGGACAATGGCTGGGCGCGGGGCGGCGCTCAGGGCAGGAGCGGCGGCGGCAGCCGGTGGGAGTAGCCAGCGGCCTCTGAGGGCGGGCGCGGCGTGGCCTGGGCGGGGGACGCGGCCCGGGCGGGCGGGCGCGAGGCGGGGTCCTGGCCGCGGCCGCGCGGCCGCCTGTTCATTCCTCTCGTCCCGCGCCCGCCGCCGCCGCGCGGGCGCTGCGTGCGCGCTGCTGGGGGGCCGGGCGGAAGCGGCCTGGGCGGGGCCGCGCGCTCCCTCCGCCCGCCCGGGCGCCGGCCCGGACTCAGCCCGCCCGGCTGGGGGTGTGGCCCGCGCCGCCGCGCCCCGCCCCCTCCGCGCCCCAGCCCTGGGACCTCAGGGTCCGGGCGCCAGGAGCCTCTCCCGCCGTTCTGGGGCGGGCGCGGGCGCGGGCGGCGAGGTTGCTCGCGCGGCCTCCGCGCCCCGGGGCGCCCCAAGGATGGGGTCTCGGCCGAGCTCCCCCGGGAGACGCGCAGGCCTGTCCCCGCGCCCCCTGCGCCCCAGCCCGGAAGGCTGGGGGAAGGCGGGACCGGCTGGGGAGCGGGAGGGCGTGGCTTAAAGAAAAGTAAAGTTAAAAAATAAAGCTGGAGTTGGATGCGGATGGGGCGCGCTCCGCCGACCGCGCGGTGCCCGCGAGTCCCGGCGGGCGGCCGCCACGTCTGGCGAATAACCATCGGGACCAAGGCCGCTCCCAGCGCTGGCTTGTTGGACTGCAGTCATGTAAGATACGCACCATGGGGGAGGCGCGGAGCCGCGCTCCCGGAGCGTTTCTTGACAGCTTCCGATAAATCTTTAATTATTTCAAAAGAACCATTTCTTAAAATACTAAGAGGCAGGTAACAATCAGACAACTACCAAATGCGGCGCATGCAACTTGACGGGCAGCTGGTGTAAACACACCAGGGACGATTTCGGAAAAGAAACGCAGTACGGTCACAGACAACTACACAACGATAGCGTTAGGTTTTTCCTAATGGGAAGTGTGTCCCAGGCCATCTTTGGTTATAGTTATACCCCCAAAATGTCGGGGCTGTATCTGAAATGCAAATGTAACTAGACGGATGCGGCCACTGTTTTTCCGGGGATCTGGTTAAAGTGCTCCTTGGACCACAGCGGGCCGGGCAAGAAACGCCTGGAATCGGTCTTTCAGAGCAGCCCCCAGGGCTATCCGGGCCGCAGGTCCGCGGACCACAGTTTGAGCAGCGAGAGGCACCGAGCCTGCCCTATTGTTTGGCGGGATTCCAGCGATTCCGCCCTTGAAAGGGAGGGTCCTGCCCCTGAGTCTTCTAGTTGGCGTGGGGACGGTCTGTCGCAGAGGCCAGAACTACAGAAAGGGGGCGTTTTACGGGGGACCAGGCCGGGCCTGCCTCGCTTGGCCAACTGGGAGGGGGTGACAGGAAATCAGAACCTGCTCTGGGTGTGGTGCTCTGGCCCCCGGCTGCCAGCCGCGCCCCTGCCCTCCTCTGCACACTGTGGGTGGCTTTTTCCCCGGGCGAGACGCCTGCTCTCTGCTGGTTGCCAGATCTTGAGCTGGAATGCGAAAAATGCGCTCCAGGAGCGGGCCGCGTGCGCCCCAGCGGCTGCTTAGACAAGGACTGGTCCCCCGCGCTCAGGCCACCAGGCCGTGCCCCGCGGAGGGGCGACCGGGACGGTCCACGCCGGGCAAGGGCGCGACTCCACGCGGAGCGCGCGCTCGTTCCCCGCGGACGCGACCTTGTGACTGCGGCCGGGCTGGCTAATTAAGGTCGATGGTCAAGGCTAGGGTTTCACGCCCAGTGAAAGGCACGCCTTGCCCTTCTAATGGCAGCCGGGGAGGAAAAAGTAACAGAGACGCTTGCAGAGTTAAACTCTGGATGGCGGAGTGGATCTGACCCTTCCTCGCCCGCCCGGAGTTTGACCGCATACCTACCTGTTCCTATAAATATCCCGGCGGGTTTCACAACACCTTGATGAACAAAGCCGCTTTCATCTGGAAGGCTCATAAAAATTCTTCAGAAACCACAGCATATTTCTTGAAAGGCAAAAAAGAAAAAAAAAGCCGTGCAAGCGAGGCATTACAGGGGCATTTGTACCGCCTTTGGGATGAGCATTCGGTGGTGATGGGGCAGGGAAATACCGAACTCTAACCCAGCGGACTAAACGCTCCCCGTACGCAGAATGAGCTCTAAAGTCAACGCCGAAACAGGTGTAGGCGGTGTTGAATGAGGGAGAGAGAAAAAGGGTGGTCCGTGAGGGCAGCTGGACACTTCTTTTGGAATTGCATGTATTTGTAAATGTGTATGTCTATAAGTAGATAGGTAGATATGTGTGCGTGTGTATACTGAGTTAAAATAAAAAGCGTACAGTTGCCTTCACAAAGTTTACAATCTCTCTATATTATTATATATATATATATTACATTCCAATGTGTTCTGATATATATTCTAAAGTGTTTACCAGCCTTCACAGACTTAACAATTTATATGTGTATAACAGATATTAAATATCACATATTATATTCTAATCTATTCTGTGATACATGTTTTACAGTATATATTCTATTTGATTATGTTCTAATACATATATTCCAAAAGAAGTGTTCAGCTGCCCTCACAGACTTTATATATATTAGATATTATTATATCACATATATTCTATTCTGAATATATATTCTAATATGTTTTATTATATGTTCTAATATATATATTCCAAGAGGTTTTCAGCTGCCCTCACAGACTTTACAGTTTTTAATGTATATAATATTAGATACTATTTATACCCCACATATTCTAATCTATTCTGAGATATATATCCTCATGTTTTATTATATGTCCTAATATATATATTCCAAAAGAAGTTTTCAGCTGCCTTCAGACGCTACAATTTATATATAATATTAGGTATTATTTATGTGACATTACTACATTCTAATATATTCTGGAATATACATTCTAATATATTTCATTATATATTCTGATTCAGAGAAGCGTCCAGTTACAGGAATACGGTTTCCGATTTGCGTGGTCAGACTTTACTGTCATTCAGATGAAGCCGTGTTTTACTAGGAATAGCCTAGGTCATGTCTCATGCTCAGTGATTTTGTTCCTGTTTCTCAGGTGAGCTGCTGCATAGCCACGTAGGGGGGTTTTGTGCTTTCATTCGGCACCAGTGAACGTTTTCCTGGCAAGGAGTGATTCAAGTATTTATAAGCGCTCACTTTTCGTAGGTTTGCAACCCTCTGCTGCTTCTTTTTCCCTTGTCCGGACGGCCCTGTGGTGGGTTTGCGTTGGTTTCATGCGCTAGAAATTCACGATAACCTAGTTAGTTGGCTACGTTCTATTACAATCCTGGGCACTTCTGCCTCCACGGATGGACCGCTGCTGTCACGATGAGTCACAGATGATGGTACTTATTTTATCATTACGATCAGTACACCCACAGTCATCAGAGGCCTGCCCCGGTGGGAGCCCAGCTGAATCCCCACCACTCACAAAGCGTCCCCACGCACCCCAAGGCTGTATTTTGGCGCCTGGCTCTCTAGAGATATTTTATGCAAAGCGGACCCCCTTTTCCAACAGCTTCAATTTCACTTGTTGAATAAGTGTTTGACCCAACATACGTGGATAAGTTTTGACCTAGCAATGGCCTTCCTGCTGATGGAAATGAAGTTTTCACCACGGAGATGTCACACACACTGCCCTGGTTGCGGAGGTCATGAACTCCAAATGGGCTGAGAGCAATGAACTCATCCAAGGTAGAATCCTGGATGGTTAAATATGTGCACATTTGGGTAAAATGAAGCAATCCACCATCACTAACATAAAACAAAACCCTAAGCCACCCTCTCTACAAACTGAACTTTAAAAATCCGAAGAAGTACAAAGACATTTGACTGTCACACTGCTCTTATTCATGTATGGAGCTCCAACGTCTATGAATAATGGTTTTGTTTTGTTTCTGTTGTTTTTTGCGGTACACGGGCCTCTCACTGTTGTGGCCTCTCCCGTTGCGGAGCACAGGCTCCGGACGCGAGGCTCAGCGGCCCTGCCTCACCGGCCCAGCCGCTCCGCGGCACGTGGGATCTTCCCGGATCGGGGCACGAACCCGTGTCCCCTGCATCGGCAGGCGGACTCTCAACCACTGCGCCACCAGGGAAGGCCTGAATAATGTTTTTATACGTGTCTATTTACTCGGAGGCTTTTCTTGAGAGATTTCAAAGGAAACTGTAGAGGAACGTGTTGAGAATAGACACATTGCCTGGGATAGACCAGCCTGTAATTAGAAGATGGTGCATTTATTCATCACTGAAGATTTGCAGGAAAGTTTTTACTTGTCAGATGCTGAAGAGATTCATGGAAAATCTAAGCTGTGATGCTGGAGGAACACAGGTGGGTCATGCTTCCCGAAACGTGAATACATATGGTGGATAGACGCATCCTTCACCCGAAAGGGAAGTTAACGTTCGGTGCCCCTGTGGCTGCTGTGTAACTGGACTTCTGAACTTGAACTTTAGAAGTCACATTTTACCCAAGGAATCATAGTGATGATTAGAAAGCAAAGATGATTAGGAAGTAAATATGATGACTTAAGAGAGATTTCACCAAGGGCATCGATCATTCTGTTCCATCATACGTTAACGCAGTCTCCTTTCCCTACCTAAAATCTCAAGTTGTGAAAATGAATGAGTGGGGTGGCCCCCATGAGCCGCGGTGACCTGCATCCTAGAATCCACAAACCAGACCTTGTCACTTGGGTCAGGCTGTCCTTTTAGCTCATGTGCTAGTGTCTGGAGCTTTCCATGAATTCCAAGTACCACAAAGGAACATGAGAAAAATTATACCAGATCAAGTCGTATATGTCTCTAGACATTATAAATAATATTCTAGTACCAGCTGTTATCTACTTTGGATTAAAAGCGTCTTTAGATTTTTAGATTCTCACCTTGTATGCTATTAAAAAGTACCACAAAGACATTACCACGAAAGACAACTAAAATCCATTTCAGAAGGACTAGGTTTAAAGATAGGGGGAAAGTACAAGACAGGTTCAAGGTTGTATTGTACAACACAGGGAATACAGCTAATATTTTATAATAACTGCAAATGGAAAGTAACCTTTAAAAATTGTACAAACATTTAAATTTTTTTAATTAAATAAATAAAAAATTTTAAATAAAGAAGTGGGAAAACAAACAACACAATGAGACTAGGGACTTCCCTGGTGGTCCAGTGGTTAGGAGTCTGCGCTTCCACTGCAGGGGGCACAGGTTCAATCCCTGGTCAGGGAACTAAGATCCCCCAAGCCGTGTGGCATGGCCAAAAAAAAATATAAAACAACAAGACTAGAACATGATAGTGGAGTGGGGTCAGTTTTCCAATCCCTGGATGGTCATAGGAGGACCTCCTAAACTTGACAGAGACGGAATCACAGGGGTAAACAGATAAATAGATCTGACAACCTAAAAATGTAAGAACATTATGGAATTATAAACAAAATAAAAACACATTTACAACAAGAATGCAAAGTGCCTAAGAAAAGTACATGAGCCAAACTGATATATGTTCAATGGGCATTAACAGACAACCCAAAAAAGGGCATAGCTACGGGTCATTCACACAGGGAGGAAACAAAAAATCTTTAAAGTAACTAATAATCAAAGAAACTGGACTGAGAACAAACGTGACGGCTTTTTTCTTTTTGTTTTTAAATCCACCTGACATGGTACAGGTGAAATGTTCCATGCTAATGAGGGAATTCTTATACACTTTTGGTTGTAATGTTACGAAATGATCATATGTTTTGGTGCAGTCATTCTATGTCTAGAAATGTACTTTTCAGAATTAAATTTTGGAGAATATCAAAAGCCTCATGATCAGAGTTAGCCATGATTATGGGATGAAACGTGCTCCGCAATCTCACACAAATTCAGATGTTGAAGTCCCCACCCCCAGGACCTCAGAAAATGTGGCTGGATTTGGAGATGGGGTCTTTAAAGAGGGGATGAGGGTACAATGCGGTCACTAGGGTGGGTCCTGATTCCATAGGACTGGTGTCCTTATAAGAAGAGGAGATCAGGACACACACACACACAGAGGGACGGCCCTGTGAGGACACAGGGAGGAGACGGCCGTCTACACGCCCAGGAGAGAGGCCTCGGGAGGGACCAGCCCTGCCGACACCTGGATCTCAGATTCCAGCCTCCAGGACTGGAGACCATAAATTTCTGCTGTTTAAGCCGCCCAGTCAGTGATATTCTGTTTTAGTGACATGATCTGACAATGACACCAATGATTCAAGGCAGTTTTTATTATAGAGAAATAAATAGACATACTTTCAACACCCAGAAATATGGGAAAGTATACTGGTCTGTTTACGTAAGGGGATTTTCAAACTCTTCAGAATGGGAGCATTATGGCCAAATTGTAAGTATCACAGGCAGCCACCCAAGTTTTGTAACACACTCTGATCTTCATTATATAACAAGACGATGCCTCCCCCGCCCCAGAAAGGGAGGGAAATGTCCCAAAAGGCTGTGTCTGGATTAGGAGAATCTTTACAAAGATTTTTCTAATGTTGTACGCCAATTTTTTTTTCATAAGGACAGAGACCTCAGAACACACAAGATTTCACAGGAGATACAGAATGAGAGTTATCTTAGGGCTTGCCTAGAAACTGTGGTTCTGTAGTTTATCTTAACTTCCAGGAGGGACGTAAGAAAACATTAATTCTTATCGGAGAAACAGATTGCTGTAGTTGGTCATCAGTATTTATCGGTAGGAAGAGGGAAGTTGAAAACTCGTGAAGGACGTGAGGAGGATGTGACTAGAAGTAGAAACACACCCCCTGATCTTGGAGGAAGGCATTTGTGGCTGGAATTCTTCCTTAATGGAGGATTCAGGCCAGCCTCACAGCATCATCCCCTCCGAGGCGTGGTGGCGGGGCTCTAAAAATCCCGAAAAATAAGACTGGGAATGAGGTGGCAACGAGCTTTTCTCGTGATAAAGCCAGGATTTAAAAAAAATAGTTTCCTATTGCAGAGGAAAGAAAGAGATTGAGAAATGCATTTCACAGGAGTCCAGAATGCGTATGCCGTTTTAACAGGGCAAAGAACGTGGGTCACCCAGTAAACGTTATTCGGAAAACTGCAGGGTGACTTAAACGTAAATAAAGCCGGCCTCTTGGTCTACTCTTGACGCGGAAATTAATTCTTCACGTGTCAAAAGGCATGTACAACAATAAAGCCCTGGAGCGTTACATGAGAATATGGATTTTAAAATACGATACTCATAATAAATACATTTGTATCATCTGTATAACGTATACGTTTTCCATAGTGTATATATAAGTTGTATTGGGGGGGCCAAGAAGTTTGTTCAGGTTTTTCCCTAAGATCTTTTTTTTTTTTAATGAATTAATTTATTTTTACTTACTCGGCTGCATGTATCTTTTCGAATTAGGGAAAAGGGGGTGGGAGGGATAAATTAGCAGTTTGAGATTAGCAGATATATAAAATAGATAAACAACAAGGACCTACTGTACAACACAGGGCTCTGTACTCAATATCTTGTAATAATCTATAATAGAAAAGAATCTGAAAAAGAATATATATATACACACACACACACACACACACACACACACATATATATATAACTGAATCACTTTGCTGTCCACCTGAAACCAAAACCTTGTAAATCAACAAAACTTCAATTTAAAAGTACATAAGTAAAGGGGAAAAAAAGAAGTGCTGTTCAGAACAGTCTTAGAAAATGTGGACAGACTTGAAGAGAAACAGGCAATACTGGACATATCCAAAAGGAGCCCTAAAACATCCCATCCCATAACCTTGAAAGAGCAGATTCCACCCATCCCCAGAAAGCAAGGATGCCACCAACACCTCATGCCTGGACTTAACATCAAACACCTGTCCACGGGATAAGAGGCACAACAGGTAGTATCCATCACGCATACAATGGGGTATATTTGGGGTTACCACCACCAAGAACAACAACACAACCATGTGTTTGTATAATGAACAGTGGAACTTTATAAGAAAACGAGGGTTTGGTATCACTTGTTTTGAATTTTGCTGAATTCGTGGCTGCCCTCTCGGGCAAAAAGAAAGATGATACAAGTGTGACAGATAAGCTTGAGGTTAAATACAAAAAGACCTTCATGGGATAGGAATGTTCTGTGGTGTGAAATCTTTGAGGGACACAGAACTAAGAACAATTTAGAAACAAATTTAATCTGCTGTGTGGGCACACACGGAACTGGAGTTCACTGAATATCAGATACAGCGCTTCAGCTCTTAAAAGGGGGGCAGTAGGTGTGGGCTTGTCTAGAGACAGTACAAAGAGTTTCAAATTTCCAGAAGAAACTATATTCAATATCCTGGGATAAACCATAATGGAAAAGAATATTAAAAGGAATGTATATATATGTATAACTGAGTCTCTTTGCTGTATAGCAGAAATGAACACAGCCTTGTAAATCAACTATAGTTAGTTCAATAAAAAATAAATTAAAAAAATTTTCCAAAAGATTCACAACAGAGTGTTCAATGGATGAAACTGTATAGTTTGGGGGAAAATTGATCCCTCAATGGGCCCAGCCTTCTGTGGGGCATTTTAATACAGACCGTGAAGTCATTTAGGCTGGAGTCTGTGGGTCTAAATTTTAGGATTTGAAAATGTCAATCAGTCTAATATTTCTACCGTGTGATCATTAAGGAATCTGAAGGTACCTGGATAAATGTGAATTCCTGGTAGGGGATTCCACAATCTTTGGCCAAAATGTTGAGATTCCACCATATTCTTAAAAAGCCAATGGCCAAGAAGCTTAGAGGTTGTCTTTCATGGACCAGGTACTGGGTTCCATGGTGGCCCCCCCTCTCTTCCCCCCCCCCAAAAATGATATGTCCTCTTACAATCCATCAATGGGATGTTATTTGGAAAAAGAGTCTTTGTGGATGTGACTGAGGATCTCGAAATGAGATCAGCCTGGATGAACCAGGTGAGCCTTAAATCCAGTGATGCATGGACACATGTCCCTACATGAAAAGGAAACACAAGAGGAGAAAGCACTGTTTACAAGGAGGTAGAGGTTGGGGTAATGCATCTACAAGCCCAGGACCACCAGAAGCTGGGAGAGGGGATGGGACAGCTTCTCCCTCAGAGCCTCCAGAACTAACCAGCCCTACCCACACCTTCCTCTCACACTTCTGGTCTCCAGAACTCAGGATACATTTCTGTTGCCCTAAGTCGCCCCAGTTTGGGGTAATTTGTTACAGTAACCCCAGAAATCCAACACATCAGCTTGTCTTATTTTAGATCCCCATGAGAATTTGATGAACTGGAGGTCGTACTGTGGAGGGTCTGTTTCTGTAGACACTCCCATTTGTTGCCCCAAGGGCACGGGATAAACCTTTTACAGAAAAACTCTAAAAATATGTATACATCTGTCTACCTTTAGCCAGTTGGCAGGTTGCCTTCCTCTTTGCAAAATGACGAGGTTGTACCGGTGGGGGGTCTGTCAATGTGTCACATCCCAGACGGATGGTGCAAGAATGTTCCACAGTCCAGCCCACCCAAGATAAACTGTGCACTTGCCACAGATGATGGCTGCAATTGGCGAGGGTGTGGAGAAAAGGGAACCCTCGTGCACTGTTGGTGGGATTGTAAATTGGTGCAGCTACTGTGGAGAACAATATGGAGGTTCCTTAAAAAACTGAAAATAGAGCTACCATGTGATCCAGCAATCCCACTCCTGGGCATATATCCAGAAAGGATGAAAACTAATTGGAAAAGATACATGCACCCCAATGTTCATAGCAGCACTATCTACAATAGCCAGGACATGGAAGCAACCTAAATGTCCATCAAACAGAGGAATGGATAAAGAAGATGTGCTATATATATATATATATATATATACATATACACACAATGGAATATTACTCAGCCATAAAAAAGAATAAAATAATTCTATTTGTAACAACATGGATGGACCTAGAGATGATCAGACTAAATGAAATAAGTCAGACAGAGAAAGAGAAATACTGTATGTTATCACTTATATGTGGAATGTAAAAAACATAACAAACTAGTGACTATAACAGAAAAGAAGCAGACTCACAGATGTAGAGAATGCATTAGTGGTTACCAGTGGGGAGAGGGAAGTGGGGAGGGGCAGTATAGGGGGAGGGGAGTAAGAGGTACAAACTATTAGGTATAAAATAAGCTACAAGAAAATAGATAGCTAGTGGGAAGCAGCCGCATAGCACAGGGAGATCAGCTCGGTGCTCTGTGACCACCTAGAGGGGTGGGATAGGGAGGGTGGGAGGGAGATGCAAGAGGGAGGGGATATGGGGATATATGTATACGTATAGCTGATTCACTTCGTTATACAGCAGAAACGAACACACCATTGTAAAGCAATTATACTCCAATAAAGACGTTAAAAAAAAAAAAGCTACAAGAATACATTATACAGCACAGGGAACATAGCCAATATTTTATAATACCTGTAAGTGGAGTACAACCTATAAAAATCGTGAATCACTATATTGTACACCTGTAACTTCAGCAACTATACTTCAATAAAAAAATTTAAATTAAAAAAAAAAAAGAATGACAGCCTCAAAACTCTGACCTCCTTTTGGAACTATTGCTACCGATTTTCTTGCTCTCAAAGATCTTTCCAGAATTTTGCAAGGAGCAGTGAGAACAAGACACAGAGGACAGAAGCAGCGTCCCTCATACTAGCCGCCAGGGTTCATAAGAGGCGCGTGTTATTATTTCCTGACTGGGGGTGTGAGATGGCTGCAGGCTTTTGTGGTTGCAGGCTGGGTGTTTGTTCTTCTGAGCTCCTGCCGTGTGAGCCAGGATGCTTGCAGGTAGAGGCTACGCCTCAGAGCTGTGTGGGGCCACAGGGAGCCGTCTGTCTCAAGGCTACACCTGGTGCAACTCCAGCTTGTCAAAAGTAAAGTAAAGGCTGCCGGGAAATGGAATCTCGGAAGGAGGTGAATGCAGTTATTTCAGAAACAGTCTGGATTTCTGGCTCCCTCCTGCATAATGAATACGAATGAAATAGCACAACTTCTGCCCTCTCTCTTCCCAATCTGCAGGTTTCCTTCATGGTTTTCATTAAATGGGATGAGGTCGGTTGCATATTTAGGTGGATGGGGTGCTATTCTGGAATGAGTACGCAGCGGTCATCAAATCGAAAGCTGAGGAGCGGTGACTTGAAGCTGGGTTCTGCTGGGGCTGTCCGCAGGACCACGTCCATGGGGCTTCGGTTTCCTCCCAGCCCTGGGAGCATCCCTGGAGCAATGGGAGGAAGCTACAGGGGCTTTCCTAACCTCTTACAAGTGTCCCTTCCACCCCCATTCTGTGGTGACATGGACTGAACTGCGTGCCTTTGAAATCCATATGTTGAAGTCCCAACCCCCAGGACCTCAGGATGGGGCTGTGTTTGGACATGGGGTCTTTAAAGACGGGATGAGGGTACAATGAGATCACTAGGGTGGGTCCTGATCCCTTATAAGAAGAGGCGATCAAGACAGAGACGCGCAGAGAGGGACAACCCTGTGAGGACACAGGGAGGAGACGGCCGTCCACACGCCCAGGAGAGAGGCCTCGGGAGGAACCAGCCCTGCCCACACCCGGATCTCAGATTCCAACCTCCAGGACTGGGAGAGATACATGTCTGATGTTTAAGCCCCAGTCGCATGGCGATTGGGTGCAGCCCCAGTGCGTCACCCAATCAGTGGTGCATTGTTTTGGCAGCTCTAGGGAACTAAGACATGTGAGACAAAGTAAGTTTATCTCGGATGCAAGGGGGAGGAATTTAGGCTCCACTTCTTGGGGGAGGGGCAAGATAAGAACCTGTGGAAGGGAGATGTCAGGTCACCTCTGGGGCTGCGCCATCTTTAAGGTGCTTGTTTTGCGGGGACGGTGGGAAAAGGTGATGTCATTCGTTTGAAGTACCGTGACTGCACTCTGACACGCACCGGATCAGCTGCCGCAGAGCAGTGAAGCAAGAATCTTCATCTGATAACCCCCCCCCCCTTTTTTTTTTTAATACCCTTTTCTTAATACCATCTTCTTGACTTCTCAAACCACTTTGGCCACCGAGCCGGGGCCCCACCCTTAACACTTCCTGCTTCAGTTTGCAGTCAAAAGCCATCTGAGTGTTTTACTAAACCTTGGTCGTAAACAATTCATGCTCTGACGTTGGAGGGGTTCCGGAGAGGTTCTTTAACACTTTTATGCCGCCATAAAGAAACAACAAACTTTTGCCATTTGCAATAACGTGGATGGACCTGGAAGATATTACGCTCAGTGAAACACGTCAGGCAGAGAAAGACAGATACTGTAGGATCTCACTTATATGTGGAATCTAAAAAACAAAGCAAACTAGTGAATATAGCAAAAAAAGCAGACTCACAGATACAGAGAAGAAACTAGCGGTTACCAGTGGGGAGAGGGAAGGGGGGAGGGACGAGATAGGGGGAGGGGATTAAAAGACACAAAGTATTACGTATAAAATAAATAAGATACAAGGGTATATTGTACAGCACAGGGAATATAGCCATTGTATCTTGTAATAACCTATAATGGAGTTTAATCTGGAAAAATTGTGAATCACCATGTTGTACCCCTGAGACATATAATATTGTATATGTATATCAACTCTATTTCAATTTAAAAACAAACCCCCAAAAGCCCTGGCTCATCCACCCCCCCCCCAAAAAAAGACACTGTAAAAGAAAATACATAATTTATTGGAAAATACATTAAAAATTGTTTAGGGACTTTCTATTTTATTTCTCTTCTAGAATAGGTGGTACCTGGAGTTATGTTCAAGTCCATGTATAGGGCATGCCACCGGGTACAAAGACCAGAGATGCCAGGTGAGAATGACACTAATCAGATCCTTCTACAGCGTTTGTGTTGCTCTGTCCATCACTCTGTGGGCACCCTTCCCTGGTGTGCACATTTCACGGGTCCCGCTGAATAGTTCCTAATCTATAGCCCAGGGTTTTTCTTCCCTGGCACTGTGGGTATTTAGACCAGATAATTCTTTGCTGTAGGGGAGCTGTCCTGGGCACTGCGGGCTGTGGAGTAGCATCCCTGGTCTCCGCTCACCCCATGCCAGGACCATGTCCTTTTCCCCAGTGGTGACAACCAAAAATGTCTGCAGACATTGCCTCTCTGCAGAAGGAGGGCACTGTCTGTGGTAGAGAATCACTGTCTTAGCACCATGTATAGCTGCTATTCCACACAGATGATAGATATAATTTTTGTACGTGGGTGTGTATATATACGTTTAGATAGATAGATAGATAGGTAGATAGATAGATGCTAGATGGATAGGTGGACAGATAGATAGAAACTATGTACCAGACATTTATTATATAATAGACAAATTAGACAGATAGATAGATAGGCCCACATTTGTCTTTTTAAATTTGGCTACAATTTTCATTTAAAGAAAACATCCCTAAAATTGATTTGTCTCCATTTAATCTTTTTAATTAATTAATTAATTTGTTCTTATTTTTGGTTGTGTTGGGTCTTCGTTGCGGTGTGTGGGCTTCTCATTGCGGTGACTTCTCTTTTTGCGGAGCACGGGCTCTAGGCACGCGGGCTTCAGTAGTTGTGGCACGCGGGCTCAGTAGTTGTGGCTCACGGGCTCTAGAGCGCAGGCTCGGTAGTTGTGGCGCACAAGCTCAGCTGCTCCGCGGCATGTGGGATCTTCCCGGACCAGGGCTCGAACCTGTGTCCCCTGCCTTGAAAGGCAGATTCTTAACCACTGCACCACCAGGGAAGCCCAGTCTCCGTTTAATCTTAAATAATACTTCTACAAACTTAGCTACTTTCCTGGTATCTGTTCCATGAAAATAATACTCAACCAATTTATCATGACAGCGTAGGGGGAAGCAAGTTTCACATGCTTTGTGAAACTCTCCAGTTTGAAAGAAACTCCATTCAGGGAAGCTGAAATGATATTTGTATAGAAAACAGTGCAGCAAGAAATCCAATGCGGAAATCACAGTGACCAAAAGAAACAAACAAATTGTTGCGTTTGTATTTTTTTAAGTTTTTCTTCAGTAAAGGTCTATAAGCATAAAGAGCTTTTTTTTTTAGACCTATTTTTTTGTTTGCACCTACGTGGGTAGCGTAATCCCAACACAGCATATGCGGGAATTATTCGTATTTGCAAAGCTTTCTCAGAGAATCTGAAGACACATTAGCTCGATACTTCTAAAGCTCTCTCAAGCTCATTTCATTAATTCCTTAAAATGTCACTGGGCTAGTGCAAAAACTAGAACGCAACTTTGAGAAAACATCACCAAATGCAGCTTTTCTCTGGCAACTGCAGCTTCCAAACGTAAAAAGTCCTCTTTCCGACATAACTCCTTCCAAACGAATCTTGCCTCAGTGGTGAAATTACTTTGTATAAAAGAACAGCTTAAAATTAGGTTGAAGCCAGGTAATGATTACTCTTAGGAAAATATTTAGACGCTGATGCTGAAATTTTAGGTATTTTTAAATGTTTGAGCTGATCACCCCTAAGGCATCTGTGGACACATCTATATTCTTTTCCTCGTGGGTGTTTGTTTTAAATTGAGCAATCTGGGCTTCGAGGGGAGAAACTGTGTTCATCCCGTGGAATTTTGATCTTGTCTGTCTAATCAGATGTCACTGGGAGAGTCTGTCCAGTTCCCGGGGGTTGAGGGGGTTTACGTCAGCAGACCTCACTCTTCCAGACGTTATTGCTTATCTCAGTGCCTCAGACGGGAAGATCTGGGGTCAGGAATCTCACTCATCTGTCTTTTATTGACCTGGAGGTCCTTTTAACACCCGGACCAAAAAAAAAAAAAAAAAAAAAAACCAAATGAAAAAAGCACCCGCAACTTCTATGAACAAAGAGATGTCGCCGCCTATATTCATTTAACGTTTTGTTTAAACATAGTTTTTAAAAGGAAGAAGACGCAGACATAAGTTATGTTGATTATTTTAATAAAGGATTTTAAAAATATAAAACAATCTATCGTTACGTCTGTACTATTTAAGTAGACTTTTATGAAGACATGGGGGAGGTGGGTGTTTTCCTAAGCATAGAATTAGCAGCTAGAATGAATACTCCTTCCTTGATTTAAGATGGAATTGAAACACGTTGTAGTTTTAATGCTGAGTTTAGCTTTCATCCCCCCAGTTTTCCCGAGATTTCTGGGACTGCGGTGTTCCTTCAATCGCTTCTGAAATACCCTCTGATTCTAATAAGAAGTCTGATCTTCTGTTTTTTTACCTAGAGAAATACAATCGTGAGCTCTATTCCAGAGGCACTTATCCGTATTACAAAAACACATTTGCAAACCCAAATGCCTTTCCTAAAATACGGTTTGGATATTGGAGTGGAATAAAATGCTTCAAACGAATCAAGCCAAAAAAAAAAAAAAAAGTCTAAAGTGTACATCCTTAAGAATTAAAATTTTAAGTATTTTTTTGTACGGTCCCTTCGAAAGGCGTTTTATGATTCAAATGTTGTCCTTGTCCTCTGGCAAGCGATCGAGAAAATTGCACAAACATTTTATCTCTGGACAAGAAGATCTAAAACACAGCAGTTACTCAAGAGACGAGACGTGAGCACAGAGAAATTGCACGTGGTTCACTTCCCCGCAAAGGACGCTCATTTTACTGTGTGGGAAATCACTGTCTTCTAGCCTCAGTGCCACTGACTTTTGGGGCTGCGTGACTCTGTGATGCGGGGCGTGCTGGGCACTGTGGGCTGTGGAGCAGTGTCCCTGGTCTCCACCCACCACGCGCCAGCAGCATCCCCTCCCCTATAGCTGTCACAGCCAAAATGTCTCCAGACACTGCCAAGTGTCCCTGGGGAGGCAAAATAACCCCCAGGTTGTGAATCACGACTCAAGAGACATGAGGACGATACACAAACGAACTGGAAATCGTGAACACTGATCTTAGCGGGACTGACTTGGGATCTGCTCGGCTGGACCCCAAGTTTCTGGTTGGGTGACTATCTTCCCCATGGGTCTTCATGCTGGGGTGCAGGCCAAGGGGCAGCGGATACTTGGGGTGTCCCACTCTTCTGGCAGAGAATGGGAGCTAAGAAGATTAAACAAACGAGGCTGCCGCATTTGGAGCCCACACTTTGGTCACCTGTTACTGACGCATTGGCCAGTCACACGTTTGAACCCAATACAATGGTGCAGGAATAGCTCCTGTGCTATAAAAATGATTCTAGTACCAACTCCAAGGTGTATGTGGGGGGGGGGGTTCCCCACATCACTTCTTGCACACCAGCTGGTGTCCTACAGTTCAACTCAATTCTGACACATCTACCTGGAGAAAAGGTCGGACCCCACAGGTGAAGGGCTCAAGTCCTGCAAGACTTCCTCCACTTCAGATGCCAATCCAAAATCCAGGGTGACGCCTGTGTTTCTGAGCGACCACCTATTCTGGGATTCTATTAATTTGCTAGAGTGGTTCACAGAATTCAGGAAACCTGTTTATTCTCTAGATTACCGGTTTGTGACAAAGGATAGTAAAAGGTACAAATTCACAGCCAGACGGAGAGGTCCCAAACAAAGGAGCTTCTGTCCCTGTGGAGTGTGGGGTCTGGCATCACGTCACGTGGAACTGACCTCGCTCCCCAACTTGGAAGCTCTCTGAATTCCATCCTTCTGGGTCTTCAGGGAAGCTTCATTACTTAAGCACGACAGATTCACTCATTGGCCATGGATGACTGATTCAACCTCCAGCCCCTCTCCTCTCCCTGGAAATCAGGGGGGTGGGACTGAAAATTCCAACCTCTAATCACAGGGTTGGTTCCCCGGGCCCCCATCCTTAGGCAAGTTAACAAAAGTCACCTCATTAGCATAACAAAAGTCACCTTGGTCTCTCTCCTCACGAAATTCCAAAGGTTTGGGGAGCTCCATGCCACAAAGGGGGGTGAGGCCCAAAGACATATTTCTTATAAATCACAATATCACACCTACTTTTGTGGGAGACTCTACAAAGCCCCTGAGTCTCTGAGTCCTTTGTTTCTGCCTTTTACCATCTTCCTTAATATCTGGGCAGCCTAGTGCTAAAATTATGGGATGCCGCCTTTGGCTTTTTTTTTTTTTCCACATCTTTACTGGAGTATAATTGCTTTACAATGGTGTTAGTTTCTGCTGTATAACAAAGTGAATCAGCTATATGTGTACATATATCCCCATATCCCCTCCCTCTTGCATCTCCCTCCCACCATCCCTATCCCACCCCTCTAGGTGGTCACAGAGCACCGAGCCGATCTCCCTGTGCTATGCGGCTGCTTCCCACTAGCTATCTATTTTACGTTTGGTAGTGTGTATATATATGTCCATGCCTCTCTCTCACTTCGTCCCAGCTTACCCTTCCCCCTCCCCGTGTCCTCAAGTCCATTCTCTACGTCTGCGTCTTTATTCCTGTCCTGCCCCTAGGTTCTTCAGAACCTTTTTTTTTTTTAAGATTCCATACATATGTGTTAGCATACGGTATTTGTTTTTCTTTCTGACTTCACTCTGTATGACAGACTCTAGGTCCTTCCACCTCACTACAAATAACTCAATTTCGTTTCTTTTTATGGCTGAGTAATATTCCATTGTATACATGTAGCACACCTTCTTTATCCACTCATCTCTCGATGGACACTTAGGTTGCTTCCATATCCTGGCTTCAGCTTTGGTTTCTTGCTGAAAGACTGCACATTCCTTTCAGTGATGAATCCCACACAGAACTTCCCTCTTCCGATAATCAGTGGTGCTCAAAGCCAGCCTGCACCAGCAGTGCTGCATCATCTGGGGATTTTCTGGACATGCAGAATCTGGGGTCCCTCCCAGATGGGATGAACAGAAAGCTCTGGGGGGGTGGCTGTGTTGAACGAGCCTTCTGGGAAATTCCCAAGCACGCACCAGGCTAAGAGGAGAAGGCTGCTTCTTCCCAGAGACCCCCAAGCTTCACCACCTGAATCCCTGGGGAGGATGGGACCCTTCTTCTGGAGCAGCATCCTGGGGGTGGATATACGATGGGCAAGACACCCGACAGTGTGGAAGACGCTGGAGCGCACCAACCCCTCCCCGGGGATGGCTGTGGGCTGGGCACCAAGTCCTGGGGTCGTGCAGAATCTCATTCCTTTCTTGGGTCAGCTCACGTGAGGGCAGGGGACGCTGTCCAGGCCAGTGAGACTCAGTGAGGCTTCTGCTTCTTGGCAGAAAACGTGGAGCTCATTTCTGTTGGACTCAAAGCTGGACTGTTGTGGGCTTAGAGTCGGGCTTCTCAACCAGGGGTGATCCTGCCTCCTGGGGGACCATTGGCAATGCCTGCAGGTGTTTTTGATTGTTATAATTAGAGGCCAGGGGTGCCACTGTATGAGATGTCCTAGGGCTGCCTTCACAAATGACCCAAACCAGATGGCTTAAAACAACAGAAATTTATCCTCTGTCAGTCCTGGGGACCAGACGTCAGAGGTCAAGGTGTCCCAGGGCCGCGCTCCCTCCAGGGGCTTCAGGGGAGGGTCCTTCCTGCCTCTTCCAGCTTCTGGGGGCTCCAGGCATCTCTGGGCTCGTGGCCGCGTCCCTCCCATCTCTGTCTCCGTCTTCATGTGGCTTCCCCTCTGTGTCTGGGTCTCTC
This sequence comes from Orcinus orca, assembly GCF_937001465.1. Classification (NCBI taxonomy): domain Eukaryota; kingdom Metazoa; phylum Chordata; class Mammalia; order Artiodactyla; family Delphinidae; genus Orcinus; species Orcinus orca. Next base: position 2,120,551 of record NC_064580.1, read on the forward strand.
CTCTTCTGTGTCTTGTAAGGATGCTGTCACTGGATTTAGGGCTACCCTCCTCCAGGAGGATCTCATCTCAGACCCTTCCCTTCATCACGTCTGCAGAGAGACCCAATTTCCAAACGAATTCCTATTTGCAGGTTCTGGGTAGACACACATTTTGGACCCACTGAACCCACAACTGGGCCCATCTTAGGATTCTACCCACCACACTCACGATTTTCAATATATTTCCTAACAAGGAAACACAAAAGTGTATCTGAAACGTTCCCTTCCTGTTAAAGAATAAAATATACGAATACGTTCTTCAAATAGCCTTCAATCAAGTCCAACCTCTGAAATACTGACAGTTGGCCTTTTTCCAACCAACCAAACATTAAAAATACGCAAAACTCTCCTGCATCTGCCGGTCTGATTCTCTCTCATTCTATGCTCTACCAGGAAAGGCGCCTCTGAGCTACCTTTCAATGCTTTTTACACAGTTGCTTTTTCTGAAACAACCATGTTTGAAGTGAACTTTCAGTGGACATGGGGGAGGACTTATTTAGCATCTATGTTTTCCAAGGAGCATCAGCTCTGTTCTGTGTCACCCAGCCCTGCCAAACAATTACATGGTTTTAATACAGATCGAAACGGTGGCCATAATTATGCTACCCATCTAATCCAACGCATGACAAAAGTGCTATTACAAGCCTAATTACTATATAATTATATATGATCAGAAGTTTTCCAGCTAATAGGAGCACATTCTTTGCAAGGAAAGGAATGTGTATGTGTGTGTGTGTGTGTGTGTATGTGTGTGTGTGTGTGTGTGTGTGTGTGTGTGTGTGTGTGTGTTTGCATTAGTAATTATAGTGCTGTCGCAGTGCTTTGAAAAGGAAAAGTGGCTTTGGCTTTGCTTTGTTTTGCTCTAGGTACCCTTTATTAAATAAAGTCTGAGGTGTGTATGTCACAAAGAGAAGTGAAGAGTCATCCCAACTTGTTTTTTATGATTACATGAATATTATTTGCTGTGAGCCAAGTTGTAGGATGAGAATCCTAAATTGGAAAATAATTACATTTTCCAAGTTCAAGGGTTTACATTGTTTATTCCTTGGAAACATCAGGAGTGAGATGTCTTTCACAGAAATGTTTTGAGGCTTAAACAACCTATGTGAAAACATTTTGTCAACCAATGATCAGGTGGAATTGTTATTAGAGTATGAAGTGTTGCAATAAGTAAAAACCAGGAGATCTAATCCAGCTGGGCAAACGTCTCATGACGGTGTCAGGCTTGAATTGGGCTGAGGTGCTAGGAAAAAAAAAAGATTGCCCTTGCATGGTGCCTGAAATGACCTTCTTTGTGGAGACCCTTGGGATTCCATCATCTTCCAGAAGGTCCCAGTTGAAATACAAACAAAACTGAGAAAGGAGATAGGTGAAACCAGCAGAATTCACTATTTTTATTTTATTATTTTGTATCATTTTAATTTTAGCTACGGTCTGCAGATGGGAAGAAGAAAATTCTAGCGCTTTTCAGTTTTCACAGCTTTTGGAGATACTATTCACATAGCTTTCAATTCACCCAAGGTGTACACTGGGATGCCTTCAGTCCATGCACAGAGTTGTGCAACCAGCACCTCTATTTAATTCCAGAACATTTTCATCACCTCAAATAGAAAGCCCGTCCCCACGAACATTCAGTCCTCACCCCCTCCCTGGTAAACACGAACCCACTTTCTGTCTGTCTGGATCTACCTGTTCTGGACGTTTCCTATCAATGGAATCACACTGTGTGTCCTTCCGCGTCTGGCTTCTCTCACTGAGCATCGTGTGTTCAAGGTCCAGCCGCGTTATAGCCTGTGTCAGAGCTTCACTCCTTTTCACGGCTGAGTCATATTCCACGCGTGGGTGGATCCCATTCTGTGTATCCATCCGTCCCTCCTTCCCTCCATCCATCTGTCCATCCAAGCATCCACGGACACTTGGGTGGTTTCCACCTTCTGGTGGTTGTGAACAGTGCTGTGAACGTGTGTGTACAGGTGTTTTCATTTCTCACCCTGCCACTTACGTCAAGCAAGTGCGTGCAAGCATCTTTCAAAACAGATGGTGCCACGTGTATAGAGGCTCTCGCCGCTGAGACCCACCGTGGTCCAGATAAAGTCTGAGAGGGCAGCAGGGTGGGCTGGGGGGTCAGCCCGGGGCGTCAGGTGACTTGCCAAAGAGCAGGGACATTTATTATCCACCCGTCACCACTGTCGCCTTCATAGATTTGATGGTGTCTTCATGGTCACCTGCTTTTTCACCACCTGACCCTGAACAGGCCACGCGGTCTCAGCAATGCCAGCAAGTGTAAAATACATGTGGGTACCACCTTGGGTAGGATTCATTTCCTCTGCAGGGAACAGAAGGCCCAGTGCACAGTGATGCAGAAGAGATGGATATTTTCTCTTCCTAGGAAGGAGAAAGTCCACCCGGATGCAGCCCAACGCCCGTGGGGTGCTCTGCCCGCTTGCAGGCTGGTCTGTACCCGGATAGCCCAGGACGGCGGCATCTGGCTTCTCAGAGGGAGGCTGGAGACGTCAGAGAAGAAGGTGACAGACACCCAGCTCTTCCGAAGAGGCTCATGGGAGCTGCCCCCGGGGGCTTCTTGCTTTCATTATGCCCAACCAACTGTCATCCTACGCCCCTCCAGCGGCAAGGAAGCCTGGGGCCGTTGTCCTGAATCCGAGAGGCCTTGTGCCGGGTTGCAGACTCTTCGTGGCGGAAGGAGAGTGGAGTGAATACTGCAAGCGCCCCCAGGCGGCCGTCCCACGGCAGGGGCTGCATTTTGGTCCCTTGTATGTGTGTTTTGGGCGAATAGAAAAAAAGAAGTTATGTTGCAGAAACTAGACGAGTGCGGGAACAGTTGAAGCTTGAAAGACGCAGTGCTCGGGCGGTAGGGAAAGAATAACAGAAGAGAAAAGAAAAAACCAGCCGTTATAACGTAATCGATGTGAAAAATCAGTGAAAGGATGGACGAGGCAGACAGGTGGGTGACTGCGGCTGGTGAGAGGGCAGAATTCCCTGTCGTGGTTACTAGACTTGAGATCAGTGATTCTCACCTGGGGCTGACCTTTTCCCTCCACCCCCAGGGGACACTTGGCAACGTGTCCGGAGACACATTTGGTTGTCACAATTTGTGGAGGGGGGGAAAGAGGGAGAGGGAGAGAGAGACACAGAGACACAGAGAGACTGTGATAGCACCCACAAGGTTTCCCACTTGCTGTTTTAATAATCATAGAGCATACAACTCTGGGGCAGTCAGCACACGCACAATGCTGTGCACCCCCCATTTCACCCCAAAAAGAGACCTCGTACCCATCAAGCGGTCACTCTCTGTTCCCCTCCTGCAGCCCCTGAGGATCTGCGTCCATCATCCCATGGTTTTTTTCCCTGTGTCTCCACTGGACCATCCTGTCATCAAAACACCAGCTCTATGAAGAGAGGGGCCCCGCCCACTCCACTAGGACCTGACGTTAACTTGATTCTACCTGCCAAGCCCCTATTTCCAAGGACGGTCCCGTTCTGAGATACTGGGGTTAGGATTTCAGGGTATCTTTGGGGGAGGTTGGGGGTATAATTGAGCCCACCGGAGTGCTCAAAACTCAGTAATGACGATCCATGCATTTTTTAAAAGGGAAATGATATTAAACTTTTATTTATATTTGGTGTACTTATTGAAATTAAACTCTTCCAGCAGGTCAGAACAGTTTACAGTTTACAGTTCATGGCATTTACAGATGGTTTCTTTTGTTTTAACTGAACTCAAAGGGAAAAGAGGGGACGTCCCTGGCGGTCCAGTGGTTAAGACTCCACACTGCCAAGGCAGGGGGTGAGGGTTTGATCCCTGGTCGGGGAATTAAGATCCCACGTGCCGTGCAGAGCGGCCAAAAGATTAAAAAGGTAATAATATTAATTGTTTTAAAAAAGGGACAAGAAGCTTAAAGAAAATACCTGAGAAGAAAGTACAGATGGACGTGTATATGCTATGTCATGAATCAGGCCTGGGTAGGCGTGTGTAAATGTGATATTAGGGTTAGCAAGACTTCAACCAGTGTTGGCCAAGAGGCAATTAGGGATGCAAGGCTGGGTTCAAGGGTCATGAAAAATACAACATGTGGTGCGCGTTCTAAACAAAAAGAAAACCCAATTCCTGGCACGATTCTACGTGATGCGGCAGCAGTCAGCTCCCATGGACACCTCAGGAGCTGACAAAGATGACACGCAGCCAGGCCAGTTAATCCTCCCCCTGCGTCCCGCCTGGGGAAGCGCACCAGGTAAGAGGACACCCTTCCCTCAGCATCATCGAAAAGGCGCAAGGGATACAGCACCAGGGATGGACCTGGAGGGTATGATGCCTAATGAAATAAGCCAGAGAGACACAAATACTGTAGGATATCGCTTACATGTCGAACTTACAAAATACAACAAAGCAGTGACTATAACAAAAACAGAAGCACACTCACAGACCTAGAGATCTATAGTGACTATAACAAAAACAGAAACAGACTCATAGATCTAGAGAACTTCCCAGTGGGGAGAGGGAAGCGGGAGGGGCAAGATAGGGGGAGGGGAGTAAGAGATACAAACTGCTGTGTACAAAATAAATAAGCCCTGGGACTTCCCTGGCGGGCCAGTGGTTAAGACTCTGCGCTTCCGCTACAGGGGACACAGGTTCTATCCCTGGTGAGGGAACTAAGATCCCACATGCCGTGCGGCACAGCCAAAAATAAAATAAGATAAATAAGGTAAAAGGGTATACTGTACAGCACAGAGAATATAGTCAATATTCTATAATAATAATAAATGAAGTATAATCTGTAAAAATTATGAATCATTTTATTGTACACCTGAAACATAACATGGTACATCAAATATACCTCCATTTAAAAAAATTTTTTTAAAGAAAAGGAAAGATGCAGGGAGCTTGGAAGGGGCCACCTACGTGACCCTCCCTCTTCAAAACCAGCACAAAGCAAGTACCCATCTCCTCCACCCAGAAGATGGTGGGGCACATATAGCATCGGCCACGAATCATCTAATCTACGTGCAAAGACACAGGCACGAAGGCTAATTCCCTTTTGTGCTTTCCCACACGGGTCTCGTTTGTGCTATTTTGGGTCACCCAGTCATGCGGTCACGGATGCTTTGAGCACAGGCTAAAGGCACGGGGAATCCATCTGCCTACTTCTTTTGTTGCAAGGACAAAAGTCTCCCCGAAGGGGCTCCGGGAATCTTGTCGCTGCTTCCAGCTCCCCGACAGGGAGCTTTGCTAAAAACGCAACAAAGTGTCCGTTCTTTGCAAATTCACGGAGGAGTAGGTAACACAGAGTGACCTTCACATGGGGCAAATGTTTATCTTTGAAACGCGATTGCGCCCTTATATTTACATAGACAGTCTCCATGTCCTGAGAAAACATTGGCGAGTTCCATTTGGGGCTACTTGGTACTCTCTTCAACAGTTCAGAGGCTGTGGGATGCACAGAGGTTACATTGAAAGGTACAGTGTTTGCGCCAGGAAAGGAGAGACGGCACCAGATTAAAAGAGCACAGTGTCCGACCTGGGAGGTTAGAAAGAGTACAGCAGTTGAACACACACAAAGGAAAGAGGAAGAAAGAAAAGGGAAACAGCAGGGTTCATTACATAAAAAAAGAAAGAAAGAAAAGAAACAGAAGATCCACGTAGTCAAAATTAAAAGCATTTAAAACTTTTTAATAAAATCCATTTTAAGTTAAAATTGAATTTTAGTAACATTAGTGTTATTTAAAAATTTACATTTGGAATTCCCTGGCAGTCCAGGGGTTAGCACCCCGTGCTTCCACGGCAGGGGGCACAGGTTCTATCCGTGGTCGGGAATCTAAGATCCCGCAAGCCAGGACACGTGGCCAAAAAAAAAAATTTTTTTTTTAATTTAATTTTATTTTTCATACAGCAGGTTCTTATTGGTTATCTATTTTATACATATTAGTGTCTATATGTCAATCCCCATCTCTCAATTCCAAATAAAAATTTACATTTAACACATTCAATTATTTTAATTTAAATTTTAATTTGTAATATAGCTAAAAGCACACTGAAATAGAAATAGTAGAATCAGCAAAATTCTGGTAAGATTGAACATAAAAAGAAAATAGAATGTGGCAATGAATAATAAAAAGCAGATATAACTTAAGATGCAGCAGTGTTTATAACAACAACAACAAAAAATCCAAGAAGATAACTTTTTTTTTTTTTTCCGGTACGCGGGCCTCGCACTGCTGTGGCCTCTCCCGTTGCGGAGCACAGGCTCCGGACGCGCAGGCTCAGCGGCCATGGCTCACGGGCCCAGCCGCTCCACGGCACGTGGGATCTTCCCGGACCGGGGCACGAACCCGTGTCCCCTGCATCGGCAGGCGGATTCTCAACCACTGCGCCACCAGGGAAGCCCAAGAAGATAACATTTTTAATAACGCTTTTCCCCGTACATTTAAGAACTTGGACACAACAGATGCATTCACACTGTACTATGAATTTGGTATTTTTTTTTTTTTACCAAAACTGACTCAACTACCTATGTAAGAGCTGAAAAGTATTACAGACGTTTAATAAATCGAATCAGTACTTTAAAAGCTTCCCACTGAGAAAATACTCGGCTCAGGTAGTTTTATCAAGTAGTCGAAAATTCCAGTATTATCTAAACTACTCCAGACAATAGAAAAACAAGCAACATCTTCAATGCATTTTATGAAACCAGTAATATTTCTATGCCAAAACTTAAGAAAGCATGGGAAAGAAAATCACAGATCAATCTCACTCTTTGTGGAAAAAACCTGCAAATTTCAAAGCAAAGTGTTGGCAAAACAAGTTAGGTAAGCCATTAAGTGAGTTTGTTTTATGTTGCACATTAAATGTGAACAGATTAAAGGAAAGAACAAAATGAAGTAAAAACAAGCCCTTCTTATACCACCTGATGCAGAAAATAACTTGGGTAAAACTGAACATCCATTCTTGATTTAACAAAACAGGAATAAATAAAAACTTCCTTAATTGAATAAAGCCTTTCTACAAAACAACTGATTGCACATAATACCAAAGAGCGAAACTTTGAAAGTGGTCTCCTTAAAATCAGGAACAATTCAGGGATAACATCATTTCTATTCAACACTGTCTTGCAGGTTCTAGCCAGTACAATCAGACCAGAACAAGAAAAAAATAAAGTACAAGAACTGGAAAGAAGGAGGATCATATCATTTGCAGAGGGCATTTTCTACATGTATACAGAAGAAGACAAAAACACAAGTTTCTAGATAAAACATAGAATTAATGAGTTTAGCAAATTACCACTTATAAAATCGTGAAGCAAAGTCAGTCTCCTTTCAATACACTGGAACAAGAATATTTCATAATATGAAAAAAAATCCCATTTATAATAACAAGAAAAAATAAAGTCTTTTGGATTGTTCTACCAAAACAAACACAAGAACAAATGAAGAAAATTGCACAGATCTAGTGTCCTGTTGACAGACATAGCTGAAGAATATAATTTGAGAAATGTATCATGTTGAAAGTTTGAAAAATTGGGTAGCATAAAGATGCAAGCAGTCCCTCTCTCTCTCTCTCTCTCTTTCTCATAGTTATAGCAATATTTTTTTCAAAAGCCTGACTACCTGACTTTAAAACTGATACACAGATAGCCAATATTGCTAAAATAAATGTGAAGAAGAAAAACAAGGGGGAGATTATTCTTGCAGATGTCAAGTTATCTTTAAGGATGCAATAGTAGGAATGCAGTGGTGCCTGGGTGCTGGGACTGAAAACAGTCGATGGAAGGCATGGTAGTGCGTGACAAATCCATGGGTAAACCATGACCTAATCAATATGGCGCTGGGACCACTCGTTCTCCATAAGGACCAAGCCATACTTCAAAATCAAAAGTTTCAAGTAAATCAACAATGCTTCAAAAAAAAAAAAAAATCAAAGGTTTTAAGATTAAGCAGTTAGGTTTAAAAGGTGAAACCTTAAAACGCTTTAGAAGAAAATACAAGCAAATATATTTATGACCTTGTGGAAAAAAGAATTTTTTAACCAAGAGACAATCGGCAGAAACTCTGAAAGGAGAAGACTGCTGCATTCGATAACATGAAAACGAAGGACTTCTTTGCCTCACGACTCCTTGCCTGCCTCACGGCCAGGCAAGACACAGATTGGGGGAACTTATTTGCTATACATAATCCACAGAAGAGTAGTATTCATAATACATAAAGAACTCCTACACGTCCACTTGAGAAGACCACATGATTCTAGAAAAAAGGGTGAAAGACTCCAACAGGCATTTCAAAGAAAAGGAAACCTAAGTTATAAATTAAACAAAGGGAAGCAGCTCACTCAGTGGTCATCAGGGATATAAAATTAAAACCAGCACTGGTATCTCATAGTGTAATCAAGCGGGACCCTATGGGGCCTTCCCAGACAGGTCTCCTCCACCTCCTCCCACCCCATGTCCTCCACCTGCCTTTTGTCTGTAGAAAAACTTTAGTCAAAGATTACATTTAATCAGAGAAGTGAGAAGATGCAGAAAGAAAACAAAAGTCAAGCAAGACAAAATAATAATAGTTTGGCCATTAAACAAAGTCAAGGGCCTTTAGTTCCTCCTCAAGGGCTATAGATCATATTCTGAGCCATGTCCTGTGAGCTGTTTTGCAGATACTGAAACCTCCACTAGGTGGGAGAAGTTACCTGCATGCTGCCCACCAGCATGGAGACCCCAGACCGCTTGGAACCAGAAGGTTGATGATGTGGACTGCCGATGACCTCACCACCAACCAATCAGAAGGTCCACGAGCTGACCACACACCCACAGACCCCCTCCCTCACTCTGTCTTGAAAAACCCTCCCCCGAAATCCATCAGGGAGTTCGGGTCTTCTGAGTACTAACTGCCCGGACTCCTTGCTTGGTGCCTTTCCTTCACCACAATCCCGTGTCAGTAGATTGGTTTTACTTCACGTGGGTGAGGGGACCCAAGTGTGGTGTGGTAACAATAGTAGCAAGAGCTGAGCACAGACATGGAAACATGGGAACACGCATACTCTGCCTGTAGATGTGCTACGGCTACTCGGAAAAACCATGTGGCATGACTAAATAAAGATGAGGAAATGCATATGACTCAGTAATTCCACAAATTACTTACCCTGGAAAGACTTTTACAAACGTGCACTAGGAAAAAAAGACGGGAAGCCCTCCAAATGGTTATCGAGAGGGAAAAAAATAGTAAGTAAACCACGTGACATTCAGATGGTGGAATAATACACAGCAAAGAAAATGAATAAAACACAGCTAAGTACATCAACAACGTAATTCTCAGAAACAGTGTTGAAGGAAATAGGCATGTTGGAGAAGACATGTAACCCAATGCCATTTATATAAAGATCAAAAACAGGCAAACAACATACTTTACAGTTTAGAGATGAGACCCATGACAAAACTACTTATAAAACAAAATAACGAGCGGGAATTTCCTGGCTGTCCAGCAGTTAGGACTTGGTGCTTTCACTGCTGAGGGCCTGGGTTCAATCCCTGGTTGGGGAACTAAGATCTCGCAAACCGCATGGTATGGCCCAAAACAAACAAAAACAAATTGATGAGGAACATACATTCAGGATATTTTAACCGTGAGGGCTTTGGAGGGACAGACAAGAAGCTTATAACATATGGGATGTGTGTCTTGCTTTATGCTACATTGTACATGCGTATTCGTATTATTATTTTTTAACTCTACAAGATATTATATACTCATGCATGCGTGAAAGGAAAAGAAAATAATTCTATCGACTGGTTTATTTACACTCTGTGGTGAGAATTTATCGGTGATTTTGTAACTGCAGCAAGTCAATCAGAATTTAAGACCCAGAAGAGACCAGAAATACAGAAATATGCATGGAGGAAAAAAACCTCAAAGTCGCAATTAGTGGTAGAATAGGTTGAGAACCAGCTTTTTTTCTCTCCTTCTCTCTCGTTTTACTAAGCAATATATCCCATATATGACAGGACATAGTTCCAATATGTTGACCTTAATCTTTCTCTAGGAAAGACGTCAACTAGACTTCATGTATGCAAAACTAGTCTAAAAGTATCTTGCCCTCTTTAAAATGAAAATTATTATTTGTTCATTTTAGAAGTGTACGTTCTCATTCTTTTTATGTATTTATAAAATAACCCCCAATTGAACCAATCACCAACAGAAGGCATCTTATCTGGTTTTGATGAAACGTGAGCGTCTTGACTATTAAAGCAAGTACATGTGCTTTGAATATGAACATGATTTTAAAGTGCTAATTGAAAGATCTGTTCATTCTTATTACTTCCTTGTAAAGGCTCAGGGTCGAAAACTGATTTTCTAGAGTAAAAATAATAACAAGTGAATTCATTGCTACCACATTTTGCCCCCATCACCCAAGCTGGTGGTTCCCTTTCTCAATATTAAAAAATATATATATACACATTTCTGTTCAATCCTGCTGAGTCCTAATTTGGACGTTATCTCTGCCTTTCTTTTCTTTTTTCCAAATGCGGTCTGTCACCACATCCTGTTGACTGTGCACTTATCAGGTCCTTCAAACTGGAACCTTTCTCTCCTTATCTCCCTCATCAATCTCCCATCCAGGACTGCACGGGGCTTGTACCTGTGTGCTCACCACAGCCTTCCTCTGGGTTTCTGTTTGGACCGTCACACGCCCTGACTGTGGCAGACGGAATTATTTTTCTTAGATAGTAGGATATGCTCACGCGACAACTCACAAAAGTTTTCTTGTTCTGCAGGAGGAAACCCGTCCATGGGGCATCCATTTCTAGACCCTTCCAGACCAAGGTACATGTTCCCCCATGCCGTGGCGGCCCATATTTACCACCTGGCCCTTTACAGGAAGAATGTGTCAACACTCGGTGTGGACAAACCCCGTTCTTGTCCTCAGAGAGGTCACCACGTGAGGATGGAGAGACATGAATGCATGATTATAACCTATTGTGATACCTACTAGGTGAAGGCAGAGCAGAGTAATAGCGTTGCATTCAGAGACTTCTGGAATGAAATCTGATACAGGATGTGATGGTTGGTACCTCAACCACTCAACGACCCTGGAATGAATAAGTGCACCACGCATTTCAGACACTACAAAGAACTCCAATACGTGATCCCAATCGTTCATTCCCCCTTGAATATCTCCGGTTGGAGTTTTGTCTTTTTTGTTTTTTTTTTAATTAATTTAATTTTTTTTGGCTGCGTTGGGTCTCCGTTGCTGTGCGCAGGCTTTCTCTAGTTGCAGTGAGCGGGGGCTACTCTTTGTTGTGGTGCGTGGGCTTCTCATTGCGGTGGCTTCTCTTGTGGAGCACGGGCTTCAGTAGTTGTGGTACGCGGGCTCAGTAGTTGTGGCGCACAGGCTTAGTTGATCCGCGGCACGTGGGATCTTCCCGGACGATGGCTCGAACCCGTGTCCCCCGCATTGGCAGGCGGATTCTTAACCCCTGTGCCCCCAGGGAAGTCCCTGAGTTTTGTCTTTTTCTCACTTTTTCTAAACCTTTTTTTTCGTCAAATGATTTGCGTGCACTTCAGAGAATGGAATTTTAAAAAAAATCTCAATTCGGTAAAACGTTACTAAGGGCTTATGATGTGTGAGGGGTATAAGGGTCGGGGTTGGTCTTAAAGATGCAAACAGGTGAGGTGCTTTGTATTTGTCAGGTAGGGCTGCAATAACAGAATACCATGGGTTGGGGGCTCCAGTAACAGAAATCACTGTTTCCCAGCCCTGGAGGCTAGACATCCCAAATCAAGGTGTGGGCAGGGCTGGTTTCTCCCGGGGCCCCTTGCCTTGGCGTGTGGACGGCTGTCTTCTCCCTGTGTCCTCAGGTTGCCAATTCTCTGCACATGCCAGTAGACAGACAGGGAGAGAGACATACAGAGAGAGACAGAGAACTGTGGTGTCTCTTCCTCTCCTGACAAGGGCACAGCCCTGTGGGGTTAGGGTGCCACCCTGATGCCCTCATTGAACCTTAATTACTTCCCTAAAGTTCCTGGCTCCAAATATGTCCTCAGAGGGGTTACGGGAAGACACAGTTCAGTTCATAACAGCCTTACTCAGAATTGCATGCTGATTGCATGGGACCTAGCAGTTCCTTTCTTCCTTCCTTGCTTCCTTCCTTCCTGAAGAAAAATTCAAATATATATTACATCACTCATTATTACTAATAATGGACGCTATGGGAGAAAATTACCACGACTCTATGAAGATAACTAGTAAGTCACTTATTTTCTTCTCATCTTGTTGCCAAACGTAACGAATTGGTCTTGGCTTGTAAATTTGTGATACACGTGGTTTTCACGCTGATTCGTGGTTAGCATGCTTCTCGTGGTCAATGGTTCTACATGTCTCACTTCCTTTTTCTCAGGGATAAACAGGCTAAGAACGTATGGAACAATCAGATGATTTTATTCCTTTGCTTTTGAGTGAAGGTCACTGGGGGCCTTTGCCTGGGAGGCTGACGGAGACACTGAGAAAACAGAGCAAGGCCTACATACTCTTCATTTTTCCTATATCCCCAGAAGGGGTGGGGGAATGAAATACTTCAAGGTAATGAGCACAAAAATGGGACAGCCCCAAGCCTCAGAAAGGTAGCCACGACTCCCTGCCTTACTGAGTGCGGCCAGATGTACGGAGGAGTCATCCAGGCTTAGACATTCCCCTTCTTTGGGGTGAGTTAAGGATTGTGGGTGGAAGTCCAAGTGGATGATCTTAAACGCCAGTTTCCTGTTCAAAGAATTGTGTTCCAGCGACTGCCTCTGTCCCCGTGTGGTGGACGCCGCCCTGGAAGGGCAGGTTGCAAGACAGGGAGGTACAGACTTTCCCCGCAGGTGCCCCGTGCAGGAGGGCGCATCCCCGAGCTCATCCCGGGCACAGCCCAGATGCCCGCCCGCCGAGCACCCAGACCTGCCCAGGAGGCAGCTGTCTGCTCCCGGGCTCTGCACAGCTACTGGGAGCAGGTGCATCCAGCCCGCAGGGACCCCCCCCCCCATTCCCTCGGGATATTCTTCCCTAAAGAGACAATCTGCGCCTGTTTTGGACACGAACGCCAGCTCCCTCAGTTCGTAGCTACGCCAGTCTGGGCTCGTGTCGCTAAGAGATGGCATGGAATCATCTCCTCTTGTCGGTTAAAGGCTGCGAAGCAGGAAGAGAGTCTGATGTGAAGTTTGGGTCAAGCCTGTGTAGCCTCAGCTCTGGATTCCCCGGGGCCTGATGCATGCGCTTCGTCTTCTGGGCCTTCCTGCTAATGTTCTGCGTTTTGATCTGTTTCCCGTTGGTTACGTTTTATGACTTAGAGACGAGGCTCGATGAAAAGAGATTCAACCAAATGTATCTGGTTTTGTAATAGCTCCAGCACATGCTGAGGAATAGAAGGGAAACAGAAATAAGGGAATAGAGGGGGAATTTTAGATTTCCTGTAAATTTTGTTCCTACAGATTCACATTGTTTTACACACACACACACACACACACACACACACACACACACACACACACTCCATCCATCCACCCATCCATCTACCCAACCATTCATCCATCCATTCACCCGTCAATCCATCCATCCACCCATCCATCTACCCAACCATTCATCCATCCATTCACCCGTCAATCCATCCATCCACCCATCCATCTACCCAACCATTCATCCATCCATTCACCCGTCAATCCATCCATCCACCCATCCATCTACCCAACCATTCATCCATCCATTCACCCATCAATCCATCCATCCATCCATCCATCCATCCATCCATCCATCCATCCATCCATCCATCCACCCATCCATCCATCCACCCACCCATCCACCCATCCATCCATCTTTTATTCTCTGTTTCTCTTTATTTGTGTATTTTGAGGCCAAAATTGAATTTAATACTCCTTTTCTTCTGCCTTCCAGGGAAGGTGGAGATAGTTTACAATGGAGAAATGCACACACTTTTCCTCTCAGCTGAAGCATCCCATTTGTAAATAGCTTTTGGCTTCCTGAACTGCTTCTCCACTGATTCTGAAAATCCATCCTGCTCTCCCCAAGGCACATATCCAGGCCCTCCTAAGACCCAGAAGAACGCCAAGATTTCTATTTAAGGAGCGTCCCTCTCCTTCAAAGGTGGCTGTGGTTATAAATAGCAGCATTTTAAAACTTGAATGTTTATGTTTTCATCGGACTGTCAAGGTTAGGAAAACTGGCTTCAAATCCAACCACCCTGGAGTTGGCTTCTGGCTATGCCTACGTAACAAACTCATGTGATCGTTGTGAAACCAGCACAAAATATTTCACGTAAAGAGCTTATTATAATGTTTGCCATTTAGTGAGGAACCAATAATAAGCACTGCTTAACAATAACAATGATAATAGATCATCTTATGTTTTGTATACTGAATAATAATAATAATAAATTTAATGTTTGGTACACTGCTTAATAATAATAAGGAAAACTTCGTATGTTTGGCCGTTAGTAAATAATCGATAGTAGTTTAATTCAGATTTATAAATAAATTTAATGATCACATTTATTACTATTTTATATTATATATAACATATATTAACATATATATGTAACATATATTACTATTTTATATTTATATATATAAACATTTAGTAACAGTAAATAATCGATAGTAGTTTAATTCAGATTTATAAATAAATTTAATAACATTTATTACTATTTTATATTATATATAACATATATTAACATATATATGTAACATATATTACTATTTTATATTTATATATATATAAACATTTACTACTATTTTATATATTTGTGCCTAACATAAGCCGATCCTGTTTTGCTGGGTGTTGCAGAACATGGCATCATTTTTGGTAGGCATGGGAAAAGAATACTGAAAAAAAAAATGATTTCTCCCTTTGCATGAAGAGTCATGAAAATGTTAAATGTTACCATCCGTGATCATGCCCCAGCTGACTGAGCACACCATGACTCAGATCCTGTGAGCTGCCTAGTGATTTTCTGTTTTTAAAAAATTTCAGCATCTAACTAAGTAAACCTACTTTGGGTTATGCAACTCGGGATGTTATTTGTAATTAAGCTGTCATCCGTTTTCCCAATATTTATCAGTCCCTTTCATAGCATTAAGACCCACATTTGGCTTGTTTGTGGCAATAAAGAACACTGGCTAAGGAGTTTCCAATAATTTTAGATAAGTACTCTGGTTTATCAAAAGATGTTGTCATTTTTAGAAAAAATAATTTTAAAAACAGATCTCTATAAACATATATAGAAAACAGCGTGCAGTGTGCCCTAATGAAATGGAAGGACAATTGTGTGCTAAGCACCTTTATGTATTTGCTACGAGATGTCTCCTTTTAGGATGTCAGTTCATTTCGACATTGCTGTCAAACTTCAGAGCATCCAATATCTTTTTTCCCTTTACTGAGGTATAATTGGCATGTAACATTATGTTGGTTTCAGGTGTCCAGCATAATGACTTGGTATACGTATAGCCTGAGAAATGGTCCCACAATAACTGTAGTTAACTTCTGTCATCACTACACAGAGCTACCATTTTTCTCTTGTCATAATCCAATACGTTCTTTTTTATTGAAGTAGAGTTGATTTACAATGTTGTGTTAATTTCTGCTGTACAGCAAAGTGATTCAGTTATACATATATATGCATTCTTTATCATATTCTTTTCCATATGGTTTATTGCAGGAGAGTGAATACAGTTCCCTGTGCTCTACAGTAGGACCTTGTTGTTTATCCATCCTGTATATACTAGTTTGCATCTGCTCACCCCGAAGTCCCACTCCGTCCCTCCCCCACCCCTCCCCCTTGGCAACCACAAGTCAGTTCTCTCTGTCTCTGAGTCTGCTTCTGTTTCGTAGATAAGTTCATTTGTGTCATATTTTAGATTCCACATATAAGTGATACCATATGGTATTTGTCTTTCCTTGTCTGACTCACTTCACTTAGTATGATCATCTCTAGTGCATCCATGTTGCTGCAGATGGCATTCTTTCCTTCTTTTTGATGGCTGAGCAGTATCTTATTGTGTATTTATACCACATCTTCTTTATCCATTCATCTGTCGATGGACACTTAGGTTGCTTCCATGTCCTGGCTATTGTAAATAGTGCTGCTATGAACACTGGGCTGCATGCATCTTTTCGAATCAGAGTTTTCTCTGGATACAAGCCCAGGACTGGGATTGCTGGATCATATGGTAGCTCTTCTTTTAGTTTTTTGGGGAACTGCCATACTGTTCTCCATAGTGGGATAAGCCAGTATGTTGATTTCAACATTGAAGGAGTTGTGAGGGGGAAATGGAGGGGGCAATTCGTAACTTAAATTTGCAGAGCAAGACGTTTATTTTATTTTCATTTCATCTTTATTTTTAAGCTTTATTCTATTTTTAAAAACTAATAGAGTTTATTTTTTAGAGGAGTTTCAGGTTTACAGAAAAATGGAGCAGGAAGTAGAGAGTTCCTATGCACCCCCTTTCTTCCCACTCATGCACAATATCTCATATTTTTAAAATTTAGTATATTGAGATACAGTTGATTTACAATATTGTGTTCATATCTGCTGCACAGCAAAGTGATTCAGTTATACAGATATATATATATATATACATTCTTTTCCATATTCTTTTCCATGATGGTTTATCACAGGCTATTGACTATAGTTCGCTGTCCTGTACAATAGGACCTTGTTGTTTATCCATCTTACATATAATAATTTGCATCTGATAATCCCAAACTCCCAATCCATCCCTCCCCCAACCTCTGCTTGGCAACCACAAGTGTGTTCCCTATAACATTTCATACCTTTAACATCTTGCATTCGTGTGGTTCATTTGTTATAACTGATGAACCAACACTGCTACATTGTTATTAACTGAAATCTGAGTCTACGTTAAGGCTCACTCTTTGCAGCGCATATGCTGGAGGTTCTGACAAATGGATGACGACATCATCTACCATCACGGCATCACACCGAATCATTTCAGGGTCCTAAAATCCCTCCCTCCCCGAGACCCCTGGTCACCCCTGATCTTTGACTCGCTCTGTGGCTTTCTGTTTGATGGTTTTACATTTTTAATCGATACCAATTGGAAAGTCAATTGGAATTACTTGGGTCCAGCGTGGTACCTCGGTGGCGTATCTATACCCCAATGACTATTTTCCCATAACGCTCCAACGAAGGAGACGATAAAACACACAGCGTCTACTGCAGCCTGTTTTCATTCATTTCCCTGCATCTGTAGGGCTGGGACAGTCCGTCTCACTGAGCCAGACCACGGGCTCTCAGCTCACTGTGGGCATCTTTGCCAACGTGGCAGATGGAAATCCTGGCTATTGCACGAGCCCTGCTGCTTCAGGGTCTGTGGGTGGGGCTGCCACTTGCCTACGATATATGGAAATTATATGTGATTCACGAACGCAGTCAGGGTCAATACGATGAGGCAAATGGCTGACGGATTTGTATTTCATACCTGCTTCTTCTGATCACGGTTCCGGACAAGGCAGGCATGTAGTGTGCCACTCCTTTTTCTTTTTTTAAATCGAACAGACTTTCACGTAATATGTAATTAACCACTGTGAAGGGTACAGTTCACTGGCATTTAGTAAGCTCATGACACGGTATCACTGTCCCCTCTATGGAGCGCGAAAGCAATTTCATCCCCCCAAAGAAGACATCCATCGCACCCGTGGACTACTCACTCCCCATCCCCCTTCCTGCAGCCCCTGGCAACCACTGACGTGCTTTCTGTCTCGACGGATGTAACAACAGAATTCAATTTCTTTTTGGAACCATTAACCATCGACGAGTTACAAGATGATGACCGTTTCTCTATCCGGTACTCAGTGTATAGATGGCAAAAATGGCTATCACATACCTGATACATATTTGCGTTAGAAACTGGCTTATAGGGATAGCGAAATTGCCACATGGGGTTACGTGTTGGGGTCTCGATGTGGATTAGCTAATCTTACCAACACTTGAATCTCACAGTCTTTTGGTCATGTTTTCAGCTCACATGAAGATATTCAATCTCAGAGAGAATCAAACAAGTTTGTTTTTTTCTTTGCTTGTTTGGTCGTGCCGCGAGGCTTGTGGGATCTTAGCTCCCTGACCAGGGACTGAACCCGGGCCCCTGGCAGTGAAAGCACCGAGTCCTAACCACTGGACTGCCAGGGAATTCCTTCAAACAAGTTTTTTCTATAACTTATGAGTACACAAGTATAGTATGATTGAGATCAGCACGTAGACCCACTTACTACAGATAAGCCCCCATCCTCGGGGTGACCTGGTTGAAATCACAAATTTAAGGGGTACATCCACAGCCCCGAGAGTCAAGGGGCCAGGGATGGGCTGGAAGAATCGATCATTTTGATCGAGTCGGCTGATAAAAGTCACATGGTTCTCTGGAGTTGACCTGGTGGCTCCCACTGTTGGGGAGATCATTGCCTGAGTCCCGAGAAGGGACGACTGGGCAGGTTCTGCCTCACGTTCCTTTACTGATGCCGGCAGCACAGGGTGTCAGGAACAACCACTGAGGTATTCCTGTGGATATCTGTACTTAGATACAAATATTTGCACTCAAAACTAGAGAGGAAACATGTCTGCTTGCAGAGAAAGGTGTAAGCCTTACATGGATATCTGTACATCGATACAAATATTTGCGCTCAAAACTAGAGAGGAAACATGTCTGCTTGCAGAGAAAGGTGTAAGCCTTACAAGACGGTACAGATTCTGGGCAGTTGAGTGCCTGAATTCTGGATCTGAGAAAGTAAGGTGTCATCGTACTTGGGGGCTTCCACTGGCAGAAGCCCCTCAGGATGGGCTTGTTTTGGGGGGTTAGATAACCTGTCTATTGGCTGTGTTGAGACAGTCTTCAAGGTGCCCATGGATTGCTACCTTCTCTCTCCCCTCACAGACTCTTCTAAATTAGTGGTTTAAAGTATGGAGTTTCCTTAAAAAACTAACAACAGCGCTACAATGTGATCCAGTAATCCCACTCCTGGGCATGTACCCTGAGAAAACCGTAATTCGAAAAGATAGTGCACCCCAATGTTCACAGCCGCGCTATTTACAGTAGTCAGGACATGGAAACAACCTAAATGTCCGTTGACAGATGAATGGATAAACAAGATGTGGTGCATATATACAATGGAATATTACTCAGCCATAAAAAAGAATGAAGTAATGCCATTTGCAGCAACATGGATGGACCTAGAGATGATCATACTGAGTGAAGTAAGTCAGACAGAGAAAGACAAATATCGTATGATATCGCTTATACGTGGAATCTAAAAAAATGGTAAAAATGAACCTATTTACACAACAGAAATAGATTCACAGATGTAGAAAACAAACATACAGTTACCGGGGGGAAGGGGGCGGAGGGATAAGTTGGGAGATTGGGATTGATACATACACACTACTATATATAAAATAGATAACTAATAAGGACCTACTGTCTAGCACAGGGAACTCTACTCAATACTCTGTAATGACCTAAATGGGAGAAGACTCTAAAAAAGAGTGGATATATGTATATGTATAACTGATTCACTTTGCTGTATACCTGAAACTAACACAACATTGTAAATCAACCGTACTCCAATAAATAAATTAAATAAAGAAATAAATACTATAAAATCTGCTATTGAACCACAAAAAATTTTTTTTCTAATTAAAAAAAATATTAGTGGTTTAAAAAGAAGAGTATGCACTCTGCCATTGAGGAAGAAAGACGATTTATTTGGATATGGAAAAATGTGACAATTTCTATTTCTATTTATTTTATTTACTAAACGGGAGAAAATAAACCTTACTAATATGTAATATGTTGACAGGTACATTTGCATACATATTGAGTGTGCACTTAAAAGTTTTAAAGCGTTGAGCATAATCTAAAGAACAAATGTCACCACCCTCGCTCCAGACTTTGGATTTCATGTCCTCACTTCCTTTTTCTGTCTCTCAGAAAACAGTCGATATTTTTTATTTTTGGTAACCTCCTACCTCCACCCACATGCTTTTTTCACCGTGCAGGATTTTGGTACTTCCATATTTTCGTTTCAGGGAGGCTTTTTGGTTTTTTTGTTGTTGTTGTTTTGATTTATTTTTAGTTTTGGCTGCATTGGGTCTTTGTTGCGGTGCGCGGGCTTCTCATTGCGGTGGCTTCTCTTGTTGTGGAGCACGGGCTCTAGGCGCGTGGGTTTCAGTAGTTGTGGCTCACGGGCTCAGTGGCTCCGCGGCATGTGGGATCTTCCCGGACCAGGGCACGAACCCACGTCCCCTGCCTTGGCAGGCGGATTCTTAACCACTGCGCCACCAGGGAAGTCCCGGTACCGGAGACCTTGATGGTTAAAATCCAAGATTCTAGAACTGAGAGCTGTAAGAGCAGCTGAGGAGATGCTTCAAGGAAGAGTCACCCCCATTTGCTGACTGACAGGTGAGTTCTCATCAGAGCTCTCACTTCGTCCTGAGGGTGCTGACCTGCTGGGCAAGGCAGTGGGTGGGCTGGGCTGATGGAATTGCTTTCAGCTAAAGCCAGGAAGACGCCTGTCACGGATGATTCCTTTAATGGAGCTAAGATGGGTTGTCCATTTGTGCATTTGCAATTTCTCCTCTTACCCTAGCATTAAAGCTTCTGGAGTCCAAAATAATCTTTTCCTTTTCTTTTTTTTCTTTTTTTTTTTTAAGACATCCTTCAATAGCGGCTTCATTATAGAAAAAAAAAAAAAGACTGATGCAAGTCAGAGCGGAAGAATCAGACTGTTACCATATCTGCGAATTTCCGAGGGTCTCGTTAGGTGGGACCTCTGCATTGGTTCAGATTTTGTACGTATTTTTTAAATGTCATTTTTATTTTAGATTGGAGTATAGCTGATTTACACTGTTGTGTTAGTTTCAGGTGTATAGCAAAGTGACTCAGTTATACATATACATATATCCGTTCTTTTTATATGTATTTTAAGAAGCGGAGGCCGAGCACAGACAACACTCCCTTTGATGGGTTTGACTTTAATTGCTGCGTACAAAATGCTCAGAGCTGGAATTTCAATCGCTGGTAATGGCCAGGGTGCTGTTCTGGAAGACTCCTGGGAAGCTGTGGTCACTAATGCAGAAGTCAAAGAGAACAGCAAAGCTCATCCCTGAAGGTTTCCAGAACCTTCCTCATTAAGAATTTAAATAGATTTGTAGTCAAGCTCTGGTGTAGAGGCAGAGGTACCTGCTTTGGAAGTGAAATGGAAAATTTAACTGCGTATTTGGGAAAAGGATGCTCTAAATGAGGTTCCATTGCATCACATATAAGCTGCAAGCTTGCAGTAAACTCTTAGAAATGGCCACATTGCTCTATTTCAAGTGTCAGCAGGCTATGAACCGTGGGCCAAATCTGGCCCACGGTCAGCTTTTATAAATAAAGTTTTATTGAAACACAGCCACATACTTTCATTTGCACATGGGTACTATCTATGGCTGTTTCCTGCTACAACGACAGAGTTGGATAATTTTGAAGGAGTTTGTATGGCCTACAAAGCCCGAAGTATTTATTCTCCATTTTTTTGCAGAAGACATTTGCCAACATTTCTCTATTTGATAAACTTTGCTGCCTTTCAGACAGAACCCTCACGTGCCCATAGCTTTGGATATTAAAAATGATCACTTTTTGTATATAAAGTTTGAGTAGGTCTTCACCTTTTTTCCCGATACTTTCCACATCCACAGAGCTGCAATGAGATACTGTTATAATGCAGTGGTTGAATGCCATGAAAGATGGTAAGCGTAACTTAAAGACTGAGTCATTTTAGTGTTCACTGCGGGGGGAAATAACTAGAATAGCCATTAATTTTATCAATACGCAGGCTTAGTTTCCCATAGCAGCCTCTTTAAGGTAGGAGCTTCCCTACTACACGACATTAAAGGGTCACAATGCTTGGGCTGCTTAAATGTGTATGAATTTCTCAAGCCTTAAATCTCTCAGAATACAGTGATAGTTCTCCTGGGTGCCCTTGCCTTGGCTGAAAAGTTTCAAGTCCCTACCTGTGACCCACTGGTCTGAAGAACCAAAGCAGAAATCAGAGCATGACTGTAGAAACTGTTCTTTATTTCCTGCAGTGAGCATCGGACTATCAATTATATTCATAATTACAGGTTTCATACAGCACATAAATAATGCATGGGCTGTCCTCGTCAAGCAAACCTTAAGTGCTTCTCGTCGAGAGTTTCCTGTAAGTCATTTGAAATCAAAACACTCTTCAGACACCATCTCCAATCACCTAACAGCGTTTCAATGGTCATTTCGATCATCAGAAAGAAACCACAGTCAACAGGCTTACCCACTAATACGGCAGAAAATGAATGTGTTCGCAGCCAATGGGTTTTACATTACGGGGTTATAATCACGCAGCTTAGTCTGCGTCTGAACACCTAAATCAACCCGCGAGTTTTCTTCCAAACGCGGTGTAGACTAAGGGGTACTGGGGGGGGAGAGTCCTGCACAGGAAACCATGGCAGCCTCAAGTTCTGTGATTTGAGAATGATTGTGAAAAAGGAACGAGTTTCCAAAGTACGGGAAGGATATAGGGAAACTCCAGGCAAGAATGCAAAAATCTGGGTCTTGAAGGAGCAGAAGGGAAAGGAAACACCGGAATCTCGAGGCTTGGAGGGCTCTGTGGGAAGGGGTACCTTGCACGGGGCGGAAGTGGTCAGCCTCCCTCTTCTTTTTCCCGCCTGGCTTCTGCTGGTGTACCCCACCCTTCTGATTGGAAACCAGCGGGTGAGGTAATCTTTTCATGTTATCCGTCCAAGTCAGTCTCTGGGAACTTGGATCAGGGAGGAGGAAGTTAAACTGAGTCATAGTGGATCCCAAAGGCAGGAGATACTCAGCAAAGGTGGTCAGACCCCCTTTCCAGATGGATATTGCCTTTTGTTTTGTTTTGGGTTTTTAAAAAATTTGTTATGTGGATTTATTATGAAATGATCACCACAATGAATCTAGTTAACATCCATCACCATACGTAGTTACACATTTTTTTTTCTTGTGATAAGCACCTTTTTTTTTTTTCATGGAAAGACGTTTTCTTTTAAATATAGCAGTGTGTACATGTCAATCCCAAACTCCCAATCTAGCCCTCCCCCCTGGTAATCATAAATTCGTTCTCTAAGTCTGTGAGTCTGTTTCTGTTTTGTAAATAAGTTCATTTGTATCATTTTTTTTAGATTCCGCATAGAAGCGCTCTCATACGATACCTGTCTTTCTCCATGTGACTTACTTCTGTTAGTATGATCATCTCTAGGTCCATCCATGTTGCTGCAAACGGCATTATCGCATTCTTTTTTTATGGCTGAGAAATATTCCATTGTATACATGTGCCACATCTTCTTTATCCATTCCTCTGTTGATGGACATTTAGGTTGCTTCCATGTCTTGGCTATTGTAAATAGCGCTTCTAGGAACACAGTGGTGCATGTATTTTTTGAATTAGAGTTTTGTCTGGGTATATGTCCAGGAGTAGGATTGCTGGGTCATAGGGTAGCTCTATTTTTAGTTTTTTAAGGAACCTCCACCCTGTCCTCCATAGTGGCTGCACCAACTTACATTCCCACCAACAGTGCAGGAGGGCTCCCTTTTCTCCACACCCTCTCCAGCATTTGTCGTTTGCTGGCTTTTTTGTTGTTGCTGTCCCCTCATTTTTGCTTGTGTATGTCAAAGCAATCTCATGGTTGACCTAGCTTCGAAGTCAAAATTGTATGTCCTCTTGTGGAAATGGTTAATAGTTAGTGACGTTGGTTTCCACTTGTCTTGACAGTGTCTGCTTGAGGGTAGCTTCAAGCAGGCTTGAAGGCAGAATTGAGAGTTTTGAAAGCAATATTTGGTGGAAGCTTAGCTCTCTTTCACGTACCTGGAGAATGCAGCCAAGATGCAGGGTTTGGAATACGCAACAGCGGGATCATCTCTGCAAAGGTGGCCTGGGGGCAAAGGGATAGATCTTCCACCCAAGAAAAGATTCTCAAACGGAACTGTGATCCTGGGTAAAAATAAAATACCAAATGCATGTCTGCCTTCAAGTGCAAACTCAAATGATGTCTCTTCACTCACTGTATTTTGTTTTTTCTTAGATTAAAAAATACTTCAATTTCCATTAAAAAATTGTGTATATTAAACGTATACAAAACGTATACAACGTTTTGATAAATAGCATACACGTTTTGATATCATGTGTACATGTTTTGATACGTAGTGAAACGAAGACCATAGTTGAGCTAACTAATACATCCAACTACCCACAGACGTATCCTTCCACGTGTCTGGGGCAGGACAGAGCATAGGATTTATGCACTTCACGAACTCCCAGGATACAGCACAGTATTGTTAACTACAGTCACCATGCTGTACATTCGATCCTCAGAACTTATTCAGCCTACGTAACTGAAACTTTGCGTCCTTAAAGGAAACTCTGTATCCTTCAACCAACATCACCCATTTCCCCCGACCCCTCAGCCCCTGGCAATCAGCATTCTACTCTCTGCTTCTATGTATTTGACTTCTTTAGGTCCCACATAAAAGTGGAATCATGCAGTGTCTGTCCTTCTGTATCTGGCTCAGTCCACTTATTCCAGTTGTTGTAAACGGCCGAACTTCCTTCTTTCTTAAGGCTGAATAATACTGCATTATATATACACCCCATCATTTCATCCACCAACACACGCTCAGAGTGTTTCCACATCGTGACTGCTGTGAGTAATGCTACAATGAACATCAGAGTGCAGATGTGTCTTTGAGATCCAGACTTCATTTCCACCTCGATTTGTTTAAAGCAAGGGACTGTCGCCCCCTGTACAGTTAGGATAACCACGCCAGGTGAGGTCTGAGGCTGAGCCAGGCTGCAGGCACCATCAGCTAACCTGGGGAGGAAAGGTGCCAAGGAGGTCATGCCCATGACCATACCCAAGAACCCTCCAACCCCACACCTCCCCACACACAAGTTCAAGGCAGAACATTTTCAAGATGATGCTTTACACTGGAAACGCAATTTGTTTTGCCCCAGCCTTCTACAAGAGCTCCCTTCTCTCCGCCTGAGCACTGGCTTCCTTACTGGCAGGCGCATCTCACCAGACACACGGACATCTGAGTCATTATCTCGAGAATGGCTTCTGCTCATCTTACGGTTTCCGCTGTGCTTGAACATTAATGTGATTCCAGAAACCAGACGCCAAATATGATATGAACCTACTTACGAGAAAGTGACACCTAATACGGTGGTTCCTGGACTTCAGGGTGGGTCAGAAACACTCCGAGCGCTTGTGAAAACATAGTTTTTGATTCGGTGGGTCTGGGGGTTTGTACGTGGCTTGACGATTGGCATCTGGAGCAAGTTCCTAGGTCGTACTGAGGCTGCTGGTCCAAGAACCCACCTCGAGAACCACTGCCTTAGAAGGTCTTGTGATTCTTTTTTAAGCACGGTGATGGGATTATTCAATGGGCTCGTGATTGGATTTTTGGTTCCCACCAATAATGAAAATATATTCGTCTGTGATAGAAAAAGTTTCCCGAGCAAAAGTGTTTGAATATACTGAGGTTCTGTTTCCCAGCTGGTATGCTGTATCCAGCGTTGCGTAGCACATGGTCGAAATTTAGAATCTGAGCTTTTGCATCTGTAGATGGAAGAGTCGTCCTGTAACCTGTGCAGCTGAGACGATGGTAAAGCCCCAAGCTGTGCACGAGGGGCGACGCTCAGCTGAAGAATTTCATTGCTTCCTTGGAGGCATTCATTTCCGAGCTATGTCCAGGTTTCTTTTGAAGCAACGGAAGCAGGTATGGGCTGACAGAGTCCGTTCAGATAACACGCTTCAGCCATGTCATCTATTTCCTGGAAGTCAGAAGATAAGAAATGTAGAAGGGATGAGAGGAGGTGGAGAAAATAAAGGACCTGAGGCTACACATACTGGTCTTCCGTTGGCTTTATTTGGAGGGGCTCAGACGTGTCAAGTACGGTGACGTTCAAAATACGTTTCTCTTCTTTTTCTGCACTGGGCGTTCTGACTTGGGAACAAAGGCTTTATGGATGTGTGCGTGATTAAATAGTCCCCTCTGAACACCTGGGTGAATTAAAAAGATTTGTCAACAACTCATACCACGGAGGTAAAACGTGGCACGCTTCCTGTGGACACTTTTCAGCGGGGAGTCGATGGGTCTTCTAGGGAGTTCTTGTAATGAGCAACTGAAAGCTTGCCCGGACCATCAAACGACTTGCCTTGTGGAAATAAATGAAGACGGAGGAATACAGCAATAGCGTACGAAGCAGACAGTCACGTGTGCTTTCATCTCTCAGGGCTCAGGGTGAGTGTGAGGGTGGACGGTTTTGTTCTCAGGAGATCACACGGATGCAACACCTGGCCCTAACCACACGCTTTCTAGAAAGGAGACCCTCACGGTTCTCCAGGGTTCCTGGAAAAGCACAGGAGGCGGACGCACTCTTCCAGAACCGCCCAGGGAGCGTCTGTGAAATGATGTTTGCTACAACCCTCTTCCTCCCCACTCGAGCTCAGAGGATGTTTACTGACGGCACGATACTTATAAAAATCAATCAAGTGCCTATCTAGTACGCTCTTACTTATCTATTATGCTCTCTCTTTCGAGGACCTTCCTTATCTCTACAACGCTTCCCTGTTGAGGGTGGCCGGAGTCTACTCAGTGGATGAAAAAATCACTTCTCTTGACATACGCTTTGAAAAACGCAGGAAAAATTAAATTTCTCCCTCGAACAAGTGGCGATCGATCAAACTGGGCTTCAACTCAATGCATCTCTGTAACTCCTATGAGAGAGCTGTCTCTACAATTGTGCATTATAAGTAAGGAACAACCTTGGTTTTCCTGCTGTGCTGCTGAAAAAGTTATATCTTCCGGTACGAACCGGAAGGTATAACTTAGACACACATTTTAAATGAAATTAAAAAAATATTCATTGTACTTATCTTGGATTTCTCACCAAGATAACGTGTCCTTATTCTCCACATCTCCTTTCCCTGCTTATAAGAAGTCAACCATGGGTCCCAGGGATAGGGAGACGTCCACTTGGTGATTGGGTGTCAGTGAAAAGTAGATTCAGTTGCATATGAAAGAAAATCAGGGGGTGGGGGAGGGATAAATTAGGAGTTCAGGATTAACATATACCCACTACTATATATGAAACAGAGAACCAACAAGGACGTACTGCAGAGCACAGGGAAGCCTACTCAATATTTTGTAATGACCTACAGGGGAAAGGAATCTGAAAAACATTGATATATATGTAACGTAGAGCTGAATCCCTTTGCTGTACACCAGAAACTAACACAACATTGTAAATCAACTACGCTTCAATCAAATAAATAAAACTTAGAAAAAAACTAAAAGCCAAGACAAGAAAATCCCACGCGCCTCCGTAAGGCAGAGGCTTATCGTGGGGACGCGCTGAAGGAGATAGACCAGGGTCCGCGTGCCAGTTACACTGTCATCAGAGACCAGGATACTTTGGTCTTTCCTGTCCAGTCCTCTTGACTCTGTGCTTCCGACCTCACTGTCAACTCATGTTTCAAGATGGTGCCTCAAGCTTTTGTCATCGTGTCCAAGACGCTGGACGCGGAAGACCAAAGGTGCTCTACATTCAGAAGCTCTCATGCAGGAGCCACTGCACGGCCTCTGCTCACGTGTCATCAGAGACCCTGCAGTGCAAGGGGAGACCGTGGGGCTTAGTCTTTAAGCTAGGCCGACGGCCACCTCAAATAAACTAGGCTTCGGATAATAGGGACAAAGGAGAAAGTGGATGCTAGCTGGGCCATTAGGAGTCCACTGCAGGGTAGAAAATGGACCAGGTAAAGCTCAGAGGGAGGGCAGGCAGAGCGGGACAAAGAGAGACAGAGATGCTTAAAGAATTTAGCAGTAAGAGGGGATGCAGGGGGGAAGTCCCTGGTGGTCCAGGGGTTAGGGCTCAGCGCTTTCACTGCCGTGGCCTGGGTTCAATCCCTGGTTGGGGAATGAAGATGTTGCAAGCCACTGCCCCCCCCCAAAAAAAGGAGGGGATGCAGGAAGACAAAGGGGAAAAGTGTAACAGAGTTTTCCCGCATCATCTTTCAGGACCCAGAATCCCACGGCCCACAGGACACTCTTTGGCTTGAAGCCATCCTGAAATCTAGTCTTTCTTTGTGGAATTAGGACTGGGTAATGCTCTCCACTGCCCTCGTCCAGGACGCACTGGGTTAGATCCTCCCGGGCCATGATGTGAATTCAACTTTGTTCTTTCCCCGGGGAGAAAAGATGCTCAACCTGCGACCTGCTGTCCGGCACACAATGACTACTGGAGATGCCATTGTTTGGGCCGGGCTTGCTAAGGTTTTTTTTAGCTACCATTTAATCCACGTGATTATATTTTAAATGACGAAGGGACCCAGGGTTCTTATCCATTTGGGTATCTTGTTTCCTGCTCCTAGGTCGGGTGAGTAGTTCAGTTCTTGAAAGTTTCCTGAGGTTTGTTTTTTTGTTTTGTCTTGTTTTTTTTTCAGTTCTCAGAAAAGATCTGGGGCACAGATACCAGGGCTTATTTTTGGAGAAAGAAAGAAAGACCTTGGGACTGCAGAGGTCTGCTTTTAATTTATGGGCAAAATGACAGGCAGGAAGGCTGGTTTCTGTTGACCTGCTATCAGTTAGGGGGTGAAAACTAGCAAAGGAGCCCAAGGCTCCTTTATCTCCACCTGCACATTTTATAGGAGGACTGGGGCCGGTGTGATAGCAGTGAACAGTGAGCTTGAAGGGGCTGAATGTCTTCTTATTTGCAGGCTCATCACTGGAGAGCCGGGGAACTCTAGGAAAAGAGTCATCAGGAGGGTCTGTGACTGGGTAGAGATCGGCCCCCGAGAGGATTTGGAACAACCTGCATTCCAAAACTGATTCAGGAAGGAACAAATAATTTGAACAGACTGATCACTAGAAGTGTAATAGAATCTGTAATAATAATTAAATTTAAAAAACTCTGCCTGCAAGCAAAAGTTCAGGACCAGATGGCTTCACTCGGTAATTCTACCAAACATAAAAGAAGAACTTACACCTGTCTTTGTCAAACTGTTCCGAAAGACTGAAGTGGAGGGAACCCTCCCAAAGTCATTCCATGAAGCCACCATCACCCTGATACCAAAACTAAAGACACGACCGAAAGAAGAAAATTACAGGCCAATATCTTTGATGAATATAGATGCAAACGTCCTCAACAAAATACCACCACACCGAATCCAGCAACACAGAAGAAGGCTCAAGCACCATGATCAAGCAGGATTCATTCCAGGTCCACAAGGATGGTTCAACTTATGCAAATCAACCAATGTGAAACACCACCTCAACGGAAGAAAAGACAAAACCACGTGACCGTCTCAACAGATGCAGAAAAAAACAAAACAAAACACATCTGTTTGTACAGCTGATGGAGAAGCCAACAGGGACTTGAACCTGCAGAGTCACAGTCTGGGGTCTAACAGTTGCATACGGGATGTGCTTTGGCACTTCTGTGGAGTTTATCCCTGCTCTGGGCTGCAATCCTGCCAGCTTCCTGGAAAGCATCCCAGGCTACATTTTATTTGAATTCTTCCCTACCCTTAGCTAGGAAGAAGAGGACCAGACTGAGGCAGGAGATAGATGGGCTCCAGGCTAGGCATTGACATCGGCCTCCTGTTTACATTTCTTGGGGCGAGAAGAAGATGGGCTTCCGCAGGGGGACACTTGCAACTAGCCTTGTTTGCATTTCCTGAGACAGGAGATAGATGGGCTTCAGGTTAGATATTTACATCCAGCCTCGTGTTTGCACTTCAGAATGGAAATAACAACAGACACAGGGTAAACAGCCAGGCTTTGTCTCCTGTGGACGCCTTAAGATAGCAGTCGTGGCAGGAATAGAAAGAGGCTAAACCCTGTCTCAGTAAAAGATCAAGAGGTTGTGCATTTCCCATCCTTGGGGCAAGGGAGACACTGCACATGCGCAGAAAGGCTCCTGGGGGGCTCAAAAAGGAGGGATGCTGACGCTGTCCCATAGGCCTCTGGGCTGAAATCCATCTTGGGAAAATGTTTTGCACGCGTGTTGAAGAGGGTCCTAGGCAGGGCAGGTGTGGAAGAAGAAACCAGGTAACCGGCCAAAGGTAAACAGAGACCGGGAAGAACTGCCCTGTATGAATGAGCTAACCGCCTCTTTCCTGGGCTTCTCCTCATTACGGGGGGACGCCCACACCCTTGCTCCCTGGGTGTGCGTCTCTGCCCTGCTTCTGTCTTCACTAAACCATTTCTCTGTGTGCTGTCCCACTTATTGTTGTGCTGGGTCTCTAATAATAAACTTTCCGTCTGTTTTTACAGTTTTGCCTCTGTGAGAAATGCATTTTTCACTGGGGTGAAGAACCAGGGGGACTCTGCTTCTAGCCTCTAGGTCTTGCCGGTCTAGCGGCTAGGATTCCTGGTTTTCATCCAGGCTACCCAGGTTCAATGCCTGGGCAGGGAACTAAGGTCTCGCTTCAAACCACTGCTCACTGTGTCTCAGAGATCAAGAAGGCTTATTTTCTCTTATTTTTCATTTTCAGAGATGACATTGCTGGTCTGGGTGAGCTCTGTGTGTGCAGTTGTTCAAAATCAAACGTAGAGTCAGGAATTGCTTTTGGACTTGGTGTGGAAAGCACTGTTTGATTAGTCTCTGGTATTGGGAATCTACGGCTGCTGCTTCCAGATCTGTGTTAGCCTCCAAGCAAATCCAGTCCTTGTTCAAACTGAGGGATGCCTTTTCCGAGCTGTTAGCCTTGCTGGGAGCGTGGGTGGAGTTCAGATGGAGCCTCAAGCTTTTTTCCCTCCCTTATTGATTTTGGGATATTTAAACATGCTTGGCATTATGCGTTCTTTTGTTAATAAGGAGGAAGTAAAAGCTAGGTAATAATTATGCTTGTGATACACATATTCTAAGATGATCCCCCGAATTCTTACCCCTTGGTCCACACACCCTGTCTAATCTCCCCCTGAATGTGGGTGGGGCTATGACTAGCATGGATGCCACACCTGTGATTAAGTTACATTACACAACAAAGGTGAAGGGGTTTTACGGGGGTAACTAGAGTCTCCAAACGGGTGACGTTCTGTTGATCAACAGGGATGACTGTCCTGGGTGGGCCTGACCTAATCAGGTGAGCGACTTACAGTCAGAGGGATGTGAAGCAGCAGAGATGTTCTGTTTTTGTCCTTGAAGGAGCAAACTGCCTTGGGGTGGAGAAGGCTCGTGTGGCAGGGAACAGCCGGTGGCCTCTGGGATCCTCAACCCTACAACCACAATGAACTGAGTCCTGTCCACAGCCAGTAGGCTTGAAAAAGGACCCTGAGCTTCAGAGGAGGGTTCAGCTCTGGCCGACACTTTGATTTCATCCTTGTGGGACCCTGGGCAGAGGACCTAGCCATGTTCTGCCCGGAAACCGTGACAGAAGAAATGAGTGTGATAATTTGGTACACGGCAATCTCTTAACTAATACACTGCTCTTTTCGGGTAGAAATGAGTCCGCAGTCCTTTTCTAGAAGGAGACAGTCTGGACAGCCCTTCCCACTTGTCTGAAATAAGACATTCCGTCTGTCTGACAGCAGCTACTCAAATGCCAAATACCCTGATGTGGAAGAAATGCTGTTCTATCACGCTAGCTTAGCAAATCCAAACCTTGGGGTTTTTTTTGTTGTTGTTCTTATTATTTTTGTTTGTTTCTGTTTGCTTGATTTTTTGTTTGTTTGGGTTTTTTGCCTTGTGGGATCTCAGTTCCCCGACCAGGGATCAAACCCAGGCCCCCAGCAGTGGAAGCGCAGCGTACTAACCACTGGACCAACAGCGAATTCCCCAAAGCTTGTTTAGACAGAGATGAAATATTCTCTATCAAGATGCTTTTTGGGATACTCCCAGGTAGCTGCTTAAAACACGCTGTGTGAGGGCTCACTCTCTCTTGCGTGGCCATTTCAGTCCACTTGCACTGGAAATTGCGTGTATTTGAGGATACGGACCGTTCCGATAAGTCACCATCCATTCTGTCTACCGCGTACCTCGAAGGTGATAGGAAGGTAACGAGAGTCCCAGGAAGGCTGCCCTGGGTGATGAGTTTTACAGCCCAGTTCTGCCAACGCTTTACTTTTATTCTTGAAATTGATAAGCAGTTTCCTACCCTTTTCCTGAATCTGCTTTTTAGTCGAGAGCAGTGAATTATTGTTTATTGCTATTTTATTGTTATTATTTTTATTTATTATTTTTTTATTTTTATATTATTTATTTTTATTTATTTATTTTATTTTATTTATTATATTTTATTTTATGTTTATTGTTATTATTATTGCCATACGAAGAGTTCTGAGCTAGGCCATGGCCGAGGGTAATTTCTCCTGATCAGACTTATCTAGTCACACCAGGACGCATAGGATAAAGCAAACCTCAGAGTCATCATCAGTTCGTTCATAATTTTTTGGATGCCTTATTTCATTGTCCTATTTCATTGTGCTCAAAGAGAAACACATGCCCGATGTTAATTCCCCGTCCCCCAACCAGGTGATGTTTTAAAGGAACCCAAGAGGAGTAGCAAGGAGACACTTTACAAGGGTTACGAGGGATTCTGACTTATCATTTTCATGAGAACGCTTACATGTCGTGAGTTTGCCTCTTGGCCACCCTCTGTGAGGCACGTGAAGGACCTGGGACATTGGGTGGGTACCCCTCTCAGCGACCTAAACTTTAGTCCTAATGCCTTTTGCCTACACGGATGCCCTGCAGGTGGCTTTGGTTTATTTCTTCGTCTTGACAAAGACTGGCATTGTGCTCGTCCCTTAGTTCCAACAGCACCTCTTCTCTGGCTCCACGGGCTTTCCTTAGCAACCTGGCCTCAGACGTCACCGCTGGTCGTATTTGGGAAGCTGAGCTGCCCTAAACTTCCCTAGACACCCCCCAGGATGTGCCCCAGAACTTTCTGGAATGACCCGTGTAATTAATGAGACTGAGAATTCACTCTGAACAAGGACCTATCGTACAGCACAGGAAACTACATTCAATATCTTGTAATAACCTATAATGGAAAAGAATCTGAATCACTTTGCTGTACGCCTGAAACTAACACCGCATTGTAAATTCACTATACTTCAATTGTTTAAAAAACAGTTAAAAAGAGAATTCATTCCAAGGAAAGGCAATGGGGGACTTGTTTCCCAGTATGAACTTCTAATCATGGAGAAGCATGTAGAGGTGATCTGTCGTTGTCACGGTGCCCATGTGATTAAGCAGAGCCTTGGTCTTGTAGAACAGATTGGGGGCTGCTGTGTCTAGGTCTGCCCACCATGGGCACTTTGGGGATGCATGGTGACGTGCCCGAGGTGAACACAGCATCCTCTGTGCCGCTCGTCCCTCGTTAAGAATACAGGGGGAAACTCTACTCGTAAAGCCTGTGTCACCATCTTTCATATCAAGTCCTCCTACCTTTCCAGGGTTTTGAGGGAGTGGTTCTGTTTAATGAAGACCTAGTGGCACTGACATACTTTGAGCTGATCGAACTTCAGGGCACGCAACAAGAGTGTGGCAATGCATTCAGGTCACGTCTCCCCGTCCGGAGAGAACCTTCTAAGAAAGCACTTGGGTAGCCACATTAAAATATGCGTATTAGGGTCCACACAAAGTTCACGTCAGTCCCACCTAGCTGCGGAAACGGAGCCTCCTGGTGCCTGTCTTTGCTTGATGGGTAAAACTTGCCTAGGGATGTTCCAGGGATGCCTAAGGCATCCTGTTTGGTTTCTTTGATTCTTGGAAGAGACGCTTCGCTTTCAGAAGGCTCAGAAAGCCCCTGGGAATTGGGTAAACAGTCTTGGAAGTCAAGGTAACCGTCTCCAAGGAAAAGGTAGAGAGAGAATGGATGAGACAGAGCTCTGCCTATGGGCATCCTGGTTGTCTGCTGGGGATTCTGTGGGGTTTGTGGGCACACCAGGGTCTGCCCCATGGAAGGGGGAGCTCGAGTGTGCAAGAGGGTTGACTTCCAAGATGGCCCCATGCACTGGCCTGGACGCACGGGTGGAAGCTAGTGGCTCAGCTGGGGATGCTGTCTGGGCTTGGTTCTCCACATGGCTAATTCAGGTTTCTCACGGCATGGGGGGGGGGTCTCAGCGCAGTTGGACTTTTCACATGGAGGCTGATTTATCCCATATCACAAAAGCGGAAGCTTCCAGCTCTTAGACTTGTCATGGGTGCAGCCACTCTTTGCCGTGTTGTGTAGGTAGGACAAATCATGTTACAGGGTCACCCTAGCTGCAGGGGAGGGGACCCACGGGGGCATGAATATGAGGGGTCAAGGTTTATCTGGGGGTCCTCAAAGTACAGTCTGTCCTCATTACCTGTGTGATCCTCTGTTTGCAAATTGGACTACTTGCTACAGTTTCCTTGTACACCAAACCAATACGGCCACACTTCCCCGGTCATTCGTGGACCTGCACAGATGGGGGAAAAATGGCAGCTCCCAGGTGAGGTTGAGCAAGGTGACCCTCTGCCTTCTTGTTTCAGCTCTTCCTGTAAACAATGTCCTTTTCTCATCTCTTTAGTGCCAACTTATTTGTTTGCATTTTCGTGCTTCTGGTTGGTGATTTTGCTGTTTCAAGCAGCGCTGAGGTTCTGTCCAGGGCTCCTAAGGGGGAGCAGGTAGTGACAGGGCTTACAGAGAAAACAGGTGCCTTAGATAAGCTTCCTTCAGGCAAGAGTTATAGTGCTGTTGGCTGTGAGTTCAAGGTGAGTGCATCGAAAATAAAGATTATATAGCACAGGGAGGTCAGCTCGGTGCTTTGTGACCGCCTGGAGGGCGGGTGGTGGGGAGGGAGCCGCAAGAGGGAAGAGATATGGGAACATATGTATACGTATAACTGATTCACTTTGTTATAAAGCAGAAACTAACACACCATTGTAAAGCAATTATACTCCAATAAAGATGTTAAAAAATAAAAAAATTAAAAAAAAATAAAGATTAAATGAGGAGCCTTTTGACAAGCAGAAACACACACAAAGCCAGGTTATGTACTGATTAGCCGATGAAGAGGTTGTGACCAGTGGCTCGCGCGAACCTGACCGAGGATGCCCCCAGGGATGGTGGTTCGGTTTCTGCTCACGTAGCACCCGCAGTGACTTTACAGGACATAACCGGCATGAGTCATGAGAACAGGCTGTAACAGTCCACTACAAACACCCACTCAGCTGTACTTTTGGACCCACATCTGAACCGAGCGGTCAGGAGACCCCAGGTATCCTGAGAACGTGTCTATGGGGCCGGTGTCCGTGGGTCCCTCACTGCCCTTGAGTTGAGCAGGTCTTAGAATAGACTGAATGGACATTTTTCTGTTCAGTCGATTCTGAAATGTGCGTGTGGACCAGCAAAGCTACTTCACTAGATGTTTTTTAACTTTTGCTTTGAAATAATTGAGGACTCCTGATAGGACAGGAAACATGTTTTTGTCCACAGCTCTTACCCCCAAAAAGAAACAGGATAAATGTGTAAGGTGAGGGATGTGGTAACTAGATGGTGGCAATCTTTTCACCATGTCTACGTACATCGAATCACCACGATGTATACTTGAGATATCTTATGATTTTATTTGTCAACTATAACTCAGTAAAGCTGAAAAAAGTGGTCGCATATTACGATAGCACCAAACCGTACTGAATAAAGAACCCGTACGTTATGACTTTGTAATCTCATTCAACGCATAACATGAAATGAAGGCTTTTAAGCAGGATTTATGCCCCATGACAAAACCGATTTTAAATATGCAAGCCATTGGAAAGACACTTTAACGCCAGCCAAGAAAGCACTTTCTGGTGTCTGCAAAATGATTCACTTGAGTTTGAAACTACCTATAGAAAGGGTGCATGAAGAGAAGAGTCACCAGGGACTCTGGCTTTGCCCCCCTTGTCCCCTCGTGCCCCGGAAAGCTTGCTTGATTTGCAAAGAGGGACTTGGGCGTGAAGCGGTAGCACCTTAAATTACCCGTGGGCGAGCTGAATGCTTCACTGGAGGAATTTTCCACACGCGTTGGCCCGTTTCCCAACGTAGGAAACAAGTGTATCCAAGAAAGGTGTCTCACAGCAGCTCACTTCTGCCGACTAAAAAAAAAAATGCACAACGTGAGAGCTGTGAGCTAAGTTTTATTTGGGGTAAACTGAGGACTACAGCCTGGGAGACAGCATTTCAGACAGCTCTGAGCAACCGCTCCAAAGAGGTAGCAGGGGAGGGGGGAGGTCAGTATATATGTGGGATTTCGGTGAACGGGGAGTGCATGCAATCAGTCAGTGTATATGTGGGATTTCGGTGAAGGGGGAGTGCATGCAGTCAAGCACATATTTTTGCAGGTTTCTGCTAGTCTCCTGCAGGTTACTGCTAGCCACACGGAACAGACGTCACCAGGAAGGATTTTAGTGCTTTCGTGGTTACGAGGAGGTGCAAGCATTGGGCTCATAAAACCGTCTCCTGAAAATCTCTAACTATCTGAAGACCTGTCCCGCCAGCTTTCCCCAGAGCACAGAGTTCCTCATTCCTGATCTCCACCCTGAGCTCCTTTCCAGGGGTGTTGAAGGTCAGCAGCTGCAGCGGCTCTTGATTTAATCCTTGTAGAGGTGACGGCAAGGGTCAATCTGTAGTTGACAGTTCTAAGGTCTGGCCCTTGGAGAAGCTCAGGAGTGAGGGGCCCCATTTGTCTGGCGCTGGGGGTCGGGGTGTGTTGGGTTTTCCATCCGTTTCTGCCCAGTGCACAGGATGTATGGGGCAGACATACCAGCCAGAGCTGCCATTTCCCCTGAAATGTTGCTCTCCTGTTTCTCTCCTGTGCTCTGTAAACTGATGCCTCTCCAAAGGCCTGAAAAACGAGAAGGGAGAGGGCGGGGGCTGTGCCAGGGACCTGGCTCCTCCAAGCTCCCCCCGCCCCGTGCACCCCGGCAGTTCTCCCAACAAAGCGGGTGAGCCCTGGACGGAATCCAATCTCACAGGGGTCCTGGAACGGGGACCCTTTTGAAGACTGGCCCTGAATGAATCTGTCTGCAGAGACCCAGCTGCTTCTTTGCAGACGGGTGGGGCCAGCCCCCGATCCCCACTCCAGGGCTTTGAAGGAAACGATGCCCTCCTGCAGGTGATGGGGGTGGCGCGAGGTCCCCCAGCCCCTGCCTCACAGGTAACTGTAGCGCTTGTACAATGAGCGCTCTCCAGCTCTGATCCGCGGCTGCAAGGGGTTCTTCTTCAGGTGGATTTTCTTGCGATTGAGGAAAGGGGCAGTTAGGGGCTGGTAGGAAGGACGCACATGGCTTTCCCCGGGCAAGCCTGGTGTTTCCACCTGTGGGCAGGAGGGTGCAGGAGAGCATCGCTGGGGAGCAGCTCCATCCAGCGGACAGGAGAGGCAGTTTAGGAGATGCTCCGGGATTGAAATGATAAACTTGGGGTCCTGTTATGCCTTGGGCTTCCCCCTGCCGGCGGGGGAAACAGGACCCTCAGGAGGGTGAGCAGATCCAGGCGGACAACCTTTCCCGCTGGGCGGGTGTGCACACGTGGGCTCCTGGCTCCAGAGGCTGCCGGGAGGGTGACGGGAGGACACCTGGGTAGCTGCCCTGAATGGAGGGTCTGCAGCGCAGAGGAGCTCAGAAGACAGATGAGATGCAGGTACTTCTGGGAACCAGGAGAAGCTTAACCCCTGAGGACCAGTGTCCAGGCTTCTGTTTCCTTTCGGCGACTAGCTCTTGACCTAGATACGACGAAACGCTCGGCTAAAAGGGCACGGTGACTGCACCGTGGATAAACAGGCTGAATAGGAAACCACACTGAAACCTGTGCCAGCACGGGACATTCTCCTTAGCCTTCTGAGGCTGGCGGGACTTGGCACACCTGGGGAGGATGGGCGTCCCATCTCTGAGACCCCGTGTTTTCGTTTTCTGTTTTTCTTGTGGTGACATGCACACATGTACGATTTAAAGGTTGAAGGGCTGTAAAGTGGACCCTCCTGTGGCAGGGAGCACATTCACAGCATTGTACCGATTTGAGAACATATATCCTACGCGTTGGTGGTCACCATGCCCCAATCCTCCCACTTCCCTGCCAGCTCCCGGGAACCACTCCTGCCTCTATGGATCTGCCTGGGGGTATTCAACGCAGACCCTACCAGCCACCCGAGCCCTCGGAGATGCATTTTCTCCCATCTGTCTGGTGGTCTTGGTGAGGGCAGAAGAGATGCCACCCTGTGCTATCTTTTTTTTTTTTTTTTTTTTTTTTGCGGTACGTGGGCCTCTCACTGTTGTGGCCTCTCCCGTTGCGGAGCACAGGCTCCTGACGCGCAGGCTCAGCGGCCACGGCTCACGGGCCCAGCCGCTCCGCGGCATGTGGGACCCTCCCGGACCGGGGCACGAACCCGTGTCCCCTGCATCGGCAGGCGGGCTCTCAACCACTGCGCCACCAGGGAAGCCCATGTGGTAATTTTTTATGGTAGCCCTGGGAAACTCCTACACTGTGGTACTTTTAGAATTGCCTGGGGAGGGACGTGTCATGGGGACTGTGTGCCTTTTAGTGTGCTGACCAGCATCTCCGGCTCCCAACAGATGCCAGTAGCCCCTGTTCAAGTTGTGACACTAAAAATGTCTCAGGGCATCTCCAGGTGTCCCCATGGGGGCAGGACTGCCCTCGGTTGAGAACACCCGGTCTAGACCAAGGGGTCTGTAACAGATTAAGGAAATGCTCTATAACAGTTAAGAGCTTTGCAACCATTAACTTGCAAGGGGATCACAGGGAAACTGTGTTAAAATGCAGATGCTGAGTTCAGAAGTCTGGGTGGGATGTTTTCATTCCTAACCTGCTCCTGGGTGATGCTGGGGGTGCAGGAGGTTAGGCTACTGTCAGTCTTGAGGTCATGTGACATGTAGTAAAAGGAGAGGTAGGTAAGAGGCAGAACTAAGTAGAACCCATGGGCGGTTTCCTTCCTTCCTCGTTTAGGAAAAGGACACCAAAACAGTTGATTATCCCCAAACATCGTATTCTTTGGGGGTGTTCAGTGGGGTTCCATAAATGCAAGTCCTTGGTTGACTACGTATTTGTATCAGGACCTCGTCTCTCCAATATGGTAGAGCTAAGCTCGTTTCCTTTTCCAAAGAGCATTTTTGCGTTTGAAAGCAAAGAGTACCAACCCCCCCCCCCCCGCCCCGCTCCCCTGTGTTAAACTTGGTCAGCTCCTTTTAGCTTGTTTCCAACATAATTCTGATTGCCTTTTTCTGCATAAGGTAGAAAAAGAGCGTGAATATTTTCTTATGTCAAGTGGGTGCATTCTTAAAATCGAATCATTTAACCCTGGAAGTACTGGTCTGTCAAGTTGAAAGCTCTGCGCATGGGG